>NC_090298.1:47558333-48196666 GCF_039906515.1 Pseudorca crassidens | reverse complement strand
TAATACACTTTTAGAAGTAGGACCAACAGGGGTTAAGGTAAATGAGAAATTTATCACCAGATTCAGTAGGTGACCATTCAGAGCTGAAATTATAGATAGGTTATTAACAGTTTGCATCCAAAAGATACATTAGAAATATGTGTTTACACTACTAAAGGAAAATACTACATTTTAATAAAGCTTCATCTTTCAAAAAACCATCTTTGCCAGTTCTGAGTGTTGACACATCATAAAGAATATATTAAAAAAATCCACATTTTTTCACTTTTTCACCACAAGAACTTTTCCACATTTCACCACAAGAATTTGTTGAAAATTCTTCAAATGATATATTACAAAATGAGTTATTTTCTGATTACTGACTCTAAACAGTTTCTTAAGGATATTATTAGATTTACTTGGCACAATTAAGTTACAAACTTTGTGATGCTCATGGCTGGCTATTACTGTTCTTTTTTCTTAATCAACTTTATTGAAGTATAATTTACATACAACACAGTGAAACCATTTTAAGTGTGCAATTCCATGAGTTCTGACAAATGTATACAACCTTGTAACCAGCACCACAATCAGTGTATAGAACATTTCCATCATCTCCAAAAGTTCCCTAGTGTCTGACTACATGCAAACACCCACCTCAATTCACCCACAGCCCCCAGAAGTGCTATATCAATACTCTTTGTCACTGTTGATTAGTTTTGCCTTATCTACAATTTCACATAAATGGAATCTTATAGTATGTACTATTTTGCATTAGCTTCTTTTACTCAATATAAAATAATCTTAATCCCTGTTACTGTGTATAGAAAACAGACTCTGAAGGTAACCTCCAAAACCCCTACCACTTGGTGTTCATGCCTCTGTATGATCTCTTCCCCTTGAGTAAGGACAGGACCTGTGACTTACTTCTAACTATGAAAATATGGCAAAGGTCATGGAATGTATGTGATTACATGATGATGCTACATAAGATTATAGCATCCTTCTTTTTGGAGTCTCTCTTTCCCTCCCTGACTGTAAGGAAAAAGAAGGCCATGTTGGGGAATATTATGTGGCAAGAAACTGCTGGTGACATCAAGGAGGTTATGGTGGTCTCTGGCCAACATCAAGCAAAAAACTGAAGCTCACAGCCCTACAACTGCAAGGAACTGAATACTGCCAACAACCACACGTGTGGGAAAGTGGATCCTTCCACACTCAAGCCTCCAGATGAGAATGTGAGACAGGTTGGGACCTGGGATCCTTTGTTGCAGTGCTTGCACCTGGACAAATGTCTCCTCCAGCAACAAAATACAAAGAAACTATAAAGGACTAAAAATAACTGCGTGCTTGCACAGTTGGGGAAAATTATGAACAATAAGATACAAAAAGACCATAAACCCAACTGCCACTTCTGGAGAGACTGGAGCAAAAGCAGAGTACCGCACATGAACCCTGCACACAGCACCATGAAGGGCGTGGGCAGACCACCTTAGCCACCCCTCTGGCCCAAGCCCTGGACACACCCCTACCCTCATCCCATATAAGGAACCAGCTGCCCACCCCACTCGAGGAGTAAGCAAGGGAACCTGTTACTTGTTTTTGCTCCCTCGTGCTATAGCACTAGTCCCAGTAAAACCTTGCTTGAATTTCTTGTCTGGTCGCTTACCAATTTCTAGTGATTAAGGAGTCCAAGAGCACTGGTCAGTAACGAATGCAGCCCTGGCTGACGCCCTGATTGCAGACTTGTGAGACCCTAAGTAGAGAACCCAGATAGGCTATGCCTGGACTCCTGACCACAGGAACTGGGAGATGATAAATGTGTGCCATTTTAAGCTGCTAAATTTGTGGTAATATTGATATGGAGTAATAAAAAAACAAACACAACAAGCATAGCAGCAGTTTATTCTTTTTACTGCTGTGTGGTATTCCACTGTATGGAAAAATGACAATGTGTTTATCCACTCACTACTTGGGCAGTTTTCAGTTTTGGGCTGTTATGAATAAAACTGCTGTGAAAAAATTGGGTACAAGTATTTGGGCAGACTTATTTATGTCTCTGGGTAAACACCTAGCAGAATTTCCAGGTTGTAGAGTAAGTGGACAGTTAAATTTATAAAGAGCTGATAAACTGTTTTCCAAAGTACTTGTACCATTTTACACTCCAGCCAGAAATTTGTGAGAGTTTCATATGCTTTATATCCTCATTAACACTTCATATTGTCAATCTTTTAAATTCTAACCAGTCTAGTGTTATTTCACGATGGTTTTAATTCACATTCCTTGATGACTACTGCTATTATGTATCTTCTTTGGTGAAGTGTCTTTTCAAATCTTTTGCCCACTTTTAAAAATTCTGATGTTTGTCTTATTACTGAGTCATGACAGCTCTTCACACGTTCTGACAAGTTCTATGACAGCTATGTATTGCAAATTTTCTCCCTATCTGTCTTGTCTTTTCATTTGTTCAAAGGTTTTTGTTTAAAGAATAGAATTTTTAAGATTTTGGTGAAGTCCAATTCATCATTTTTTTTCTTTGATATTTGTTATGTGTGTATCCTATCTAATTCTTTGACTATCCCATGATTGAAAGATTTTGTCCCATGTTTTTTTCTAAATGTTTTAACTTTTACATTTAGGTCTGTGATCATTTTCAACTGAAGTTTTTAGAGATGAAGTGAGGTAAAGATCAAAGATTATTTTCTTTCACATGGATATCCTGCACTAGCTGTTGAAAAGAATTTCCTTTTGCCATTGAAAAAATCAATTGACCATATAAGTGTAGAAATAATTCTGGACTCTCAGTGTGGTTCTCATTAATTTTATATCTATCCTCATAACAGCATTAAACTGTCTTGATAAATATAGCTTTTTAAAGTTAAATCTTCCAATCTTGGTCTTTTCAAAAATGTTGTAGGTAATTCAAGGTCCTTTGAATTTTAATATAAAATTTAGAAGCAGTATATCAGTTTTGATTGGGAATGCACTAAATCTACAGATCAATTTGAGGTGAAATAATATCTTTTAAATATTGACTTTTCTGATCCATGGAAGTTATAAATCTCTCCAATTATTTAGATCTTCTTTAATTTCTCTTGGCAATACTCTATATTTTTCAATGTATAGGTCTTAGAGACATATTTCTGTAAATTCATCCCTAAAGACTTCATGTTTTTAATAACATTTAAAATGATATAACTGAAAATTTTATTTAGCAATTGTTTGGTATGAGAGTGTAGATACATAATTGATTTTAGCATATTGCCTTTATATCTTGAAAACTTACTAAATTCATTCATTAATTTTTGTAGTTTTTTTTAGATTGTCTACATGCACAATCATGTCATCTGTGAACAGTTTTACTTTGTCCTTACCAATCTGTATTCATTTTATTTCTTTTTCTTGCCCTATTGCACTGACTTGGATTTTCCAGAATGATATGAAATAAAAAGTGAGAAAAGATACCTTTGTTTTATTTGCAATTTTAGGGGATGAGAGTTCTTTCACCATTGAATATGAGGTTACATAAACTTTTTTTTTTTTCCTCTTAATGTCCTTTAATAGGTTGAGGAACTTCTTATTCCAAAGTTTGTGGAGAATTTTTAATCATGAATGTGTGTTGAATTTTGTCAATATTTTTGTACCAACTGAAATTAACTTATGGTTTTTCTCCTTTATTTTATTAATGTGTTGAACATAAACGCAAATCAAATCCACAATGAGACATCACCTCAAACCTTTTAGGATGGCTATTACCAAAAAGGTAAAAGACTACATGTACTGGCGAGGATCTAGAGAAAAGAATACCCTTATGTCCTATCGGTGCAAATGTAAATTGGTATGGCCATTATGGAAAACAGTATGATGTTCTTCAAAAAAGTAAAACTAGAACTACCATATGATCTGGCAATGTCTCTTCTGGGTATATAACCAAAGGAAATGAAATCACTATTTCAAAGAAATATCTGTGTTTCCATGTTCATCGCAGCCTTATGCACACTGCCAAGATATAGAAGCAACTTGTGTCCACTTACAGATGAATGGGTAAAGAAATTGTGGCATACACACACACACACACACACACACAATGGAAAATTCTTCGCCCTTGAAAAAAATCCTGCCATTTGTGACAACACTGGATATACCTGGGGCACATTAGGCTAAGTGAAATAAGCCAGACACAAAGAAAAAAAACTGCATGGTTTCACTTTTATGTGGAACATAAAAAAAGTCAAATTCATGGAAGCAGAGAGTAGAATGGTGGTTAGGAGGGACTGTGAGGTGGGGAAAACGGGGAGATGTTAATCTTCAGATGTTAAACCAATCTATGTACTGATATAAACTCCACATGGTCATGGTATATTACCCTTTTATATATACTGGGATTCAGTTTGCTAATATTTTGTTAATGATTTCTGCATCCGATGTTTATGTGAGATATTGGTTTGTAGTATTCTTCTCTTCATTGTCTCTGTGAAGAGCTGGTATCAAGGTAAACTTGGTTTCATAAAATGAGTAGATAAATATTCCTCCACATTTTGGAAACAATTTGTGGCCCATCCTGGTGAGTGCTGCACATGCATATGAAACAAAAATGTTTGGGCTTTCCTGGTGGCGCAGTGGTTGAGAGTCTGCCTGCCGATGCAGGGGACACGGGTTCGTGTCCCGGTCCGGGAGGATTCCATATGCCGCGGAGCGTGTGGGCCTGTCAGCCATGGCCGCTGGGCCTGCGCGTCCAGAGCCTGTGCTCCGCAAAGGGAGAGGCCACAGAGGTGAGAGGCCCGCATACGGCAAAAGAAAAAAAAAAATGTTTATTCTACCATTGCTCAGTGGAGTGTTCTATAATGTCAATTAGGTCAAGTTTTTTGATATAGCTGTCTACTATATCATTCTGACAATTTCTGCTTTTAACATGTAGGTTTTGGACCATCTAAATTTACTACAACTGTTTAGATAATTAGGTTTAAATCTACAGATATTTGTATACTTATGTTCATAGCAGAATTATTCAATAGCCAAAAGGTGGAAAAAACACAAATGCCCATTGATGGATGAATGATAAACAAAGTGTATTACAGTCGGCCCTCTATATCCACAGGTTCTGCATCCACAAATTCAACAAACCATGGATCAAAAACATTTGGGGAAAAAAATTCTGCAAAGTTCCAAAAAGCAAAACTCGAATTTTCCATTAATCAGCAACTATTTATACAGCATTTACATTGTTTTAGGTATTATAAGTAATTCAGATATGATTTAAAGTACAGTCATCCCTCAGTAACCATGGGGGGTTAGTTCCAGAACTCCCACAGATATCAAAATCCACAAATGTTCAACTCCCTTAAATGCAATGGAGTAGTATTTACATATAATCTATGCAGATCCTCCTGTATCCTTTATTTTTTTTAACATCTTTATTGGAGTATAATTGCTTTACAATGTTGTGTTAGTTTCTGCTGTATAACAAGGTGAATCAGCCATATGTATACATATATCCCCTCCCTCTTGCGCCTCCCTCTCACCCTCCCTATCCCACCCTTCTAGATGGTCACAAAGTACTGAGCTGATCTCCCTGTTCTATGCAGCTGCTTCCCACTAACTATCTATTTTACATTTGGTAGTGTATATATGTCAATGTTACTCTCTCACTTCGTCCCAGCTTACCCTTCCCCCTCCCCGTGTCCTCAAATCCATTCTCTATGTCTGTGTCTTTATTCCAGTCCTGCCCCTAGGTTCATTAGAACCATTTTTATTTTTAGATTCCATATATATGTGTTAGTATATGATATTTGTTTTTCACTTTCTGACTTACTTCACTCTGTATGACAGACTCTAGGTCCATCCACCTCACTACAAGTAACTCAATTTCGTTTCTTTTTATGGCTGAGTAATACTCCACTGTATATATGTGCCATATCTTCTTTATCTGTTCATCTGTTGATGGACACTTAGGTTGCTTCCATATCCTGGCTATTGTAAATAGTGCTGCAATGAACACTTGGGTAAATGACTCTTTTGGAATTATGGTTTTCTCAGGGTATACGCCCAGTAGTGGGATTGCTGGGTCATATGGTAGTTCTATTTTTAGTTTTTTAAGGAACTTCCATACTGTTCTCCATAGCAGCTGTATCAATTTACATTCCCACCAACAGCACAAGAGGGTTCCCTTTTCTACACACCCTCTCCAGCATTTATTATTTGTAGATTTTTTGATGATGGCCATACTGACCAGTGTGAGGTGATACCTCATTGTAGTTTTGATTTGCATTTCTCTAGTGATTAGTGATGTTGAGCAACCTTTCATGTGTTTGTTGGCAATCTGTATATCTTCTTTGGAGAAATGTCTATTTAGGTCTTCTGCCCATGTTTGGATTGGGTTGTTTGTGCTTTTGATATTGAGCTGCATGAGCTGTTTGTATATTTTGGAGATTAATCCCTTGTCCATTGCATTGTTTGCAAATATTTTCTCCCATTCTGAGGGTTGTCTTTTTATGGTTTCCTTTGCTGTGCAAAGCTTTTAAGTTTCACTAGGTCCCATTTCTTTATTTTCATTTTTATTTCCATTTTTCTAGGAGGTGGGTCAAAAAGGATCTTGCTGTAATTTATGTCATAGAGTGTTCTGCCTACATTTTCCTCTAAGAGTTTTACAGTGTCCGGTCTTACATTTAGGTCTTTAATCCATTTTGAGTTTACTTTTGTGTATGGTGTTAGGGAGTGCTCTAATTTCATTCTTTTACATGTAGCTGTCCAGTTTTCCCAGCACCACTTATTGAAGTGGCTGTCTTTTCTCCATTGTATACTCTTGCCTCCTTTATCAAAGATAAGTGACCATATGTGCGTGGGTTTATCTTTGGGTTTTCTGTCCTGTTCCATTGATCTATATTTCTGTTTTTGTGTCAATACTATACTGTCTTGATTACTGTAGCTTTTGTAGTATAGTCTGAAGTCAGGGAGCCTGATTCCTCCAGCTCCGTTTTTCTCAAGATTGCTTTGGCTATTGGGGTCTTTTGTGTTTCCATACAAATTGTAATTTTTTTGTTCTAGTTCTGTGAAAAACACCATTGGTAGTTTGATAGGGATTGCATTGAATCTGTAGATTGCTTTGGGTAGTATAGTCATTTTCACAATGTTGATTCTTCCAATCCAAGAACATGGTATATCTCTCCATCTATTTGTATCATCTTTAATTTCTTTCATCAGTGTCTTATAGTTTTCTGCATACAGGTCTTTTGTCTCCTTAGGTAGGTTGATTCCTAGGTATTTTATTCTTTGTGTTGCAATAGTAAATGGGAGTGTTTCCTTAATTCCACTTTCAGATTTTTCATCATTAGTGTATAGGAATGCAAGAGATTTCTGTGCATTAATTTTGTATCCTGCTGCTCTACCAAATTCACTGATTAGCTCTAGTAGTTTTCTGGTAGGATCTTTAGGATTCTCTATGTATAGTATCATGTCATCTGCAAACAGTGACAGCTTTACTTCTTCTTTTCTGATTTGGATTCCTTTTATTTCTCTTTCTTCTCTGATTGCTGTGGCGCAAACTTCCAAAACTATGTTGAATAATAGTGGTGAGAGTGGGCTCCTGTATCTTTTAGATCATCAGTACAGTAAGGCAAGAAAAACTAAAATTGGTAAGTGAATTTAGCAAGATTGTGTAAGGTACATGGTTAATATAAAAAAACAACTGCATTTCTATGTGTTACCAGTGAATAATTTGAAACTGAAGTAAAAATCAGTAAGAGCCCATAAAAATTAAGACACTTAGATTTTAATTTAATAAAATATATACAAGACCTGTAAACTGAAAACTACTGATGAAAAAGTGAAAGAAGACCTAAAAAAGTGGAGCAAATATGCTGTATTCGTAGATTAGAAGGTTCAATTCTCTTCAATGTGATCTATAGATTCTATACATTCCCAATCAAATTCCTAGAAGGATTTTTTGGGGGGTAGTAATTGATAAGCTGATACTAAAAATCATATGTAACAACAAGGGGCCTAGAATAACTAAAACAATTTTGAAAAAGAAGTTGGAGGACTCAGATTACCTTATTTCCAGAGTTACTACAAAGCGCCAGTAATCAAGACGGTGTGGCACTGACAAAAGGACAGATACATATTCATAGACAGAATAGAGAATGCAGAAATTGATCCACACCCATAGGGTCAACTGATGTTTGACAAAGATGCAAAGACAATTCAATGGAAAAAAAGATGGTCATTTCAAAAAATAGTCCTCAGAGAGTAATCACAAAGAAAGTATAATGGTGGCTGTCGGGGGCCAAGGCAGAAGGAAGAATGGGGAGCTATTGTTTAATAGGTATAGAGTTTCAGTTTTAGAAAATGAAAAGAGTTATGGAGATGGATGGTGGTGATGGCTCCAAAAAATTGTGAATGTATTTAGTATCGCTTAACTGTACACTTAAAAATGATTAAGATGGTACGTTTTACGCTATGTGTATTTTAACACAATAAAAAACTAGTGCTGAAAAAACTGGATATCCATATAAAAAATAAAATTGACTGGTATCTATATCATGTACAAAATTTAATTCAAAAGTAATCAGAGACATATATGTAGAACTGCAAACTCTAAAACTTCTAGAATAAATCACCAAAGAAAATATTCGTGAGCTTGGGTTAGGCAAAAATTTCTTACATATAACACCAAAAGCATGATGAGGCATAAAAGAAAAAATGATAAATTTGACTTCATTAAAATTAAGAATGTGTCCTCTTCAAGCAGCACTGTGAAGAGCACGAAGCCACAGACTGGGAAAAAAGTATTTGTAAATCACATATATGGTAAAGGACTTGTATCAAGGATATATAAGAAACACTCAAAACTAAACAAATAGGAAAAAAAAGCCAACCAAATAAAAAATATCTGGGCAAAAAGAAGAGGTATACAGATGGCACAGTGGCTCCAGTTGAAAACTGCTATCAAGTGTAAAAGACCCAAATGTCTTTCAGCTGGTGAAAAGATAAACAAACTGGTATATCAATATGATAGAATTCTACTGAGCAACTAAAAGGAACAAACTACTGATTTGTGCAAGCACACAAATGAATTTCCAATGCATTAAGCTAATTGAAAGAAGGCTGCCTTCTTTTTCTAGCCAAGATGGAGCAACAGGGACAAATTATATGGAACAACAATTTTCAAAACAGTGGACATCGAGTAATGAATACAGTCGTCCCTGAGAATGTAAAATAAACAAAGGTTTCCCTTACAATTGCCTCAGCTTACTGCCTTGACAGTTTCTAGGTTGTGGCACAGGGAGGGGATCTAGCCAAAACCCACCATACTACCTAAATTATGAAGATGGAGCTACGAGCCTAGGGACAAGGTGACTAAAATTCAAAGGATAGACTACGAGACAGGAGACAGCTACAGAGAGCACACTCTGGAATGGAGATTAGCAGAAGACCAAGTATTCAGCAGCGTACTGCTCAGTTCAGGTGAGTGAGGAATTCTCGAGGCCAGGAAGAGAACCACCTGAAAGGATCAGAAGGAACAGTATTCAGGATTTACACAGGGGCAAGAGTAATGTCAATTCCTACCACCCAGAGTGGAAAACCTCATGACTGATGGGGCAAAGCAGAGTGCTGAGAAATGACTTGCATCAACAGTACAGAATTATTAGTTCTAGATTGTATTATGCTCTAGTCCCATCTAACAAATCTTTAAAGTCATCCCTGAAATAATCAAACTGTTTCCAAGTAACTTAACTGTGTCTCAGAACAAAGCTCAAATATATATATATAGGAATACAAAAATATCCAGTATTCAACTAGGCAAAAATTTTAAATGTCTGACATCCAATCAGATATTGCCGAGCAAACAAAGAAGCAGAAAAATACTTCCCATATTGAGGAGAAAAAAATCAACTTACCAAAACCAACTGAAAACAGATACAGATGGTAGAATTAGCAGACAAGAACATTAAAACAGTTATAACTGCACCCCATATGTTCAAAAAGCTACAGGAAAGATTGAACATGTAAAGTAGAGACCTAGAAGATATAAAACAGACCCATATCAAACTTGTAGAGATGAAAACTATAATGCCTAAAATGAAAAATACTCTGGATGGATTAATAGTTATTTGACATTGTGAAAGAAAAGATTAGTGAACTTGAAGACACAGCAAGAGAAACTATAAAAATTGAAACTCAAAGAGAAAAAAGTCTCTACAAGTGAACAGAACATCTATGAGCTGTGACACAACTTCAAGCAGCCTAAAACTGTGAATGGAGTACCTAAGAGAGAACAGAGAGGGAAACAGGAAAAAAATGTTTGAAGAAACAATGGCCAAAACTTTTCTAAACTTGATGGAAACCAAATCCACAGGTCTAAGAAGCTCAAGAAACATCAAGCACAAGAGATTACATCATGGTACATCATAATCAAATTGCTCAAAACCAGTTAAAAAAAGAAAAACTTTAAAACAGCCAAAGGAAAAAATACACATTACATACAGAGGGATAAAGATAACCATGACAACAGATTTCTCAACAGAAACCGTGTAAGGTAGAATATCTTTAAACTACTGAAGGGAAAGCAACTACCAACCTAGAATACTACATCCAGAGAAATACCTTTAAAAATCTTTAAAAATATATTTCAGACACGTAAAAAGCTGAAAGAGTTTAACATCAGTAGATTCACATTTAAAGAAATGTTAAAGGAAGCCTTATAGACTAAAAGAAAATGATTCCAGATGGAAATCTGGATCTACAAAAAGGAATGAAGAACATTAGAAATGCTAACAATATCGATAAATGTTATATTTCTCCTATTAATTAAATATCTCTAAATGCTAGTTCACTGTTTAAATAAAAATAATGATGTAGACTGTAGATTGTAACATATGTATAACTAAAACATATGATAATAACAGAAATGTTAGAAAGAAAAACTGGTGGTATACTTTTATAAAGTTCTTGTACTCTATATGAAGTAGAATAACCACTTAAAGACTGATATGTTGAAGATGGTAGTCTGTAAAAACTGAAGCAACCAGTAAAATAAGAAACCAAAGAAATATAGCTGATAACCCACAAAGGGAAATACAACTGAATCATAAACAATACTCAGAACTAGAAGAGGGGAAAGATCAAGATGGCGGAATAGAATAATGTGCAGTTCACCTCCTCCCATAAATACATCAAAAATACATCTACATGTGGAAAAATTCTCACAGAACACCTACACAACAGTGGCAGAAGATCTATACATCCAGAGCTACAAGAAAGACCACCATGTAACTGGGTAGGATGAGAGAAAAAAAGAAGGAATAGGGATGGCACCTGAGCCCCTGGGAGGGAGCTGTGAAAGAGGAAATGTTCCTTTACCCCGGGAACCCCCTTCAACATCTGGGAGATCAGCCAGGACAGATAGGGAGCTTCAGAGGCTCAGAGAAAAGTGTAGCAGCTGGCTTGTGGCAGGCAGAAGCAGAAAGAGACCAGCACAGATGGTCCTGACCAACTTACTGCACTACCCAGCCCAAGATGCACATCTTCTGCTGGTGTGCATGGGGGTTGTGTGCTGAGAGTCGAGTTTCAGTGGACAGACCTGAGGAGAGGACTTGGGCTGGCTACCTGGAGACAGTCCCAAGGGGCTGAAGTGTGGCCCAGGCTTCAATTGAGGGTGTGCACAGGATGGAGCCCGGCCCACTATTGGAGCCCCGTTGTTAATGCACACGAAGAAGGGGCGGAGCCCCACCACAGCAGCCTCATTCTCATTCTCAGTGTACTCACAGCAGGTGTGGCTCTGCCTCTAGGAGCTCTGGGAGTGTGCAAAGCACCTGTGGGCTGCCCACATGTGGAGGTGGGGCTGAAATCTGAGCTGTTTCCTGGTGGCTTTGGAGGATTTACATGCTGGTGCCTCTGTAAGCTCAGTACCCTCAGGATATCCAAGTGAATTACTGGTACTCCTGTGGCTGGGCAGGCCTGGCATTAGCAGCTACAGGCTTTGCAGGCATGTGCACGTAGAGGCGTGGCTGGGGTCTGGGCTGACCCTGTACCTCCCATGATGGGGCCAGGTGCACGAATACACGCAACTATGGCAGGTTCTGATACCTAACTTCAGCGGATCTGTGCCAATGGATCTGTGATGGTGGCTTTGTGAGCACAGTGCCTAAGGGGCATCTGGGCTGACGGCCTGTATTCCCATGGATGAGGCAGGGTCCAGGGCAGTGCCAACAACAGTGTACTTTGTGAGCACACACAGCTGGTGATTGGCAACACCACAGAGCACACTTCCCAGTGGACAGCCTCTGAGGAGGAATACTCAGTAGCTCCTCTCCCAGTGGAAGTGCTCCAGTCCCGTCTACCTCACACCACAGCTCAGAAGCGGATCTGGGAGCTTCTACTCCAACAAGTGGGGAGCAGACCCTGCCCCAGACAGGGCTGTGACAACCACAGAGCAAAGAGGAGACCCAACTCAATATCCAGTGCAGTCTCTGGTTACCACAACACCAATGACACCCCCTATCAAGGGGATAATGGCCAGCACACACTGAGGAAAGATGTGGTAGGCATCCATTCTAAAAACAGCCCTCCCACCAAAAATATTGGGTTGGCCAAAAATTCGTTTGGTTGTAAGTAAAAATGACACATTTTTCATTTTAATCAAGAACTTTATTGAACAACGTATTCATTAACCAAATGAACTTTTTGGCCAACCCAATATTAGACTCATGAAGGGTATACTGGGATGCTCCCACATAAAAATAGCCCTTCAAGACCACAGCAGAAATCTATTTCTCCTAAATTCATAGATTCAGTGAAGTAGAAGTAAAATGAAGAAGCAGAGGATCCACTTCCAATTAAAGGAACAAGAGAAATCCCCTGAAAGAACAAACAATGAAACAGACCTTTCCAGTCTACCAGATCCCAAGTTCAAAAAGGAGGCAATAAAAATACTGAATGAATTAAGAAAGTCTATAGATAGAAATGTAGATTACTGTAACAAGGAACTAGAAACTATAAAGAGGAGCCAACTAAATTAGAAAACACATTTGCTGAGACAAAAGACGAGCTAAAGGCAATAAATAGCAAACTAAATAACGCAGAAGAACGAATAAGTGAGCTGGAAGATAGAATATTGGAAATCATCCAATCAGAACAGCAAACAGAAAGACAAATTTTAAAAAATGAAAGCAATATATGAGACCAATGGGATAATATAAGGCAAGTCAATCTATGCATAATAGGGATCCCAGAAGCAGAAGAAAGAGAAAAGGGGATTGAAAATGTATTTGAAGAAATTATGGCTGAAAATTTCCTAAACCTAAAGAAGGAAACAGATATCTAGATACAGGAAGCACAGAGGGTCCCAAACAAGATAAACCCAAACAGACCTACAGCAAGACATATTATAATAAAAATAGCAAAAGTTAGAGATAAAGAAAAGATTCTAAAAGCAGCAAGAGAAAAATGAAGAGTTAGTTACAAGGGAACCCCCAAAAGGCTATCACCTGATTTCTCTAAAGAAATGTTGCAGGCCACAGGGAGTGGCAAGATGTATTCAAAGTCCTGAAAGGGAAAAACCTGCAACCAAGGATGCTACCCAGGAAGATTATCATTTAGAATAGAAGGAGAGATAAATAATTTCTCAGACAAGCAAAAAGTAAAGGAATACAGCAATACTAAACCTATACTAAAAGAAATATTGAAGGGTCTTCTCTAAATAGCAAAGAAGCAAGAATCTATAGGAAAGAGAAAATCACAATTGCAAAGTAAATCACTTAAATAAGCCAGTACATGGATTAAAAAACATTTTTTTGAGAAAGTAATGATAACTACAAAGAACAGCAAAAGAATAAACATGAAGATGTAGAAGAGGACATCAAAATCATAAAATGAAGGGGAGGGGAGTAAGAAAATGTAGATTTTTTCTTAGAATGTGTTTGAGCCTATATGACTACCAGTTTAAAGCAAGTAGATATAGTAATGGGTTAACATACTTGAAAAACAGGGTAACCACATATCAAAAACATACAATAGACTCACAAAAACCAAAAAGAACACAAGAGCAAAACAAAAGAAAATCATCAAAACACAAAAGGAAAAAGAAAAAGGAACAAAGAAGATATACAAAATCAACTGGAAAACAAGGTTTAAAATGGCATTAAATACATATATATCAATAATTATCTTAAAGGTCAGTGGATTAAATGCTCCAATCAAAAGACATAGAGTGGCAGGTTGGATAATAACACAAGAGCTTACAGTATATGCTGCCTACAAGAGACCCACTTTAGGGTGAAGGACACACATAGTGTGAAAGTGAGGGGATGAAAAAGACATTTCATGCAAACATAAATGCCAAGAAAGGAGGGGTAGCGATACTCATACCAGACAAAATAGACTTTAAAACAAAGCTCATGAAGAAAGATAAAGGACACGATATAACCATACAAGGATCAATAAAGAAGAGGATATTACACTCATTAACGTGTGCACCCAACATAGGAGCACCTAAATACATAAAACAAATACTAACACATAAACGTAGAAATTGACTGGAATACAATAATTGTAGGAGACTTTAACACCCCACTGACATGAATAGACAGATCTTCCAGACAGAAAATCAATAAGGCAACAGAACTCCTAAGTGACACAATAGAATAGTTAGACTTAGTTGATATTTTCAGGACATTACCTCCAAAAAAACAAAAACAAAAACCAAAAAACAGAATATAAATTCTTTTCAAGTGCCCATGGAATATTCTCTAGGATATACCACATATTAGGACACAAAAGAAGTCTCAACAAATGTAAGAGGACAGAAATTATTACAAGCACCATTTCTGACCACAACAGCATAAAACTAGAAATCAACCACACAGAGAGAAATGAGAAAAGAAATGATTACATGGAGATTAAACAACATGCTACTAAAAAACTAATGGGTCAATGATGAAATCAAAGAGGAAATCAAAAACTACCCTGAGACAAACGACAATGAAAACACAACCATACAAAATCTATGGGATGCAGCAAAAGCAGTTCTTAGAGGGAAGTTCATAGTAATACAGGCCTTCCTCAAAAAGCAAGAAAAATCTCAAACAACCTAACATACCACCTAAAAGAATTAGAAAAAGCAGAACAAACAAAACCTAAAGTCAGCAGAAAGAAGGAAATAATAAAGGTCAGAGAGGAAATAAAACAGAGATTTAAAAAAAAATCAATAAAACCAAGAACTGGTTCTTTGAAAGGGTAAACAAAGTAAACAAACCTCTGGCCAGACTCACCAAGAAGAAAAGAGAGAGGACCCACATAAATAAAACCAGAAATGAAAGAGGAGAAATAACAACCGATACCACAGAAATACAAAAACTCATAAGATAATACTATAAACAATTATATGCCAACAAATTGGACAACCTAGAAGAAATGGATAAGTTTCTAGAAATATACAGCCCACCAAAACTGAAGCAAGAAGAAAGAGATAATTTGAACAGACTGATCACTAGAAGTGAAATAAAATCTGTAATAAGAAACAACTCCCTGCAAACAAAAGTCCAGGACCATATTGCTTCACTGAGGAATTCTACCAAACATACAAAGAAGAACTTACACTGAGCCTTCTCAAACTCTTCCAAAAGACTGAAGAGGAGGGAACACTCCCAAAGACATTCTGTGAAGCCATCATCACCCTGATACCAAAACCAGAAAAGGACACCTGCAAAAAAGAAAATTATAGGCCAATATCTTTGATGAATGTAGATGCAAAAATTCTCAACAAAATATTAGCAAACCGAATCCAACAACATATAAAAAAGATCATGCACCACAATCAAGTTGGATTCATCTCAGGGTCACAAGGATGGTTCAACATATGCAAATCAATTAATGTGATATACCACATCAACAAAGAAAAGAAAAATCATCTCAATAGATGCAGAAAAAACATTTGATAAAATTCAACATCCATTCATGATAAAAACTCTTACCAAAGTGGGTATAGAGGGAACATATCACAACATAATAAAAGCTATTTATGACAAACTTGCAGCCAACGTAATACTCAACGTGAAAAGTTGAAAGCCTTTCTGCTAAAATCTGGAACAAAAGAGGAATGCCCACTCTCACCACTTCTATTCAACACAGTATTGGAAGTCCTAGCCACAGCAATCAGACAAGAAAAAATAATTTAAAAAAAGGTATCCAAGTTGAAAGGGAAAAGGAAAAATTGTCATTATATGCAGATGACATGACACTATATATAGAAAACCCTAAAGACTCCACACATAAACTACTAGAACTGATAAACGAATTCAGAAAGGTAGCAGGATACAAGATTGACATACAGAAATCTGTTGCATTTCTTTACACTACCAATGAAATATCGAAAAGGGAACATAAAAAAAAATCTCTTTTTTTAAAAATAAATAAAATAAAATACTTAGGAATAAACCTGACTAAGAAGGTGAAACACTTATACACTGAGAACTATAAGACACTGATAAAGAAAACTAAAGATGATTTAAAGAAATGGAAAGATAACCATGCTCTTGGATTGGAAGAATTAATATCATTAAAATGGCCATACTACCCAAAGCAATCTACAGATTTAATGTGATCCCTATCAAATTACCCATGACATTTTTCACAGAACTAGAACAAATAATCCTAAAATTTATATGGGACTATAAAAGACCCATAATTGCCAAAGCAATCTTGAGGAAAAAGAACAAAGCTGAAGTCTGTCCCAGACTTCAGACAATACTACAAAGCTATGGTAATCAAAACAGCATGATACTGACACAAAAACAGACATATAGATCAATGGAACAGAACAGAGAGCCCAGAAATAAACCCACACACCTATAGCAATTAATCTTCAACAAAGGAGGCAAGAATACACAATGGAGAAAAGACAGTCTCTTCTGCAGCTGGTGCTGGGAAAGCTGGATAGCTGCATGTAAATCAATGAAGTTAGAACACTCCACCACACCATACACAAAAATAAACTCAAAATGGCATAAAGACTTAAATGTAAGGCAGAATACCATAAAACTCCTAGAAGAGAAAGTAGGCAAAACATTCTCTGACATAAATTGCAGCAATGTTTTCTTAGGTCAGTCTCCCAAGGCAACAGAAATAAAAGCTAAAATAAACAAACGGGATCTAATCACACTTATAAGCTTTTTCACAGCAAAGGAAACCATAAACAAAACAAAAAGAAAATCAATGGACTGGGAGAAAACATTTGCAAATGATGCAACTGACAAGGGCTTAATTTCCAAGATATACAAACAGCTCATACAACTCAGTATCAGAAAAAAAACCAAACACCTAATCAAAAATGGTCAGAAAAACCTAAATGGACATTTCTCCAAAGAAGACATACAGATGGTCAACAGGCCCATGAAAAGACGCTCAACATCACTAATTATCAGAGAAATACAAGTCAAACAACCGTGAGGTATCACCTCACACTGGTCAGAATGGCTGCCCTTAAAAAGTCTACAAATAATAAATGCTGAAGATAGTGTGGAGAAAAGGGAACCCTCCTACACTATTGGTGGGAATATAAATTGGTGCAGCCACTATGGAAAACAGTATGGAGGTTCCTGAAAAAACTAAAAACAGAGTTACCATATAAGCCAGGAATCTCACTCCTGGGCATACATCTGGAGAGAACTCTAATTTGAAAAGATACATACACCCCAATGTTCATAGCAACACTATACAATAGCCAAGGCATGGAAGCAATCTAAATTTCCACCAAGAGATGAATGAATAAAGAAGATGTGGTACATATATACAATGGAATACTACTCAGCCACAAAAAGAATGAGACAATGCCATTTGCAGCAATGTGGATGGACCTAGAGATTATCATATTAAGTGAAGTAAGTCAGATAAAGACAAATATTATACGATATCACTTATATGTGGAATCTAAAATATGATACAAAAGAACTTATTTACAAAACAGAAACAGACACAGAGACATAGAAAACAAACTTATGGTTACCAAAGGGGAAAGGGGAGGAGGGATAAATTAGGAGTTTGGGATTAGCAAATACACACTACTATATATTAAAATAGATAAACAACAAGATCCTACTGTATAGCACAGGGAACTATATATATTCAGTATCTTGTAATAATCTATAATGAAAAAGAATATGAAAAAGAATATATATATATATAGCTGAATCACTTTGTTGTACACCAGAAACTAACACGACACTGTATATCAACTATACTTAAATTAAAAAAAAAAGTAATAGAAAAAAACCCCTCAGAACTAATGTATTAGTCCACCAGGGCTGCCATAACAAAGTACCACAGATTTGGTGGCTTAAACAACAGAAATTTACTTTTTCACAATTCTGAATGCTATAATTCTGAGACCAAGGTGTTGGCAAGGTTGGTTTCTTCTAAGGCTTCTCTCCTCGGCTTGTAGATGGCAGTCTTCTCTCTGTGTCTTCACAAGGTCTTCTTTTGTTCACATCTGTGTCCTAATGGCCTTTTCTTTTTCTTTCTTTTTTTTTTTTTGCAGTATGCGGGCCTCTCACTGTTGTGGCCTCTCCCGTTGCGTAGCACAGGCTCCGGACACGTAGGCTCAGCAGCCATGGCTCATGGGCCTAGCCGCTCTGCGGCATGTGGGATCTTCCCGGACCAGGGCACGAACCTGTGTCCCCTGCAACAGCAGGTGGACTCTCAACCACTGCGCCACCAGGGAAGCCCTAATGGCCTTTTCTTATAAGGACATTAGTCATATTGGATTAAGACTGGTCCTAAGGACCTCATTTTAACTTAATTACCTCTTTAAAGACTCTGTCTCCAAATACAGTCTGATGTACTGGGGGTTAAGACTTCAACACACAATTTGTGGGGACCCAATGCAGCCATAACAATTAGGAATGAAAGAGGTAACATCACACAGATTCTGAAGATATTAAAAGAAAAATATGGTAATATTATGGTCAGTCTTATGCCAAAAAAATTTGGAAAATTAGACAAAATGGCAGATTCTTTGGAAAAATATTGGTTGGCCAAAAAGTTCCTTCAGTTTTTAAGTAAAAATAAAAGACACATTTTTCATTTTCACCAAGAATTTTACTGAACAACATATTCACCCTTTTGTTCCACTACCTTCTGCCATATTTCAGGCAACTTCATAATTCTATCTTCCCAAAACTTTTAATCTTTTTGAGCAAAGAACTGTTCCAGGTGCCTTTTACAGTCTTCCAGGGAATTGAAATGTTTTCCATTAAGAGAATTTTGTAAAGACCAAAATAAATAGAAATCTGAAGGTGAAATGTCTGGTGAATGTGGCGGATGAATCAGAACTTCCCAGCCAAGCTGTAACAGTTTTTTCCTGTTCATCAAAGAAATATGTGGTCTTGCGTTATCCTGATGGAAGATTATGCATTTTCTGTTGACTAATTCCAGACGCTTTTCATCGAGTGCTGCTTTCAGTTGGTCTAACTGGGAGCAGTACTTGTTGGAATTAATCGTTTAGTATTCCGGAAGGAACTCACAATAGAGGACTCCCTTCCAATCCCACCATATACACAACATCACCTTTGGAGGAAGACTGGCCTTTGGTGTGGTTGGTGGTGGTTCATTTCACTTGTCCCATGATCTCTTCTGTTCCACATTATTGTACAATATCCATTTTTCATCACCCATCATAATTTGTTTTAAAGATGTAACGTTTTCGTTACATTTAAGTAGAGAATTGCATCGGAAATATAGTAAAGAAGGGTTTTTTCACTTAACTATGTGGAACCCAAACATCAAAGCGATTCACATAACCAAGCTGGTGCAAATGATTTTCAGCACTTGATTTGGATATTTTGGGTATGTCAGCTATCTCTTGCGTGGTATAACACTGATTGTTCTCAATTAATATTAGTCTCGATTTGATCACTATCAACTTCAACTTGTCTACCCGGCCATGGAGCATCGTCCAGCGAGAAATCTCCAGCATGAAACTTTTGCAAACCACTTTTGACATGTTCAATCAGTCAAGCACCTTCTCCATACCCTGCAAAAACTATTTTTTTTTTGCGTTTTCGTTGTGTTTTTACCTTTCTTGAAATAATAAAGCATAATATGCCTAAAATGTTGCTTTTTTAGTTCTATCTTCAATATTAAAATGGCTACACAAAAATCCACCAATTTTGATGTTTTTTTTTTTTTTTTTTAGTGCATGCTGATATGACAGCTGTCACAATATATTCTAACGAAATTGTTTCAAATGAAGTTAAAGACTAAAGCCATGTTCCAGAAAAAACCAAACAAACTTTTTGGCAGACCCAATACAACCTACCAAAGGTCAGTCAAGAAGTAACAGATAATCTGAATATCCTGTCTAATAAAGAAATTTAACTTGCAGTTAAAAACTCCTGGCCTAGATAGCTTCACTGGTGAAACCTATCAAATATTTAAAGAAGAAGTAATATTAACTCTACACAAACTCTTACAGACTTTTGAAGAAGGAATATGTCTAAACTCATTTCATGAGATCAGCATTATTACCCTGATATCAAAACCAAGAAAAGACAAGAAAAGAAGAATTACTAACTAGTATCCCTCAAGAACACAGATATAAAAAGTCTAAACAAAACTTTAGATAACTCAATCAAAAATATATAAAAAAGTAAAACATAAGGAACAAGGCAAGACTGTTCATTCTTATCTCTTCTATTACACAGTGTACTGGAGGTTCTAGCCAATGCAAATAGGCGAGATTAAAACAAAGACATCCAGGTTGGAAAGAATTAAGAAAAATGTCTTTATTCACAGACAACATGATCTTCTATATAGAAAATCTGATGGAATTGACAAAAAAGCTACTATAATTAATAACTGAGTTTAGCAAAGTCACAGGATAGAAGATCAATATACAAAAACCTACTGAATATTTATTCGATGGCAACAATCAGAAATTAAACTTGAAAAACATTATCATAACAATAGCACCAAAAACATGAAGTTGTTAGGGATAAATCTGACAAAAGAAGTGCAATATATGTACAATGAAAGCTACAAACTTTGATGAGAGAAATTAAAGAAGGCCTAAATTAAATGAAGAGATATATAATGTCCAGGGGTCAGAAGATACTTATTATTAAGATGTCAGCTCCCTGCAAAGTGATCTATAGATTTAACACAATCCCAACCAAAATCCCAGGAGGCATTTTTATAGAAATTAACAAAATGATCCTAAAATCCATATGAAAATGCAAAGGACCTAGAAGAGCCAAAATAACTTCAAAAAAGAAGGACTAACAGTACCTGATATCAAGACTTAGAAAGCTACAGTTATCAGGGAACTAAGGCCTAAGTCAAATAGCCAGGAAGAACCTGAAACCAGGCAATAGCCATTTGAATGAGCTTGGAAATAAACCTTCTATGGCCTGACAAAACCATGTGAATGAGCTTGAAAGTAGATGAGCCCTGAGAGAAGCCTTGAGATGACTGCAGCCAAGACCAACACCTTGTCTGCAGCCTTGTGAGAGACCCTAAGCCAGAAGATCTACTTAAGCCATGCCTAGATTCCTGACTCACGGAAACTGTGAGTTAATAAATGTTTGTTGTTTTAGGCCTGTAACTTTTGGGGTAACTTGTTATGCACCAATAGATAATTAATATATGCAGCTATCTTATCCTCTAATGAAGGAGATCACCATCAACTCTCAGCAATTCCCAGCCAAGCAATTTGGTTATACAGTAGGTCCAGAGACTCTGTGTTGGGACATAAGTTGATTACAGATAATTCTAGAGTCATATAATCATAGAACATTAGAGACAGATGGGGCCTTAAAGGATACCGAACCCAGCCTTTTAATCTGACAGATGAAAAACAGAGGTAAAATAGATTTGCCCAAAATGACCAAGGTAGTAAATGCACATTGGAGGACCTGAGCATAACCCAGGTCTTCTGATGCTGGCACAAGGATAGCATTGTGCCATAAATATTATTTTATGAAGTTTATTTTGAAAATTATTGGTGGGGAGTTCCTGTGGCTTGAGAAAAGCATGCTAAACAATTATTAATTATTAATAATAAAGCAATAAAAGTGCATATGATATTTCATACTGAGATATTAATTGTGTTAATGATAGGTATGGTCTAATATGTCTAAAAATTAATTTTTACCTGACTTTATTCTGAAATTTAGTTTTATATTTTAATGAGTATGTGTGATTAAGTAAAGATTAATATTCCATTAAAAAGACATACTGGATCAGAGCCTTTCTGTCTCTTCCTATTATACTCTACTTTGTGTGTATTTTAGGGTTCTCATTAATAATGCTTATTACTGTCAACAAAAAACTAGCTTAAACTTAACAAAATAACAAAAAAGGAAAAAAATGGAAGATACACTGTGATCTGAATTATGAAGATAAAGCTTTTGAGAGGCTCTGTATAAGAACTACACATCATGCCATGGATTAAACTTAAAAGGTTCCCTGAAACTTTGTAAGACTGTTCAGTAGCTAGTAGTATACTAGCTAGTACTATACTATCTCCCACATCTGAACCTTGAGTGTCCTTTATGTTAGGAACCAATTGCTTTGGTGTACCATTCCATGTCTTTCTTTTTAAAATGGACTATTTTCAGCAAATCAGCAAAGTCCCCAAAATGTCTCTTCCTTATGTAGTTTCAATTTTAAATGCATTCATTCACCAAATATTGATTGAGCTTGCACTTATTTTATGTTAAGTGTTGAACTAGGCCCTAAGAATACAAGGATGAGCAAGGTAAAGACTCTACACTAGAGAATCTTCAAGTCCAGGTAGAGGAGGTAGACAAGTAAACAGGGAATACTCTACAGTGTGTTGTGTTATGCTGTGGAGAGGCATCAAGTGAGATGAAAAACAAAAACAGGAACATCCCACTAAGCACTAGGGGGTGAGAGGTAGGGTCAGAAAAGATGTCCAAAGGAATCCGTGTCTACCCTAATACTTGAAGGATAAGCAGGAATTAGCCTAATCATTATGGAGTAGGCAATACAATATAATATTAAGAGTAAAGACTCTGGAGACAGATAATTTGGGTTCTTGGCTATAGCTGCTATTTGTATTTAGGGAGTTATTTAATCTCTCTGTGCTTCACTTGGAGGAATCAACAGAGAATTTATACAAGTTATTACGACTACATGATCTACCTGCATCTATGACTATATACTCTACTTTTCTGCTACTACTACTGAGGAACTTTCCATGCTCTTGTCAAAGGCCAATTCTTCCACAAGTGTATTAGATCCTGTCCCATCTTGCTTTCTCAAGGTCTTCCTCCTGCATCATTAATGCTTCCTTTTTGACTGGAACTTTCTCATCACTATTACAAAATTTGGTTACTTCTACTGTCTTTAAAACAAAACATAATAAAATTCCTCTCTTGACTCCACTTTCCCATGCAGGTACTGCCTCAACACTCTCCCTTCTTTTACAGATAAACTCCTCATAAGCATTATCTATACTTATTCTCTCCAAATTCTCTCTTGCTATTCTTTTTTTTTAATCAGGCTTTTGTTCCTAACACTCTGCAGAACTATTTTTATCAGGATCGGTGACTTCCTGTTCTTAAAGCAAAGAATTAATTCTTCGTCCTTATTTGACATGGTTGATCACTTCTTCCTCCTTGACACTTTTTCTTTTATTTCCCACTTTTCTGGCTGCTCCTTTTTTGTCTTCATTGTCTCTAAACCCTGTTATAGCCTAGGGGTCAGTCTTGGAACTTCTCATTTTCTTTCTAATTCTTTTCTTTTCTTTTTTTTACTGGAGTATAGCTGATTTACAATGCTGTGTTAGTTTCAGGTGTACAGCAAAGTGAATCAGTTATACATATACATATATCCATTCTTTTATAGATTCTTTTCTCATACAGGTTATTATAGAATATTGAGTAGAGTTCTCTATGCTATACAGTAGGTCCTATTATCTATTTTATATATAGTAGTGGTTATCTATTTTATATATAGTAGTGTGTATATGTTAATCCCAAATTCCTAATTTATCCCTCCCCCCTCCCCTTTCACCTTTGGTAACCATAAGTTTGTTTTTTACATCTGTGACACTACTTCTGTTTTGTAAATAAGTTCATTTGTACCATTTTTTTAGATTCGACATATAAGCGATATCATATAATATTTGTCTTTCTCTGACTTACTTCACTTAGTATCATAATCTCTAGGTCTATCCATGTTGCTGCAAATGGCATTATTTCATTCTTTTCATGGCTGAGTAATATTCCATTGTATATACGTACCACATCTTCTTTATCCATTTCTCTGTTGTTGGACACTTAGGATGCTTCCATGTCTTGGCTACTGTAAAGTGTGCTGCAATGAACATTGGGGTACATGTATATTTTGAATTATGGCTTTCTCCAGATATATGCCCAAGAGTGGGACTGCTGGATCATATGGTATGAACTTCTCATTTTCTATTTACACACATTCCCTGATCTCATCCTGTCTCCTGGCTTTTCAATACCATTTATTTGCTGTCAACTTCCACATTTTATCTCCAGCCCAAAGTTTTCCACCAAATTCTTAGCTTATATACAACTTAATACCTCTACTTGGATATCTAATAGATATCTCAAACTTCATT
This sequence comes from Pseudorca crassidens, assembly GCF_039906515.1. Taxonomy (NCBI): domain Eukaryota; kingdom Metazoa; phylum Chordata; class Mammalia; order Artiodactyla; family Delphinidae; genus Pseudorca; species Pseudorca crassidens. The sequence goes on along the minus strand of NC_090298.1, from coordinate 48,172,083 downwards.
TTCAAACTTGATCTCATTTTCCCCCCAAATGTCCTCCTTCCAGTCTTGCCCCTCTCAGTCAATGGCAACTGCACTTTTCCAGGTGAGGCCCAAAAGTTTAACAGTCATCACTGACTGCTCTCTTTCTCTCACATTGCACATCCAATCTGTCAGCAAATCTCATTGGCTCTACTTTTACAAGAGATCCAGAATGCAACTACTTCTTTCCACTCTCACTGTTACTCTGGTTCAAGCCACAATTAGCCCTTGCCTGAGTTATTACAAGAGCATACTGTCTCCAAGTTTTCTTTATGCCCCTCCTCAGTCTCTTTGCAATGCAGCAGCCAGACTGATCCTGTTAAATATAATTCAGGGCATACAACTACTCTTTTCAAAACCTTCCAGCGGCTTCCAATCTCAGAGTAAAAGCCAGAGTCCTTACAATGGCCTATAAGGCCTACAAGATTGATCAACCTATTACTTTTCTAACCTCATTTATTACCTTCCCTCTGGCTCTACTCCAGTCACACTGGCTTCCGTACTGTTCCTTAAAAACCTGAGCATGCTCCTGCTTCAGGGCATTTGCACTAGCTCTCCAGGAATGCTCCTCTGCTTCTTATCTTCATGACCAGCTCCTTCTGCCTTTATTCAAAAGTCATCTTCTTGGGGCTTCCCTGGTGGCACAGTGGTTAAGAATCTGCCTGCCAATGCAGGGGACACGGGTTCGATCCCTGGTCTGGGAAGATCCCACATGCCGTGGAGCAACTAAGCCCGTGCACCACAACTACTGAGCCTGCGCTCTAGAGCCCGTGAGACACAACTACTGAGCCCACACACCACAACTAATGAAGCCCACGTGCCTAGAGCCCATGCTCCATAACAAGAGAAGCCACCGCAATAAGCCCACACACCGCAACTAGAGAAAGCCTGTGTGCAGCAACGAAGACCCAACACAGCCAAAAATAAAAATAAATAAAATAAATAAATTTATTTTTTTTAAAAAGTCATCTTCTCAACAAGGCCATTTCTTTATACTATTTAAAACTGTAAAACCCTCCACAACACTTCCTATTCCCTTTATCTGCTTTATTTTCTGTGGCCATTAACATACTATATAGTTATTTATCTGATTTATTATCTTTCTTCCACCCACTCTCCCACTCCAGAATGTAAACTCCATGAATTCAGAGGTCCTCAATAGATGTTTATTAAATAAATGAATGAAAAGGGTGAACCGTTTAATACATATCATGGCAGGAAATGCAGCGTGTGGGTACCTGTATTCTGCTACTAACAATTGACAAATACAGTATTCATCTGGACCTGAAAATACTTTAGATTCACTTGGGGTTGACACTATTCACTTTAAGTTTTTTTCTTTCCTTTCCTGTATACAGTGTTTTGTGTATTTATTTATATTTTACTTTACTTTTTCATGGTATGGAGTTCTTATTTTTTACATTTAATTGATATGCAACACTATAAAAATAATTTTTGTTTCAATGTTTGGTTGATACATTTGTTTTAAGGGTGTGCCCCATGGGAGGGTTATGCTAAATTATTAAGATCAGGACAGAGCCATAAAAAGCATTAGAATTTCATTCTAATTCTCTGAAAGTCTCAAACACTTAAAAATGAGTCACTACCTATTTATTTATAACTTAATTTATTTCTATAAACATTTTAATTCTATATTACTATTGGAAAAAATGATAAAATAGGTTCATTATAAGAAGGTGCAAGCATTATTTGAGAATTGCAAATGTCGCTTATAACACTGGAGAGTCTGTTAAAATAAAAAAGCTCAGGGACTTTCCTGGTGATCCAGTGGTAAAGAATCCGTCTTCCAATGCAGGGGGCATGGGTTCGACGCCTGGTAGGGGAACCAAGATCCCACACGCTGCGGGGCAACTAAGCCTGCGTGCCACAACTACTGAGCTCACGTGCCTCAACGAGAGAGCTTGTGTGCTACAAACTACAGAGCCCATGCCCTGGAGCATGCGTGCCACAACTAGAGAGAAACCTGCGGGCCACAATGAAGAGCCTGCGCCACAATGAAAGATACTGCGTGTCTCAACAAAGATCCCGCATGCTGCAACTAACACCCAACGCAGCCAAAAAAAATAAATTAAATAAATAAATATTTTTTTAAAAAGTAAGAAAGCTCAATTACTCCTGGACATTGCCAGTTTATATTCTGTATTTCTTCAAAAAGTCCCTGGTATCTACCCATTTTAATGTTCTTTTCTCATAGTTCTACTATTTTCATAGCTAATAAAGAAAAATGGAAAAGATATGTCCAGGGAAATATTTACACTCACATGCTGACATAAAAATAACTCAATGCCTATAGCTACCATATGTTAGGTATAATGCTAAACCCACCAGGAAGCAAAGGGTCCACTGCTTACAGTATGTAGCTGTATTACCCAGGCAGTTTATCTCATCTTTCTAGAACTTAGATTCCCTATTAAATGGGACTACAGTGTACCTCATAGGATTATTGTGATAATTAAAACAATATAATGATTGTGAAGCAATGGCATAATACCAGGTATACAGGTAAACACTTGACAAATGTTAAGTGATATATAAGATAGGTATTGGTATTTTAGTTAAGGTTCTTTTAGTTTCAAATAACAAGGGTTAACTCAAGCTAGATTTCAAGTATTTAATATATACTTACTGAGCACTTACTATGTGCTTTCCTATGTGCCAGGCACTAGGCTAAGAACTGGTAATAAACAAGGGGAAATTTATAGCACAGATGTGGGATGGCACTTAGAACCTGATGGCAGACTTTCAGATGAACTTCATTCAGAAAGAAATGGAACTGGGAATCGGAAAGTTGCTGAAAACATAGGAAATATTCTCTGCCTTGCTACATAGAGTTGACTCTTGAACAACACAGGGATTAGGGGCACTGACCCCCTCGTAGTCAAAAATCCACCTATAACTTAACAGTTGGACTTCCATATCTGCAGTTCCACATCTGCAGATTCAACCACCACGGACCGTGTAATACCATAGTATGAACTTACGGAAAAAAATCTGCGTATAAGTGGACCTGCTTCTAACCTGTGCTGTTCAAAACAAAAAAATCAAAACAAAAAACAAACACCTGTGTTGTTCAAGGGTTAACTGTACTTCTCTTTGCAGACTGGTTTCTATTTTCTTCTTAGTAGATAAAGAAGTTTTTTTTCTGCAACAAAGTTTAGATAGTGGATTGAAGATAGCCACCCATGTGCTACCAGGTTCATATGATACTACTCCAGCCTTATGGAAAGACTGCTACTATTTTCTCTTCCTTTCATTTTTTTACCTTAATTCCAAAGTCCTGACAGGGATCAAGTAAGTGTCCATCCTTGTTTAAACATGGGGGCAATTAATGGGGTCACTGTAAGTTGAACAAATACTCCAAATGGCATCTACAGCAAGTATTATCCACAATTTATAAAAGAGGAAGCTAAGACTGAGAGGTATGAGTTACTTTCCCACGTGCATGTGGGTAGAGTGCCAGAAACAGAATTCAGATCCTCAGGTTGTATAAGTGCAGGGCCAGCATATCAAAGTGAATGCCTTCTTCAATTCTGCATCTAAGAAACTTTGCTTGCCTCACCCTAGTCCCAGCTCTACTAATGCTTCTTAGTTCTTTTCACTATGTTCCCTTACTAAAATGTAGCACCTTCACAACTCTCAAAGAAATGCAAAGTTTAAAAAAAGTTTCATGGATTCAGATTGTAAAAGTTTTTGCAAAGAACATGAAATAATGTTATGTTCTTATTGATTTTGTGTATAAACTATTTGCCTTCCAAAAGACACTACTAAAAGCAGAAACTTACCTTCCCATTCTGCTGGGATATCCCCTACTTCATAGTCTATTTCTCTTTTATTTGCTGATTCTACAATTCTTTTCTCTCGAATAGTTTGTCCTGTAAGACAAAAGTGATTATTACATTTTTAAATGAACCCATGATACAGTAGTTACTACATGAAATATTTTCTCTTTAGATATTACACACCTCCTCCTATGATAAGAGAATTAACAGGGAAAAGAATAGATTCCATTTAGAATTAGGTATATTAGAAAAAGCAGTTTCTAAACTACTTCAGAAATTTTAAATTTCCTACATTGTATGCAAAATTAATTTTGGTAGAATAAGTCTAGATTCTGTGTACAGAAAAAGAGAAACCAATTAATTTGCAGGCCAATAAAAAACATTTTAATAAACAACAGAATGTTTAACTCCTTCAAACTCTGCAGGTATATATATCAGAGGTGCCAGTGGCTGCTGCTACTGCCTAAGGGAATCAACATTCATGGCCCCACTATGGAAAATAATATGGAGGTTCCTTAAAAAACTAAAAACAGAGTTATCATACGACCCAGCAATCCTACTCCTGGGCATATATCCAGAAAAGATGAAAACTCTAATTTGAAAAGATACATATACTACAATGTTCACAGCAGCACTATTTACAATAGCCAAATATGGGAGTAACCTAAGCGTCCATCTACAGATGAATGGATAAAGGAGATGTGGTGTATATATATATATATATATATATATATATATATATATATATATATATATATATATACACACTATGGAATATTACTTGGCCACAAAAAAGAATGAAATATTGCCTTTTGCAGCAACTTGGATGGACCTAGAGATTATCATACTAAGTGAAGTAAGTCAGAAAGAGAAAGACAAATACCATATGATATCACTAATTTGTGGAACCTAAAAACTAATACAAATGAACTTATTTTCAAAACAGAAAGACTCACAGACATAGAAAACAAACTTATGGTTACCAAAGGGGAAAGGGAGGAAAAGGAAGGATTAATTAGGAATATGGGATTAATAGGTACAAACTACTATACATAAAATAGATAAGCAACAAGGATTTACTGTATAGCACAGGGAATTATATTCAATATCTTATGATAAGCTATAATGGAAAACAATCTGAAAAGTATATATATATATACATATATATATATATGTATATATATAAAACTGAAACACTTTGCTGTACACCTGAAACTAACACAATATTGTAAAACAACTATATATCAATTAGAAAAAAGAGCCTTGATTATAACCTTTCAAAGCAGCAGCAGCTTTGTCAAAATGGTGATTTCAAAACATATTACTTTGTCATTGAAACTTTGATCCTGAGGAAACCAGGTAAGTTTCTATTTCCCAACAGTTAAAAAATGTGCCTGCCTACTCCAGGGAATGCAGGCTAAAACAGAGAAGGTATTGGTAGGTAATGATGAGAGGAGAAGTATGGCTTAACAATGGTCAGAACAGTCAGGGAGAGAAATCTGGGCCTTGCAAAATACCACTTTCTCTTCCCACTCCTAGGCCAACCTTACACTATGCCAAATAGACTGGGTCACATAATTCAAGAAATTGACTTTGTTGACTGCAAATCTCTCTCCTAAACTACCTGAAATTCTACATTAAAAAATTCCTTCGGGAATTCCCTGGCAGTCCAGTGATTAAGACTCTGCGCTCCCAATGCAGGGGGCATGGGTTCCATCCCTGGTGTGGAACTAAGATTCCGCATGCTGCAAGGAAGGTACGGCAAAAAAAAAAATCCTTCAATTGAAGACAAGGAAATTTCTAGGAGTGACTGTGCAGGAGAAAGGGAGACACAAAAGGGTAGCCTAAGAATACTGAGTGGCTAGTTTTATTTCCTCTGCCTTAGTAATAGTAAGTGAAAGGCTAGAATTTCCTAGACAAGCCATTAATGGCTAATAACTCTGAGATGAGCTCAGGGAATCTCTGCATTTTATTATGGACTCATTTAACTGGGCTGATTTAATCCTAATACAGAGGTTTTCCAAGTTTTATAAAGAGGAGTTACCTTTTGCTTATCTTATCCAATAAATACACAGGAGGACAAGGGATTAGTAGTAAAGTCCCCAGGGTGTAGGGACAAGAATTAGGGTAAAAGGAGCCTCTAACAATGACAGCTGCACTACTCTCATAGCAGAGGCTCAACATATATACATATATTTTTACTAAAAGGCTATTTATATCCAAATATATAAACACATCATAATAACAATTTACCATAAATTTAGCATAGACTAAATTTACTAAAGTATGTTTACATTACAATTTTCAAAATGTTTGAAAGAGTCAAAATATCTGTGTCTTCATATATTCCTTATCTAAATACCAGGATGTAAGTATATCTTTTTAGCAATAACAAGTACAGAAAAGAAAATTATCATCTAAAATACGAAATGCTAACAGATGGCCTTCTGAAAGTACATGTGTGTTCTATAAGCTTTTAAGTGTATGTCAATGAAATTTAGTGCATAGGGAGAGAACAGAGGGGTCTACCATTTCCAGCAGCACCACTAAATGCATATATAAGTAAGTATATCTATATGTCTGTGACATAAAAATTAACTTTTTATTCCTACCCTCAAGTTTATAAACTTCCTTTGTATCCTAAGAGTTTTAAGAATCAAAATTCATACCTATTTTTGTGTATATGGAAAGACAGGAAGAGTAATTCATGAGTTAGTCACAGATAATTGCTGAAAAAAACCTTTGTTTACAAATAGATGACATCAAAAGTTTATGAAATGCATGTACACATCTTTAGCAATATAAAATAAGGCCATTAATTTATTGAATAAACTCTTGGTAATCAGATATGGGCTTTTCCCTCCAAATAAATTGTTTTAAGACTACTCCTTCTGTACAATTTTTATGAATTGGGAATAAAACTTATGCCTCCCACTGAGTAAGAAATTACGCACAAATTGTACACTTGCTCATCCTAATATGCTTTCATACAAGAGTTGTAAAGACAATCCTACTTCTCATAGCAAAATAAATTTCCATCTAGTAAATGGAGCAAATTTAAGTACTTACTCAAGTGTTAAAATTTTAGGGTCTAATTTACATTTAAAAATTAACTTAGGGACTTCTTTGGTGGCCGAGTGGTTAAGAATCCACTTGCCAATGCAGGGGACATGGGTTCAATCCCTGGTCCGGGAAGATCCAACATGCCGCGGAGCAACTAAGTCCGTGTACCACAACTACTGAGCCTGCGCTCCAGAGCCCGCGAGCCACAACTACTGAAGCTCGCAAGCCTAGAGCCTGTACTCCTCAACAAGAGAAGCCACCACAAGGAGAAGCCCACGCACTGCAACGAAGAGTAGCCCCTGCTCGTCGCAACTAGAGAAAGCCCGCACGCAGCAATGAAGACCCAAAGCAGCCAAAGATAAATAAATAAAATAAATAAATTTTAAAAAATTAACTTAATAACAAAAACTTTTAATCTAATATATGTATAGGTTTAATAAGTCCTAATACAATAATAAACAATTGACAGTGGCGTACTCAATGAGTATTAAGTAAAACACCATATTTACATGGTGTTTTACTTAATATTAAACAATATTAGATTTAATTAAAACAGTCAAAATAAAAGTTTGAATTCAAGTAGATCATAATGATCAATGGTATACGGATTTAAAGACTGGGTAAGTAACAGTACAATTTCCCAAACTTAAAAAAATTTAAAGCTACCTGCCATTGAACTAATTGCCCTATGACGATAGCAGGTTTCCTATTCCTTTATTTAAAAAAATATGGGGCTTCCCTGGTGGTACAGCGGTTGGGAGTCCACCTGCTGATGCAGGGGACACGGGTTCGTGCCCAGGTCTGGGAGGATCCCACATGCCGCGGAGCAGCTGGGCCCGTGAGCCATCGCTGCTGAGCCTGCACGTCCGGAGCCTGTGCTCCACAACGGGAGAGGCCACAACAGTGAGAGGCCCGCGTACCGCAAAAAAAAAAAAAAAAAAAGGAATCCATTCAGTTAAAAGAAAAAAAGGCAAGATTCCCTTTCAGGTATCAGGTAGACGATGGGTTTAGATAAGAGATGGATTTCATCTGTTCTACTGGGTTTCTGGGATAGAGTAAGAACCCTGGACACAGACTCAGGAAAGAGGAGTTAGAGCAGAGTTCTCAACTTCAGTCATTCAAGTGCCAGCTTTGCAATTTTGGTCACACTTTGTAGTATTATATTCCTAATATTTTTCTTTAATTTGGCTTGCTTTTTTCTTCAATATTCACTTTTTACTTTACCTCCCCCCAAAAAACCCCATGAAATCACTGACTAAATACACTAGTTGTATTTTGTGTTCAAACATACATAAAATAGATATATCTTAAAAATGTAACGGGCTGTCTTTGTACCTGCTGAAGTCATCTTGTAGACCACATTTCGAAAACCACACTGGTCTATAGAGACAGGCCCAGCAGAACATACAGTGATACAGGGCAAAGGAACCAACATACCAGTAAGAAATTCCTGTGGATAGGAAACAGCTGATGAACATCAAAGTCTTGCTTGGATTGTGTTTACCCTTAATTTCATAAAATCCTATGTTATGTACAATCTTATGTTATGTTTGAAAGAAGAGGGCAGAGATCTTAGAAGTAGGAAGGGAGTGGCACTCGTCTGAGTATATACTTCTCAATAAGTTTGAAAGCATGCTAATGTTCTGTATATTCAAAAAATTAAATCAACATGGATGTGAAAGGGAAAAAAAGAAGGAAATGAAAGCAAACTGCAACAAATAAACCCAACTTTATTTCAGACTAATAACATAACCACACTGAATGGGGAAAGAAAAGAAAGTGGTATGTGCCTATGTACCCTTACTTTCAGGAAGGAAAAGAACTGCAAACACATCCTGAACTGTTTGTAGTATGTTTGTTTTCTGTAGTGGTATGGGCGAGGCAGTTCTGAAACTACTCTAGATATATTATATGATTCAGCAAATGAGTAAATGTGTTAATGTTATTGGAAGCAGGGTTCTCATTGTAGAAGGACATACAGATATGTAATGGGGAAAGGTAAAAAAGTACAGGGGTCAGATTGAAACTGGAGATATCAGTTACTTATGATAAATAAGATAGATAAGTATTTATACACAGATATATGTATTTCCATGCATACATATGTATATATTTTCCTGGTTCTATGTGCAGAAAGAGCCTAGAAGCAAAGACCCTAATAGCAATAAGGACCCCTAGAGCCCAAATCTTGGCCTCTACGCCATTATCCATCAAAAGAAACCACGATTCCTCAGGAAAATGGCTGATTCCAGGCCTAGGGCAGGGTGGGTTCAAGATGAGCCTGGAGCATCTTGCTATGTCAGAAAATAAGATTTCTCAAAAAAAAAAAGAAAGAAAAAAACAATGATAATAGGGGCCTATCACAAGGACTTAAGGGCCAGCTTCAGGGCCAGCTTAGCTGACACTGGCTAAATCTGGGATAACCTGAGCACCAAAATAATCCAGGAATTATAGACCAGCAATTGTCAAAGTGTGATAGGGAAGTCTGAGGGGTACTTACGACTCTTTTAAGGTGTCTGTGAGGCCAAACCTATTTTAATAATACTAGATGTTATTTGTCTCTTTCACTTTTATTTTTTCATGAATGTACAGTGGAGTTTTCCAGAGGCTACATGATATGTGATATAGTAACATACTGAATGAGGAAACAGATATGAAAAATCTAGCTGTCTTTTATTAAGCCACACATTAGGGGATCTGTAAAACAAAGCAATGCTACTCTTTTCTCTAAATGTTTCTGTTTTGGAAAGTATAGTTACTTCTGATCAAAAATATATTCTTTCTGTAAACATTTATTACATTTATTAGGGTTATTTTTAATGAATTAAACACTTTTAAAATTCTGTTTCAGTTTCAATGTGATAAATATTAATACATATCTCATAAACAAAGCTTTTTCAATAATTGTGAAGAGTTTAAAAGGATCCTGAGACCAAAATGTTTAAGAACTATATACCACTGGAAAAAAAAAAAAAAAAGAAAAAAGGAACCCATAAAGGTAAACTACTAAAGATATAGATAAATAGATGGATAAATAAATAAATAGAGATAAAGGAGCTGCTGCTTACCACAGTGCTAAAGAGTAAATGTGCAGCAAGTGCCAGAGCTGGAAAATCATCATTTTGTAACCATCTTGATAAAGAATGGTTCTTGCAAGAATCATTAATGGCAGGAGATTCTGTCTTTTGTTTTTTATTTAGAAAGAATTTCCCTTTCCTCTACCTGCACTGTGTTCTTACACATTTGAAAGCTGAACAAGACTTACACATTAAAAGGATGGTTGGGTTAGAAATTTATAAAATTTCTAATTTGGTACCTCAAATACTGCCTTCCTAGGGTCTTAGTGATCCTACTGATGAGTAAGACCCTTGACAGGTACCAGTCTGAGGCAGGTGACACCAACGGTCCAGAAGAATGAAACAGCAGACTTAGACATCTCTCCTTCCCTGGGCCACTGCTCCTTCCTTAATCCATCCACACAGGCCAGGGAAAATATTTAAGCAGGCTTTAATCTTTAAATTTTGAAGCATCAGAACTCACAAGCTATCTATTATAGTGGAAAAGGAATTTTCTTCCATCAGTACCAAATCAAAGGTGAAGGCCTATATTGGTCGTGACCCACTAGCACGTGTGATCTTGGTGAGGGTTTTCAACCAGCTGTCTACTTCCAGCCCAATATTTCCCACTGGTGGGGCACTGCGAGGAGAGATGAATGGAATTCAGAGGTGACTTTGGGGTGGAAAGAGAGATTGGGCTGAGTAAAGTGACACATCTCTGAGACAGCTATCCCCCTGAAAACAAACAAGATTCAGGCCTTTGATGCCTGACAGGAGCCCCTGGCTTGGAGGAATGGTAATGAAGTAGGTAGGATGGCCAAGGTAAGACCCTTTCTGTCTGACTGATGTCTGGCCCTTTACCCCAGTGGCAGAGATCAGTGCAAACCAGGTGATAATTCTAAATCAGTTTGCGTAGTGATGTATAAAAGACTGAATTTTGCATACGAAAGGAGGCTTAGAAGTGTCAATGCATAATATATGAAAGCAAGGGCTATTGAAAGCCAAGAACCATACTACGTATGTTAGATTTGGGGACTTTAAACCTTGTTATTCTGAACCCTCGTAAATTTTTTTTAAAAACATCAATTAAGAGTACTAAAATAAGAATCCTTACACTGAAAGTCATTTTCCCATATGACTTAAAGCATAATTTGACTGAAGTTACTCAGATGTAGCATTTTTTTATTAAGAACCTGCTATGTACCAGGCAATGTTTAGGTGCCTTTCATATGTTATCTCTTATCTTTAAAACAATCTTTTAGAGATGAGGCAAAAGAGGCATTAGGTGATGAGATTATCCAAATATACATGGCTAATTAAAGTAATATAGCCAGTATTTTTACCTAAGTATTTTTCTGACTCCCAACAGTACGCATTTTCCATTTAAGATTTTAAAATTAGCATTTACAAAGTTTGCACATGGTATCATTACAGATATCCAATTAAAAACTAACATTTTATTCATAACTATCATAAGCTATTATTTTCCTAGAGTGATCAAATGAGGCATTCCTACTTGAAAATGTGATGAGTCTATAATTTGACATATTCTACATATATTTATGTGAGCATGGAAGACTATCTCAGCAGGTCTCAGCAGGTAATACTTTTTTAAAAGCAATTAAAGAGAACTTCCAGATAAGCTTTCAGAATTTTTAAGACTGCCAACTAGTTCAATGGACTACCTAAAATCTTATTAGCTTCCCCATTCTTACAGTTTTCCCATAAGGAATCTCAGCTTCTTCTATCTTAGAAAATCCAAAATTATTTAAAACACTTGGCTATTCTAAAATGCTTTATATAATATGGTTTAACTTTTCAGGACCCAAAAGCTGAAAGGTCTTAAACTACACCCAGAAAAACAGCAGGAAAATCCCAAGGGACCTATTTCCTCTATTAGCATAAACATTTTGTGGCAAGTTTATAGCACACCAATATTCTTTTGTTTAAATCTGACTTCATCAATTTTTCAAAAGCCATCAATAAAATTTAGGTCTGAAAGTACATAGGAAGAATATCACAATTTAAGAAAAAAGATGAATCTAATGCAAATTGTATCTGTGCTTTCCACATGGACAATAAACTCTTATTTACTATTTATTTTTTTAAGAGTTCCATAGTAATATTATAAGCAAACAAAAATTTAAAGTTCCAAAATGTTATTCAACCAACAAATATATATTAAGAGTCTATTACAATAATCTAGAAAGATTCAAAGTCAAAAATTAAACAGGTTTTCTGATTTCTGATTCTAGTCCCAAATCAAGCACATACGTCTTAGAAATGTCTAGTATTTTACTTCATTTACTGCCTTTCCATTACTGTGGAAATCAAACATTGAAAATTATTATGTTTTTAAAAATAAAAACACTTAAATGTTATGTAAAAAATCATTTATTTTCTAAACTGCAAGGAATTTTTGATTCTCAGAAAAAGTGTAGCTATATTTCTCTTGCCCTTCAGCCCCCGAAAGAGGTAATTATTAAAAAGAAAAATTCAAATGATGGATTCATACTATTTAGTCCATGTAACAATGTGTTCACTTTGAAGAGCTGAAAGAGAAGCAGCTATTTCAGGTTTTCATTGATGTGTAGGAAATCAGTATCTTGAAAGTACTTTATTCATCTAATACATTCTACAGTTCTTTGTAAAGCTAAATTATCTTCAATGTATAAAGTATATTTATATTGAGAATTTGAGCATTTAAGAAAATAACACAAAAAACTAACATTAGGTGATTCTGCTGTGATTACATCTGAATCATGACAGATGAGTTAAATGTCTTAAATACACATAAAAAAGGAAGGAAAATAAAGGGGGGGTAAAAAATTTTGTAGCCTAATTAAATAGGCTTTAAGCTATTATCACATGGAAATTCCAGGTTTTAAAAAGACTATCTTATAATGAGGAAATTTATGACTGACTGGAAAAAAATTTCCATTTTATAGTGAAAGTTGCTAACTAAACCAAGCAAATTCCATATGGTACACCCTTAATAGAAAAAGGAAGAGTATTTTCTCCTCTCAAAATTAGCAAACACTCACAGTGTGGTATAAACCAATATAATCAAGTATTTGATTTCCACTTTGAGAATCCAACTTGAACACTTGGGGCTGTCAATAGAGAGGTAAAGAGAGAAACTGAAGGAATTAATTTTTAAAAGTGGCAAATACTATCAGAATTTAGAGAATTATAAAGTTATGCCACTTGTAAAGTTTGGGCCTAGCCCAAACTTTATTTTCACATTTGAAATTTCTAGATCCAGTTTCACAGAAATCAAATAGTACTTGGTCATCTATCAAAGATCTTAAAAGCAGGGGCTTCCCGGGTGGCGCAGTGGTTGAGAGTCTGCCTGACAATGCAGGGGACACGGGTTCGAGCCCTGGTCCAGGAAGATCCCACATGCCGCAGAGCAGCTAGGCCCGTGAGCCACAACTACTGAGCCTGCGCGTCTGGAGCCTGTGCTCCACAAGAGAGGTCGCGATAGTGAGAGGCCCGCACACTGCGATGAAGAGCGGCCCCCGCTTGCCTCAACTAGAGAAAGCCCTCACACAGAAACGAAGACCCAACACAGACAAAAATTAAATAAATAAATAATGAAAAATTTAAAAAAAAGAGTAGCCCCTGCTCTCCGCAACTAGAGAAAGCCCACGTGCAGCAACGAAGACACAATGCAGCCAAAAATTAATTAATTAATTAAATTTTAAAAAAATGTCTTAAAGGCATCAAGGACTGCACTGTTAGCTACCATTAGTAACTCATAGAATATATGACAGTTTTAAATATGGATAATTTAGTGAAAATAAATAAAGTACATTTTGTGATACATTAGTCTTAATTTTAAAATATACATATTTATTTATTAGTCCATGAAATTACTAATACCCTTCATTAATCTATTTAATTTGGTTACCATCAGGCACTACTTACTAATGAACAGAAATCTATTCTGATATAGAAAAAGACCACATAATCATTTAATAAAACCTGATAATCATCAGCTTAACAGGAACTGTACAAGTAATTGTGAACCAGATTTCTGAGTATAAAAATTAGGCTCAGTTGGTAAGAGGCAGAGGTGTCAATAATTTTCAAACTCTTGTCTCTAAAAACATCTTCTTTAATAGAGGTCGAATTTATGAAACTGTTCAAAGCAGAGCTTCTCTGGTTGAGGCAGGCAGGGGACACGGGTTTGAGCCCTGGTCCGGGAAGATCCCACATGCCGCGGAGCAACTAAGCCCGTGTGCCACAACTACTGAGCCTGCGCTCTAGAGCCTGAGAGCCACAACTACTGAGCCTGTGTGCTGCAACTACTGAAGCCCGTGCGCCTAGAGCCCATGCTCCGCAACAAGAGAAGCCACCGCAATGAGAAGCCCGTGCACCGCAACGAAGAGTAGCCCCTGCTCGCCACAACTAGAGAAAGCCTGCGCACAGCAACGAAGACCCAATGCAGCCAAAAATAAAGTAAATAAATAAATAAATTTATTTAAAAAGACAAAATTAGATGACATAAATTTTACCTTCATTCTCTACTCCAGATTCACTGGTAGAAAGACACGCTAATACACTGTGATTTCACCAAAAAGAAGACTGTTAGGAGCATGAAAAGGTAAGATTGGTCTCATTTTGCTTGTCAGGGTTGCAATAAAGACCATTCATTCTGCTATTTTTACCTACTTATTCCTTATTTTCCATTGATATTAAAAAAGATAAAGAAAAACAAGTTACAAATAGTGAAGATCTGTGAAATGGTAATATTACTTTAAGATGGTTATCTCCAAAATTACTGTGTACATAAAAGTGGGGACTGTCTCTATTCAAGAGTATACTGGTAATGCATGTCAGGATATTACCTACAAAAGAATCAAATAATTGGACTTAAAAATTCTGTTTTAGTAGTAATAAATGATAAAGCTTAATATTTTTTCCTACTCTTTGCTACTTCTTTTTAAGTTTCCAGCATCTAGAGATCACATAATTTAGTCTAATTTAGCAACATATCAATAACATTTTTTAATGCGGTTTTATTTATCAGTATTATCTGACTCATTTAGAAGATGAGCAGAATTATATTTATTGAGCAACATTTATATGTATGGTACTTAGTTGACACACTTCCCACATCCTCCTTTCGCTTTGGGTCTAGAGCAACTTAACTGTTGTATGACAACAGCACCACCTATTGGCTGGCAAAGGGATTGGAATAATCCAAAATACCACCTGCTTCCTTGCCCTTCAGAAAGACTAATGGATAATTTGGGCTCTTTTCTTCATTTGTTATTAAACCCACTTGAAAAAAATTTCAGCTGAGTTAAACCCACTTGAAAAAAATTATTTTCTCATATATATCGTCTCTTTTTTTTCTCCTTCATGTCTCCTGTTAAAAACCTGTAGAGTTATTGCATCTCTCTTGATTCCATTGCTAACCAATGTGTTTTTGTTAACACGCAGTAATTCAGATAAACTGAGGATTAAAAGGGTTTTGTGAATTATTCTGGAAAATGAAATGTCATTTATAACACAATTACTGTTGAAAAATTTACTGAATTTAAGCAAGCTGCTTATGTGGAATTTTGGAATTCAAGTAATTTTTAGGTTGGGAACTTGCTATAATACAAAAACATAAAAAAGCATTAAGACTCTCACTGTAGTTTCCAAGGCAAATAAAGAAATAGAATTCTGATACAAAGCAATATTGGATAGACCTTTCCCCCTTTTCAGAGCTGATGAACATCTATCTGCCTTGTCCTGTGGAATTTGAATATTGCACTACACACAGTGGAACACTCAAAAATGATGAGATGTATTGCTATTTTGCAGTGGCTCATTAAAGGTACACCAATGATATAGGAGAGAACATTAGAACCCATTATTTTAACTTTATCTCTATGATGAAAATAACCACAATTACATCTATAACCCTAACCACTTAATGAGCTCCAATCATGAACTTGGATGTCCTTACACTTCTGTTACGCAGAGTTCTATATCTTTCTGTAATACATCCTTAGTATCTAGCCCTTGAGGTTGTCCTATCTTCATGGTAAGCCCTATAAGTTCTCATCAGTGGGAATTTTGCACTGAGGCAGAGAAACATGTAAGATACCCCAAGCTAACTGATCAATATGAAGTCATTTTTATTGCCAGTACTAATCAAATAGCAAAGGGTTTTGTCCCTTGGCCTTTTCCCTGTATCTCAGTTCTAGAAACTGCTCCTGAAATCCTGATTTGAGCCCAATTTGTTACAGGCAGGGAAAGGGGGCTTCTTTCTGCCCCATATACATTGTAACCATAACTGCTCTCACCTATCTGGACAGAGCCTATTCTTGGTGGAAAGACAGACCCTACTCCCTTACACTGATTCCATGGTCTACTGAGACCTGTTTATGGCCTAATGTTGATGTCAACTGCCCAGGTTGCCAAGACCTCCTTTTGTCTTGCAAATCACCTGTCCAGGACTCTTTTATTGGCTCCCCAGGACTTGGAAACCTATGGTCCGGCCTGTTTAATCAGTAGTTATGACATCTACCTCTCCTGAGCCTCAACTGCTTTTCCTTTTAAATCTCTCAAATCTTTTGATAGTACTATTACTTTACTCATTTCTTAATTCAAAAACTTCACTTGTTTTTACAAGATGAATATACTTAACATTACATTTTTATGGTTAAATTGGTCAGTATTGTGTTTTTTATCACAAAAATTTTTTCAATTTTTAAAAATTTTAAACAACTTCAATTGATTTTACTAATGCTCCCCTCCCCAACAATGCAAACTTTCAACAAAATACATATACACATATTTATCTTCCTCTAATTTATTCTTTTTATCTCATTATTACATCACCACCCTCACCCAGGCCCTTCTTGTTTCATGCCTATATTAATAGAAAAACCTCTCTAACCATACTATATTGATGTCAATTCTTTATTGTTCAGAAATCCTTTCTTTAGGAAACCATTCATTATTCCATTCCTTTTGATCCTGTTCTGTCCACTGAGTTTGGTGGGGCTATCACCCCTCCATCTACAAGTAGGAATGTAAACTAAGTCTGGCCACAGTATTACATCCTTTTAGCCACAAAAAGTATGTCAGGGATGGGCACATGACTCCAGCTGGGCCAGTAAGCATGTTCCTAGAACTTTTGCTGGAGCTTCCAAGAAAGACTCTCAACCTCTGTGATCATGAGCTATAAAGACCATACAGACCTGGAACTGCTGAGGCCAGCTACGCTACATTGTGGAGAAAACCTACCTATGAATGAAACCAATTGGGAGGAAGGTAGAGTCATGTGATAGAGAGAACACACCCTGATGACTGAAGCTATTTTTATTTTTATAAATCAAAAATTAGTCATACTCCTCCAAAATAGTTGTACAGACGATTGATCTCATAGCCATCGTGAAGTTCTGACTGGAAGGTTGTCCTCTTTTGAATCAGCTGCTACAAAGCTCAGAGTTGCAAGCCTGTGTGCCACAAATACTGAAGCCCGCGTGCCTAGGGGCTGCGCTCTGCAACAAGCGAAGCCACTGCGATGAGAAGCCCACGCACCGCAACAAAGAGTAACCCCT
Organism: Pseudorca crassidens; assembly: GCF_039906515.1. Classification (NCBI taxonomy): domain Eukaryota; kingdom Metazoa; phylum Chordata; class Mammalia; order Artiodactyla; family Delphinidae; genus Pseudorca; species Pseudorca crassidens. The sequence goes on along the minus strand of NC_090298.1, from coordinate 48,154,578 downwards.
GCTCGCCACAACTAGAGAAAGCCCGCTCAGCAACGAAGACCCAATGCAGCCAAAAATAAATAAATTTATATATATATTAAAAAAAAGAATATGCAAACATATTAAAAAAAAAAGCTCAGGGTTGCGTTTGTGGTCCACTCTTAGAAAATGTGCAGGTAATTAGAGTTTATATTAAAGCCTCATATCTGGCTCCACTATTCCCTCACCCTGATTTTACTTTCTCCTTTCACTGCAATTTTATGCCTCTATCTTCATCTTTGAGTCTTCAATCTCATGTCTTTTCTGGAAGAAGGAAGAGAATGATCTTATAACACAGTTTTACTGTATCACAACTCTATCACTCTTTCTATACAAAACTTAAGATCCTACTGCATGTATTTTTCTTTATATATATATATTATTTATTTATTTATTTGGTTGAGCCGGGTCTTAGTTGCGGCAGGCAGGTTCCTTAGTTGTGGCTCGCGGGCTCCTTAGTTGCGGCTCACTGGCTCCTTAGTTGTGGCATGAGAACTCTTAGTTGCGGCATGCATGTGGGATCTAGTTCCCTGACCAGGGATCAAACGCGGGCCCCCTGCATTGGGAGTGAAGAGTCGTAATCACTGTGCCATCAGGGAAGTCCCAGCATGTATTTTTCTTAAAAGCAAAAATCTAAATTCTTCACCTCATTTAAAATATATATAACTATAAATATAGTTATATATATAAAATAAATATTTATTTTTATAAATACACACACACACAAAGTACATAAGTCAAACACTTTACTATATATGGGAGAAAGAAAAAGAAGTTTCAAGTTGCTCACAGTCTGGTTCAATGGTGCCAATATTTTTTCACTATGACTCACATCAGACAACCTAATGGCCTCACATTCCCAGAGGCATATCAAGACACATGGTATGTACAATTCTCAGCATGATAGCAACAACTTTTCTCTTTGGCTATTACTGATCTGAGACATACTGGTGGTCTCAGGGGGTCAGACGGTTAAGAACAGAGATTGACTACAACACAGAGAGACAAGTATAAGAGAGAAAATGCTCTACGCTATACCACACAAGAAAAAAAATAAGGTACTCAAAGCTGTGGAGTAAAGACGAATGGAAAACTTTTGATAAGAGATACCTATCAAACAGGGGTTAGGCAGGCAAAGGAGGAAGAAAACTGAGATTAGAAGGATCATTCCAGAAAATGGAAAGTTTAAAGAACAATTGGAAAAATAAAATAAAATAAAGGACAATTGGATATTACACAGGGAAGATGGTGAAAATAATTCTGGGCATTTGAATATATGCTACTTTGTATAGTATGTCATCTTTCTAGCATCACTAAAAAAATCAGCTAATCCATATGATACCATTTTTAGATACACAAAGCCAATTCCTTTGAAAACCAAAATATTTCCAATCTGACCATTTTAATGAAAATAATGTTTAAATACTTTACGGATTTTTTTTTCTGCTTTAGTAAATTAAACACCATTCTATGTACTCACTTTCTCTTTGGATCTCACGCTAACTATAAATAAGTCATTATACAGTTGACCCTTGGACATTGCTCAGGTTAGGGACCATAACCCTCTGTGCAGTCAAATATCAGCATATAACTTTATGGGCTGCCCTCCATGTACATGGTTCCTCTGTATCTGCAGATTCAATTGATCACATATAGTACTATAGTATTTACTATCAAAAAATTCACATATAAGTGTACTCGTGCAATTCAAACCTATGTTGTTCAAGGATCAACTGTATATTGTACTTTAACATAAGTAGGTCTTACTGAAATTGGTTTTTTGACTTAGAAACTATCCCACTATATTATAATAATCCAGTTATTTCTTATTGCCAATAAGTATTACTGCCTCTAACTACTGTCTATCACCTTTTTACCAATCTTTTATGTGTAGAAAATTATGGGGGAAATTGGCAGAGAAAGGAATATTATCAAACTTGCTAAATCCCTAATTTGTTTTCGCACACTATACCAAGTTATTAGCAGCTCTGCTCTGAGGATAGCTGTATTCTGTATAATGTTCAAAATACATAAATTTTGTGATTTACTTTTTTTCGCACTACCTCGAAAAGATTTTGTTTTGGTCAATACCCAGGCATGTTTTCCTGACTTCTCAAGCTGTCATAAACCTCTCTCAAGGACTATCATTTGGGGTATAATAGATTAGAAAAGAGTCAATTGGCACATTATTAAAATTCAGACTTTTCCCATAATCTCAAAACAAGATTGTACATTACATAATAATGTTCTCTGTGTTAAAGTTTGATTTAAAATATACTACTCTACCTCACACCTATTAAGATAACTACTATTAACACCCCCCCAAAAAAACTAATAAAAAAATGGAAAATAACAAGTGTCAGCAAGGATGTGGACAAACTGGAACCCTCATGCACTGCTGGTAGAAATGTAAAATGGTACAGATGTTATGGAAAACATTATGGTTCTCCTCAAAAAATTAAAAATTGACTTATCATATGATCCAGGAATTCCACTTCTGGGCATATAACCAAAAGAATTGAAAGCAGGGTGTTAAGAGATATGTGTATACCCGTGTTCATAGCAATACTACTCACAACAGACAAAAGGTGGAAAGAACCCAAGAGTCCATTGACAGATTAATGGATAAACAACATTTGTGGTATACAGATACAATGAAATATTACTCACCCTTAAAAAGGAAGGAAATTCTGACACATGCTACAACATGGAAGAACCTTGATGACATTATGCTAAGTGAAATAAACCAGCCACAAAAAGACAAATACTGTATGATTCTACTTATATTAGGTACCTACTTTCTTCTATGTTCATAGAAATAGAAAATAGAATCGTGGTTGCCAGGGACAAATGGGGAAGGAAGGGAAAGGAAAGTTTTTGTATAATGGGTATACAGTTCAGTTTTTCGAGATGAAAAGAGTTTGGGAGATTGGTTGTACAATAATGTGAATGTTCTTAATACTACTAATCTGTACACTTAAAAATGGTTAAGATGGTAAATATTATGTTATGTGTATTTACCACAGTTACATATATGTTGTATATGTGTGTGTGTGTGTGTGTGTGTGTGTGTGTGTGTGTGTGCACGAGCATATAAAAGTTACAGTTTTGTAGCCCTGTTTTGACAATTCTTCAACTTTTGGTAACTAAGGAGTAGTCCCCTCAAAGGAAGTGAACGGACACATTTAAAAGGTCTGGGGTTTATCACAGAAGTAAGAACAAGCATGTTTTTCTATATATTTCATCTGTAGCTTGTTCTCCAAGTGAATTACAAACTCCTATGTATAAACACAGTGTCTTCTGCTTATTGTAGACAGTCAATATTCTATGCCAGGCCAATAGAAAGCAATTAATGCTGGTTGACTTAAGAATGTTTGGGTAGCATGTTACTCATATCTCCAAATTTTCACCATATAATTTTAAAATACATTAGAACTGAAAGGAAACTTGGGAGATCCTAACAGAATCATCATCAAGCCATTTCTTAAAGCTCTTAAAAACCAAGGAATGGAAACTTATTCCTTCATCACTCATTCAAAGACATTATGCATTAGGTTAAAAAATGTCCTCATAAAATGTTGTGGAACTAGACAGAGGTAATGGTTGCACAACAATGTGAATTAACTAAATGCCACTTAAATATAAACTTGAGTCAAGGACAAACAATTCGTTGGCAGAGAAAATGGAATTTAAATTCTGGTCCATATGACTTTAAAGCCTGTGCATGTACCATTTTCTACTACCCTGTAGTGTCAACAAATATACAACCAAAATAGTTAAACTGCTTTATATAACTAAAATGTAAGTTTGGGTATATTGAATACTTGTCAAGAGCACAGTTAGCTGTGATGGAGGATAAAAATCCACGTCTTACTCCTTAAATACCTTTTTAGCTCTTGATGAGATCCTAAATTACATGGACTAAAAACAACTTTTCCCTAGAAGTGAGTTTTTTTTATTTAAATCTTTCTTAATAAAGGAAACTCTTTATATCAAGGAAGACTGGGTTTATAAAAAATTACTATGTCCTCTTGTGACATATTTATACTATTTTTAGTAAAGGGCTACTTGAATATATTGACTCAAATAGCATATAATTAGAGGCTATAATACCACAGGGATATACTTGATCTTTAAAACTGCCAAATTAAAATCCTTTCTATATATATTACAAAGAATACAAAATTCTGATATAAGTCCAAAATGCTTAATTTTGTAGATTAATATACATAGGCTTTTTTAATGTACCTTGGCTCCCACAGAGAGATGGTAGGGGCGGATAGTTTTACTTTGCATGTTGTGTCAAAAGCAACTTGAGACACAACCCACAAACCCTAAAAAAGCAGATCCGACTGTGAATGTTCCTCTGCCACCATTCCCTTCTCAAATCACCCATCTTAATCCACTCTGGTTAGACTCTGGTGTCCTTACAGTCTCAAAGATGATGTAATATTTTGCACTGCTTCATTGTTTCTACCAAAAGGATGAGTAACATCTAAATCACAAAGAAGGATGAGGAATGACACTTCTCCTCTACAACGTCTTCAAGAAAAAAACACAAAAGTTACAGGAAGAATTCTTATTCAGGTGTTAGGATTAAGATCAACTTTTCTTAGATTGAGAAATAAGGTGATTAGCCCAGGTATAATGGTGTGAAGAGAGCTGCCTGGGATATAGCTTTTGACAACACTAACTTCTCAATGCAAATTATTAAACATTTCCATTACCTGTACCCTTAGGAAAATTCATTTATCCAAAAAGAATCCTAATTTTATAACTCTAATGTCTCATTCTTTTTTAAAAAAAATATTTATTTATTTATTTACGTATTTAGGCTGAGTTCGTTCTCAGTTACGGCATGCGGACCTCTTAGTTGCGGCATGTGAACTCTTAGTTGCGGCATGCATGTGGGATCTAGTTCCCCAACCAGGGATCAAACCCGGGCCCCCTGAACTGGGAGCGCGGAGTCTTACCCACTGGACCACCAGGGAAGTCCCTAATGCCTCATTCTTCACTTCTATAAAACAAAACCTGTCCATGACTTTGAAATAGTTCAAGGCACCCTATCTGATTAAAGAGCATCCACATTTTAAACTCAATCTCCTTTTCAAAAAGTTTAATCTGAGTAAGCACTAACCCCAGGATACAAAAATAATTTGACAACTGAGTTATTCTGCAAGAAACGATATGAATATTTATCTGTTTTTTTTATTTAAAATGGATAAACAAGAAAATATATCTCCTCAGTTGAAAGCCATTCAAACATAATTTCAAAACTCTCCAACTTGTAAAGGGAAAAAAGAGCCAAGGGAATGAATTTTTAAACTTAGTTCCAGAACATATTAGGAATTTTAAAAAATATTAGAACTAGGTCTTATTCAGATAAACACTTAAATTTGTGGTATGAAAAAGAAATGAATTCATTCGTCAATAATGAGAAGGCAATTTTGCAGGGAAAAATATGAAAAGAAACAAGTCTATCTTGATTTTTTTCACTTCCTGTTTAATAAATTGCTTTGAAAGTAAACTTTCTTTTACTCCATCTTCCATGAAATAAGGACTATAAAATCATTAATAAATAGGTAGAAAGGCTTTCCTTTAACCACAGTGACAGTATATACCCTTACATAAATGCCACTTAAGCTGACTTTAGGCATACACAGCACCACCAAACACTCCATTTCACTCCCTTTACTTTTCCTGACCTGACCTTAATATCTCAGTAGGAAAACCTACTGGGATGAGATACTATTCTGGGAATAGTTGGGTCGATTCTTTTTTAGGTTGTGTGCTCTGCGGAAGGTTATAATCCTACCTGACAAAGACAATGTTCTAGTCATGGTTTAAACAACATGAAACATCAGAGAGAAAAATGTGGTTGTTACAGCACTGAGGTTCACAGGTAGTATGCATCTAGTACCAACTCTGGGTTGGTTCAGAAATTACTGAGGTCTACCCTCATTTCAAACAGTTATGGCAGTGTTTTACTTTGCAGGTCTCTACAAATAGCTAAGATTACCTTGACACCAGCTAAGCTGAAAAACAAATGCTGAATAAACGTAGATTTTTTTTTTTACACTGCATAGGCAATTGGTTAAGAGCACAGATACTGGAGCCAGACCACATGGATCTGCAACTTACCAGGTTATATTCTTTAGTACTACTTGAATTCCCTGTGCCCTACTGTCCCTATCTATAAAACAGGAAAAATAAGATAAAATATGATAACAGGATAATTTAGTGACTTGGCACTTAGTATTACATGTATTACCTATTACTATAAATTATTCTGTTGGTCGATTATAGTTTAAAAATCATACTACAAGCCAAATAAAGAGTTTTTTATATTAAACTTAAAGAGATAACATTCAGATATTGCATGAAGCCTCAAAAGAGAAGCAACACAGAAGTTTTAGTGCTCTCCCTAGGGTGTTATGAGGCTAGTGAGAGTAGAAGGTTTTCACCAGAGTGTAAGATTATGTTTAACAACTGGTAGTTTTGCTGCTGAAGGGTAGTGGTAGGCAAGGGGAAGTTCTGACACTCTTGAAGTTCTGATTAGCCTGATGCCCTGTAGAGTCTGGTGACTTCAGGATCAAAGGAGCAACTCAGAAAAGTCGGTAGGAAGTTCAAAGGTGAAGTGGCCAAGATGGAGAAGAAGGAAGACCCTGAGCTCACCTCCTCCAAATGGACACATCAAAATTACAGCTACTTACAGAGCAACTATCTATGAGAACAACCTGAAAACTAGCAGAAAAGATTTTCCACAACTAAAGACATAAAGAAGGAACCACGAAGAAACAGGAAGGAAGGATAGAGATGTGGTAGTCAAGACCCACAGCCCTTGGTAGGCGACCTACAAACAGGAGGATGATCACAATTGTAGAGGTTCTCCTCAAGGAGCAAGGGGTCTGAGCCCCACAATGGGCTCCCTTGCCTGGGGGTCCTGCACTGGGAAGATGAGCCCCCAGAACATCCAGCTTTGAAGGTCAGTGGGGCTTGTGTACAGGAGAGCCAGAGGGCTGTAGGAAATAGATATTCCACTCTTAAAGGGAACATGCAAAATTTCACATTTTCTGAGTCCTAGCACAGAGGCAGTCATTTAAAGAAACTTGGGGGACTTCCCTGGTGGTCCAGTGGTAAAGAATCTGCCTTCCAATGCAGGGGATGCGGGTTTGATCCCTGTTCGGGGAACTAAGATCCCACATTCTGCAGGGCAACTAAGCCCTCACACCACAACTACTGAGCTTACATGCCTCAGTGAGAGAGCTTGTGTGCCACAACTACAGAGCCCACGTGCCCTGGAGCCTGCACGCCATAACTAGAGAGAGAAAATCCACACGCCACAACTAGAGAGAAGCCCGTGCACCACAACAAAGAGCCCACACCACAATGAAATATCCCATGTGCCACAACTAAGACCCAACACAGCCAAGAAAATAAAGTAAAATAAAAGGAAATAAAGAAAATTAAAAAATAAATATTTTTAAAAAAAGAATAGGAAAAACCATAAAGATACTTGGGTCACACACACTTGCAGATCTTGGAGAGCTCCCAGAGAGGCAGGAGGCTACTGGGACTCCCCCACTGGGCACACAGATGCAGGCAGCAGCCATTTTGGGGAGTTTCTGTTCCACCACAAGGGCAGTGGGGCTGGCAAGCACCATCCTGGAGTCCTCCTTCTAGACTATTAGTGATGGGGGCTTACTCGTCCACCAGCAGGCCAGCACCAGTTCCGGACTATTCTGGGTCGAGCATCCAGCTGCATGGCAACCCAGCCCTGACCACCAGAAGGCTGGCACTAGCCCCAGGCCCCCCAGGCCCCCCCAGTCAGTGGTGCTGTGACGCAGCTCCACCCACCAGAGGGCCAGCAGCCATAGCACAAGGCAGGTATTAGCAGCCAACCAGGCCAGGGGCCAACACCACCTACAGACACACCCACAGTAGTCAGCCCTGCACAACAGAAGGGCCCATGCAGCCCACACAGGAGGCACCCCTAAAGCATACAACTCTGGTAACGAGAGGAGAATGTGCTACTGAGCCCCACTGGATGTCTCTGCCCCATTGGAGATCTCCTACAAAAGGCAATTTCTCCAAGATTGAGAAATGTAACCAACCTACCTAATACATAGAAATAAACACACTGACTTATGCAAAATGAGGAGACAGAGGAATATGTTCCAAATGATGGAACAAGACAAAACCCCAGAGGAACTAAGCAAAATGGAGATGAGCAATCTACCTGATAAAGAGTTCAGGGTAATGATGCTCTGTGAGCTAGGGAGAACGGATGAACACAGCAAGATGTTTTACAAAGAATTAGAAACTATAAAGAAAAAACAAACAGAGTTGAAAATACAATGACTGAAATAAAAAATACACTGGAAAGAACAGTAGATTCGATGGCATAAAGAAATAAATTCATAAACTGGAAGACAGAAGTGAAAATCACCCAAACTAAAAAGAAAAAAGAATTAAAAAAAATAGGCCTCTGAGACTAACATTCACATTATAGGTATCCCAGAAGGAGAAGAGAAAGAGAAAGAGGAAGAGAACTTATCTGAAGAAATTATAGGTGAAAACTTCCCTAACCTGGGAAAGGAAACAGCCAGCCAGGTGCAGGAAGCACAGAGAATCAGTCTCAAACAAGATGAACCCAAAGAAGTCCACACCAAGACACATTATAATTAAAATAGCAAAAATTAAAGATAAAGAGAGCATCTTAAAAGCAGCGAGGAAAAACAAGTTATGTACAAGGGAACTCCCATACAGCTAGCAGCTTACTTCTCAGCAAAAACTGCAGGCTGGAAGGGAGTGGTGTGATATACTGAAAATGATAAAAGAGAAAAAACTACAACCAAGAATATTCTACCTGGCAAGGTTTTTATTCAGCTTTGATAGAGAGATCAAAATTTTACAGACAAGCGAAAGCTAAGAGTTCAGCACCACCAAACCAGCTTTACAACAAACGTTAAAGGGAGTTCTTTAAGTGGAAAAGAAAAACAAAACAAAACTAAAAATAATGAAAATTTAAAAAGGAAAAATCCCACTGGTAAAGGTAAACATACAGTAAAGATAGTAGATCAACCACTTATAAAGCTAGCAGGAAGGTTTAAAGAAAAAATTAGTAAAATTAAAAGACTACTATATCCACAATTAGTAGTCAAGGGATACACAAAACAAAAAGATGTAAAACTTGTCAAAAACATTAAACATGTGTCGGGAATAAAAATGCAGAATTGTTAGAATATGTTCAAACTTAAGAGATCAGCCAACTTAAAATAATCATACACACACACACACACACACACACACACACACACACACACGTCTCATGGTAACCACAAACCAAAAATCTATAATAGATACAAACCCACAAAAAAGAAAGGAATCCAAACACAGCACTGAAGACAGTTACCAAATCACAAGGGAAGAGAGCAAAAGAAGAAAGAAACAACAATAAGAAAACTATAAAAACAATGAACAAAATGGCAACAGGTACATATCTATCAGTAATTACTTTAAATGTAAGTGGACCAAACGCTCCAATCAAAAGACAGAGTGGCTGAATGGATTAAAAAAAAAAAAAAAAGACCCATATATATGCTGCTTACATGAGACTCACTTCAGATCTAAAGACACATACAGACTGAGAGTGAGGGGATGGAAAAAAACTATTCCATGCAAAGGGAAACAAAAAGAAAGCTGGGGTAGCAATATTTATATCAGAAAAAATAGACTTTAAAACAAAGACTGTAACAAGAAAACAAAGGACACTGCATAATAATTAAGGGATCAATCCAATAAGATATAATAATTGTAGATATATATGTACCCAACATAGGAGCACTTAAATACATAAATCAAACTAACAAATATAAAGGGAGAAATTGACAGTAACACAATAATAGTAGGGGACTTTAACACTCCATTTACATCAATAGACATCATCCAGACAGAAAATCAATATGGAAATACTGGCTTTAAATGACACATTAGACCAGATGTACTTAATAAATATACAGAGAACATTTCAACCAAAAGCAGGTGAACACACATTTTTTTTCCAAATGCACATGGAACATTCCTCAGTATCACAAGCTAGTCCACAAAACAAGACTCAGTAAATTTAAAAAGACTGAAATCACATCAAGTATCTTTTCCAACCATAATACTATGAGACTAGAAATCAACTGCAAAAAACACAAACATGTGGAGGCTAAACAATATGCTACTAAACAACTGATGGATCACTGAAGAAATCAAAGAGAAAATCAAAAAATATCTAGAGACAAATGAAAGTAAAAACACAACGATCCAAAACATATGGGACAGAGCAAAAGCAGTTCTAAGAGGGAAGTTTACAGCGATACAAGCTTACCTCAGGAAACAAGAAAAATCTCAAATAAACAACCTAACCTTACACTTAAAGCAACTAGAGAAAGAAGAACAAATAAAACCCAAAGTTAGTAGAAGGAAAGAAATCATAAAGATCAAGCAGAAATAAGTGAAATAGAGACTAAGAAAACAATAGAAAAGATCAATGAAAATGGTTCTTTGCAAAGGTAAACAAAACTGATAAACCTTTAGCCAAACTCATCAAGAAAAAAAGCGAGAGAGCCCAAATCAATAAAATCAGAAATAAAAGAGAAGTTTCAACTGACACCACAGAAATACAAAGGATCATGAGAGATTACTGTGAACAATTATACACAATAAAATAGATGACATAAGTGGATTAATTCCTAGAAACATACAATATCCCAAGACTGAACCAGAAAGAAAAAGAAAATATGAACAGACCAATTACTAGTAATGAAACTGAATCAGTAATTTTAAAAATTCCCAACAAACAAAAGTCCAGGACCAGATGCCATTGATAGATGATGGATAAAGAACACGCAATATATTAGTCAGCCAAAAAAAAGAATAAAATCTTGCTATCTGCGACAACACGGATGGATCTGGAAGGTATTATGCAGAGTGAAATTAGCCAGAGAAAGACCATATGATTCCACTTATATGTGGAATCTAAAAAACAAATAAACAAACAAAAGAGAAACAGACTCATAGATATAGAGAACAAACTGGTGGTTGCTAGATGGAAGAGGGATGGGGGAATGAGCGAAATAGGTGAGGGAGATTAAGAGGTACAAACTTCCAGTTATAAAATAAATCAGTCAAGGTACTTAATGTACAGCCTAGGGAATACAGTCAATATTATTTCACTTATATGCTATGACAGATAAGAAATATATAGCAAAATGGATATCAGAGACTACGGTTAAATATAACTGTAAGAAGTCAAAATGTGCAGAGGAACCCACAAAACAGTCACTGGGGCCTAGGGAAAGCAAACCCTTATATTTTGGGGATGCCTTATTTGAAGTTTAATATTTCAGACATGAATATTAAAAAAAAATCTTCAATTGGGAAGGCCTTTCTATAAATGACAACCTAGAAACTTTAAAGAAAAGTGCTGCACAATTTTCTTTATAAAAAACTTTTAGGGTGGGCTTCCCTGGTGGTACAGTGGTTGAGAGTCCGCCTGCCAATGCAGGAGACACGGGTTTGTGCCCTGGTCCAGGAAGATCCCACATGCCGCGGAGCGGCTGGGCCCATGAGCCATGGCCGCTGAGCCTGCACGTCCGGAGCCTGTGCTCCACAACGGGAGCGGCCACAGCAGTGAGAGGCCCGCGTACCGCAAAAAAAAAAAACTTTTAGGGAGCAAAAAAAAAATACCATTAAACAAGGTCAAAAGACCAAAGAAAAAATTGGAAAAAAAAAAAAAGAAAGGTGTTTAACCAATTAAAAATCAAAGGGCTGTAAAGCATTTATACTCCAATAAAAAAAAAAAGTCAAAGGGCTAAATGTTTCTAATATACAAATAGGTTGAACAAAAAAAGGAGAACAAACATAAAATTATGAACAAAGGACATTAATAGTCTTTATATAGGAGAAAAGTATATAAATACGCAGATAGAGATGCACAACCTCATTAAAAATTAAAGAAGCATAGATTAAAAAGAAATTCTCCTCCACGGCTCCAGAGCTCTTTCCCTACCAAAGTATCTGAAGAGGGCTCATGTTCTAGATGTTGCAGCAACAATATGGTGGAATCTCTCCATCACCCTGGTTCTCTAAGTGGAACTGACAATATTCTCACCCCCAACCTGGAGTAGGCAACTGAGAAAGAAATCTCTGTCATATAAATCACTGGAATTTCAATGGTTATTCTGTTCTAACTTGTATAAACACACTCCAAATTGCAACGTGGTTATTTCAAGGGATTGAGGAAGGATTATGGTAGTCTTCTGATGTCTATATTAAATATTTTTATTTTTATATTACTTTTATAATTAGAAAAAAATTAAAATGTAAAAATATAAGAATAAAACACTGACATCCAAAGTATCAATACAAACACTGGTAACAATTCCCACAGATGTGCACTACTTCATTTGAAGAATTATTTCTTATTTAGGTTAACACATTCTTCTCTAAAAGACTGCCTACAGAGAAGGCATCCTTCTATTCATAAATGGCTTTTGGTAGGGCCATATTGGATTTATTACCAACATTCAGGCCCCGAAGATGATTATTTCCATTGAATACACAGAATTGGGGTGGGATACACAGAAAAATGTTCAAAGATTAAAAAAGAAAGGCCATGTTTCACTAGACGAGTAAGTGCCTTGTTAAGAAAAATAAGTTCATATTAAGAAAGTACCTAAACTGCTGGTAATCAAAATTACTATCCTACTAAATGGAAAGCTCTACAACATCCTCCTAAGACTGTCAAATAAGGCCAATCTAACCTTACTTCTATTAATTTGATTTTTCTAGATACAACAATGGAAGTCAAATTAAACCTAAAGGGTTCCATGACAGTATTTCAAGGGCAGCCTTGGAAGGAACAAGGTTCCAGGGAAACCCCTTCCTTCTTCCAACAAATCCTCCACTTCAACCAAAAGACCTCCATTTTTAGTTTTTTTCCACTGGTAGGCCAAATAACATTTTGTCTGAAGAAATGAGCTGGAGCTAAACGATAGAAAATGCTTCATCTAAAATCGTGATTGTAGGAAGATACTGACATAAAATATCAACCCGCATGAAAGAAGGTGCCACATTAAGGTGCATCTTTTGAATACTAAGTGGTTAAAACCTAGGAAAGGATTCTAATCACTACAAAGCATACATCATTGCAAACCGCCAAATGAACATATGAGCATAATACGTGAAATATAATTATGTCCAAGCTTCTGTTCTCAATGTAATGGTACACTTGATGATCCAAGCTCATCTAATCTAAGAGCCTATACAACTGGTTCTTCATAGTAGGGAAGTCTGTAAGTTTTAGGGCTCAGTTCATCTGCACTGGGGATAGACAGGCAGGTTTACTGGTGAAGTTAGCCTGAGCTGAACTCAAGAACGGACATTGGGAAGACAGAGTTGGGTAACTGGTAAGATTGCTAGAAGGGCTTGTGTTTCAGACAGGAAAGGGTTACATAGGATTACTCTATTTCATCAAGTCTCACAATAATAGGCAGGTCCTTTATTGGAAAGATAGCTTCATGGAGTAGATGAGAATATCTTGTGGAATAAAACTGCATGCTTGTTATGCTGCCCTAGAGAGCAGGGACCTACTTAGACATATCCTGCCCAAAGGCAGAGCAGCAGGTTCAATGGTTGATAGTTGTCCATATTTTGACAAAGATATCCCCAAAGCTAGTAAAACTGCAAAAATTGTAAACCAGAGCTAGTCACACCAATCTAGAACATTTGTTGTCATATTCACCCTGGGTTTTTACAAAGCACACTGATACACTGGAGGACAACTGGACAGAGGTGACCAGGATGATATGAAATTTAGAAACTACAACTTCTACAGAAAAGTTAGAAGAACCATGAAGTTAATTTACTGATTGAAGGACTCTGAAGGGAGATCAGAGTCATATCATGATTCAAAGGGACAGTACATGGAATCTTTAATTGCCAGTACATGGCAACTTATACCTAACAGGTGCTCTATATATTTTCATGATTAATTCATATCAATCCCCAAAAGCAACTGTTTTTAAAGTTTGTTTTCGCTTACTGGGCTTCTCTTAAAGAAGAATTCAACCAGCATACTTTTAAAAACAGAATTTTCTTTCCTTCTCTTCCCTTCCTCCCTTTCTCTCCCCCACTTTTCCTCTTTTTCCCCTTCCTTCCTTCCTTCCTTCCTTCCCTCCTTCCTTCCTTCCTTCCTCATCCCTCCCTCCCTCCCTAAGTAATATATTCACATGGTTCAAACATAAAGCATAAAATGGTCTACAGTGAAAAAACTCCCTCCTATGCCTATGTCCTATTGGCTGAGTTCCCATCCCTGCACATAAACATAGCTGGCAACCCCTCTTTATTAGTTTATCTTTCCAGAAACTACTTTTATGCACACAAAAGTCAATATAAAATTTATATGTATGTATATTATACACATACACACACATATAATTTTACCCCTTTTGTTTTTCCACAAATCACTTACTCTACAAACTTTTCTGCACTTTTCCTTTTACTTAGTAACATATACACATTTACTGTGTATATGTACAATTTATGGTACTGGCCCACTAATGATAAGCACTTGGGTTTAAGAGGAATTTAAATTACAGTCATGGAATTATTTGTTTATAAAGGACCAACAAATTTCAAACTGAAGGTAAAAATCTCCTATGGTTAAAACAGCATTATCAAGATTACTGGGTTCATTTAGGTACTTAGAATAATAGTACTAAGTCCAAAAGTAAAAATACATTTCTAAAGAAGACTCCAGCATAGTAATAGTTATAAATCTACTTGCTCATATCTAGATTTTTAATTTGAGTTTATTATGGGTAATTTTATCCATATGATTCACTCACAAGATATGTCATGGAAACTGTCAGGCTTCCAGAAGCATACCTGGTTTGCCCATGGCTGCCACAGAGATTTCTATTTTGATTCATGGCATGTGAAAGCATCATTGGAAAGCAGAAAGAAAATAATTACCAAGTGGCCCTTAAAATCATCACTTTCCTCTAGGAAACATGGTGAACAAATGTCTAAAAAGATGTCCTCTACTAAAAACAATGACTCTTTTCTCCTTATTAGGAGAAGACAATTTGAGTGACTGCCCGTAAGATTTAGCCATTACAAGAGATGTTTATTCATCCAGTTGGATAAACTAAATTTTGCTTATAATTCATAATTTATTTATGTAGCTAAAAATACATACATTTAAGTCTTTGCCAGTTTTCAAAATTGGCAATCTCTTATTCTAGTACTGGTCCATTTCCTGTAATGAGTTAAATTAATATTTCTTACTTACAGTCTCTATAAGAAGGGAGAGAATTTAATATACAAAGACTAGGAATTCTTGTATATTAAAATTCATGAAAAAAAATGGGACCGGTGAAAACGATCTACAACTACCTCATAGAGTCATTAGTGCCTCTATTGGCAGTATTTCAACTACTGAGTAAGAAATATTCAAAGGGGCAATTTAAAACTACTTGTAATTAAAGAGAGACAAAAAAAATTACACTAGTAAATGGAGAATATATTTAAATTGAGACAGAAGAATATTATTTAATGACCATTTTTCATACCTTAGAAATTTAGGCTATAAGATAAGCCTTTAAGATTAAAAATTTTAAATTTTTATATATCCATTTAGATGTTATTTTGGAATGTCAGTTCTTCATAAAATACCATGTTACTTTAAATTATGTTTTTTAGTCTTTTTACTAAAATGTAATCTTTACAAATGATATGTGCTTTGGACAAAATTTTGATAGTTAAGCAATCATTTATTTTCAGTTGTGCTCTATAATGTTAGAGCAAAATTGTGACAAACTGAATATTCTCTGGAGAATTCAGATTGACAGCCCTTTAGAAATGTCATTTACTTTAAAATTCACTTCAGATCTTATCTTTCATATGAATGGGATCTAAAAGTGGTAGTAACAGCTAGCATACCTTTGCTAACAATAGAAACCTAAACCTGCCAATTATCTCCAACCTTTTCCATACAGAATATCCTTATGATTATTTATATTCTTGTCTTCCTCAAGTATGCAAATTTAATAAAAAACTAACATGTTTATTCAGGAAGAATACATTTGGGAACCTTAAAAAATAAATGTACCCACAGACTTATGTGATAAATATTTGGGGGACACTGAATCATGTGCCTACTATGGATGAGTATGACATGGTTTTGTCCTTGAGGACTTCACAGTACAGTAGACAGAACAAATATGTAAAAGTAACTAGTAAAACATAATACGTTTATAGGAGAATGGTTAGGAATACTGTCTTGGTTTCCTAGGGTTGTCATAACAAAATACCACAAACTGGGTATTTTAGAATAAGAGAAATTTATTCTCTCACAGTTCTGGAGGCTAGAAGTCCAAAATCAAGGTGTAGGCAGGGCCATGCTCCCTCTAAAGACTTTGGGAAGATTTCATCTTTGCATCTTCTAGTGGTGTTGGCATTCCTTGGCATCTCTAGGCATGTAGCTGCATCACTGCAGTCTCTGCCTCCATCTTCAAAAGACCTTCTCTGTGTGTTGTCTCCTCTTCTTGTAAGACACCAGTCACTGAATTTAGGGCCCACTCTAATCTAGTAGGACCTCACCTTAACTAATTACATATGCAAAGACCTTATTTTGGGCAGACAAGAACTTCTAGGGGATACTATTCAACCCATTACATTGACCATGTATAAGGGAAAAAAGAAAAAAACAAACAAACAACAAAAAAAAACTTGTCAGACTGTGTAAACTTCAAGTTAAAGTGTTCTACAATTTGTGTTTCATGGCTGAAGCTGGGGAAAGAGGACAACTTTGTAACTTCTCAAAAGTTCTTAAAGTGTTCTGTTCTATGTGCAAATCTTCATTTCAATGATGGATCTGAGATGATTTAATAGAATATCTTCAAAGTCCAAAAGAGTTATTGTGTCTTGATCTATATCAACGGCCCTTCAAAATTTCACCCTGTACTATGAAAAATTACAAAATAAAGTAGGGATGACTGTTCCATCCATCCCTGCTTGCAGCAGCGTGTATCTCATCCGAATTAAGGGCAAGGTTGGTTTTCTCTTTGATGAGACATAAGTGAGATGTTTGATTTTTATTAAATGTAATTATTCATACTTGCCAGAAAGAACAGAAATACAGTCACAATCATTAAAACAAAAGAACCAGCTATCCCATCACCTGAGGGATTCTTAAAGACATCAGAAGTCCCCCAAATCACAGTCTGACAATTAACATCTAAGTTAATTGGCAAAACAGGTTAAATATATCTTTCCTTGTACTGTTTACCAAATAGTATTTCTGTGGTAGAAAATGACAAAATTATTCACTAACATTCAGTTTGAAAGTTGGGCTTAATTACTATTTTCTAGGAGGTAAATATATTTCTTTGAGTTTTGGGATTTAAAAAAAAAAGATTTACGTCACAACATTCATAGTTTCTCTTTTTGAGAACTATTATCTACTTGTTTTGTGTGCTTCATAAAATGCCTGATAGATGTTATACCTTCTTCAAAAACATGATTCTTTAGAAAATGAATTCTATAATACGCTTGCTACAAATATGGTCTCTTCCCACCCCCCTTTTCAACAGTAGCTTAAATAATGCAAGTACAAATGCCACTTCTTTAAATATCTGATGGGTCCTCAGCACTCTGGCATGTGTTAGCTTTGTCCCCAAGCTTTTTTTTTCCTTGGCCTGTCAGCTGTGAGAAACAGTTTTCTACCAATTACTGTCAAAATATGAATAAATTCAAAACTGAAAATATAAGCACTGAATATTTTCAGTAAATTTATCCCAAAACTACATTAAAATAGGGATTTAGCATGTAAACAAGGAATTTAGCAAGTAATAAGGAAGAAGCATCACATTGTACTTTGTCTTCTCTAAATAAAAACACAATATAAGAAGATAAAGGGAAAAGCACTTAAGCACAGAAGAGAAATGGGCAAATGACAGTGAGCGTATGAAATGAAAAGAAAGTTACAGCTGCGAAGAGAGTATCAACTAAGAACTATGACTCCCGAAAACAATGTTAGAGTTGTTCCTGGGCTTTTCCCCCTTTTTGAATGATTGATTATGAACTAATAACAAATAATTTTTAAAAGATTTATATAGCATTTCTCTCTTTGTCCAACACTGGTTTCCTTAAGTATGTGGCGCTAAACAAACATTAGGCCAGCAGCTGGTTGTTAACATGACTGGGGTTCAAAAGGTGTTGAGAAACATGCTATAAAAATTAGCAGTGTTCTTAGGTTAATATTGTTAATAAAACCTCAAATAAACAAGATACAGTTGGCTCTTAACTCTAGACTGGTTCTGTGCCAAAAATTTTTTTGGGGGGGAGGTTTAATAAAAATCCTAAGTTTGCAGGTACAACTAATAAGTATACAGTTTGAGTTGGCTCTGTATACATAATCCCAATGGTCTGGTCCATCAACCTAGTTTGATCAGAACACTGCTCTTCTAGTCCTGAATCACGATTAGTTTGTATACCATGGTGATGATGCACAATTATTCCCAGGATACATTCTTTTAAACTCATTTTCAGAATAGGCATTATGTTGCCCTTTGTGTACTGTCACACATTCTTCTCAAATGTCTTCTTTTATACTTCCTTCTTAATGGTCTGTGTACATTATAGATTGCAGTTTAACACACTCACACAGAATAGAAGATTTGGGCCTGAAAGTCATAGTTTGTGTCATTACTGACCTCTACCTCTCGCTCTGACCCCTCCCTACTTCTTATCACCCACATTCAGTCAAAGTCATGTTATCATTTCTTTCCTCTAAATGCCCCTCACAAGTGTGCATCTTTTACAGCCCACTACCACCCTTTACTTCAGACTAGCACTATCTGCCTGTATTACTGCAGTAGCAATAGCTTCCTAAATGAACATGTGCACTCCAATCCATCTTGCATAACACTGCCAGAATAATCTCCCTAAATTACCCCTTTAATCATGTCGTAACTCTTTCAGAACTATTCAAAGGCTTACCATTACCTATAGAAGCATTTCTCAAAACAGGTTTTATAGAATAATAGAGTTTCACAAGATGTTAACATGTTTCAGTTCAAAAAAGAAAAGAATTCTTTTGCCATGTGAAGCTTAGCAGAAAAAGTAGTTTCTGTACAAGATTTTTCAGAGCTTTCAATATACTAAAAACACATTATATATATCCAAGGGTGGGAGAGTATACATTTCCCAAATTTATTTCATTGCATAACTCTTCTACCACACAATACCTTGTAATCTGTCCTAGAACGTCGTGATGGTTTTTAGAAGCACGAACTCCTTAGTTTGCTCATTATGACTCTCTAACTTCTGACCTCAAACTATTCCTAAACCTACCTCTCACTAACTTCTGTATGAATTCCCACCTTCAACTGGACTCCACACTCAGTGTACTCTGAGCAAGCTATATGTATGTATGACTCTATCCTCCTTGTTTATAAAAACTCTGTAAACATTTCATAGCCAAGTTCAAGTTTCAGTTCTTTCACAAAGCTTCCCCTAACAATTCAAGGGCACAATGATCTCTTTCTCTTCTGAACTACACCACTTACACTTCATCTAATGCTCCATGTGGCACTCGATCACTGCTTGAACACAAATCTTCTAGAGACTTGCCTTTGAATTTAGTTTGTGGTTCCCTCTCCCTCACTAGAAAGCAAAGTCCTTGAAGGAAAAGGCATACCTTTTGTATATGCCCCATAGTATTTACAGCTTTGCAATGAACAAGGCCTAGAAAATATCTGCCAATTAGACGAAAAAAAGATTTCTTAGGACAGTGTGCTGTTTGCCCCTCTAGATCCAGTCCCTGCCTTTCTGCCCTCTGCCCTAGGAAGCTGACCTATATGGATTACATCAAAGGTTCCCTTTGCCCTCTGGATTCTACTGGGATTCAGATATTAGGGAATACCAACAGGAGACTAGAAGGAAGGAAGGAGAATAAGGTCAGAGAATTTATTTTGCTGGCTCACTCCCTACAAATTCAAATGGCCTGGCTGTTTCCCTTACTCAAGGTCACAACTCCAGGCCCAAGAAACCACTTCTCCTCACCCTTTTAGGCTTGCAAATGGTGAAGACACCCTGCTGTTAACCCTCTAGTATTGCACTTGTGGTTTCCTACACCCTGTGGTTTCCCTCCTAGACCCTGCCCACACCTTTACATAGTCCCTTATTATCTAATTTGAATGTGCCATCTGTTTCTTGCCTGAATCCTAACTGATACAGATGGTATACAAATCTTTTGGCTGTTTTAAAAAATACTTATTAGTCTCATAATACTAAGAATAGGCAATGGATTTGTTTTGAAAATCTAAAACTAAATACAGGCTATAGTCTACAATGAGTTTTAGAACTCGTTTATGATTCACTTGAAGGAAGAAACCATGACTTATTCATCTTTCTAACCCTGTGCCTAGAAAAGTCACATGCACACTGTTCACAATAAACACTCACGTAACTGGATTTAATCAACTGTGGCAAAGATAGCTCGTGCTCACCAATTATGCACAAGCTCCTCTACATCTTCCAGCCTCCCCTGCTGTTTGGTGGAGGTCACATGACTGGGTTCTGGCCAGTGGAATATGGGTAGAAGAGACATATGCCTCTTCCAGGCCCAGCCCTTAAAATCATCCCAAGTGAGCTTTCAGCTAGCTCTCTTCTCCCCTTGTCAACCTTGAAGATTTTTTCCAAGTGATGAAAATATAAAATAAATGACAGCTGCCTGATTCAAGAAATAAATGCTTGTGTTAAGCCACTGAGCTTTGTAACTTATTTATTATTTATCTAATTGAGTTCAAGTATCCCCTACTTATAACAATTTTGCATTTTAAATAACAACTGATTTTTAACTTCTATTTGGATATGATAGCTTTCTTATGAATTTTTTCATCATAAGACTAATCAGATGCTCCACACTATACAATGAATGAAAATAAATGCCTAATTATTACTGACAAACAGAAAAAAGAATTGAAGGCATTCTTTTTATTTGTTTGGCGTTAAGAAAGCCTCAGAATAAGATAACTGTAAAATGGGGTGTTGTGATATGAGGAGTTCTACTTCTAGGCTGAGACCCCAGGAGCAGGCCCATGTCTTGTTCCTCTTGGCATTATAGTGAAGAGGAGAGAAAGGGCTGTTCTGTGGTTGAAAAAAGAAGGCATAAAGAATGGTCTTTGCAGAAGTTTGGAACATTTACAGATTTTCTAAGTATTTTCTTTTTGTTTTTTTAACATTTATTTATTTATTTAATCTATTTATTTTTTATTTGGTTGCACTGGGTCTTAGTTGCAGCAGGCAGGCTCCTTAGTTGCAGCTTACTGGCTCCTTAGTTGCAGCATGTGGGCTCGTTAGTTGCAGCTCAAGGGCTCCTTAGTTGCGGCTCACCAGCTCCTTAGTTGACGCATGTGGGCTCCTTAGTTGCAGCAGGCAGGCTCCTTTAGTTGCGGCTCGTGGGTTCCTTAGTTGTGGCTCACTGGCTCCTTAGTTGCGGCACGTGGGCTCCTTAGTTGTGGCACGCAAACTCTTGGTTGAGGCATGCATGTGTGATCTAGTTCCCTGACCAGGGATCAAACCCAAGCCCCCTGCACTGGTAGCAAGGAGTCTTAACTACTGCGCCACAAGAGAAGTCTCCCCAAGTATTTTCTTTATGTACCCTCTTGCCTATGTTATGTTTTATATTTTCAGCTTAAAAGCATTTCTCAAAAAATAAGAGAAAAAAAAGGGAACAGAGCTGTCTTGTTCTCTTTCATCTATTAAAAATATACTATTTTCTTAAGTAATGGGTTAAGCTTTTGAAATTTTTATGCTCCAAATGTTTTTAGCTTTTTGTGTCTACTTAATACTCATATTCAATGTTATCAAAGAAGAACATATTTGTTACCTACATATATTTACCCATCTAAGAAAAACCAAATATATACACTTACATAAATTCATATATAAAAGTAGATGGCCATTTTGTGTCATTTGTAAGACTTAAAAAAGTCTCATCTTTTTGAGGTTTAGTCTTTCTAGGAGTATGTTTTATTGATTTGAGCAACTGTCCTTGGCTTTGTGTTCTGTTCATAGTCTGAACATGCCGTTTTGTTGAATTTTGATGATTATGTGGGAACACATCAGGCCCCCTATCTTACTGCCATTACATTTCCTGTGGCTACAGTTACAGACATTTTTGTGTTCTTGCCCTTTTAAAACACTAGTTAGAGCACTGCCTTTAGCAGACTTTCCATCTCCATCTCCTCATTAGGATTAGTAACAGATATACTGTCAGTAATTTTTTTTTAGACCTTTTCCATTCCTCTTGAAATATAAATACTTACCTATTTTTCCTGCAGAGCTTTCTGAAGACTCCTCTTCTAATGTATGGGTTAGAATATATATCTAACTCTCTACAGCACTGCTTTCCTTAGCTACCATAAACTCTAAAATTATATAGTGACTTCTCTCAAGTTTCTACTTTACTGATCAATTTTCTCCTTAATGATCAGAATTAGGCCACGAATAGTAGATGTTTCACTCTCCTTCTGACAAAACAAATGAGAACCTCAGCCAATGATTTATCATATGCAGCAGGTGTGTGTGTGTGAACGCACGTGCACACTATTTATGTACAATTGTTTCCTATAGAGTTAAATATAAAGACACTCCTTTTGTTTGTCTAATCTCTCCCTATTCCTTTTTTCTATGAGAAGTTTTACGTCCTTCTAAGTGGTCTACTTAGTATAGCTTTGGTTTATCCCTACTCTGATTTTTAAAAATACAGATGAACCAAAACATTCCAAGAAAGAATAATTCTATATAAGGAGAGTTTAAGATTATCATTGCCAGAACAACCTGAATTTCTGCTGAACAAATACTGGAATGAATAAATTTATAAATAAATTGTACTTACAAGTATAAGAGAATGTTCAATACTTATCATACAAGAAGTGTCCTAAGTCATTCCAGGTTTACTAATTATAGGTACCATTAAATGAAAATGTAAACAATTTTATGATAAAAATTAAATCTATACCACAAAATGGGTATCATATGGACTATAAAACAGATTTGTATCATGAAGGATAATATATAATAAAGCCCCTACTTGAAAGGATATCTTTAATATTTTCCATAGTACTATAATAAATTCATTATGTATTGGCATATATAGTATAAAAAATCTACATCACTGTCTTCATATAGTGTAATAATTAAGGTTCAAAAAAACCTTATATAAACCCAATTTCTTAGAAGTTATCTATGTAAAAGCATAATGGTTATTCGACGATTGCTGAGAGGTACAGAACTTGTCACCTATATCCATGACTCTCACATGAGTTGAAGTGGTTGATAAGTATAATGGATGTAATAAAGGAGTCTATACAAAACTAAGTTTAAAAGAGCAGTCAAAGGAACTAAACAGAAGAGATGACAGTGATAAGGCAGCCAGGAAAAGGAGCTAAGGAGGCAGACAAATGGTGTACCTAAGGCAAAGAATAATGGTAACTAAAGAATGGGTGTTTGTTAGAAGTAGGTTCAGGAAAAATCTTAATGTTCCAGTTTAAAATAGAAAGGTTACATAACTTTAAACTTAAACTGCTTGACCTTTTGCTATAAGAAACCTCATCAGTTATTTCGGGAATTAGAAGTAATCTTCAATATGCTTTCAAGTATTAAAGAAAAAGAGGAAGGAAGGGAGGAAGGAAGAGGAAAACAGAGGAAATTAACTGTTAAACTATCTAGATATTATATAACATATCTTACTTGTATATTTAGATTTATTAACCTTTTAATAGATCGAAACACTTCACATTTTAAAAATGCTAAGAAAGAAAACATTTAAAGCAAAAAACTATTAGAAAACATAATCAACGAATTTACACATAAAAAAATCTAAATTAAGAAGTAGATACCTCAAAAGAAATGTGGTCCAAACTAGTCAGATTCAATAAAGGATCTAAGAGCTGAGGTCTGTTGGTGACAGCACAGCTTGCAAAAGTGTTATTCCAAGTCTCAGTTTCTGAACCACACCATGAACCTCTAATAAATAGTAGAAGAGTAATAGATACATACTCTGAACACATTTAAATGGTAAGAATGAATAAGATAGGGAATGGGAAAACAGGGAATAGGAAGGCAAAAGAGAATTGGCTACTCTATATAAGGCAACTCCAGACTTAACTTGAAGAGTTGATAAGTTTCCCTACTTGTCATGTCCATTCTACCTAAATTCTCAAAACTCTGTTTGTCAGAAGTCTTGGATTAACCAATATGCACTCCCTAACTACCCATCAAAGACAGTATAGTATATCCCCTAAGATTCCTATACATGCCCTATTACTAAAATCTAATTCAAAGACCTTTATGCTCATCCTACATTAAAAACTTGAAACACCATCTGGCTCTTTACACTTGTGAGCACTGAATAATCTTTTAGACACACCATTTAAAGGCATGATCTCAGTCAGTCAGAGCTTCATCAGGATTTCACTTTCCCTTTTCTCTAGAGTCCAGCTGCTAATGCAGTCTATGGTCACTCAGGCTATTGCTGGATCACCATAGCTCCCAGTTCACATAAAGAATAAATAAAGGCAGAAACCAAAACGCTCTCTAAACATAACCTTCTAGAATGGGTGGCTGTGAAAAGACTAAGCTAGCTGATAGCAAAGGGACATTTCAACATTAAGATTCTAAAAAGAAGAGACTGGTTGAGACTAGAGATATATTTTGTTTATACTTTAAATCTGAAAATAGGAATACACTTTTATCTGGTTGTAGCAAACTGCCTGGCAAATGACAAACAGCTTTGCCCCTTACCTGACCTCTGTTCACTGGTGCACATCACATACTGGGATGAAGACACTTGCCCAGTAAAGTGTCAACAATATTACTTTAAAAAATTTCAGGGATAGGCCTAGAATGTGCATGTGATTTCAGATTCAGAAAAAAATGCACAGTAGCCAAGCAACAATCTGACAGATAGAACTGTGTCTTGATCATAGCAATATGTAACATAGGAAAAATGCTTGCTCAAACCCCAGAGAAAAATAGTGTCAAGGAAAGAATATGTTTGACCTCTCAGGTAACAACTTCTAAATGTAGTGAACTCTTGTGTGCATTGACAAAGAGAAATCAATAGCACAGATAATCCAACAGGCTTGGCAAAGATCTCGTATATTTAGTTTTGAAAGCAAGTATTCACCCAGACCGCTCTCCTACAGTGTGTCAGGCCTTGTGTTACTGGTCAGAGGGTCAGAGTGGGTGAAGAATATACTTAAACATGTGTTAAAACCCAACATGGTAAGATTGATAAAAAGTGATCTGTACAGTTCCGTAAGGGCACAGTGTTCCATTATTCCAAATAGCATGCCCAGGGTACACACAAGCTGAGCGTCACGGAGACAGATGACTGATGGGTTAAAAACAGTCAGAGGAAATACACAAAACATAATACAAAGTTGCCTAGTGCTAGTAAGGCTATGGAGAAAAGGGACACTCCCCTACACTGGGGTGAGAAATGTGCATTGTTAAGATTTTTTTGGAAAGTACTCTGGTAATATTCATTAATAAATATTGGACATATCCTTTGCTACTGCAATGTCAACTCTGGGAATTTATTTTACATACGTAAAAGCATGAGTAGGGGGCTTCCGTGGTGGCGCAGTGGTTGGGAGTCTGCCTGCCGATGCAGGGGACGCGGCTTCGTGCCCCGGTCCGGGAGGATCCCGCATGCCGCGGAGGGGCTGGGCCCGTGAGCCATGGCCCCTGGGCCTGCGCGTCCGCAGCCTGTGCTCCGCAACGAGAGAGGCTGCAGCGGTGAGAGGCCCGCGTTCCGCAAAAAAAAAAAAAAAAAAAAAAAAGCATTAGTAGGAAAGGATATTTGTACAGGATGTTTACTGGAGCATTTTCAGTAGTAGTAAAAAAAATTGCAAGCAACTGAAATGTCCATTAATGTATTAATCAAAGGCTAAGTAAACTGTGGCATTATCCATATTATGACAATATGAATTTTGAAAGGAATTGCTTTTGGTCTATATCTTCTGATCTAAGTAACGGTCATGATTTACTGCTGAGTAAGAAACACAAGTGCCAGGGAAAGGTAAATATAATGATTCCATTTTTTATAAAAAATAAATAATACTCCCTCCAAAGAAACCTTATTTCTACATATTTGTATATAAATATACAAACTGTATGAGATGGAAAAGCTATAGGAGCTGTGGAAGCATAATTCTAGACTACTCATGTTGAGTGTGACTAGAGGATGGGGATAAGTGGAAAACAAACACTCATACAGCAAAATCGGGGGGAAATGCTCATGCTATACAAAGTAAAGGGAAAATACATAGAACTCCCAAGTATTACACACTCCCTCATTTCACTCAGGTTTCTTTTCAAATGGAACATCATCAGAGAGATCCTTTTAGAACTTCCTATCTAGTCACCACATCCCCATTCTGTCACATTCTAGCCCCTTATCTTGCTTTGTAGTTATTCATATTCATGAGTAACATTATATTACATATTCATTTATTTGCTGTCTCTCTCTCTCCCACTAAAATGCAAACTCCATGAAGGTGGAGAGGGGGCTTTGTGTTGTTTACTACTGTGTTGCCACAGTAGTTGCCAGCACCTAAAATAGTTTCTGATACATAGGTATCAGTAATAAATGTTTGTTGAATAAATAAAGAATAAATTATATCTCATGGATAAAAACTAAAAATACACATGAGCAGAAGCAAGACACTAAAATAGCAAATGAAGATACTGATTTAATTGGGTGATGAAATTGGTAGCAACTTAAAGAAAAAGGTGACTTTTAATAAGCAGTAAATTAAATTAGCTAGGCTCATGTGTTTTGGAATGCTGAATACTGCAAATTCTCAAATGGGTAGGCAGGGAGGGAAAAGAAGAAAGAAAGAGGGAGAAGTCTAGAATGACTTCTTGAATGAATGACCCAAAAATGTGTATGCCTGAGTAAGGCTAGGAAGAAAAAGCACAAATGAGAAAATAGTTTTTCCAAATACCTGTGAAATTTATGCTGGACACAGTGGTACTTCTCTCATAAAATAGTATTGCTTTGGTTTGTAAACTAATGCATAAGAAGTAAAAATATACTTAAGTGGCAGATTGTGGTATTAACACAGAGAATAAAACAATAGCAAGTAATGTTGAAAAAGCAAGCCTTCATAAACTCCTAGCAGAATAAGCACACTCTTGTTATGTAATCTGAAGATGCTCATTTAACACCTAAAGCAAATTCTGAAACTCCGAAAAATGTCCATGTGTATATTTTAGCACAAATATCAGAAATGTATACTGTTCTTCTCAAATTAAAATAGTTTACAATATAGATATAGTAGATGTTCTCAAATATAATTAAATATAACAAAACTAATGGAATCAGTTTCTATGTTCTTATATTCTTAAATAATCTAGTACATTAAAAAAAATAAAAGCTAACAATTATGTATATATTTTCTGGGTAACAATCTCACTTTTATATTTAGACTACATAATTTTAAACAAAATATAATTTTTTTCACAGAAAGGATACATTTTTACATACAATTGTGCAAATACTAATCTTCCAATAAAGCCATCTGAGGGCACCCTGTTATGGTTAAAACACACTGTCCACAGAGACAAAGAACTCTGCGGGAACAATGAACACATTCTTGAGTCGTTTAGTTCACCTACAATCCATGAATATTTTAAAATCATGTACAATATGAAATCTCTACCAGACAAGCATTAAACAAAAGAATTAACTTTTTGCCAATTTTGCTCAAAAAAAACCCCACTTTAAAATGAGAATGAAATAATTTCCTTGAAAAGGCAACTTGTTATCTGTGATTGTTACTTGGCTGTCTGTTCAAAACATTTTTTTAATATTTAAAATAATGAGTTGATATTCTCAAAAAGTGAATTGTGTGTTACTTACAAGAACATGAAATGATTTTTCAATCGTATAAAAAACAAGCTTGTACTCTGTTCCTACAATACTCATCTTTTATCTTGAAAGGCTCTTATGAAAATAACCCACACAATAAAACCTTCTATAACTTCAAGAAATACCTTATTTTTCCTATTTAAATAGTAAAGACGAATAAACTGACTTTTAGGTACATATTACATTTTCTACGTATGACTAAACACATATTTAGATATCAAATGTAGACATATTTAGTTAAAATCAATTAAACTGAGAAGTTCTTCCCTTCTGGCTGTCCATATTTTTCTTTAATCCTGGTCAGTGTAAACCCTTATTACCAGTAATTTGCCACTATAACGCTGAGGAAAAATGCTAGCCTCACAATTTTTGTCATTTCTCTCCCCCCTCTTCCCCTGCAGGCTGCTACTGTTGATGGCCTTTATGGAAATATAAATTCAATCAGCAGCTGCAAATTTCATGAGACGTCCATCTTCATGCTGAATTTCTAACTGAGTGTCAAAACAATCTGTGGATTTCTCCCTGATGAAACACACATTGAATTGTAAATTTCTCCAATTTCCTCATGTTTGAATTTCAGCTGCAGCAAAATAGTGCTAGCCCAGATATACTGCCGACCAGGCTGAAACAAGTAATTTTCTTTTCTTACCCCTTCATGCCTGTTAAAAGAGTTAAATGTTTTTAAAAGCCATGAAACAAAATATTTCCTCCCAAATTAAAGAATTGAATTTTCTATACAATTATATAAAATGAGGATATAAAAACCATTAATATATTTTATATGTTTTAAAAGAGATTTTTTTTTCTCAAGAGATTTATTTGTTGTATATGGTTATCTTTCTTTCTATTGCTTTTGGTGGTGAATAATGCTATGAGCTTTCATAAAATTAATATTTCTATATACAGTGTCAAGATAGTACATAAATGAAATGCAGTCACAGAATAATTACTAGTAACTTCAAGTTTAATGAGATATAGTTTCATTAAGTATTGACAAGAGTAAAAATATTAAAGCAAAGAACTATACCAGTTAGACTAAGCATTCTTTTTTTTGGCTGCGCTGCACAGCATGCTGCTGGATCCTAGTTCCCCCAACAGGGATCGAACCCACTCCGCCTTCAGAGGAAGCCTGGAATCCTAACCACTGGACCACCAGGGAAGTCCCTAGGCATTCTTCTTAATACATACTTATAAGTGAGTTAACTTTTTCACCAGAGAATCACTTTCAACTGAGTAGCTAAACATAATTGCTTTTAAATAACTCACCATTAAGGAACCTATATTATTTTACAACTAAATAAGCAAAAATATCATGTGTTTAAAAAAGATATCTCAAGAAACCCATTAATTGACTCGCATTCCAAGAGAGCAACTTCTTGTTCTTACAAACATCTTTTCATTAATGTCACTAACAAAATAATTCATAGCACTATTTAAAAATTCAACAAGAGTGAAAATGTTAAAAGTTACATGTGAGTTTATAGTCAATAAAACACATGTTTACTAGAAAATGCCAAAAAATTTTTTAAAATAAAATAAAATAAAAATTCAACAGGACATCGCAGTAAGCAAACCTTATGGGTGATCTGTAAAACAAGTAATGAAATAATCATTCATTCTTTCAACAAACATTTATTGACCATCTCCTATGTGCCAGGTAATTTTTACTAGGCCATGGGGACAAAGAGATGTGCAGAACACAGTTCTTTGCCTCAAGAAGTTAGTCGAGTTGAGAGAGAAGAAGATCATTTATTAAAATATAGTGAAATAAGTACTATACACAGGTACATTAAAGAAAGAAAAATTTAGGAGAGTACTGAGGAGAGAGATGACTATCTCATGAGCAGTTAAGGAAACTTTCAGAAAGAGTTATAGTTTCTAAGGACATATAGGAGTCAGCCAGGAGTGAAAAAGAAGGAAGGTACATTCCAGCCAGAGGGCAGAATATAATAAAAAAAAAAAAAAAAAAAAGGAAGGATGAAATAGCATAGTGCCTTTGGAAAATTGTTAGTAATTGGAGACAGGGAACAGGGCTGATAATGTGACGTGATAGAATAGGGTAGGCTGGAATAAGGTCAAGAAGAGCTATGAATGCCATGTTAAAATATTTATTTAAACATCATGCAGAAGGCAGTGGGGGTCCTCTGAAGGATTTTAAACAGAGGTGTAACAATAATGAATGATCTCTCTCAACAGGATATAAAAGTTAAAGTATAATAATTAAGAATACAGGCTCCTGGGCTTCCCTGGTGGCGCAGTGCTTGAGAGTCCGCCTGCCGATGCAGGGGACGCGGGTTCGTGCCCTGGTCTGGGAGGATCCCACATGCCGCGAAGCGGCTGGGCCCGTGAGCCATGGCCGCTGAGCCTGTGCGTCCGGAGCCTGTGCTCCGCAACGGGAGAGGCCACAGCAGTGAGAGGCCCACGTATCACAAAAAAAAAAAAAAAAAAAAAAACATACAGGCTCCTGGGGAGAGACCTTCAAAATGGCGGAGAAAACGTGCAGATCACCTTCCTCCCCACAAATACATCAGAAATACATCTACATGTGGAACAACTGCTACAGAACACCTACTGAATGCTGGCAGAAGACCTCAGACTTCCGAAAAGGCAAGTAAGTCCCCACGTACCTGGGTAGGGCAAAAGAAAAAGGAAAAACAGAGACAAAAGAATGCGGACAGGACCTGCACCCCGGGGAGGGAACTGTGAAGGAGGAAAAATTTCCACACGCTAGGAAGCCTCTTCACTGGTGGAGACGGCGGGTGGCGGGGGGGAAGCTTCGGAGCCACCAAGGAGAGCACAGAAACAGGGGTGCGGAGGGCAAACGGGAGAGATTCCTGCACAGAGGATCGGTGCCGACTGGCACTCACCAGCCCGAGAGGCTTGTCTGCTCACCCGCCGGGGTGGGCAGGGGCTGGGAGGTGAGGCTCCAGCTTCGGAGGTCGGATCCCAGGGAGAGGACTGGGGTTGGCTGCGTGAACACAGCCTGAAGGGGGCTAGTGCGCCACAGCTAGCCAGGAGGGAGTCCAGGAAAAAGTATGGACCTGCCTAAGAGGCAAGAGACCATTGTTTCAGGGTGCGCGAGGAGAGGGGATTCAGAGCACCGCCTAAATGAGCTCCAGAGATGGGCGTGAGCCGTGGCTATCAGCACAGACCCCAGAGACAGGCATGAGACGCTAAGGCTGCTGCTGCAGCCACCAAGAAGCCTGTGTGCAAGCACAGGTCACTATCCACACCTCCCCTCCCGGGAGCCTGTGCAGCCCACCACTGCCAGGGTCCCAGGATCCAGGGACAACTTCCCCAGGAGAACACACGGCGTGCCTCAGGCTGTTGCAATGTCACGCAGGCCTCTGCCATCGCAGGCTCGCCCTGCATTCCATGCAAACCCCTCACTCCCCACGCCTGAGTGAGCCAGAGCCCCCTAATCAGCTACTACTTTACCCCCATTCTGCCTGGGCAGGAACAGATGCCCTCTGGTGACCTACATGCAGAGGCGGGGCCAATCCAAAGCTGAACCCCAGGAAATGTGCAAACAAAGAAGAGAAAGGGAAATCTCTCCCAGCAGCCTCAGGAGCAGCAGATTAAATCTCCACAATCAACTTGATGTACCCTGCATCTCTGGAATACCGGAAGAGACAACGAATCATCCCAAAATTCATGCAGTGGACTTTGGGAGCAACTGTAGACTTGGGGTTTGCTGTATGTGACTGACTGGCTTCTCTTTTTATGTTTATCTTAGTTTAGTATTTACAGTTTATTATCATTGGTAGATTTGTTTACTGATTTGATTGCTCTCTTCCTTTTTATATATATATATATTATCTTTTCCTTTTACTCTTTCTAGGAGTGTGTATGTGTATGCTTCTTCGTGTGATTTTGTCTGTATAGCTTTGCTTTTACCATTTGTCCTAGTGTTCTGTCAGTTTCTGTTGTTTGTTTTTTTTTTTAGCACTTGTTATCATTGGTAGATTTGTTTTTTGGTTTGGTTGCTCTCTTCTTTCTTCCTTTCTTTTTTCTTTTATTACTTTTAAATTTTTTTATTTTTAAAAAATCTTTTAAATGTTTTAATTTAATAACTTTATTTCTTTTTATTATTTTTATTTATTTCTTTCCTACTTTCTTTCTCCCTTTTCTTCTGAGCCGTGTCGCTGACAGGGTCATGGTGCTCCGGCCGGGTGTCAGGCCTGTGCCTCTGAGGTGGGAGAGTCAAGTTCAGGACATTGGTCCACCAGAGACTTCCCGGCTCCAAGTAATATCAAATGGCAAAAGCTCTCCCAGAGATCTCCACCTCAACACTAAGACCCAGCTCCACTTAATGAACAGCAAGCTACAGTGCTGAACATCCTATGCCAAACAACTAGCAGGAGAGGAACACAACCCCACACATTAGGAGAGAGGCTGCCTCAAATCATAATAAGGTCACAGACACCTAAAACACACCACCAGATGCACACCTGCCCACCAGAAAGACAAGATCCAGCCTCATCCACCAGAACAGAGGTACCAGTCCCCTCCACCAGGAACCCTACACAACCCACGGAACCAACGTTACCCACTGGGGGCAGACACCAAAAACAACAGGAACTACAAACCTGCAGCCTGCGAAAAGGAGACCCCAAACACAGTAAGATAAGCAAAATAAGAAGAAAGAGAAACACACAGCAGATGAAGGTAAAAACCTGCCAGACCAAACAAAAATGAAGACAAAATAGGCAGTCTACCTGAAAAAGAATTCAGAATAACGATAGTAAAGATGATCCAAAATCTTGGAAATAGAATGGAGAAAATACAAGAAACGTTTAACAAAGGCCTAGAAGAACTAAAGAGCAAACAAACAATGATGAACAACACAATAAATGAAACTAAAAATTCTCTAGAAGGAATCAATAGCAGAATAACTGAAGCAGAAGAACGGATAAGTGATGTGGAAGATAAAATTGTGGAAATAACTACTGCAGAGCAGAACAAAGGAAAAAGAATGAAAACAATTGAGGACAGTCTTAGAGGGACAATATTAAATGCATGAACATTCGAATTATAGGGGTCCCAGAAGAAGAAGAGAAAAAAAAGAGACAGAAAATATTTGAAGAGATTATAGTTGAAAACTTCCCTAATATGGGAAAGGAAATAATTAAGTCCAGGAAGTGCAGAGAGTACCATACAGGATAAATCGAAGGAGAAACGTGCCAAGACACATATTAATCAAGCTATCAAAAATTAAATACAAAGAAAAAATATTAAAAGCAGCAAGGGAAAAGCAGCAAATAACATACAAGGGAATCCCCATAAGGTTAACAGCTGATCTTTCAGCAGAAACTCTGCAAGCCAGAAGGGAGTGGCAGGACATATTTAAAGTGATGAAAGGGAAAAACCTACAACCAAGATTAATCTATGCAGCAAGGATATCATTCAGATTCAACAGAGAAATTAAAACCTTTACAGACAAGCAAAAGCTAAGAGAATTCAGCACCACCAAACCAGCTTTAAAGCAAATGTTAAAGGAACTTCTCTAGGCAGGAAACACATGACAAGGAAAAGACCTACAATAACAAACCCAAAACAATTAAGAAAATGGTAATAGGAACATACATACTGATAATTACCTTAAATGTAAATGGATTAAATGCTCCCACCAAAAGACATAGACTGGCTGAATGGATACAAAAACAAGACCCATATATATGCTGTCTACAAGAGACCCACTTCAGACCTAGCGACATATACAGACTGAAAGTGAGGGGATGGAAAAAGCCTTTCCATGCAAATGGAAATCAGAAGAAAGCGGAAGTAGCAATTCTCATATCAGACAAAATAGACTTTAAAATAAAGACTATTACAAGAGACAAGGACACTACATAATGATCAAGGGATCAATCCAAGAAGAAGATATAACAACTGTAAATATTTATGCAGCCAACGTAAGAGCACCTCAATACATAACAAATGTTAACAGCCATAAAAGGGGAAATCGACAGTAACACAATCATAGTAGGGGACTTTAACACCCCACTTTCACCAATGGACAGATCATCCAAAGTCAAAGTAAATAAGGAAACACAAGCTTTAAATGATACATTAAACAAGATGGACTTAACTGATATTTATAGGATATGCCATCCAAAAACAACAGAATACAGTTTCTTCTCAAGTCCTCATGGAACATTCCCTAGGATAGATCATATCTTGGGTCACAAAAGAGCCTTGATAAATTTAAGAAAATTGAAATTGTATCAACTATCTTTTCTGACCACAACACTATGAGACTACATATCAATTACAGGAAAAATTCTGTAAAAAACACAAACACATGGAGGCTACACAATACACTACTTAATAACCAAGAGATCACTGAAGAAATCAAAGAGGAAATCAAAAAATACCTAGAAACAAATGACAATGAAAACACGACGACCTAAACCTATGGGATGCAGCAAAAGCAGTTCTAAGAGGGAACTTTATAGCAATACAATCCTACCTCAAGAAACAAGAAACATCTCAAATAAACAATCTAACCTTAAACCTAAAGCAATTAGAGAAAGAACAAAATAACCTCAAAGTTAGCAGAAAGAAAGCAAGCATAAAGATCAGATCAGAAATACATAAAAAAGAAATAAAGGAAACAATAGCAAAGATCAATAAAAGTAAAAATTGGTTCTTTGAGAAGATAAACGAAATTGATAAACCATTAGGCAGATTCATCAAGATAAAAAGGGAGAAGACCCAACTCAATAGCATTAGAAATGAAAACGGAGAAGTAACAACTGACACTGCAGAAATACAAAGGATCATAAGAGATTACTACAAGCAACTATATGCCAATAAGATTACAACCTGGAAGAATGGACAAATTCTTAGAAAAGCACAACCTTCCAAGAATGAACCAGGAAGAAACAGGCAAATCACAAGCACTGAAATTGAGACTGTGATTAAAAATCTTCCAACAAACAAAAGCCCAGGACCAGATGGTGTCACAGGCAAATTCTATATCAAACATTTAGAGAAGAGCTAACACCTATCCTTCTCAAGCTCTTCAAAATATACAGAGGGAGGAACACTCCCAAACTCATTCTATGAGGCCACCATCACCCTGATACCAAAACCAGACCGAGATGTCACAAAGAAAGAAAACTATAGGCCAATATCAAAGAAAGAAAACTACAGGCCAATAGCAAACAGAATCCAACAGCACATTAAAAAGATCATACACCATGATCAAGTGGGGTTTATCCCAGGAATGCAAGAATTCTTCAATATACGCAACTCAATGCATGTGATAAACCATATGAACAAATTGAAGAAGAAAAACCATATGATCATCTCAGTAGATGCAGAAAAATCTTTCAAAAAAATTTAACACCCATTTATGATAAAAACCCTCCAGAAACTAGGCATAGAGGGAACTTACCTCAACATAATAATGGCCATATATGACAAACCCACAGCCAACATCATTCTCAATGGTGAAAAATTGAAACCATTTCCACTAAGATGAGGAACAAGGTTGCCCACTCTCAGCACTATTATTCAACATAGTTTTGGAAGTTTTATCCACAGCAATTAGAGAAGAAAAAGAAATAAAAGGAATACAAATTGGAAAAGAAGAAGTAAAGCTGCCACTGTTTGCAGATGACATGATACTATACATAGAGAATCCTAAAGATGCTACCAGAAAACTACTAGAGCTAATCAGTGAATTTGCTAAAGTATCAGGATACAAAATTAATGCACAGAAATCTCTTGCATTCCTATACACTAATGATGATAAATGTTAAAGAGAAATTAAGGAAATACTCCCATTTACCATTGCAACAAAAAGAATAAAATACCTAGGAATAAACCTATCTAAGGAGACAAAAGATCTGTCTGCAGAAAACTATAAGACACTGACGAAAGAAATTAAAGATGATACCAACAGATGGAGAGATATACCATGTTCTTGGATTGGAAGAATCAACATTGTGAAAATGACTATACTACCCAAAGCAATCTACAGATTCAATGCATTCCCCATCAACTACCACTGACATTTTTCACAAAACTAGAACAAAAAATTTTACAATTTGTATAGAAACACAAAGGACCCCAAATAGCCAAAGCAATATTGAGAGAGAAAAACAGAGCTGGAGGAATCAGTCTCCCGGACATCAGACTGTACTACAAAGCTACAGTAATCAAGACAGTATGGTAGGGACTTCCCTGGTGGCAGTATGGTAGGGACTTCCCTAGGGACAGTGATTGAGAGTCCGCCTCCCATGCAGGGGACACAGGTTCAATCCCTGGTCCAGGAAGAGCCCACATGTTGCGGAGCAACTAAGCCTGTGAGTGACAACTACTGAGCCTGCGCTCTAGAGCCCGTGAGCCACAACTACTGAGCCCACGTGCTGCAACTATTGAAGGCCAGGAGCCTACAGCCCGTGCTCCACAACAAGAG
Source organism: Pseudorca crassidens (assembly GCF_039906515.1). Taxonomy (NCBI): domain Eukaryota; kingdom Metazoa; phylum Chordata; class Mammalia; order Artiodactyla; family Delphinidae; genus Pseudorca; species Pseudorca crassidens. The sequence goes on along the minus strand of NC_090298.1, from coordinate 48,118,129 downwards.
AAGACACCGCAATGAGAAGCTCACGCACCGCAACGAAGAGTAGCCCCCGCTTGCCACAACTAGAGAAAGCCTGCACGCAGCAACAAAGACATGACACAGCCAAAAATAAATAAATAAAATAAATTTATTAAAAAAAAAAAAGACAGTATGGTACTGGCACAAAAACAGAAATATAGATCAACAGAACTGGATAGAAAGCCCAGAGATAAACCCATGCACATATGGTCACCTTATCTTTGATAAAGCAAGAATATACAATGGAGAAAAGACATCCTCTTCAATATGTGGTGCTGGGAAAACTGGACAGCTACATGTAAAAGAATGAAATTAGAACACTCCCTAACACCATACACAAAAATAAACTCAAAATGGATTAAAGAACTAAATGTAAGACCAGACACTATAAAACTCTTAGAGGAAAACATAGGCATAACACTCTATGACATAAATCACAGCAAGATCCTTTTTGACCCACTTCCTAGAGAATTGGAAATAAAAATAAAAATAAACAAATGGGACCTAATGAAACTTAAAAGCTTTTGCACAGCAAAGGAAACCATTAAAAAAGATGAGAAGACCACCCTCAGAATGGGAGATAATATCTGCAAATGAAGCAACTGACAAAGGAGTAATCTCCGAAATTTACAAGCAGCTCATGCAGCTCAATATCAAAAAAACGGACAACCCAGTACAAAAATGTGCAGAAGACCTAAGTAGACATTTCTCCAAAGAAGATATACAGATTGCCAACAAACACATGAAACGATGCTCAACATCACTAATCATTAGAGAAATGCAAATCAAAACTACAATGAGGTATCACCTCACACCAGTGAAAATGGCCATCATCAAAAAATCTACAAACAATAATACTGGAGAGGGTGTGGAGAAAAGGGAACCCTCTTGCACTGTTCGTGGGAATGTAAATTGATACAGCCACTATGGACAACAGTATGGAGGTTCCTTAAAAAACTAAAAATAGAACTACCATACAGCTCAGCAATCCCACTACTGGGCATATACCCTGAGAAAACCATAATTCAAAAAGAGTCATGTACCGCAATGTACAATAGCCAGGATATGGAAGCAACCTAAGTGTCCATCAACAGATGAATGGATAAAGAAGATGTGGCACATGTATACAATGGAATATTACTCAGCCATAAAAGGAAACGAAATTGAGTTATTTGTAGTCAGGTGGATGGACCTAGAGTCTGTCATACAGAGTGAAGTAAGTCAGAAAGTGAAAAACAAACACCATATACTAACACATATATATGGAATCTAAAAAAAAAAAAAGGTTCTGAGGAACCTAGGGGCAGGACAGGAATAAAGACGCAGATGTAGAGAATGGAGTTGAGAACACGGGGAGGGGGAAGGGTAAGCTGGGACGAAGTGAGAGAGTGGCATGGACTTATATATACTACCAAATGTAAAATGGATAGCTAGTGGGAAGTAGCCGCATAGCACAGGGAGATCAGCTTGGTGTTTGTGACCACCTAGAGGGGTGGGATAGGGAGGGAGGGAGGGAGACACAAGAGGGAGGAGATATGGGGATATATGTATATGTATTGCTGATTCACTTTGTTATAAAGCAGAAACTAACACACCATTGTAAAGCAATTATACTGCAGTAAAGATGTCAAAAAAAAAAAAAAAAAAAAAAAAGGAATACAGACTCCTGGAGAGAGACTCAGTTCAAATCCAGCTCTGCTACCTGCTGGCCATGATTTTGGGCAAGTTTCTTTCTCAATGTCTTAATTACCTCATCAGTAAAACAGTGATAATAATACTACATACCACAGATTGGCATTAGAATAAAGTTTGGTAGGGTCTTTAGGTCTAACTCTAATACACAAGAGTCCCAAAGCAAATACTCTAATTAAAATCATCTAGAACACTGTTTGGCACAAAGTACACATCAACTTATTTTCACTTAGAGAAACATTTATTGAATATTTATGTACAGATACTTGCAAAAAATAAAGTTTAAAAATCCCACTAGAAGGGGAAAAGTTAAAATAATTCTAAAATAGATTTTTTTCAAAGTATTAATATAGAAAATCAATCAACATTCTTAAAACATAAAGACACTAAGATTCAATCAAATTTCTTCAATATTTCCAAAACAACACAGACAATTCTTACAACATGGTAGTCCAAGCTGATGTGTAGGGGCTTCCTTCCTGCTTCAAACATATAAAAATGATAGATAAAATACTTTAAAAATAATACATTGCTAAAATTTTTTTAAAAAAAGTTAAAGAAAGGGAAGTTCCTCAAGTGCTGGAAACAGACAAGACATCAAAGCCAGCGCCCTAAGCTTGAGTTGAAACAGTGGCAATGCACAGGGTTTCAGACCCAGCTCTAAGCCCTAAGGGCTGAAGGCTGGGATATATAGTTTTAAAATCTCTTGTGGGGAAGTGGGGTGGTGAGGGGGAGAGGAGACATAACTTTACCTGTGAGCATCTGCATAAAGCTCACAGCACCAAAGAGCTGTGCTACTCATGAAAAAGTAACCAAAAAACTCTGCCCCACGAACTCTGAGAAGGAGCAAAGAAGCCGGTCTGAGGCCTTTAATGGGCTGGGGGATGCGGGGTGCGGGGGAGTCTCCAGTAAGAAATCAAAAACTCTAGAGGAGTATCACATATATGTGAGGGTTTCAAATTTACACAATAGCACAGTATGAATTTCATAAATTTAAAAATAAATAAAATCTGGCTGGATATTTGAAATCGTTAAAGATCCAGAAGATGTAAGTGTAAATAGCCCTATAGTGATACTCAGATACTACACTGGATTTCCATGAAAGAAATAATTCCTACTAAAGATGAGTTCATCATAAAAAAATTACACCTTGAAGAAGGCACCATGAAGGGAGAGTTTTAGCTGGTGAAATAAAGATACAAAGGAGCTTCCAAAAACTACAAACAGAATAATGTGAAAGTGACTCAAACAATAAGAATGTTTAGAATGATTACAGATTTTTAAAAGGAGAGAAAAAACAATGAAAAAACTGGTCATATGGAAAAAGAACTAACATATTTTTGAAAGAGCCAAAAAGAAACTTAATGAACAAATAAATAAAATAAACATTGATGAAAAAGAAAACCTCAAGGGATATAGAGAATGAATATCTTTATTTTTTTAATAATTAAACAAATTCATATTTAATCACAAAATCTGTATTCTTTGGAAAAGCTGAAACACAGATATGTAAAGTCACTCGGAGATGAACAGTTGAGAATGAATATCTTTAATAGTCATTCCAGAGGAAATGACAGAGAAAGGGAGAAGGACGCAATATTTGAAAAGATAATGGCCGATAGTTTCCAAAATTGATGAGCCACATGAGCCCCTTCCCTGGTCCAGGAATGAGAAAAATCAGGATAAATAACAAGAAATCCATACCTAAATAAGCTGTAATGAAAAATGCAGAACATCAAAGACAAAGAAAGGATCTTAAAAACAATCAGCAAAAAAAAGGGCAGCATGCCTACAAAAGAGACAGTTACATTGAAGGTAGATTTCTCATAAGTAACAACAAATGCTAGAAAACAACAGACAATACCTTCAAAAGGCTGAGGAAATAGACATGTTAACCAAGAATTCTATACCCAGGTAAACCATCATTCAAGTTTGAGGACAAAATAAAGATATTTTCAGAAAAATGAAAATTGAGAATGTATTTCCCATAGACTCTCAGGAAAGATCCATTAAAGAAAGAAAATTGAACATAAAAAGGAAAGTGAAATGCAAGAATAAATTGTGTGAGCAAATATTGGCAAGTATATCGGTAAAGCTAAATTAAACACAGAATCTTAAGAACAGTAACAATAAAACTGAATAATTTGGAGAGTGTAATGGTTAATTTTAATGTGTCAACATGACTAGGCCATGGTGCCCAGATATTTGGTCAAACATTATTCTAGATGTTTTGGTGAAGGCACATTTTGTATGAGATTAACATTTAAATTGGTGGACTTTGAGCAGAGCAGATTACTTTCCATAATGTGGGTGAGTCTCATCCAATCAGTTCAAGACCATAATAAAGACTGACTTCACCCAAGCAAGAAGAAATTCTGACAACAGACTGCCTTTGGACTTGGACTGTAATTCATCCCTGGATCTCCAGCCTGCTGGCCTACTCTGCAGATTTTGGATTTACCAAACCTCCAACGTTGTATGAGCCAATTTCTTAAAATAAATCTCTCTCTCTCTCCTGTTGGTTCTGTTTCTCTGGATAACCCTGTCTAATATGGAAGTCATTTAAAAACAAAGGGAAAATAAAATGCTAGAGAATACAAGGAAGGTGCAAAAGGGGATGGTATTCAAAGATGAAATTTCAAGGTCTTTATTTTGTTTTGAAGAGGCTCAACAGAGATATTAACTTCAGACTTTGTTAAGTCAAACATGCATGTTACACACCAAATAGTATACTGAGGAAGAGAAACAGAATGTATAACATCCAAAACAGTAAAAGGGGAAAGGTTGGGGAGGGGAAATAACATAGAAAAATGTATCAGTCAGAGAGGGCTGGTAAAGACAGAAGTAAAGGCATGATTAAGAGAAAACATGAATAAAGTGATAGAAATAAGTCCAAACATATCATAAAATATAAAATAATAAATAATAAAAAGATTACACTCACCTATTAAAAGACTGAAAAATCTTAGAATATTTAAACATTTATACTTTTATGCTGTTTATAAGAGATTACCTAAAACATTAAAATATACACACACAAAAAAGAAAATAAAGGGATAAGAGACGATATACCCGACAAATATTAACCAAAATGAAGCTGGTATAGGCAGTATTAACATAGACAAAAGCATTAATAGATTTTGAAAGGGCCATTAATGATAAAAGGGAAATTTTACTGGAATGCAAAACAATCCTGAAGCTAAACACATCTACCAACAGAGTCTCAATATACATAAAGCAAAAATTGATAGAACTACAAGCCGATATATACTAATATTGAAAAAAATAAGAAATCTTAACATACTTCTCTCATAATCTAATGAAGAAATAAAAATCAGTAAAGATTTGAAAACTCTGGACACTACATATATAACAAGCTTGATTTTGTAAATATAATCTTGCAGAAAACTACATATCCACAACCAGGTTCTTTTCAAGCATATACGGAATCTTAATAAAATTTAATGATGCACTAACTGAGCTACAAAGACAGTCTGAAAAAATACCAAAACCTATATGTCACATGAACATACTCTAAACATAGTGTCTGTGATTGGCAGAATGATGTTCCCCTCATAGATGTCCATGTTCTAATCTCTGGAACCTGTGTTACCTTATACGGCAAAAAGGACCCTGTAGACTAAATTAAGAGCCTTGAGTTGGGGAGATTATCCTGAATTACCTAGTAGACCCAAAAAAATCACAAGAGTGATAAGAAGAAGGCAGGACAGTCAGAGTAAGAGAAGGAGATATGAGTACAGAAGCAGAGGTTTGAAGGTCAGAGAGAGATATTAATGCGGAGGAAGGAGCCACAGGCCAAGAAATGCAGGTGGTCACCAGAGGCCAAAAAAGGAGAGAAAACAGATTCTTCTCTAGAGCCTCCAGAAGGGACACTGTCCTACTAACACCATGATTTTAAGCCAGAGAGACTGATTTTGGACTTCCGATCTTCAGAACTGTAAGAAAATAAATTTGTGTTGTTTTAAGCCACTAAAGTTGTGGTAATTTGTACAGCAGCAATAGGAAATTAATACTGTGCCAAAATGTTAGAAATGAGATATCAGTAATAAAAGAAGCACCAAATCAAGTGTCCTAATACACCTGGGAACTTAAAAAAAAAGTTCAAAATAATTAATGGGTCAAAGAAGAATTCATAATGGAAATTATAAGACAGTTAAAAACTTTATCAGATGAGCACAGTATAGTGTACCAAGTATTGAGACATGTATCCAAATTATTATTTATAGGAAAACATATAGCCCTAAATGTTTATATCAAAAACCAAAAAGGTAAAAATTGATGATCTAAAATTAATTCAAGAAATTATAAAAATAACATCAACAGGAGAGAAAAACAAAGGAAGGATAATAAATGGAATAACAAGAAGAGAATGTTTAATGAAATACAAAATAAATAATAAAAAAGAAACTATAAAGTTGAAAGCTGGGTCTTCAAAGAATTATAGACAAATTTCTTATTAATTAGTCAAGTTTTAAATGGGATGGCATAAATAAATACTATTAAATATACACAAATATATGTAAAAGTGTAAGAAAATATAAACAATTTTATGCCAATAAATTTGAAATGTTAAACTGAACAATTTTCTAAAATATATAAATTATAATTATGAATCAAAGAAGATTGGAAAAACTAAATAGAACCTGCAACTATTAAAGAAATTGAATTAATTGTCAAAAATCTTCCTGTAAAAAAACACACTAACTCAGAAAGTCTAACAGGTGTATTTTCCAGGAACAGGTAACCCTTTTTCATACAATCTATTCCAAAGAATAGAGAAAGAGGAAAAATGCCTCAGTTCTTTTTAAGAAGCTAGCATAATCTGATACCAAAAGCATAGGAGGCCAGTACAAAAAGGCAAAAATAAAGCTAATCTCATTTATAATGGTATATGTAAAAATCATTTATTTAAAAAATACATATGTATATGTATCTCAGCTGGACATTTAAAAAAGGTTATATTTCATCCAGCACTACAAAATATTTTGTAGCAGAAGAGATTTTCAGGTTTTAGTCTGTTTTGTTGATGGAAAAAGAAGTCTTACAAGGAGATTTTAAAGTTCTTAATCTGTTATAAACTTATTGAATTATACTGCACTTTTTTTTTTTTTTTTTTTTTGCAGTACGCGGGCCTCTCACTGTTGTGGCCTCTCCCGCTGCGGAGCACAGGCTCCGGACGCGCAGGCTCAGCAGCCATGGCTCACGGGCCCAGCCGCTCCGCGGCACGTGGGATCCTCCCGGACCAGGGCATGAACTCGTGTCCCCTGCATCGGCAGGCAGACTCTCAACCACTGCGCCACCAGGGAAGCCCCATACTGCACTTTTAAAGACTATTTCTCAATACTCCACTTGAGAAGAAGGAAAAGGGTGGTAGTTTAATATGAACCATCAACCCTCTGTGAAAAAGAAAGGGACAGAAAATGAAGAGTAAGCTACAGTAGGGGAAGAAGTAGAGGCAAGAAAAGTAAAGGGAAGGGGGAGGAGAAGGAAAAGAGAAGGAAGGTAGAATAGCAGCTAATATTTATACAGCACGTACTTTGTGCCAGAAATTCTTTTAAACACTAATAAATTTACTTACCGAAACTCAAAAATAACACTAAAATGATGTGTACTATTATTATCCCCATCATACAGTAAAAGAAATAAGTGAAAAATTACAATCACTCTAATTTTCTTTGTGGGTTAAGATACTCAGTGGACTCAGAAGCAGCACTGGAAAATTAATCCCTATGAATAAAAGGTAATATTTTGATCAATCATCTTTTCTATCTTGAAGATTATCTAGTATAATCTCTTTATATAATGGATGAAGAAATGGAAGCTTTTAAAGAGAATGAGAATTACACATGCAAGGTAACAGAACCCCAAAATGACAGAATCAGGACAAGAAAGCAAATCTTCAGACTCTTTGTGTGTGTACGGATACTTCATTTGGATAAAACTTTCTTAGTGATAAACTAAAAAGTTCTTCACAGTATACTGCTCATGGTTTTCTAATAGTGCCAACATGAGACACACAATAGTGTCAAACTCAACAGATGAACAGCACAAAGGTTGCAAAAGCTCCTTCTATCTTTTTTATTTTACTTGTTCTAAGTAAAGGTCTTCATATGCAAAAAAGGCACTGGAAATTATGCCATACAGTGATTCCTAAGCCTGGCTGATGATTGGTACCACCAGGGAAGGTTTCTAAAATGCCAGGTTCTTAGGCCATCCATAAACCTATGGAATCAGAATCTCCAGGATACAACTCATGTTTCTGCTGTCATTATTTTTAAAGTTTCTGTTACTTTGATCAGTCACTTATGGAAATTCTAATATAAAGGTTGTTGAGGATATTAAAATTTAAGAAAACTACAAGCTAGCTTTTTGTCATAAATGCATAAATACACCTCATGCTCTGGGTAGTAACATATTGGATGAATAAAAATATATTTTATTGCCATTTGTGTAGCTTAAATTTAAAGCATTTATGTTAAATCTTAACTTATTAATTAAAAAATTAACAAAGTTTGATGAATTTAAACCAGTGGTATGCTAGCAAATATTTAACAACCAGATCTCCAGGTATAATTCCATGAGTGTTGATTGTATTACAGTTTTTTAATATTGAAAGACTATTTCCTCAATTTTTATGCAATTTACAATATAATGAGTATAGGTACACTATGCATTTATTAACCTTTTTTTCTATTACTTTAAGTGCAATCAACAAAACAATATATCAAACTCTGATTTGTAGCATTTGCTAATTTCTGTGGTATAAACTTCCCACCATGGCCAAGTTCAAGCTACTAACATGATGTCACTGAACACGGAGTTTGAAGAGATGCACAGTAGTCCACCATGATATAGTATTCTACCGTAAAGATACAATAGGTATAAATAACCTCAAGGGCACAGATAATAGTAAAATGTAGTCAATTAATTATAAAGTAATGAATTTTAAGTATGTATTATCTTTGTTTTTAATATAACTTAATTATACATTTATATGATTTAATTTTTAATAATGTCTGTATTGAATAACCAGCACACAAAATTCCTGAAAAGTTAACAATTAGCTCTTATAAGCCATTGCAAGCTGGCTCCAGTATACCTTGAAACACCTGTAATTACTACTGCTGCTTCTGAAATTTCACATAAAATCACACATCTATTTTAGTTCAAAAATTCTGCAGTTATCTGATTTAGCAAAAGTCAATTTATATCAAATTACCGGTATGTCCAAAGAAAATCCGAATCAATAATCTGCTTGATTACATTTTAGTTCAAAATTTCTACATAGATTTTTAATTTAAGATTATAAGTTTATACAGAAAGGACTCCAATGCTTAACTCTATGAGTATGAGGTTTTTATTTTGCTCTTATACACACTGTCAACATAACATTAATATGAATTTGTGCTATTCCAAAATAATTTTATTAGCACATAGTCAATTCTTGTGGAACCTACTATTTTTTAAAAATTTTTATTGGAATATAGTTGATTTACTGTAACCTACTATTTATTGTAGGCTGTCTCATGCTTAACTTATCTTAATAGAGGAGGAGTAAAAAAAGAAGAATTAAAAATAGAGAAAAGAAGATATTTATGATCTGAGGCAAATGTTGAGCCCCTAAACTACAACAGAGGGATAGAGAGGAAAAAATAAGTACTTTTGCTGGGATAGTGCTGACAGTTATCAAGAGTGGCCAGGCACTCAGGGGCTAGACATCCCAGATACATCAGAGGTACAGTGAGAAGTACAGGCTACCCAGGCACAAGCAACCTACCAATCCTTTAAAAAACACACACCTAAGAGTCATTGTTATTCTTTACCTTTCCAACATAGCATTGGCCCCTAAACTCAAACTCCCTTATTATAATCTATATTCATAAGTCAAGTTCATATCTAAAACTACAAGCTTTAGTCACTTTAGGTTACATTTAGATGATTAGAAAACAAAGTAGCATTTGATTTGGGAGCCTCCAGCTTTGAGGAGAGAACTGTCCCAGAGAATCCTACCATGACAGCAGGGGAAACCACAGCAACTGTTTAAGCATAAACCACCTTAAGAAATGCAGCACTTCAAGACAGAATATGTTAGCGCGATAGAATGCAAAATGAGTCAAAAAAGAACAAAGCTTCAAATTCCCTCCTGACAGTTAATCCATAGTTTTCCCACTTCATAGTTATTTGCTACCAGCTTTCACGTTACTTGGCTGCCACCTACCAGAAATGTCATTATTATAATTTCAATACACATGCAACCACGGCAACCATCCAACAGGATTTCACTGAAATTAGTCCTATTTCCCCCAACATATAGTTATGTAATTTCAGCCTACTGCATCCCCAATTTACATAGCATCCCACTCCCTACCTCTGCTGCCTTTCATCTTTTTCTACTTTTACATAAAAAAAATTATTTTTACTTCTGTATGAATCATTTAAAAAATCCTACTAGCAAAGTATTTAATTATTAAAATATAATTCACAATTATTATTGTTTAACTTCTTCCCTCGAGATTTTAAATCGTCCTTTAAATAGAAGTTTGGAAATTTAGAGTACAATTGCTATTCTGACATGTAGAATTTTCTGTGCAATAATGTGGAAAGATTTTTGAGTAGTGGTGAAGGTCAAGAAATATTTAAACAATCTACTTGTTTCCATGAATCTCCTATTAAAGATAAAAATATATACAAGAGATTGGGTATTACATTTAGTAACATTGTTAAAGTAATTAAAAATAGTATATCAGGTAAGTATACATTGGTTCAGTCACTCAGTTTTTAAAACAAATTCTACCATTAGTAGTACACACTTTCAGGGTTAATAGGAGTTCATACCTAAGCATATCTATTTCAGAACAAAGTCAGAAAATGTCCAAAAAATCAATCTTGCTTGTGATAGTTCTTTTACTTCAATTTGGTCTCAACAGGTAATGAACAAGAAAGTTGTGGAGAAACAAAGAATCCACATTCTTATTTAATGTCTATATCATGGGTGTTCAATGAATATTAAACATATGCAAAAGAAATTCTCTTCTCCCTGTAAGTGGTTAGAGTTTAACATTATCCTAAACTTTTAAAACCCAAGGTCTGTTATATAGGTAATTAACAATAATAGAAAGTTTATCAGTTTTGGCATTTCCAAACTAGCCTCAAATAAGAGTTAACAACTATGCCAAAATAAAAATTGAAAAATGGCCTACGATCAAATTCAACAATCTCCAACAGGAACTGTGCCAAGGTCCACTGTATAAAACAGAATACCTATAAAGATGCTTTGTATATGACATACACATAAATTATACAAACCTCACTGAAACTTCTCAGTACCTTTTCAAATTTCTAGCTTTGTGTTTTCTACTACTCCTATGAATTCTGATTTTACTTCCATGAATTCCTAACTCTACAAAAGGAAGAGATAAACTTGGGAACAATCAGGACCAAAAGATATCTTAGCTAGGCTCCAGTGATGCACAGCAAAGGTCCATAGAATACGTGACTGTACAAGCATATTCAATGTCATATGATTCACAGCAATGAATTTAAAAACTGGCTTTATTCAGAATCTTCAGGACTTCCCTGGTGTCGCAGTGATTAAGAATCTGTCTGCCAATGCAGGGGACACAGGTTTGATCCCTGTTCCAGGAAGATCCCACATGCTGCGGAGCAAGTAAGCCCGTGCGCCACAACTACTAAAGCTCGCACGCCCTAGAGCCCACATGCCACAACTACTGAAGCCCGAGTGCCCTAGAGCCCATGCGCTCTAGGCCCCGCACTCCACAAAAAGAGAAGCCACCACAATGAGAAGCGCACACCACTACAAAGAGTAGCCCATGCTCACCACAACTAGAGAAAGCCTGCATGCAGCAATGAAGACCCAATGCAGCCAAAAATAATAAATAAAAAAATTTAGAAAAAAAAGAATCTTTAAACCTTCAAACAGATGTCTAACAGAAAAGAATAATAGTTAGAAATAAATCCACTAGCTTTAATATAATCCAAGTATACAACACACAGAGCATTTTATCAATATATCAACACAGGGAACTCTTAAAATACCTTATTTTAAGAGAGTTGAAAGAAATTATTATAAAGGGAAAAATTTCTTTTTATGTACTTTTGAACATTAGACAAAATTAAAATCCAAAAGAAACTACCGTGCTTCCATAAATTGTTTGAAAAAAAAATCTAATTCAGCTTAACGGTTTCAAATGAATAAAACTGCATTAACATATTTTTTGCATCAGCTGTTTTCTGAGGGTGATTAAATATAAAAAGCTACTCTGCAAATTTCAATAATTTTCTCAACTTCTCTGTTTGAATGTTTGCAACAATAACAACCAATTTTTATTTGTTTACGCGGCTTAATAATTCTCCAATATGAAGAAGTTTTTCTTACAAGGTAACCAAACTGTTGAAGAGGTTTCTAACTGAAACTACCTGTCATGCTATTTACATGATTGCTACCTAGAGAGTTCAGGCAATATACAAATTTGTTAAAGCAAATTATTGTTATAATTTTCAAAACACTTAATTGAAAATGTCAAGGTGAATAAGTGAGATTATAGGTGAAATTTTTATGTAAGAAATAAAGTTTGACTACTTTTATATCACATTTTTCTGAAAGCTAAATTCTACTTCGAAAAGATTAAAATTTCTACTAAATAAAAATGGTAAATTAAAATTGTTTAAAATGTAATTAAAATGATTTCTCAATATAGACTAATATAGATGCAAATGTATTCTAGTTTTGGTCTATTCAACATACAATACTAATATTATTTGTGTCTACGCTCAGTAGTAAATTCCTGGTACTAAACAGAATTTTTGGAAATTATCTATAGTCTTAATTGTACACTGATAGAAAAATAGAAAGTACTAGACTAAAATGAAAAAGAATTTATATATACCATATATAACTGAATCATTTTGCTGTACAGCAGAAATTAACACAACATTGTAAATCAACTATACTTCAAAAAAATAAACTTTTAAAAAACCAAAAAAACGAAAGTACTAAAGAAAGAAAAAATATCTGAAAATAAATCTTAACTGTGAATTTGCACCATGTACATTAACTTAATTTCAGCTAATCTGTTGATAATTAGATTAAGCAAATGATTTAATAGCCATATCTACAGTATCTGTCTATTGGGGAAGGACAACAAAACTTGTTTAATTTTAGGCATGTAGGATATGTTGAGTGTGAGAGGTTTGTGGGATATCCAGATGGAGATATTGAGTGGGCAGCTGGATATAATGGTTTGAAGCTCAAAAGAGAGATCTGGGTAGAAGAAAACTTTTGGTAATCATCATCATGTAGAGTAACTGATGCCATAGGAGTGGGTGAGCTGAATAAAGAATTCTGGGGGATCACTAAAATATAACAGCTGGCAGATAATGAGGAATAACTTCAGAAACCTGAAAAGAAAATAATCAGAATGGTAAAATGAGAACCAGGAAGGATAGTGTGTTCAAAGCTTTAAAGAAGTTCATCAAGTTATAGTGAAAACACTGGATCTGGAAAGCAGAATACTGGCAGTGATCTTACCAAGAGCAATTTCAGAAGATTACTGGAGCTAAAGTGAAATTACTGGGGTAGGTAAAAGAGTTGAGATCAGAGGCATGGATTCCTCATTTATTAAAAACAAACAAGGGCTTCCCTGGTGGTGCAATGGTTGAGAGTCCGCCTGCCGATGCAGGGGACAAGGGTTCGTGCCCTGGACCGGGAAAATCCCACATGCCGTGGAGCGGCTGGACCAGTGAGCCATGGCCGCTGAGCCTGCATGTCCGGAGCCTGTGCTCCACAATGGGAGAGGCCACAACAGTGAGAGGCCCGCGTACCGCAAAACAAACAAACAAACAAACAAAAACTGAGTACCTATTTAATGTACCAGGCAGTGATCTAGGCTACATTGAGATGCTACCCACCACTATGGGGATATACTGATGAGAAGACAGTCCAGACAGCATTTATAATCTGCTAGAGAAGACCGATCATGACTGTATCAGTAAAAGATTTTAACTGCATGCAACGGAAACCTTTGCTTAGTTTCAACCAAAAATGAAATGTTAGATAGTTCACAGAATTGTTGGCATGCTGAAGAAACAGGCTCAGAAACTATGTAATGAAGGAGAAAAGCATGGAAAATGATACCACAGAACTAGTCCAATGAAGACCTTACTGCTGCTGTCACCAAGCTTTAACTGCTACAACTGTCATCTCACTGGCCCTAAACAAAGGATGGCACCTCCAACCTGAAAGTTCTATTGCCACCCACCCCCAAAGTTCTACCTACTATAGCCACTGCCAGGAAGAATTCACTGTTGCCTCCACTTATTTGTATCACTAACGCATGAATTCAAAAGTGAGACAGACACTTCAGTTCGGTTAAGTCTAGATCGTACATCATACCCCAGCTACAAGGGAAGCTGAGGGAGTGATTACACAACTTTTCTACTGTGAGAGGGGCTCTGCCTCCTAGTAAGACTCATAAGGTACAGAATTATCCAAACACAAGAAGAGGCTCAGATGAAAAGCAGCTATATCAGAGTAAAAATACACACTGGAGTAAGTAACACTAGCTTAAAAAAAGATGGAAGCTTATTTTTTTCCTCACATAAAGGAAATATGGAAGCCAAGAGTCCAGGGCTGATATGGTAGTAAACTACAGTCATAAGGAATCCAGGTCCCTTCTATCTGGCTGCTCTGTTGTCCTCAGTGCCACTTCATGACCCAGTATGGCTACTCAAGTGCCCGTCAGCACATTCACATACTAGTCAGCAGAAGGAGAAAAGGGAAGGGGCAAAGAAGAGTATGTGCCTTCCCTTTAATGATAGTTTTCAGAAATCACACTCAACTTATCTCATTTCCTAAGAATTAATCATAAGGCAAATGGAGCTGTAAAGGAAAAGAGAGAATATAGTCATTGTTATGCAGCAATGTGCCCAGCTAAAAATAAGAATTCTTATTGCTAAGAAAGAAGGAATGAATGTCTAGTGGGAGGTAAATAGCAGCATCAGCCACAGTAGGCTCACAATGAACAACCACTACAATAAGATACGTAATAACAATGAAGAGCAAAGGATTCTGACGTGGTCCAGAAAATAAGGAAGATCTCCTTGGGGAAGATGTATTTAAATGAAAAGTAAAGGATGAGTACTTAGCTGATGGAAAGGTTAGAGGCAGAAAGGAGAGAAGAAGGAGACGGCAGTTAGGGGCGAGGGAAACATGTATAAAGGCATGGAATGATACACAGAGAAGGAACAGAAAAGTCTCTCGTGGGCTGAAGGCTATAGTAGAGAGTAAGGGGAAGAATGGAGTGAGATAATGCTCGTCAGAGAGGCAGGGTCCCGATTCTGTGAAAGGCCTCTTAAGTTCAGCATCTTGGACTTAATCCTAGGGTGGTATGAAGTCACTGATTAAAGCAACACAGTGCTATAATCAGATTTGAAATGTAGGAATATCATTAAGACTGTAGTGTGGAGCCTGGATTAGAGGAGAACAGGTTGGAGGTAGAAAATCAAGATGCAGCTGTAGTTCAGGAGAGAAGTGGCAGGGCCTAGACTGGGGTAGAGGTACTGATGGTAGAAAGAAGTGGCCTTCCACTTTAAGAACTATTTAGAAAGTATAATTGGCAGGCCTGGTAACTGAAAGGATACTGGGAATAAGGGAGAAAACTGACTCTCGGGTTTCTAACTTGGATATCTAGATAGAGGGTAGGCATCATTTGCTAAGAGAGAAAATACTAGAGGAAAAGCAATTTTTAGTTCTTGTTTAGAGGAAGGGAATAATTAGTCTCACTTTTAACATTCTGAGTGTGAGGTCTCATTGAAGTCTCATAGGAATTGTTCAGTATGCTGTTGTTTCTGTCTAAAGTCAGAAAATAGGGGGAATGGATCTAATATGTTTTAGAACAATGAGCACTGAAGCCATGCAAGTGAATTCCATGGCTTGAAGAAGATGTACAGTAAGACTAGTAGACAGCTGGGAAAGAGCTCCAGTTAGCCCAATCATTTAAGAGATGGGAAAAGAAAAACTAGGAGACATTTTACCTCCCTTCTCCAAGATTCTGTTTTAATAGGACTGGGGTGAGTCCTAGGAATCCTGGAACTTAAAAAACCCTAAGCAATTCTGATATAATGGGTCCAGAGTTTTCTGGCAATCATTGCTGTAGATCTGTGTGTCCCAATGAAATTAATCTCTAGAAATGCTCTAGCGGGGGAAAGAAAAAAAAAAGGATTCCTTGGCCAAATTAATTTAGGAGATGATACTATATCCTGCCCACTATATACCCACCTTCCCTCCTGGAGATTCTCAGTGCACAACAGCAAATAAAAAGCCCAAGAAGTTCTGTGTTTTGTTAGGTAATCTATGTAACTCTATTGAACAAATTGTTCCTCAACTGTATTGGCTTTGGCATACTTCTATCTTGTAAAACCTAAGAATACTCTGTGATCTGAAAACACTGCTAGAGACTTTTAACAAAATATAGGGAATCACTATAAACCATGAAGATAATTATAAAATGTATGGATTAGTAGTGAAGACCCCATAAAAATATGCACATGACATGTAGAAATGATAATGTAGAAAGACGCAAACAGTAGGAATGAAGAAGCTCAAGTAGAAGACATACTTAGGGAAATAAATAATAAAATTTGAAAAACTGGTGAGAGATAATAAAGGTAGTTCATAAAAAGCCTTGGATGCTACAAATGCAACCTTTCACTGCCCTCTTTAATGCTATTTTCTCTACAGACTTAATATTATCTGCCTCTATGGACAAGATAATAATAGAAAGAGATGACCATTAGCTTTGGAATGAGAAGTACCTATGTTCACATCCTGATTCTGTCACTTATGAGCTAAGTCAACTAGCCAGTATGTGCCTAAAATGTTTCATGAATGTAATGATGAAGGTGATGATAATAATACTGACTACTATTTATTGATCACTTTCTACATACCAAGAGAGGCAGGTACTTCTTTACATACTCAGTTACTATTCACAGATGCTTTAAGATAGGTGGAATCATCCTAATTTTATAGGTAATGAAACTGAGGGTCAGTGAATGTAAGCAACTTTTCTAAGATCTTGAGAGGTCATTTTGAATATCAAGAGGAATAAGATGTAAATGAAATGTTCTGAAGGCTGTAAAGTGCCATAAAAATTTTAAGCACTATTAAATAAAAATGTACATAAATACCTTTGTTATTTGTGTACACATGCTTATTAACCTTTCTTACAAAGACTGCTCTTAGTAATACCATTTATCAAGGTTTGAGAAATGGTAACCTCAGTTCCTCAGGAACTAAACACTGATTGACAGCTTCTTTCTACTGTATTATTTCAAAACCAGACACTTAGTGTTACTAGTATTTTTGTAAGTTCTGATGAGTCAAATGCTTTAACCTAAATGATCATTCAGTTTAAATAAATAAAGCGTCATGTTTCTATTAGAATATTAACTAACTAGATGGTAATACCCTGACTCCAGTATACTCTCTAGACACATCCCCAGGAATGATTAATTATGGTTAAATACAGTTTTCTAATTAAAAGAATAAATGGTGAAGTCCTATTGAGATAAAAGACATTTTATAGCCATAAAGGATTAGTATTCCAGTGTCTGAAATAAAGGATGACCTAGGGACTTGACTGGACTATTTCGGGTTCAGTGCTATGGGAAACCCACCTTATCTCAGAAAAGCTTTAAATTTTAACGTGTCTTTGATCTGAAACAGCTCTTTGTGTGTCTCTCTCCATGGCTGGTGGTACTCGATCACTTAGACCCTATGTGTTCTTCCACAGGCACCAAGTGATTTGCCTGTAAAAGTGCCAGTTTCCGGGGCTTCCCTGGTGGCGCAGTGGTTGAGAGTCCGCCTACCGATGCAGGGCACAAGGGTTCGTGCCCCGGTCCGGGAAGATCCCACATGCCGCGGAGCAGCTAAGCCCGTAAGCCATGGCCGCTGAGCCTGCGCGTCCAGAGCCTGTGCTCCACAACGGGAGAGGCCACAACAGTGAGAGGCCCGCGTACCGTAAAAAAAAAAAAAAAGTGCCAGTTACCAATATTAAGGGGCTGGGGATACAAAAATGAATAAGATATAACATCTATCTTCAAGGAACACTCAGCCTCATAGGGAGGACACTATTACCATTGAGATTACTAACCAATATCAATTTTATTTTGTATTCTTGGTTTTCTAGATTAAACAGAAAAGTCAAATGGTATAACTCATTCTCTATTTCCATTTTGGACATCAAATTTTATAAAACAAAACAAAAAGGATTTTTTTTAAAAAATTGAAAGGCTAAAAGGCAAATCCTATCATGCCATTATATTTTAAGCAGGGAAACTTGCTTAAAATCTTTCAAGAGCTTCCAAATATAATTAGAATAAAAACCAAACTCATTACCATTTGATCTTGCCTTAGATACTTCTGATCTCATTTCATATTACTCTCCCCTTTGCTCGCTACAGTCCATCCATAAGCCGGAAGAGAAAACCACTCCTGCTTTAGGACCTTTTCTGATCATTCAGTCAAAAAGCAAAATCCACATGTCCCTGTCCCTGCCTTGCTTATCACATACCCCAGTTCATTTCTTTCTTTTTTTTTTTTTTGGCGATACGCGGGCCTCTCACTGTTGTGGCCTCTCCCGTTGTGGAGCAACAGGCATCCGGAGCTCCGGACGCGCAGGCTCAGCGGCCATGGCTCACGGGCGCAGCTGCTCCGCGGCATGTGGGATCTTCCCGGACCGGGGCACTAACCCGTGTCCCCTGCATCGGCAGGCGGACTCTCAACCACTGCGCCACCAGGGAAGCCCACCACAGTTCATTTCATAATGGCATTTCTCATTATCTGATAGAATACTGTTTATCTATTTGTTTATTTTGTGCCTCCCTCTTCTAAAATCAGAATGCCATGACATCTCACACCGGTTAGTTTCAAAAAGACAAGGGGTAACAAATGTTGGCAAGGATGTGGAGAAAAGGGAACCCTTGTGCATTGTTGGTGGGAATGTAAATTGGTGCAGCCACTGTGGAAAACAATATGGAGATTCCTCAAAAAATTAAAAATAGAATTACCATGTGATCCAGCAATTCTACTTCAGGGTATATATCCAAAGGAAATGAAATGAGTATCTCAAAGAGTTATCTGTACTCCCATGTTTATTGCAGCATTAGCCAAGATATGGAAACAATCTTAAGTGTCCATTGATGGATGAATGAATAAAAAAGATGTAGTACATATATATTCAATGAAATATTATTCAGTCATGATAAAGAAGGAAATCCTGCCATTTGCAACAACACTGATGGTCCTTAAGGGCATTATGCTAAGTGAAATAAGTCAGGTAGAAAAAGATACTGCATGATCTCAATTAATATATGGAATCTAAAAAAGCCAAACTCATAGAAACAGAGTAGAATGGTGATTGCCAGGGACTGGTGGATGGGGAAAATGGAACATGTTGGACGAAGTATAAACTTCCAGTTGTAAGATGAATGTTCTGGGAACTTAATGTACAGCAGAGTTAGCAATACTATATTATATACTTGAAAATTGCTAAGAAAGTAGATCTTAAATGTTCTCACTACAAAAAAATAAGTAATTATGTGATGTGATGGAGTGTTAACTAATCCTATTGTGGTAATCATTTCCCAATACATTTATGTGTCAAATCATAATGTTATACACTTTAAACTCACACAATGTTCTATGTCAATTATATCTCAATAAACCTGGCGGAAAAAATTAAAATACCACGAGAAAACCGTACCTTTTACATCTTGCTTACCACAGTATCTCAGAACTTCAAATATTACCAGGAACATAGTAGGTGCTCAACAAATATTTGTCAGTGAATCATAAAAGGACTGAGTGGTTGAGCTAGGATTCAAATCCAGGACTAGTTGGGTGCCCATCCTTAAAGCTTACCAATTGTATCAGAGAGCTTGTGAGGACAAGATTGGATCTGACTTATTTTTCATATCTTCCATATCCCCTAGTACACTGCTGTGTGTAAAATATCCTATAAATATATACTTACTGAATAACATTTAGATTTCATACTATAAGTTCTTAGGTACTAGACTAACAAACAAAATCAGTATGTGAGTATCTGTAGGTACAGAACCAATTCACACCATTTCTTCTTCCCAGAACACATCTCTAATCCCATCCCTTCCTTCTTCTATTAAAAACTTCTTACTTTGTTTTCAAGAACCACAACTTGGTTTTTTTTTTCAGTCTTTCCCAGCATTGAAAGAAATAGTTAGACATACAACTTCTGAATTCCCATAGCAATTTTTTCCTACTCTTATTATGACTGATTTTTTCCACAAGACTGTGAGTTAAGTCAAGGACCTGAATCCAACCCTTTTATTCCTTCCCTTATCACTCCTTCCTTCTCTCTTTTTTCTTTTCCTTTTTTCCCTCTCTCTCCCTAATTCTCCATTTCTTCTCTCCCTTCCCTTCTTTTATTTTTAGGTGATTAAGGAGAGAGGCTTAAAATTCTTTTAAAATATGAACATCTAGAAATAGCCTCATCCACCAGAGGGCAGAGAGCAGAAGCAAGAAAAACTACAATCCTGCAGCCTGTGGAACAAAAACCACATTAACAGAAAGATATACAAGAAGAAAAGGCAGAGGATTGTGTACCAGATGAAGGAACAAGATAAAACCCCAGAAAAACAGCTAAATGAAATGCAGATAGGCAATCTTCCAGAAAAAGAATTCTGAACAATAATAGTGAAGATGATCCAGGACATCGGAAAAAGAATGGAGGCAAAGATCAAGAAGATGCAAGAAATGTTTAAAAAAGACCTAGAAGAATTAAAGAACAAACAAACAGAGATGAACAATACAATAACTGAAATGAAAATTACAATAGAAGGAATCAATACCAGAATAACTGAGGCAGAAGAATGGATAAGTGACCTGGAAGACAGAATGGTGGAATTCACTGCTGCTGAACAGAATAAAGAAAAAAGAATGAAAATAAATGAAGACAGCCTAAGACACCTCTGGGACAACAATAAACACAACAACATTCGCATTATAGGGGTCCCAGAAGGAGAAGAGAGAGAGAAAGGGCCAGAGAAAATATTTGAAGAGATTATAGTCAAAAACTTCCCTAACATGGTTAAGGAAATAGCCACCCGGGTCCAGGAAGTGCAGAAAGTCCCATACAGGATAAACCCAAGGAGAAACATGCCAAGACACATAGTAATCAAATTGGAAAAAATTAAAGACAAAGAAAAATTATTGAAAGCAGCAAGGGAAAAATGACAAATAACATACAAGGGAACTCCCATAAGGTTAACAGCTGATTTCTGAGCACAAACTCTACAAGCCAGAAGGGAGTAGCATGACATATTTAAAGTGATGAAAGGGAAGAACCTACAACCAAGATTACTCTACCCAGCAGGATCTCATTCAGATTTGATAGAGAAATCAAGAGCTTTTACAGGCAAGCAAAAGCTAAGAGAATTCAGCACCACCAAACCATCTCTACAACAAATGTTAAAGGAACTTCTCTAATTGGGAAACACAAGAGAAGAAAAGGGCCTACAAAAACAAACCCAAAACAATTAAGGAAATGGTCATAGGAACATACATATCGATAATTACCTTAAACGTGAATGGATTAAGTGCTCCAACCAAAAGACACAGGCTTGCTGAATGGATACAAAAACAAGACCCATATATATGCTGTCTACAAGAGACCCACTTCAGACCTACGGACACATACAGACTGAAAGTGAGGGGATGGCAAAAGATATTCCATGCAAATGGAAATCAAAGAAAGCTGGAGTACCAATACTCATATCAGTTAAAATAGGCTTTAAAATGAAGAATGTTACAAGAGACAAGGAAGGACACACATAATGATCAACAGATCAATCCAAGAAGAAGATATAACAATTATAAATATATATGAACCCAACATAGGAGCACTTCAATACATAAGGCAACTGCTAACAGCTATAAAAGTGGAAGTCCACAGTAACACAATAATAGTGGGGGACTTTAACACCTCCCTTACACCAATGGACAGATCATCCAAACAGAAAATTAATAAGGAAACAAAAGCTTTAAATGACACAATACACCAGATATATTTAATTGATATTTATAGGACATTCCATCCCCAAACAGATTACACTTCTTCTCAAGTGCGCACGGAACATTCTCCAGGATAGATCACATCTTGGGTCACAAATCAAGCCTCAGAAAATTTAAGATAATTGAAATCATATCAAGCATCTTTTCTGACCACAATGCTATGAGACTAGAAATCAATTACAGGGGAAAAATGTAAAAAACAAAAACACATGGAGGCTAAACAATACAATACTAAATAACCAAGATCGCTGAAGAAATCAAAGAGGAAATCAAAATATACCTAGAGACAAATGACAATGAAAACATGACGATCCAAAACCTATGGGATGCAGCAAAAGCAGTTCAAAGAGGGAAGTTTATAGCAATACAAGCCTACCTCAAGAAACAGAAAAATCTCAAATAAACAGTCTAAACTTACACCTAAAGGAACTAGAGAAAGAACAAACAAAACCCAAAGTTAGCAGAAGGAAAGAGATCATAAAGATCAGAGCAGAAATAAATGAAATAGAAACAAAGAAAACAACAGCAAAGATCAATAAAACTAAAAGCTGGTTCTTTGAGAAGATAAACAAAATTGATAAACTATTAGCCAGACTCATCAGGAAAAAAAGGGAGAAGACTCAACTCAATAGAATTAGATATGAAAAGGGAGAAGTAACAACTGGCACTGCAGAAACACAAAGGATCATGAGAGATTACTACAAGCAACTATATGCCAATAAAATGGACAACCTGGAAGAAATGCACAAATTCTTAGAAAAGCACAACCTTCCGAGACTGAACCAGGAAGAGAGAGAAAATATAAACAGACCAATCACAAGCACTGAAATTGACTGCGATTAAAAATCTTCCACCAAACAAAAGTCCAGGACCAGATGGCTTCACAGCCGAATTCTATCAAACATTTAGAGAAAAGCTAACACTTATCCTTCTCAAACTCTTCCAAAATAAAGCAGAGGAAGGAATACTCCCAAACTCATTCTACGAGGCCACCATCACCCTGATACCAAAACCAGACAAAGATGTCACAAAGAAAGAAAACTACAGACCAATATCACTGATGAACATAGATGCAGAAATCCTCAACAAAAAACTAGCAAACAGAATCCAACAACACATTAAAAGGATCATACACCATGATCAAGTGGGATTTATCCCAGGGATGCAAGGATTCTTCAATATATGCAAATCAATGTGAAACACGATATTAACAAATTGAAGAAAAAAACCATACGATCATCTCAATAGATGCAGAAAAAGCTTTTGACAAAATTCAACACATATTTATGATAAAAACTCTCCAGAAAGTGGGCACAGAGGGAACCTACCCCAACATAATAAAGGCCATATATGACAAACCCACAGCAAACATCATTCTCAGTGGTGAAAAACTAAAAGCATTTCCTCTAAGATCAGGAACAAGACAAGGATGTCCACTCTCACCACTATTATTCAACACAGTTTTGGAGGTCCTAGCCACAGCAATCAGAGAAGAAAAAGAAATAAAAGAAATACAAATTGAAGTATTCCTGTAAAACTGTCACTGTTTGCAGATGACATGATACTATACATAGAGAATCCTAAAGATGCCACCAGAACACTACTAGAGCTAATCAATGAATTTGGTAACATTGCATGATACAAAATTAACGCATAGAAACCTCTTGCATTTCTATACACTAATGATGAAAAATATGAAAGAGAAATTAAGGAAACACTTCCATTTGCCATTGCAACAAAAATAATAAAATACCTAGGAAGAAACCTACCAAGGGAGACAAAAGACTTGTATGCAGAAAATTGTAAGACACTGATGAAAGAAATTAAAGATGATACAAACAGATGGAGAGACATACCATGTTCTTGGATTGGAAGAATCAATATTGTGAAAATGACTATACTACTCAAAGCAATCTACAGATTCAATGCAATCCCTATCAAATTACCAATGCATTTTTTACAGAACTAGAACAAAAAAACTTAAAATCGGGCTTCCCTGGTGGCACAGTGGTTGAGAGTCCACTTGCCGATGCAGGGGACACGGGTTCGTGCCCCGGTCCGGAAAGATCCCACATGCCGCGGAGCAGCTAGGCCCGTGAGCCATGGCCACTGAGCCTGCACGTCCGGAGCCTGTGCTCCTCAACAGGAGAGGCCACAACAGTGAGAGACCTGCGTAATGCAAAAACAAAACAAAACAAAACAAAACTTAAAATTTGTATGGAGACACAAAAGACCTCGAATAGCCAAAGCAGTCTTGACAGAAAAATATGGAGCTGGAGGAATTGGACTCCCTGACTTCAGATTATACTACAAAGCTACAGTAATCAAGACAGTATGGTACTGGCACAAAAACAGAAATATAGACCAATGCAACTGGATAGAAAGCCCAGAGATAAACCCATGCACCTATGGTCAACTAATCTATGACAAAGGAGGTAAGGATATAGAATGGAGAAAAGACAGTCTCTTCAATAAGTAGTGCTGGGAAAACTGGACAGCTACATTTAAAAGAATGAAATTAGAACACTACCTAACACCATACATAAAAATAAACTCCAAATGGATTAAAGACTTAGATGTAAGACCAAACACTACAAAACTCTTAGAGGAAAACACAGGAAAAACACTCTTTGACAAAACTCACAGCAAGATCTTTTTTGATCCACCTCCTAGAGTAATGGAAATAAAAACAAAAATAAACAAATGGGACATAATGAAACTTAAAAGCTTTTGCAAAGCAAAGGAAACTACAAACAGGATGAAAAGACAACCTTCAGAATGGGAGAAAATATATGCAAACGAATCAACGAACAAAGGATTACTCTCCTAAATATATAAACAGCTCATGCAGCTCAATATTAAAAAAAAAAAAAAAAAAAACCCAATCCAAGAACGGGCAGAAGACCTAAATAGACATTTCTCCAAAGACATATAGATGGCCAAGAAGCACCTGAAAAGCTGCTCAACATCACTAATTATTAGAGAAATGCAAATCAAAACTACAGTGAGGTATCACCTCACACCAGTTAGAATGAGCATCATCAGAAAATCTACAAACAACAAATGCTGGAGAGGGTGGAGGAAAGGGAACCCTCTTGCACTGTTGGTGGGAATGTAAATTGATACAGCCCCTATGGAGAACAGTATGGATGTTCCTTAAAAAACTAAAAATAGAATTACTGTATGACCCAGCAATCCCACTACTGGGTATATACCCAGAGAAAACCATAATTCAAAAAGACACATACACCCCAATATTCATTGCAGCACTATTTACAATAGCCAGGTCATGGAAGCAACCTCAATGCCCATCAACAGACGAATGGATAAAGAAGATGTGGTATATATATACAATAGAACATTACTCAGTCACAGAAAGGAACGAAATGGGTCATTTGTAGAGATGTGGCTGGATCTAGAGACTGTCATACAGAGTGAAGTAAGTCAGAAAGAGAAAAACAAATATCGTACATTACCACATATATGTGGAACCCAGAAAAATGGTACAGACAAACCAGTTTGCAGGGCAGAATTTGAGACACAGATGTAGAGAACAAACGTATGGACACCAAGGGGGGAATGTGGCAGGGGGGTGGGGGGGGTGATGAACTGGGAGATTGGGATTGACCTGTATACACTAATATGTATAAAATGGATAACCAATAAGAACCTGCTGTATAAAAAATTAAATAAAATAAAATTTAAAAATTAAAAAAAAGAATGAACATCTAGTCCTACAATTACAAGAAATTATAATCCTTCAAATGATGTGACTATGTCTTAAATGCCAACTAGTTACATTTCTCCAAGAAAACTGTCCATAGGGTAGACTGTGACAAATTAAAGCATTCCCAGTGAAGCTGAGACACCAATAACAGTTTAATAGGAGAATTTCTAGGATCACGAGATCCCAAGGAACTCAAATACTAGATTTAAATTTACTCGGCCTCCCATAAATACACAAAAGCATATATAAATTTTCATATTATTATAGCTAAAAAACATCTAAGATATGAAATCTTTTAGTTCTGATGTTTAACACTCTCAAGAATGCTCTTTTACTCCCTTATGTGATATTCCACTTGATTTCACAATCACAGCTTTTGAAATACTCCATATATTGAGTAGTCTACAGTTGGTTATCCATTATATAAAAGATTTTGTACAATAAGAACCCATCAATTTCAGTTTTAAAGTATTATTCTTTACATTCAGTAGCATAATATATCATTGGTATATAGTACTCTAACTTACTCATTTGATTTGATCCACAGGAGATCATGTTTGCTATAGGAAGGTACATAGACATAGGAAGGTAAAAGGGATATGTGTAAGCCAAGAGCATGGGAAAAGAGGAAAAAATAAAAAACAGTAAGAACAGAAAAACTCAGTGAACACAGGCATGAAGGATAAACAACATAGATGAAAACTACCCAATATACCTCAAAAGAGCTATGAGGGCACAAATATTTTACAGGATAGAAAAGTAAGTGGTGGTCATTACTATAATATAAACCATCATATAATATCTTCAAGAAGACAAGAAAGGGTACAGGGTGCCAGAGATGTTTATTATCAACGCAGACACTATGAAGAAATCCAGCTATCTAGAATAATTTTTTTCTGGGGCTTAGCAGAGCTGAAGTTTTAGGGTATTGCTATGTCTATTTTACATTGTTACAAAAATTATTGTAACCTGATCATGCTGCTTCAAGGATATAACCTTTCATCTGCGAGACAGGACCTTGTTTAATTCACTGCACCTAAAATTTTTACCTGGTCCATAAGTAGAAAGGGTTTTTTGTGAAGGGGCTAATTTAAATTGAAATATTAATAACAGAAAGAAATCTTTCTGCCATTTTAGCAATAAAACTTATTTGAGGCAATATTCTTAGTTCTTTAAGTAAAGAGTTAAAAACTTTACAGACAGTATATTCCAAAGGCCTCCTTAGCCAATTTCCTGAAGTACAGAACGATCAATAAAAATCAGCCTGTAATGGTATCTTCCAAACATCAACTGGAAAGAGTCTGTGTTCAATGGGATGCCAAATAGTACTGCCAGACATTTACTCTTATAGAAAGAGAATGCTATGTTTGCATTGTTCTGTTAATAGCATGATAACAAGTATGTTTACTGTAGGATCAGAAATGGACAGAAAAAAATACATAATAAAGCAGTGAATGGTGGACAGCCATTCATACTCTACTGGTCTACAGTTACTAGAGAGAAGAAAGAGTAAGTCCTATAATCTTAGGAAGCTATAAAAAAGAATACTCTCTTGTTAAAGCTCAAGAGAATCTGAAGAGGGAATAAAAGAGAAAAAAGTCAAACAGATTATGCTGTCAATTTTAGTTGTCATAATGTGCTTCAGAGATAAAACATTCCTCTGAATGGCAATTGAACAGATGGAAATTTTCATTTTTGGTTAACTGGATGGAAAAATTGGACCAGTACCTAAAATGACATTGAAATGAAGCTCAAATCCCCTCCCACAAGAAGGAAACAGATGCATCACTCCAGATACAAAATAAATTATTGAACAGTGCATATATTATATTGGCATCATTGTATCCAACTGTACATCTGCACAATGTTTTAGTCTCCTGGTGAGAGAACAGACATTTCTGAAAGGGAAAATAGGCAACTAGTGGAGTGAATCAGATAAGTATACCATTTGGGTAAGAAAAGCCAAACAACACTTCACTGAATTTGAAGTTATTCATGCTGAGATGAAAAAAGAACCATAAAGTATATTGATTCCAATGCCCTTGAACTTATACATTGATTTAAATGTAGTAGATTTAGAAACATAAAACCACATTTTCAAGACTTTTATAATCTTAAATCAGAATGAATAAAAATATATATATATGACTACTTAAGACTCTAAAGAAGTTAGGGTTGAATACCCACCTCACTTGAGTGGACAGAGAAGTGAGTGACATACTAAACTAAAGCTGCATTCCTTATCTTAAACTATGACTAGAGAGGATTCACAGAATAGGAAACACAAATCAGACTTATTTGATAATTTAAAGTTAATAACTGATCCCGTGAGTTGTGAACTAAGGAAATGGTTTTTACTCTTTTATAAGTCCCAATTCCACCTTCTGACAATACTGTCCTTTTTGGTACTTTCCCACTGCTTTCCTAGCCAGCTCTTGACAGAGCTTATCCATGCAGGCAGCTTACACCATCCTACACTTGCACCACAGTCTTCCTATCAATCCTTTCCATTCTTTCCCAACTCATTAAATCCTCAGTCCAGCTGCAGAGAAAATATGAGATACCAGCTTTAGAGGGTAGGTAAGCAAGCAGGTTGTTATTTTGTTTTAAGGTATAATCTCGGTTGGCACTGGGCCAGCAACACTTCTGCATTATAAGGTGACTGTATACGGTCTGATCGGGGGATGCAGATGATGCCTGAGGATGCCAGCAGAATAAATTCTGAGGTTAGAACCTAAAAGGGAAAGAGGCAAAAGGAAAAATGTCTCTAACATAAAAAGATTTTATAGTTAAATAACAGAAATTCTGACTTCTTTTTATTTATTAAGTCATTCATCACAATGTAATGAGATTTTCCAAATATCTAAAGTGATAGGGACTTCCCTGGTGGCGCAATGGTTAAGAATCCGCCTGCCAATGCAGGGGACATGGCTTCGAGCCCTGATCCAGGAAGTTCCCACATGCTGCAGAGCAACTAAGCCCGTGTGCCACAGCTACTGAACCTGCGCTCTAGAGCCCATGAGCCACAACTACTGAGCCCGCGTGCCACAACTACTGAAGCCCACATGCCTAGAGTCCGTGCTCCACAACAAAGAGAAGCCATCGCAATGAGAAGCCTGCGTGCCGCAACTAGAGAAAGCCTGCACATAGCAACAAAGACCCAATGCAGCCAAAAATGAATAAATAAATATTTTAAAATAATAATAAAGTGATAGAATATTTTATCAGATATGACTTCCAATCCAACTATATTTAACAAGGATTCACTATCTTGAAGACCGACTGAAATGTCTCACAAGACTACCAGAACAGCACAGGTGAGAAAAATAAGTTCAGTGCCAGCCCTACAAAATACTAATGGAAAGCGGATATCATGGGCACAATGAATTACGAGTCTGTACTGGTGTATAGTATTCACAATGGTATTCCCTCTAGAAATAAAGTTGCACAGGGAAGTCATTCTTTGCATTCTCCCCATCATTTTTAAACACAAGCAAATGTGAAGCAGAGCTCATTAAAGATATAGAAAGACAAATATAACTTAAAAGTAAAAGTATAAGGAGGCTGGGTCCATCTGGACTTATTAGAGAAAAGCCTTGAGGGGAATAACTGGGAATATGGGATAGGAGAAATAGTTAGAAGGTAATTGGGAAAGGGGAACTCAAGTTGGCTCCCTCCCTGGGGTGTTTCTGCCAAGGAAGGAGAATAAGAATAGAACCTTCAGGAATAGTATCATGTGGTGGCTGGATGCCCAAAGAGAGTCTGTTGCTAGAAAAAGGCCATGGTATAATATGGTAATGATTCACAGAAGAATAAGAAAAAGAAGTGGACCAGGAATCATCAATATTTTGTTCCTCTGACTCATTCCGATGCTCTATGTTTCCAGCCACTCTGTTACCCACTCTCTGTTAGCTGTATCTCTGTCATTCTGTAATCATTCTTAAATTAACATTAGCAGAGATTTAATTTAAAAGATAAACTAAAACAAAAGGTTTCACAAAATACTTTATATTTTCAGATGTTTTATGGTCACTGGTCATGGGACTAACAGAGGAGACTGATGGA
The DNA here is from genome assembly GCF_039906515.1 of Pseudorca crassidens. Taxonomy (NCBI): domain Eukaryota; kingdom Metazoa; phylum Chordata; class Mammalia; order Artiodactyla; family Delphinidae; genus Pseudorca; species Pseudorca crassidens. The sequence goes on along the minus strand of NC_090298.1, from coordinate 48,088,478 downwards.
TCATAACCAAGGAGTCAGGTGAAAACTTCTAATCCAGAGGGCAAGAGAACAGGTAGGAGTCCCAGGTCTTCTTAAATGAGGACAGAAACAGCACGAAAAGGGCTAACCTAAAGGAAGCAGTGTGTTCTCATTTGAAGTTAAGTGTACCTCTATCTGCACTTCATTGTCATTAGAGACAGATACTTAAGATTCTTATTTTGATATCCATGTGTTTTCTTATCAAACACAATAACTGCATATCATTTATTGACTTTAAACATGAAGGTAATTTATGAATAAAGCATTTTTAATATGGTTTAGAACGTGTTGAAACATAACCTTTGAATAAACAGAAAGTACATACAGAAACTCTGGCAAGTCTGACTGGAGGCTGGATTTACCTAAGTGTAAAGCCTCAAATGGGGCAGAGAAAAGCCGAAGTGCTATTAATGAAACCATATGTGGCAAATGAACATTAAATCTACTCATCTTTCATTGAAAAGGAGCACTAGAGACTAAAGCTCTTTTAATCCCTTTGTTCATCTTTTTTGTTGGGCAGATGATTAGCACATTTTCAATGCTGACAAATTACATACTCTGTTAAGCACTGGATCCTTCAACACTGTGAAGATTATGCTCTTCGGCAATCATTTACAACAATTTTAATGTTTTTCTTCTATCATGTTGTCTTCTAATATTTTTTATTTTTCCCCATCAAAAATCATTATGCAAATTTCAGCCATAAAGAAAGAAATTCTCTCAATCTGGAATTCTAAACATTGTTAGCTTTTCTGTAAAAGGGAAAGAATAGAAACAAACACCACTTCATCCAACAAGGTTTATAGTGCATCTAGTTTTTCGAGAACTTCCTTTAAATAGTTCCAGAATAAGTACTCTGGCTTCACAGGAAACATATTTCAAAATACACTGTATTTGAAGATGCTGATATTAACAGCATTATCCCTGTGTACTAGTGTAACTAGTTATCCTTTTTTAAAAAAATTGAGATGAAATTCACATAAGATAAAATTAACTATTTTTTTCATTTTATTTTTTAAATTAATTCTTATTGGAGTATAGTTGCTTTACAATGTTGTGTTAGTTTCTGCTGTACAGCAAAGTGAATCGGCTATACATATACATATATCCCTTCTTTTTTGGATTTCCTTCCCATTTAGGTCACCACAGAGCACTGAGTAGAGTTTCCTGTGCTACACAGTAGGTTCTCATTAGTTGTCTATAAAATTAACTATTTTAAAGTACACAATTCAGTGGCATTTAGTACATTCAAAATGTTGTGAAAACACCCTGTCTAGTTCCAAAACATTTTCATCACCCCAAAAGAAAACCCAGTAACCATGAAGCAGTCATTCCCCATTCTCCCCTTTCCCTAGCCCCAGCAATCTGTTTTTGGTTTCAATAGATTTACCTATTTTGGATATTTTCATATAAATGGAATCATACAATATGTGACCTTTCTTGTCTAGATTCTTTTATGTAGCACATTAATATGTTCACAAGGTCACCCATATTGTAGCATTTATCAGTACTTCATTTCTATTTATGGATGAGTAATATTCACAAGTTATTTTTCTATTCATCTACTGATGAACATTTGGGTTGTTTTCACCCTTTGGCTACTGTGAATAGTGCTATCAATATTTGTCTACAAGTATTTCAGTACTTGTATCAATTCTTCTGAATATATACTTAGGAGGAGAATTGCTGGATCATATGGTAATTCTATGTTTAACTTTTTGAGAACTATCAAACTGTCTTCCAGAGAAGCTGCACCATTATATATTCCTACCAGCAATGTAGAAGGGTTCTAATTTCTTCCTATCTTTGCCATCACTGTTTATTTTTCACTTTTTTGATTACAGCCATCCTAGTGGTTATGAAGTGGTATCTTACTGTTTTAATTTGCATTTCTCTAATGAATAATGATGTTAAGCATCCATTCATGTGCTTGTCGGTCATTTGTAAATCTTTGGAGAAATGTCTATTCAAATCCTTCGCCCATTTTAAAATTTGGTTATTACTTTTTTGCTTTAAATACTAGACCCTTATCAGATGTATAGTTTGTAAATGTTTTCTCCCATTCTGTAGGCTGACTTTTCACTTTGTTAATGTCTTTTGATAAATGAAAAGTTTTTAATTTTGAAGTCCAATTTATCCATTTTTTCTTTTGTTGACTGTGCTTTCAGTGTCGTATCTAAGAATCCACTGCAAAATCCAAGGTCATAAAGATTTACCCCTGTGTTTTCTTCTAGGAGGTTTATAGTTTTAGTGCCTACATTTAGATAGCTGATCCATTTTGAGTTAATTTTTGTATGTGATGTGAAGTGGAAGCCCAACTTCATGCTTTTGTATATGGATATCTAATTGTCTCAGCACCACTTGTTAAAGAAACTATTCTTTCCCCCACTGAGTGGTCTTAGCACCTTTGTTACTAATAATTGGCCATGGATGTATGAGTTTATTTCTGACTTCCAGTTCTATTCTATTGGTCTGTAGTTATCTATTTGAACTGTATACTTTTCTGCATGCTCAAAGCATAAATACAAAAGAGCTTGGATAAGAAACACTACTCTAAGATCTTTTAACTTGACTTAAAGTTTCCCACTATACTGGGAAACTATACTCAGATATAACTGAGTTATATCTTTGGTAGGGATGATACCCTGAACTGGCACTGATTTTAAGCACCCTCTTCCTGGAGCTGACATGAGGAATGACGGAGATTCCTTAGATTCTTGCAAATCAACTTGAGGCACTCCTTAACGTAAATGTATGTGGTATTGAGATAGCACTACCAACCTTCCTCTTTGTGTAGCTCATCATTACTGGGAGCAGAAAGAGTGATAAAAAAGGAAAAAGGTGACAAAAAGAAGGCACAGCTTCTATTCTCAGGAGATCTGTAGAATAGATCTTGTTAGCAACAGCTAATAAACTTGGGCCAAGTGACCAAGAAGCCAGTTTACCAAATACTTATAAGCATCTGCAATGATTACTAGTAACCACACAGCCACAAATACTGTAAAGATTTCATTGGAAATTGTGTGAATGCTTGGTGTTTGCTGCAAATGACACACGTTCTCTTGATTTATTAAGGAAACAGACATGGAAATGGGCAAATGAAGGAAGTGAAGGGGTAAAATACTGTTTTGTTAGTTCCAAAAATATTTTTTGAACTTACTTTTAAGACTCATTTTTAGATAGTTTTAAAGAAGAAAAGTCTCAGGAATTATTTTTAGAAAGTACAGGGGAAAAGTACAGGAAACAAACAATATAGGAAATTACTTTTTTCCTTATTTTATTCTCACTAATATTCTAGTAGCAAAAATATAACTTAGCTAGCCCTGACCTACCAAGTCCACAGTTCTCAACAATGAACACTGTTAATGGATTTATTTACAACACACAGTACAATGACATTAAAAGGTAGGCAGAGGGTCATAAATCTTAAAATTGTGGTATGATCATGGAAATAGCCATCATTTTTACTTTTAAGAGGGAGGGAGGTAGCCTCTTTGGGGCCAAATATACCATTAGAATTAGATGGTGCTTGAACTTTACTCATGAGATATTGGAAGTCTGCTTCTTTCCTCATATCAGCCAGAAAAGCAGAACACTTAAGAGCAACGGAAGAATTGGTCATCTGGCTGGTAGCTATCAGCCCTTGTATTAGGTACTGTGATAATACTACTACCATGCAAAAGCTCTACTCCAGAGTGCCCCAGGATCTATTAATCTCACTCCCTTACATGAGAGGCTCTCTGAATTTATAAGGAATATCTTCTGAAAGGCTGTACATAAGAAACTTTTCTACCATCTGATAAATCATAGCTAGGTGATAAGGGTCATATAAGAGGGAAATTTGACTTATTTCATCAACCTCTTTTAGGTGGTATATTCCTTAACACATCTTTTCTTCTTTCTCTCCATGTCTCAACAGGGAAGTACTAAGGATACATAACACTGAGCTAGAAAAACAAGAGTCTAGAGTAGCCTGAACTGGGAAGATCAACTTAAAGGGGTTGGGGGGCGGAGTGGGACAGGGAGAGTGGAAGGGCTCCTTTCTAAACTAACCATGCTTGCTTAACTCAGATATCAGTCACTTAGAGCAGTGCTTCTCAAACTTTAATATGCATGTGAATCACCGGTGGATCTTGTAAAAATGAATATTCTAATTCAGTAGGTCTGGGATGGCATCTGAGATTCTACAGATTGTATCTGACAAAGAGAAAGGTGATTTTCAGGGAGATACTACCAGAACTCTGAACAAAACTGCGAAGTCTATGTCGACCATTCTACTTTCTTTCCCAAATGTCCCCCCCATTTTATGGTTCCTCATTCCTTCTGTATCTAAAAAGTCTTCCACCTCATAGAGATAAGCCTCTCAAATAAGAGAGAGGAAGATCACTCACCTTAACCTTCTAAAACAACTCCCAATTTAACTGCCCTTTGGTCCAAAGTGTTATTGGATTAAAGCATACTGTTATCCTTAATGGTTAAAGCAATACAAACTAAAATGAGAATTAATGATAACTTTGCTCCTCCAAAGGGGCACTTGTAGTTTAATCAAGATTATCTTATCAACCTACATTCATATCTACTAGGGAGACTGCTATGTGGAAAATATTTTCAAGATCCTCTGCTCCCTATTCATCTGGTAACACAGTATTATTTCCACTCATCTTTAATTGGTCTGGAAGGGTTTTAAATACATAGAGTCTATATTAAGAACATGTAGCCTCAAACCCTCCAATCTCACTTCCTCTGCCATTGTTAAGTGGCTTCATACCTCTCAGTATACTGAAAACAGGAGGTGATACAGTGCACTCAAATACTCAAAATTTTAAATCATAAACCTCTGAACATAATGGGTCTCCTATTCTGAAAAATCTCATCATAATAAATTACATAGCGAAAAAAAAAATTAAGGGACTTATGAAGGTTTGGTAAGTAATTTTACAGAGGTAGGTCATAGTATGCGAAGGGAGCCAGAGAAAGGTATCGCCTGCTGTGTAGGGTACTATTAGAAGGAGAGAAAAATGGGATTTTTGTAGAGAGAAAGGACGATCATAGAGATTATAGTTGAGTCATAGTATCTTTTTCACTTTGGAGGGAGCACATGATTCAAACCTCTATAACATTTTTGTGGTTTACTCATTAATAACCAAAGCCTTTGTTAAGTCTCTGATTCCAATATTCATGCCTATTCATAGGATAAAGTATGTTTTCAGCATGTTGAGAGCAAATAAAATTTTACAAGTCTATTCCACATATTTATTAAACAAAAGGAACATTTTTAAAGGTATTGAGACTACTATATTTCCAAAACAGCAATAATTTCTTACGGCTAAAACAATTTATTTGGATTTTCACATATCTTATTTCATAATTTTCGGAAAACAGATATAAGAATAATCCTTCAAAATGATACATACTGAAAAGAAAAGAAAGTGATCATTAATTTTTTTGTTCCTTCAGTATCAGTTTCTTAAAGGACACAGTTAAATGTTAATGATTAAAATTGTCCTTATTAAAATTAAAGCTTTAGATTTACTGGTTTAATTATTCATTCATTCAAGTTTATAGTCGCCCAAAATGTTCCTGAATATTTAGCTTTTCAACAATTTAAGCAGTAGCTATAAATTTAATTCTTCTGACCTAGGTGCATTTCTGAGACTCCTAGAGTTTAAAATTTTGACCAGCTTCTATACCAAACCCCCAGAAAAGATAAAGGTGGGTGCCACTCATTGGCTGAGAATCATATTAAATATTTGCTTGCCAATAATTTAGCAGGATACTTGGCAGGTCGCCAGAGAATAAGCCTTTCTCCAAGATGCTAATACCTCATTTAGACGCTATTTTAGACATTAAAAAATTTTTGTTCTTGCACAAGCATATAATTTAAAAGTATAAGGAGGAAGGAATCCAAGCACAATAAAGGTAAGAATGGAAAGGGAGATCCTGAAAAGATTTTATTTGCTAATGGGTATAAAATGGTGGTCATTAAAGTAATAAAAAAAAGAAAGGAAAAATAAAATTTTATTAGTTATAAATAATTATGCTTAATTCTTTTATTTTCTAATTATATTCTGATGTCACATCAAGTTGTCAAGATTTATCTTCCAGATTATGAATCAAAAGTAAGTTATCTGAAAAGTAAGTTGTCTTTAACTTATTGTTAAAGACTATTAAGTCTTTAACTCTAATGTTAGCAGCCTTTTCAGCATACCTAATTTGAAGTAGATAAACTGTTATATAGCTGATTAAAATCTTAAAGTGGCTTTGACCCATTTTCCTTTCTTATAGCTTAATCAACTGTTTTTACAGTATTTCCAATGTTTCAGTTATTTTCCTCAAATTTGGACATCCTGCCTAAGTGAAAACACCTTAGTGAAGTCAGACACAGTTACAGGAATATTGCACAACAGGGTCAGACAGATCTTTCTACGAGTTTCCAAAGAGACTGATTGGAGTCTACACTGCAATCACCAAACCTCTGTCTTGATGAACATGTGCCACATTTATAACACAGTATTGGGCTACTATTGTTGCTATATGTCATTGCTTCAATAATAAATCCTTGCTGCATAGTTTTGTGAACTAAGTATAAAGCTTGACTTGGTTCTGATAAATAGAAGATTTTTTTCAAAAGAAAAGCAGATAAAGAGCTATAAATGTAGCAGATGTGGTGTATGGGTGCGTGTGTGTATAAGATAATAGCACTAAAGAAGCTTCAATTGGTATAAAAGAATAGTAAAGTATTTATTGTGTGGTGCACATTAATAAAAAGCACACTACAAAATCACTTTTAAAGATCATTTTTGTTAAACAACACTGGGAAAATATAGCCTGAGTTCTTAGGATCTTTGGGCCAGTAACAATCTCTTTCAGACCTCAGTTGCCTCATCTGTAAATGAATAAGAGTACCCATTCAAAAGGCCCTCCATTTACAATTTATATCTGAGTGGCAATAACAGTGTCTTAAAGTTACACACACAAGGACAAACAAGGTTAAAAATTTAAATAACCTAATGATTTCTTTATCTTTGTTCTTCAAGCTGGTCATGTGGTTACTGATATAATAAAATCAGAGTTGAAAACACTTTAACTCTAATTTCCTATCAGAATAGCTTTTAGTGTTAAACAGAGACAGAAAAGAAAAAAATCCAGGAATTATTTAAGTTAAAAATACTTTTTAATATAAATTATGCTAGATTATTTTTCAGTTACTCTTTGGAAAACTAGAAATGCACAGTCAATGCTCTCATGTGGAAAATGTAAAGACCAAGCAAGTGAATCTAAGATTCAGAGGAGGAAAATACCCATGTAAGAGTCATGAAGGAAAAATATAGGTGTCTCTATTAGTAATGGATTTAGAGATGAGTGTGCTATCTTACCAGAAAGCACTTATCTTTGGTACAAATGGTTGAGTGGTCAAAAGAAGTCTTGAGGGTAAGAATACTTTAGAAAATACATGTGAGGTGAATGTCTACTAATGATGTATTCCAAATATTTTATGATATTTATCATATGTTATTCCATAATTCAGGTCATTAATAAAATACAATTATATGAGAGAGACTGCTTAATAAAGGTACATTTCCTGCATCTGCATAAATTTTACCATAGACTTTAAGTATTCCGCATATGCTCTAGCTTTGATAAAAGTTGGTTGTTTTAAAAAGTTGTATTAAAGTGTACATAAAATTTAAATATCTCACTTCTACATTTAACACCTTCTCACTGGCTCATAATTTTACTTTTGACTTTCACTGACAATATATAGTAATCTCCAATCCTTAAGGAAAAGCATTTTCAGTTTTAAGAATGCCTATATTTGACTGTACTGTATTATTTTATGATTTTGATCATTAATTAGTCAAAATATTTGATTAGAAACTAGATCTTAACAGAAATATGATAAGAAAATTTAGGAAAATAACATTTCTAAGAAATAAGGTCTGTTTTAAACACACACTTCTAGTAAATGCCTGATACATAAACAATATTCAATGACTATTAAAGAGATGAATGAAAGTAGTGAGAGGTGGTTCTAGTCTTATGAACTGCCCATTTCTCCTCCTATTATACCATCTGTCTCTCTAGATGGCATATAGGCATAAAACAATATATCTGATTATTTTTTTTTTAAAAAAGACACTGCTAAGAACAGTCACTAAATATAGGTTCATTTCAAAAGCAAAAAGGGAGGCTTCAGAAATAACATCTTAGAAAAAGAAAATCAAATTTTAGAGGTAAAATGACAAGAAATCTCTTAGGTTTAAAGTAAAACCATCTCAAGGGCTTTTATACTCTCAAACGGACTACTTTTCTCTTTATTCTGCTGCTGCTGCTTAAGAGAAAAAAGCAGCAGAAGCACTGCAAGAAAAGAAATGAGATAACCACAGCTTTGTAGTCTAATCTGAAGTCCGGGGGTGTGATACCTCCAGCTTTGTTCTTTTTTTTCTCAAGATTGCTTTGGCAATTCAGGGTTTCTTGTGGTTCCATATAAATTTTAGAATTACTTGTTCCAGTTCTGTGAAAAATGTCATGGGTATTTTGATAGAGATTGCACTGAACCTGTAGATTGCTTTGGGTAGTCTGAACATTTTAATAATATTAATTCTCCCAATCCAAGAACACAGGATATCTTTCCATTTCTTTGTATCGTTTTCAATTTCCTTCATCGATGTTGTATAGTTTTCAGAGTGTAGGTCTTCCATCTCCTTTGTCAAGTTTATTCCTAGGTATTTTATTCTTTTTGGTGTGATTTTAAACAGATTGTTTTCTTGCTTTCTCTTTTTTTTTCTTGCTTTCTCTTTTTGATAGTTTATTAGTGTATAGAAAAGTGACAGATTTCTGTGTATAAATCTTGCATCCTGCAACTTTCATTTACTAGTTCTAGTAGTTTTTTGGTGGAGACTTTAGGGTTTTCTATGTGTAGTATCATGTCATCTGCAAATAGTGACAATTTTACTCCCTCTCTTCCAATTTGATGCCTTTTATTTCTTTTTCTTCTCTGACTGCTGTGGTTAGGACTTGCAGTATTATTTTAAATAGAAGTGGTGAGAGTGGGCATCCTTGTCTCATTCCTTATTTTAGAGGAAAGACTTTTAGCTTTTCACCGTTGAGTATGATATTAGCTGTGAGTTTGTCATAAATGGGTCTTTATTGTGTTGAGATATGTTCCCTCTATGCCCACGTTGATGAGCGTTTACATCATGAATGGATGTTGAATTTCGTCAGATGCTTTTCCTGCATCTGTTGAGATGATCATGTGATTTTTATCCTTCCTTTTGTTAATGTGGTAGACCACTGATTGGTCTGCAAATATTGAACCATCCTTGTGTCCCTGGAATAAACCCCACTTGACTGTGGTGTGTATTTTTTATTTATTACTGAATACAATTTGCTAATATTTTGGGGGGGAATTTTTGCATCTACATTCATCAGAGGCATTCTCCTGTAATGCTCTTTTTCTGTAGTGTCTTTGTGTGATTTTTGTATCAGGTTAATGAATTTGGGAGTGCTCATCAATTTTTTGGAGCAGTTTGAGAGAACAGGTATTGGCTTTTCTTTATATGTTTGGTAGAATTTCCCTGTGAAACCATCAAATCTCAGACTTCTGTTTGTTTTTTTTTTTTAGTTAAAAATTCAGTCTCACTACTAATGATGGGTCTGTTTAGATTGTCTGTTTCTTCCTGATTCTGTCTTGGAAGGCTGTATATTTCAGGAATTTGTCCATTTCTTCCACATTGTCCAATTTGTTGGCATACAACTGTTGGTGGTACTCTTTTATTTTTTTCTGTATCTCTATGATATTGGTTATTATTTCTCCTATTTCATTTCTTATTTTGTTTATTTGGGCCCGCTCTCTTTTTTTCTTGATGAGCCTAGCTAAAGGTTTATCAATTTTGCTTAGCTTTTCAAAAACACACCTCTTGGTTTCATTGATCTTTTCTCTTGGGTTTTTTTTTTTTTTTGGTCTCTATTTTATTTATTTCCTCTCTCCTCTCTCCTCTTTATTTTTTCCTTCCTTCTGTTCATTTTGGGCTTTACTTATTCTTCCTTTTCTAATTTCTGTAGATGGTAGGTTCAGTTGAGATTTTTATTGCTTCTTGAAGAAGGCCTGTATCACTATAAACTTCCCTCTTACTGCTTTTGCTGCATCCCATATATTTTGGAAAGTTGTGTTTCCATTTTCATTTGTCTTGAGGTATTTTCTGATTTCTTCATTTAACCATTGGTTTTTAAATAGCATGTTGTTTTAGTTTCCATATGTTTATACTTTTCCCATGTTTCTTCCTGTACTTGATTTCTAGTTTCATACCATTGTTTTCAGAAAAAATGCTTGATATAATTTCTATTCTCTTAAATTTGTTGAGGCTTATTTTGTGACCTACCCTGTGATCTAAATGGAGAATGTTCCATGTACACTTGAAAAGAATGTGCATTCTGCTGCTTGGGGATGGAATGTCCTGTTGATACTGATTAAGTCCAACTGGTCTAAAGGGTCATTTAAGACCATTTTCCTTATTGATTTTGTCTGGATGATCTGCCCATTGATGTAAGTGGGGTGTTAAAGGCCCCTACTATTACAGTATTACTGTCAATTTCTCACTTTATGTCTGTTAATATTTGCTTATATATTTAGGTGCTCCTGTACTAGCTGCATACATGTTATATCCTCTTTTTGGATTGATCCCTTTATCTTATATAATACCCTTCTTTGTCTTTTGTTATAGACGTTAATGTCTACTTTGATATGAGTATTGTTACCCTTGCTTTCTTGTCGTTTTCATTTTGATGAAATATCTTTTTCCATTCCCTCACTTTCAGTCTGTGTGTGTCTTTATCGCTGAAGTTAATCTCACGCAAGCATCATATAAATGTGTCTTGTCATTTTATCCAATCAGCCACCCTATGTCTTTTGATTGGAGCATTTAGTCCATTGACATTTAAAGTGATTATTGATAGGCAGGTACTTATTGCCATTCTGTTACTTGTTATCTGGTTGTTTTTGTAGTTCTCTGTTGTTTTCTTCTTTTGGTTTCTTCCCTTGTGGTTTGATGATTTTCTTTAGTGTTATGCTTCTGTTTCTTTCTCTCTAGTTTTTGTATATCTATTGTAGGTTTTTGATTTGCAGTTACGATGGGATTCATGTACTTTGATTTCTAACTATATCTACTTGTTTTAAACATGCAGATAAGTTCAAACACATTCTAAAAGATCTACATTTTTTACTCCCTATATTTTGTTTTTGATGTCATATTTTACATCTTCATGTTTCCCTCTACTGAATATTGTAGTTACAGTTGGTTTTAAAATTTTTTATCTTTTAATTTTTGTACTAGCTTACTTACTTGGTTGATCCTCTGCCTTTACTATGTATTTGCCTTTCCTATTGGGATTTGCCTTTCCTATAGATACTTATTCCTTGCTATAGCCTTTTCTTTTCCACTTAGAGAATACCCTTTAACCTTTCTTTTAGGGTTGGTTTAGTATTGATGAATTCTTTTAATTTCTGCTTCTCTGAAAAGTTCTTTATCTTTCCTTCAATTCCAAATGATAATCTTGCTGGCTAGAGAATCCCAGGTTGCAGTTTTTTCCCTTTTAGCACTTTTCATATATCATGCCACTCCCTTCAGGCCTGCCTTGTATGTAACTCTGTTTTTCTCTTGTTGCCTTTAAACTTCTCTCTTTAACTGTTGTCATTTTAATTAACATATGTGTGCATCTGTTTGGATTCATCTTGTTTGGGATCCTCTGTGATTCCTCTAACTGGATATTTTTTCCTTCTTCAGATTCAGGAAATTTTCAGCCATAATTTCATTAAATACATTTTTAGCCCCCTTCTCTGCTTCTTCTCCTTCTAGGAACCCTTTAATGCAAATGTTGGTATGCCTGATGTTGTCTCAGAGGTCCCTTAAATTGTTCCCATTTTTTAAATTTTATCTTTCTTTTGCTGTTCTGATTGGGTGATTTCTATTATTCTATCTTCCAGATCACTTATATATTCTTCTGTATCACCTAATCTGCTGTTAATTCCTTCTAGTATGTTTTTCATTCCAGTTACTGTATTCTTCAGTTCTGACTCGTTCTTTTTTATATTGTCTAGTTCCTTGCTAAAATTCTCGCTGTGTTCATCTATTCTTTTCCCTAATTCAGTTAGCATTCTTATTACCAACGCTTTGAACTCTTTATCTAATAAATTGTTTATTTCTGTATCATTGGTTGTTTTTTTCAGGGGTTTTCTCTTGCTGTTTCAATTGAAACAAATTCCTATCCTCTCATTTTGCTTAACTTTCTTTGTCTCTATGAAATTAGGTGGAAAAGTTAGCTATTTCAATCTTAAAGCAGTGTCCTTGTATAGGAACATCCCTATACATGTTGCATGTGCCCAGTGGCTTTGGTGGGAGAGCTGGGTCTGATGTGAACACAAGTCACGTCTTTCCTCAGGGCTAGCTGGCAGCACTCACCTTGGGAGGAGGTGGCACTGGAGATGGAGGTGCTAGAGAGCCAAGTGAGAGCTGGGGCTTCTCCTTTGGTTAGGATCCAAAACCACTCTATTCGGGGTGATGGGTCCCAAGCTGCTGAAGCAGAAGCCCCGAGGGTCAGGTTTGAGCTGCCTCCATTCCCTTTAAGTGTGTGTTCTTCTCCCTCCCAGTACCAGCACCCTCGGCCCAGAGGTGAGCAGTGCTGGAGAGAGAGGGGCTGGTACAGGCCCTTAGTGTGGGTCTAGGCGTGGGCTGTGTTGATCCCAGCTGCAGTCAGCAACGCAGGCAGCTTCTGATGAGCTCCCTGTGTAAGCAATCAGTAACGGCTGTCCCTGCCCTGCTCAGATGCTACTTCAGGTCTGAACAGCATTTGTCCCTCACAGCTGAGCTCTTCCTCAGCTGCTGCAGCCCTTGCCGTGGCAGGGAGCTGTGCCACTGAGCAGGTGGGGCAGGTGCTAGCAATCAGTGGGTTGGGGGCATGGGCTGTGGCAGTCCAGCCAAAGTCAGAGTCCCAGACTGCTTCTGATGCACTGCTTGTGTAAGTGCCCACAATGGCTGCCCCTGCCCTGCTCAGAGGCCACTACAGGTCTGAGCCACCTTTGTGCCTCATATCCGAGCTCTCCCCTCAACTATGGCAGCCCTCACCCCAATGTGGGGCTGCATCATGGAGCAAGCAGGGCTATAGCAATCGCTCAGCTCAGGCTGGGGCATATGCCAGGAGAGTCATGGGAAACCGGCCAGTGACCGAGGCAGTTTCAGTCTGCCCTGTTTCAGGAGTAAGCAAGCATATGTGCGCTCCTCACAAATAGAGTCCAAGCTTCCAAGAGCCCTCCTGTTAGTCCCATTGCCCATCCAACTGGCCAAGGGGACTGAGCTTCCCACTGTCAGACACCAGGGCTGGTGCACCCAAAATATGGCTTGAACCACTCACTCCCAAGGATCTCCTCTTCTGAGTCTCCTCCCAGGGGCACAGGTCCCAACCCTCTCACCTCTCTTCCCTTCCTGCCCAATTCTGTGTGGATCTTTCTTACAGCCCTGGTTGTACAGGAGTCTTTCTGCTACTCTCCAGTTAGTTTTCAGTGAAAATTTGTCCACATGTAGATGTATTTTTGATGTGTTCATGGAAGGAGGTGAGTCCTATGTCCTTCTACTCCAACATCTTGATCTCCTCTTTTGATTTTGTAATTCTTGTAGAGTAACTAACACTTATACAGTCTCCAAATAGCAGCAAAAATGAACTGCCGAACTGAGTAGTACTTTGGGAAGTGAGAGGGCTAAGTAAGAAAAGTAATAGTTTCAACTGATTTACCTGGACAGAGCAACTTGGGTTCAATGATGAACACAAATGGAGCTCACCACTAAATGACATTGACAAATCAATACTAGATACATTATTTTTCATTTGCTGTAATTCTTCCGCAAATACAGTGAATCATGACAAGTGCTAGGAATAGTGTCTAATTCATAGGATTTAATAATACTAATTACAGTGATTGCTGCTATTGACATTACTACTTTTTTTTTTCTTTTTTTTTTTGTGGTACACAGGCCTCTCACTGTTGTGGCCTCTCCCTTTGCGGGGCACAGGCTCCAGACGCGCGGGCCCAGCAGCCCTGGCTCACGGGCCCAGCCATTCCACGGCATGTGGGATCTTCCCAGACCGGGGCACTATGGGAACCCCTGTCGCCAGCATCGGCAGGCAGACTCTCAACCACTGCACCACCAGGGAAGCCTGACATTACTACTCTTAATATAAAGCAATTATGAGATACTCAAAGCAAAAAAGGACAATAACTCTTTTTCTCTTACATGAAACATATTCAGCCTCACTCAGAAATAGATATAACTAGCTTAGTCACTCATTCATTATTAGTTTCCATTTCTGATCAAAAGGTCCCATATTTCCCTGGCAGGGAAAGGCAGAATTGAAGATTATGGTTCCTTAAATTCTTAAAGACAGTATAAAGGATTGCCTGTATGACTGTGAATAATTTCATGCTCCTGTTTCTCTCTTGGACGAAAGTATGACTCTGATGTGATTCCACTGGTATGAGACAGGAATGCAATCAAGGACTACAGGGAAAATGTTGATATTTTCCCCTCACCAAAATACAATTAAGTGTTTAAGTACATGCATGCATACACACACAAACTAAGGAAGTTCAATAAGCAATTGAAATAATCTCAGAGGAAAACACAATTAAGAAATGAAATTTTAAAATGAAGATAAGAAAATGGAAATTCCAACATTCAGAGAACACTAAGATAACCTATGTAAAAAATTAACCATTTTTATTATTTTATATTCAACAAAGGATTTTAAAAGAAGTTCAACTTTTTTCAGGTATTCCTAAACAGAAGGCATGGTTTAAGTAAAATCATAAAACATTTTAGGATATTCTATGAATTTGATGATGTCCATGGTTATGATTATATTATGTTATCTCCAATAACTCAAGACAGAATATTACTTACTGTTAGAAAAATTATATGTATGATCTTTTAAAATTTTGGTCAATTCTTCAAAACATAACTGTCACTTTTATCACTGCATTACTGACTAGGAGTAATCCATAGCGTCATT
This sequence comes from Pseudorca crassidens, assembly GCF_039906515.1. Lineage (NCBI taxonomy): Eukaryota > Metazoa > Chordata > Mammalia > Artiodactyla > Delphinidae > Pseudorca > Pseudorca crassidens. Next base: position 48,073,400 of record NC_090298.1, on the reverse strand, counting down.
TTGAAATCCTTGTCTTATGACTAGCATTTTATAAAGCAGTAGTGCTGGGTTTATTTGGAAGAAAAAATATAAATTCAATTATTTTAAAGAAAAGATTCCTTCCTCAAACTGGCTCAAAGAAAAATATTTAATAAACTGGTAAGCCACATTTTTCAAGACAATGCTGCCACCTGCTGGAAAAATATTTCCCAAATGTTAGAGTAAAATCACATTCTAAAGAACTATATATCATAATCTTCCAATTACTCACTGAAAAAAGACACACCTTACTTAATAATTCTGACCATTTTATTTTTCTGACTTTTAATAACTATGTCTTAATTGAATACCAATTAACTATGGTTTTCAGTGTATTTAAACACTAAATGCAAATAAGTTGAAGTGACATCATCAAAAACAATGCAGCTCTAAAGAGCTAACACCTATCCTTCTCAAACTCTTCCAAAATATAGCAGAGGGAGGAACACTCCCAAATTCATTCTACGAGGCCACCATCACCCTGATACCAAAACCAGACAAAGATGTCACAAAGAAAGAAAACTACAGGCCAATATCACTGATGAACATAGATGCAAAAATCCTCAACAAAATACTAGCAAACAAAATCCAACAGCACATTAAAATGATCATTAACCATGATCAAGTGGGGTTTATCCCAGGAATGCAAGAATTCTTCAATATACACAAATCAATCAATGTGATACACCATATTAACAAACTGAAGGGAAAAAACCATATGATCATCTCAATAGATGCAGAAAAAGCTTTCAACAAAACTCAACATCCATTTACGAGAAAAACCCTCCAGAAAGTAGGCATAGAGGGAACCTACCTCAACATAATAAAGACCATATATGACAAACCCACAGCCAACTGAAACCATTTCCTCTAAGATCAGGAACAAGACAAGGATGTCCACTCTTACCACTATTATTCAGCATAGCTTTGAAAGGTTTAGCCACAGCAATCAGAGAAGAAAAAGAAATAAAAGGAATCCAAATCGGAAAAGAAGAAATAAAGCTGTCACTCTTTGCAGATGATGTGATACTATACATAGAGAATCCTAAAGATGCTAACAAAAAACTACTAGAGCTAATCAATGAATTTGGTAAAGTAGCAGGATAAAAAATTAATGCACAGATATCTCTTGCATTCCTATACACTAATGATGAAAAATCTGAAAGAGAAATTAAGGAAACACTCCCATTTACCATTATGAAAAAAAGAATAAAATACCTAGGAATAAACCTACCTAAGGAGACAAAGGACCTGTATGCAGAAAACTATAAGACACTGATGAAAGAAATTAAAGATGATACAAACAGATGGAGAGATATACCATGTTCTCGGATTGGAAGAATCAACATTATGAAAATGACTATAATACCCAAAGCAATCTACAGATTCAATGCAATCCCTTTCAAACTACCAATGGCATTCTTCACAGAACTAGAACAAAAAATTTCACAATTTGTATGGATACACAAAAGACCCCAAATAGCCAAAGCAATCTTGAGAAAGAAAAATGGAGCTGGAGGAATCAGGCTCCCAGACTTCAGACTATACTATAAAGCTACAGTAATCAAGACAGTATGGTACTGGCACAAGAATGGAAATATACATCAATGGACCAGGATAGAAAGCCCAGAGATAAACCCACACACATATGGTCACATTATCTTTGATAAAGGAGACAAGAATATACAATGGAGAAAAGACAGTCTCTTCAATAAGTGGTGCCGGGAAAACTGGACAGCTACATGTAAAAGAATGAAATTAGAACACTCCCTAACACCATACACAAAAACAAGCTCAAAATGGATTAAAGACCTAAATGTAAGACCAGACACACTTAGAGGAAAACATAGGCAGAACACTCTATGACATAAATCACAGCAAGATCCTTTTTGACCCCCCTCCTAGAGAAATGGAAATAAAAACAAAAATAAATAAATGGGACCTAATGAAACTTAAAAGCTTTTGCACAGCAAAGGAAACCATAAACAAGACAAAAAGACAATCCTCAGGGCTTCCCTGGTGGCGCAGTGGTTGAGAGTCCGCCTGCCGATGCAGGGGACACGGGTTCATGCCCCGGTCCGGGAAGATCCCACATGCCGTGGATCGGCTGGGCCCGTGAGCCATGGCCGCTGAGCCTGCCTGTCCAGAGCCTGTGCTCTGCAACGGGAGAGGCCACAACAGTGAGAGGCCCACGTACCGCAAAAAAAAAAAAAAAAAAAAAAAAAAGACAACCCTCAGAATGGGAGAAAATATTTGCAAATGAAGCAACTGACAAAGGATTAATCTCCAAAATTTACAAGCAGCTCATGCAGCTCAATATCAAAAAAAAAAAAACAACCCAATCCAAAACTGGGCAGAAGACCTAAATAGACACTTCTCCAAAGAAGATATACATATTGCCAACAAACACATGGTACGATGCTCAACATCACTAATCACTAGAGAAATGCAAATCAAAACTACAATGAGGTATCACCTCACACTGGTGAAAATGGCCATCATCAAAAAATCTACAAACAATAAATACTGGAGAGGGTGTGGAGAAAAGGGAACCCTCTTGCACTATTGTTGGGAATGTAAATTGATACAGCCACTATGGAAAACAGTATGGAGGTTCCTTAAAAAACTAAAAATAGAACTACCATATGACCCAGCAATCCCACTACTGGGCATATACCCTGAGAAAACCATAATTCAAAAAGAGTCATGTACCACAATGTTCACTGCAGCTCTACTTACAATAGATGGAACACGAAGCAACCTAAATGTCCATCGACAGATGAATGGATAAAGATGTGGCACATATATACAATGGAATATTATTCAGCCATAAAAAGAACCGAAACTGAATTATTTGTAGTGAGGTGGATGGACCTAGAGTCTGTCATACAGAGTGAAGTAAGTCAGAAAGAGAAAAACAAATACCATATGCTAACACATATATATGGCATCTAAAGGGAGGGATGGTTCTGATGAACCTAGGGGCAGGACAGGAATAAAGATAAAGACGTAGAGAATGGACTTGAGGACATGGGGAGGCAGAAGGGTAAGCTGGGATGATGTGAGAGAGTGGCATGGACTTATATATACTACTAAATGTAAAATAGATAGCTAGTGGGAAGCAGTAGCATAGCACAGTGAGATCAGCTCGGTCCGTTGTGACCATCTGGAGGGGTGGGTTAGGGAGGGTGGGAGGGAGATGCAAGAGGGAGAAGATATGGGGATATATGTATATGTATAGCTGATTCACTTTGTTATAAGGCAGAAACTAACACACCACTGTAAAGCAATTATACTCCAATAAAGATGTTAAAAAAAACATAAAACAATGCAGCTCTATAATCACACGTTAACAGTTGGATGATACAGGTTTTGAATTATCAGATGATGATTCATTCATCCTGAAAGGAAAAAAATATGACTGGGTATCTTTTGGAGTATTTTTTTTTAATAAACTTATTTATTTTACTTATATTTTTGGCTGTGTTGGGTCTTCGTTGCTGTGTGGGGGCTTTCTCTAGTTGCAGCGAGTGGGGGCTACTCTTTGTTGCAGTGCACAGGCTTCTCATTGCAGTGGCTTCTCTTGTTGCGGAGTACAGACTCTAGGCACGCAGGCTCTAGAGCGCAGGCTCAGTAGTTGTGGCGCACGGGCTTAGTTGCTCCGCAGCATGTGGGATCTTCCAGGACCAGGGCTTGAACCCGTGTCCCCTGCATTGGCAGGCGGATTCTTAACCACTGTGCCACCAGGGAAGCCCATGACTCGGTATTTTAACAGAAGTTTGATGCCCACAACTAAGCTAAGTTCAAACTGGAACCACACTAGAAAAGTTATGGAAAAGACAGTCTTATTTCTAATGAGAATATTTTAATCCCTGAAGAATAATTTGGCCAATTTATAATAAATGAAAAGAAAAATATACCTTAATCACTGTTTTAAGATTTTGTAAAACTAAATCATTTCCTACATTTTAAAAAAATCTTGCTTTGTTTTCGCTGTTATAATTCTGGGTCCATAAATATCTCAGTTCATTGAACAGTTATTTTTTGAGTACCTACTCTGTACCCAGGCACATACACATAAAGTTCATTTATGTATTCAAAATGAAACAAACACCTCATGTTTAAGATAAGGATAATAATCCTTAGTTATATGGCTGCTGTAAAGACATGAACTAATCAGTTAACACTCGATGAATGACAGCTATCATTAATGGAACTACTGCTAAAAAGACTGGAGGCTATCGTGAATTGAGAACAAAATGGAGGAAAAAATGTGTTGCTAATTTGTGTTACAAATTAAATATGTAAACTTCAGTTTAAAATTGCCATTGATTTATGTTTACCTCATTTATCTTCCCAAATCCTATTGACTTTATTAAAGAATATAGGATGCAGCTAAACTGGACAAGTGATACAGTTAAACATCAAAAGGTGAGAAACTGAAGCCAATAGACCTGAAATACATAAAACAGATATGTTCTGCATAAAGCAGTGCTGAATAAATATTTGTCACATGAGAAAACTAGTGAATGGTACAAGATGAATGGAAGGCAAAACCAACAATGCTGACTGGTCTGTAAATCAGCACAGACATAACAGGACACACTGGAAAGAATTTCTATGGGTTTTTCCAAAAAGAAGTACTGAGAAAACTCCAATCTTAGAGCAGCAAGTATGAGAGCAAGGGGCAAATAAATGGTAAGGGTCAAGTCAAAGGAATTTGGGAATGCCATCAGTGCTCCTAACAGGAAGGCCTAGTTATCACTGACGTGAAGAGCTTGTAAGACGTCACAAAATAAGATCTTTTTTAAAAGGCTCCAAACAATAGTATGTGCTAAGTATCCCAATGAGCCCCTTCCCTATTTCTCATAGGCAACTACAACTCTGACCTGATACTGACATTCTTAAGATTTCCACTTGCAGGGGATGAAAGTGAAGACATCCTGAGTACTGAGTACAGTTCTCCCAGAGAAATTCTACCAGAACCCTATAGGAAGCCACAGGCCTGTAGCATTCACTCAGGTCTCACTTAGTACAGCCAAGTTCAAGTAAAATGAGGGCTATACTACAAAAGACATCTAAAAAGGTAGGGATAAGAAGACATAAATAACAAAGCATAAAAAATAAGATGACCAAAGATGAAATATACCACTTCTTACAACAAACATGAATGGATTAATGCCATTAAAAAAAAAAAAGTAACTTTTTGTTAACACCCACTCCCAAAAAAGCAGGGGTGTGTGTGTGAGAGAGATAGAGCAAAAACAACATAAAGAGGAAACCTATAAACTACAAGAGACTTAAAAAACGTATTAGTGGACTTCCCTGGTGGTGCAGTGGTTAAGAATCCACCTGCCAATGCAGGGGACATGGGTTTGAGCCCTGGTCCGGGAAGATTCCACATGCCGCAGAGCAACTAAGCCTGTGCGCCACAACTACCAAGCCTGCGCTCTACAGCCCACAAGCCACAACTACTGAGCCCATGTGCCACAACTACTGAGCCTGTGTTCTAGAGCCTGCGAGTCACAACTACTGAAGCCCACGCGCCACAACTACTGAGGCCGACACGCCTAGAGCCCATGCTCCGCAACAAGAAAAGCCACTGCAATGAGAAGCCCGCGCGCTGCAATGAAGAGTAGCCCCCACTCACCGCAACTAGAGAACGCTGGCGCCCAGCAACAAAGTCCCAATGCAGCCAAAAATAACTAAATAAATTAAAAACAAAAAAAAACCATATTAGTGATCATGATGTAAAGATTTTGTTTGGAGGTCAATTTATACCGACTGCAAAACTAAGTAAACAAATCAACCAATAAATAAGAGCATTTTATAGGACAATCAAGGGAATATGGAGAGAATATTTGATGATATTAAGGAATTTTTGATTTCTATATGTGATGATGGTGTTATTGTTATATTTAAAAAAAGGAGTCTGTGTTCAAGGGATATATACTGAAAATATAAATAAACATGATGTTTGGTATTTGCTTCAAAATAAGAGGAGAGTTGGGTGGCAGGGTATGGAGAAAATAAAATTTAACCATGAGTTGATAACTGTTTAAAGTGAGTGATGGGTACGTGGTGGTTTGTTTTATCATTCTATTTTTTATGTTTGAAATATTTCATAATTCAATAGTTAAAGATAAATGGATAAATAAAATAAATGATTGTCAGGTTAGAAAAAAGGTAAAATCCAACTAATTTTTTAAAAAAGGAAGCACATAGAAATGATATAAAATAACCTTCAATTTTAAACAAAATTCAATCTTAGATTGACAGACCTCAATATTAAATGATCACCTTTAAAGTGTGGTTTATACCTTTTCTGATTTGGTTTCCCAAGAGTGTTTGGAAACGCCATGTTCAAAGGCCATCTTTTTTTTTTCTTTTAACCAAAAAGCATGAAATGTAAAATTCAGGAAATATTATTATAAACAACGTGTCTGACACACTGATAATCTAGATATATGTGAATCTAAACACACTCATATAAATATAGAAAGTACAGAAACTATAATTTGGCAATAATGCTTTCACTAAAATCTTAGCACAGATTTTTCTTTGCTCACAATTTCTATAAATGTACAAATAATGCCTCATTTAAAAACTGAGCATAAAATGAAAAAAATCTTTTAGCATGTAAGATTTTCTAATAAAATGCTGGAACTTGAATAGGTTTATTTTATAATTATTAAACTGTGAACAGTTTGAAAATCACTGGCAGTAGCCTAGTGTAAACAATTCAATACAAAAAGCCTTAATGAAGGTTATACAATTTTTTAAAATGTGTTCCAAAAATAAATCTACCATGTTTGATGAAATATTTGTCCTGAATTCTAAAAGAAAGCATCGCTGTTACCTACGGTCCACTGATATCCCTGCCTTGCCCCCAACCGATTCCATTTTTGGAACATCAACGTTACAGACTAGATGCAACTCTTAAATAACTACATTCAATTAATTTTAATGCTATTTTTTGAATGCTGAAAATTAAATACTATCTGATTCAACTCCCTGATAGGAAATCATGTAAGCTTTCAGGTTTGAGCTCTCCTAATAGCATAAATATCTAGGCTTGTTATAAAACCATTGATCTAAAGATTAGACTAAAAACAAGTATCACTTTCAAGATGGACTCAAAGGTCATGAATGCCAGCCAGGTAGTTTGGATTTATTCTCAGGTAACAGGAAGCCACTGAAATGCCAGGGTTCCCAAATACTTGTCTCTTTTTTTTTTTTTTTTGCGGTACGCGGGCCTCTCACTGTTGTGGCCTCTCCCGTTGCGAAGCACAGGCTCCGGACGTGCAGGCTCAACAGCCATGGCTCACGGGCCCAGCCACTCTGCAGCATGTGGGATCTTCCCAGACCGGGGTACGAACCTGCGTCCCCTGCATCGGCAGGTGGACTCTCAACCACTGCGCCACCAGGGAAGCCCCCAAATACCTGTCTCTTAATATCATGTTATTATTATTCTTTCCCTGCTTGAATCCAACTATCCCTACAGTTTTAGTGATCACCTCTATTAAGATGGCTTCCAAATTTGTATTTTAATCACTGACATCTTTGGAACTGCAGATCTGAGTATACAATTGCCTGATTATACAGGTGCCCTGTTATAAGCAACAAATTCTATTTACTCTTCCACCAAGCCAAGCCTAAGCCCTGCTTCTCCATTTGCATTAGTCCCTTATAGCCTCTATTTGCACGAAGCGGTACACTACCATCCACCAGTTCTCCAGAATTAAAACAATAAAATCAACTTTGGCCTCTCCTCTTTTCTTTCCCCTTCTAACAGTCCAATTCATTACCAAGTCCAAAAGTTTTGTCAAATCAAACTTTTCTTTCCATCACTTCAGTCCAAATAGATCTCTATCCAGGATCACAGTAAACCTAGCGATGCTCCCACCTAACAGAATTTTAGTTCCCTCCCTTTCCCCTCTAGCTCATCTTTCCCAGGGCTTCCAGAGTCATTTCTCTAATAGCTCTAATTATGACACAAACTTTTCTCTGTTGAAAAGCTTTCAATGGCTACCTACCACCTACAGAATGAAGCATAAATTTCAAACCTATGCAAGGCCTTTTATAATCTGACCTTGTCTATCCCCTCACTAGAACAGCTTCTATTGTCCTTCTACTCTGAAGTCTACCCACATGGGACAACCTTCTAATCTCTGTGGTATTTCCTATCCCTTCCAGGTGCCAACCAGAAATACTTTTCTACCACTCTTTGTGAAATCGTATTTATCCTTCAAGGTGCTGATCAAATGTTTCCAGCTACTTATCTCCCTAAATTCTCCCAGCTACAATCAAACATAAGGCACTCTCTTCTTTTTCTAGCACAGCCCTAACAGTCTGAAAGTTGCTTCTTATAAAAAGGTAAACATTTACCCTCTGATCTAAGTTCTGAGTTAAAAGGCTATACAGATGAGCCTAATCCTTTCCTTTTATCTTTTTTAAAATTTGGCTGTGTCGGGTCTTAGTTGCGGCATGCTGAATCTTTCATCGTGGTGTGCAGGCTTCTCTCTAGTTGTGGTGTGTGGGCTCTGTAGTTGCGGCACTTGGGCTCTCTAGTTGTGGCACAGGGGCTCAGTAGTTGCAGTGCATGGGCTTAGTTGTCCTGCGGCATGTGGGATCTTAGTTTGCCAACCAGGGATTGAACCTGCATCCCCTGAATTGGAAAGCAGATTCTTAACCTCTGGGCCACCAGGTAAGTCCCAAGCCTAATCCTTTTCTATACCACGATTTTTCATATACTTGAAGTTCCTCGTAAATCTTCTCTTCAAAGGGTAAACCTCCTCAAGACTCACAGCTAATAATACTCACGTATGTAATTTCCAGAAAATTTTATCATCATAACTATCCCTGTCTGGACACTAGATTTTCAAGCATCTCTCCTAAACTGTGGTGTCCAGAACCAAACACAATACTCCAAACAGGTGTTTTTGCATATTATGCATAATATTCACCCCACCCCCAAAATCCGGACATTCACAATGTCAATTAGCAAATAACAACTCAAAATAGTTCTTCAGTTAACAAATTTGTTAGTTTTAGGGGTGTAGATGTTTAATAAATGTGCAAAAGGAGGTGAAAATAATGAAACAAGGTTCAAAGAGGTTCCAGTCAGAATCAAGTATACAAATACAAGAATTTATCTTAGAAAGGAAGAGAATTACCTTTTGAAACATGAGATAAATGGAATCGTATGGATAAAAACTCAGGGAAATTACAAATAAGAAGGGTGCAATAACTAAGGAATTTTCTAGATCAAGTTTGAGGAATCTTCTACTAAATAATCTACTATAGAGCAAGCAAACTTTCAATAAAAAGATGTCAATCAACACTTTGCTATTAAAAATGCCGAGTACATGCTATACTCATAATCTTTTTATCCTGAAATGCCAATATGCTTTTTTAAAAAAAGTTAAAATTTCCACAGTTCTAAACTTAAATTCAGCTGACTAGACAATACTCAAGACTTATTTTGAATTACATAACAACAGATTTTCTCTTACTAAATAAAACCCTACGTGGAAAATATAGTAGTTCTTTGATGACTGGCACCACAGTAATTAACTGAATTAAAAGAAAAATTAATTTCCTCTAAAGGGTTCTTAAACACTCTTCATTGATGGTGTTCAATTATGCAACTCAAAGAAAACTCAAGGAGACCTCTAAAGAACCACCTTTCATATCAAGGAAATAGAAAAGTTAGATGACTTATTTTTTGAAAACTTGCTTGAAAACAAACTAAAAATATTTTCCCTTGCTTTATAGTAGAAGGCTTAGGAAATGTGTAATGGTACTTATAGACTGTATAACACATCTGTACCACAGCCCTCAATTATCTAAGAACTGAGACACACAGAGACATTAAACAGCAGCATGCATTGATTCTACTACATCATTGGTAAAAGCCTGATTTTCTCACAATCAAGAGTACATGGATTCAAAATATCAAGCTAATTGAAGCATAAATTGGCATAAGCACTTTGGAAAACAACTTGGTATTATAATAATAAAATTATAAGATAAACATTACCTGTGACTCACAAATTATACCATTTTAGAATACACATGATTTTGTTAATTTAAGTCTTTCTTTAATGATACTGTATTTTCAATGAAATGAAATTAATACAAATTTTTTTTTAATGGTCAAAAGATTTGAACAGATACTTCACCAAAGATCCATGGATGGCAAATAAGCACATGAAAAGATTCTCAACATCCTCAGTCATTAGGAAAATGAAAATTAAAACCATGAGATAACACTATCTACCTATTAGAATGTCTAAAATAAAAATAAAAACAAAAAAACTGACAAAACGAAGTGCTGGTGAGAATGTGAAACTAGAACTTTCATGTGTTGCTGGCAGGAATGAAAAATGGTACAACCAGTTTGGAAAACAGTTTGGTAGTTTCTTACAAAGTTAGTTATATATACATTTACCCACAACTCAGCAATTCCACTCCTAGCTGTTCACCCTAGAGAAATTATGTTCACATAATTTCTAAAATCCTATATGTGAACGTTTACAGAGGCTTTTTGCACAATCACCAAAAACAGTAGAAACAACCTAAATGTCCTTCAGCTGCTGAACAGATAAACTGTGGTAAACCCATATAATGGAAGGGAATACTACTTAGTAACAAAAAGGAACTACTGATACATGGATAAATCTCAACTGCATTATGCCATGTGAAATAAACTAGACTCAAAAGACTGCATCTTGTATTCAATATAGCTCCATTTATTATACATGATGTTCTGGAAAAGGCAAAACTGTAGGAACGTAAAACAGATCGGTGGGTGTCAAGGGCAGGGTGAGGGAATGAAATATTAAGGGGTAGGAGGGACTTTTGGGGGTGATGGAACTGTTCTATATCTTGACTGTGGTGATACATGAGAGTATGCATTTTTCAAAAATCATAAAACCATACACCAAAAAGGATGAACGTTACTGTATGTAAATTATACTTCAATTTAAAAAGGTCAATCTGATGTTTTTCGTATTTTTTTAACGTTACCTGACAACTTATGGAAAAGAAACATTTTTCTCTCTGCTTCCTCTGTCAAGAAACACTTCACCACCATTCTAGGTTCCTTGTGGACTTTTAAGACTTATTTCCTGCCCTGATAGAGTTTAAATGCTCATTAGGGAAACAAGTCTAAGATATTAAAATAAGTTACAGAAAAGGGCTAGGCAAAACAATTTTGAGTAATAAATCAAGGAATACCCTTTACATATGCTCTACGAAGAAGAAATGCCCTCTGTCAAGAGTTACGGGAAATGAATGGAACACAACTTTTAAAGATCTTAGTGTTTCTCAATATTATTGCTATTATTATTATCTCTAACTTTCAAGTGAGGATACTGAGACCTGCGGAGGACAAATACTTTGTCTGTGATCCCTCAGTTATTAGATCTCAAAGTTTAGATTCTAACCCATGCCTTTCTGACCCCAAAGCCTGAGATCTTTTGCATCGCGGCGCTGGAACAACACAGAAGAGTTTACCACGACTGCCACGTGGTGTGATCTCAAAGACCAGCAACGGCCCCTACCTCCCCAAACATCAAGACTTCGCAAGATGCCTGCACAGAAACACGGTTAGCGCCCTGTATTTTCAAGTCAGCGCAACAGGGTCTTGGGAGTGTAAACTCATGGGAAAGGTAACGTGGAGCCTTGCGGGGATCTCTTTTCCATACAGTCAGCGTGCATGGCCCTACTTCTGACAGTTTTGGCCTTGAGGAAGGTGACGCCTGGGGCCAACGCCGGAGCCACTGAAAAAGGTCAACACCACGAAAGAGGAGAGCGGAGGCGCTCAAAATACACCTCTTCAATTACCCCGCGCCAGCCTGGTCGCAAGAGGGTCACGGGAGGAGGAAAGGCACTTCCCTACCCCTCCCGGGAACCTTTGGTAAAAGACGTCCGTGGACTTGTCCCCGTCTACGTCGCCCGACCTCAAGGACCCACACTGAGGGGGGCAGAGGGGGCGGTCCTCCGCTGGCGGGGCTCTCGGCGATGGGAGATACAACGCTAGCGTTGTATCCGTTCACCGACAGCCCGTCTGAAAGCCAGCGGCCAGAGTAGAGAGGGTTGTGGGGAGAACGAACTCGGGTTGTCTACTCTGGTGATTACAAGTGCCGCACATCGTTTTTCGACACCCCAACCGCTGCCCTAGCTCTCATCTCACCTCTCCAGTTCTTGTACTCTGGGATATAGTAGTATTTGTTCCCGAACAGGTCTGTGCCCACTTGTTCCTTCACTTCCTTTGACAGCGCTCTCCACAAGACATGGAACAAATTCTGAGACCAACCCATGCCTTCCCACCGGCTCCAGCACGGGTCGTTCCGTGACCTGCCGAGGTTCCCTGAGACCAAAGCGAGAAAGCCCAGGCAGCCGACCCAGCCCACCTGCTCAGAGGAGTCCCACCCACCTCCTTCCGTACACCCTCAAGTAACGACGCTCTCCATTGGCCGGATGGCATCATGCTTGACCAATGGGAGACTCCGCTCTACACCCCAGCCTCAGTGTTCTGTCATGGCGCCGTCCAGTTCGCAAGCCGGTGTGAAGGGACGGGATGCTAGGGTTTTTGTTGGCACGACAAGCGGGTTTGGACGACCCTGTTCGCCTTCGGAGAGCGGAGTCCACACGGAGGTAAAGAAAACCTTATTCTTTTATCTAATATTCAGGTTAAATTCTGGGCCAATGGGGCTTCCCTGGTGGCGCAGTGGTTGAGAGTCCGCTTGCCGATGCAGGGGGACGGGTTCGTGCCTCGGTTCGGGAAGATCCCACATGCTGCGGAGCGGCTGGGCCCATGAGCCATGGCTGCTGAGCCTGCGCATCCGGAGCCTGTGCTCCGCAACGGGAGAGGCCACAACAGTGAGAGGCCCGCGTACCACCAAAAAAAAAAAAAAAAAAATTTGGGCCAATGGCTGTGTTAGCTTTGCCTCACACTTGGCCGCCTCATTACCACTTTTCTCCACCACAACTGGGCTTTACTCTCTCTTCTGTTCTGTGGCTCGAGAAAATAGGATAGGTTTTATATACCTGTAGGCAGGTGGGTGCGCACGCGGGCTCGAGTGAGGGCGCTATAAATCTAAATGAGGATATTTTCATTTTACTTTATTCCTTCGCCCCGATTCCCAAGGAATAACTATCTTCCAAGAATTCGTTCTTTCATTTAGTCAACGTATTTAGTGAGCTGTTACTACGTGACAAGCAATATGTTAAAGGCGGAGCATAGGCCAGGAATTGAACAAAGTTTAGCATGACTAGAGCAGAGAATTGTGGAGAGAGGGCCATTGACAAGAGATGAAGCTGGAGAAGTAGGGGAGGCTAGATGGGGAAGAGTCTTGTATGCTTGGTTAAGTGGTAAGAAGATGAGAATAAGGTGACAACTGTTGCATTTTGTCATCTGCTTAGAGAATGGATTGAAGTTGAGAGCAGGATTGGGAGCCAAGTTAGGTAACTGTTGCAAGGAGAGACTTGATGGAAGCCCAAGCCAGGGACGTGGCAGTTGGGGCCAAGAGGGTGAAGATATTTGAAAAAAATCTAAGAAATAGTATCAACCAGCCATGGAGATTAACTGGATATAATGAATGATGAAAAAGGAAAAGTCTGCAGTGATTCCCAGCTATGTGCCTTGTATGTCAGGGTGAATGATGGTAACATCTCTCCCCAAAGAGGGAGCAAGTTTTACTTTAATTTTGTTCATATTGACTTTTCCCATATTGCTTTCAAGGAACTTGTGGAGATTTCACTTGGAGAGTGCAGGACACAGTTGCATATAGTATATGTTTGATGCTCAGGAGAAATTTAGATTGTTTAATGCAAGATGATACGTGAAGTGAGGAGGACATAAGATCACCCAGGCACTATTTGTGGAGTAAGAAGAGAGAAGCACTTCAGTGATTACAAACCTGAAAAATACCAACACTTAAAGTTAGGCAGAAGATGAGACTGCAGAAGAACTGAAAAGGAGTAACCAGAGGGATTGAAGGCAAACTAGGGTGGTGAGGTATCATGGATGCTGAGGGAAGACTGTTTGAAGAGGGAGCCATCAAATGTGTCAGTTGCTGCCCCCGAATCCCTTCTTTGCTCTCAATGGTTCTCCATCCCATTATTCTGCTCTGTTTTCTTCATTCAATTTATTGCCACTGAAATTGTATTATATACTTATTTTTTTTTACTGTTATATTGTCTTCTAAAACCCTGTATTCCCATTGCCTAGAAGAGGGTTTGGCACAATTTGTATGATGTTTTGTGTTCTAAGATGTATTATCCTTACATTTTAGTATTATGCTTTTAGAATGGGTAAATATGTTTCTAGATAGTACATACAGTTTTAACTAAATAAGAGAGTATTAATTTTTTTACCATGTTTTGGTTAGTTTTAAGCATGATTGGGGTTGCATCTCCTACTGTTCTCCAACCCCCGTTAGTGCACAGTTGACAGTAATTCCTTTTCAGCTAGGTCATCCACTTTAACAAAAGCATACAGGCATATCCAGCGTTTTTTATTCCAGTAACTGCAAGAAATCAAGCAAAATTTGTATGTATCAAAATTTGTCAGTCTGCTTAAATTTGTCAGTCTGCTTTGACTATGTGGCTTGTTTCCATCAAGTAGTTCTGCAATTCTTCCCTAATGATCAGCGAAGTAAAGTTTGGAAAATGAGTGACATTGTCCATTATCTTTAATTTCAGTGACAGTAGCGGTACTTTTTTGAAAAGAAGCAGCATTATTCTTTTTTCCCTCATATGACCAGAGGTCTTATCATATCAGTAGTAATGTAAATCGTGTGCACCACTGAGTGTCTGAAAAATTTGGTTTCTTGTTGTCTTTTAATTCCAAAAAGTCCTTGGTCTGAGGAAGCAACTAAGTATAGCTCTTTAGCACAGTCAAAATTCTGTGACCTAAACCTCTTACTTCATTAGAAGAAATAAAAATTCAAAACAGTGAAGGTTTCCTAACCAAATTGCCAGATTAATCCATCTTTAAATAGATTTCATTTCCTCTGTAAAACATTGATTCCCCAAGCATACTTAACCTTTCTGGTTACAAACCTGTACTCTAGTAATCTCATGCACATCTCTCCCACCAATTGCTTTGTGTGCTTATCAAAAGTCATTATTTCTCCCTAACCCTATTAATGCTAGTTTTATTTATTATTCTGATGATGTCATTTTAGTGGGAGCTGATGAAGTATGAATACAAAAGTTGCTATTCTTATAAAACTAAATGGACCACTTTTGAAATAGTGCAAACAAATGGCTTAAAACAAAATGAGATATGATTGAGATAGTTATTATAAAAGATTTGGGGAAAGTGTAAAAAGATGAAACAGTCTTTTTCAACTTTGCCAGAATATTTAAAATAACATAGGGTATTTGGAAAAAATCCTCATGCTATCGTTCCAACCCCATGTATTCTAGTCTAATTGGTCTAGGACACTGGAATTTTTTAAAGCGCCCTAGCTGATTGTAATGTATAGCTAGAAATGAGAATCATTGCTTAAGAAAGACTCCACATTCAATTGCTTTGCATATGTCTTAGATTCCATATTCAGTTGCTTTGTATATGTCTTAAATTTTCACCCAACTAAAATATATAAATTAATAAATAAAAAACAAATTTTAACAATCCTTGAAAATCATAGACTATATATAATATGTGTATGGTTTATGGAAGAAAGATGTTATGGCCCTCTGTTCAGCACATTTCATTCTTCTTCAAAAAATTAGCTAATATTCAGACAGTCTTTGCTTTGCATAGTAGTGCACATCCATGAAACTGATTGTGTAAGCTAAAACCTATGCAAAGTTATCTTAATAATTAGTGCGGAAAATTCAAATTGTTCTGTGACCTTTAAAAAAATTTTTTGAAGCACTAGAAGTCACTATCAGTTATCTGTGTAACGTAAAATACTAGAAATGATGAGAACCAAAGTATATTTCTTTGTTTAAAAAAAAAAACTTGTCAAGAGTAGTTTGAGCAGTGCTTGTCTTCTCATTGAACAACTTACAAGTTGAGCATCTTTTCTTTACCTTGGCTAATTATCACACGCCTTTCTAAATTTGTGTCAGATTCCAACATTTTATCCTTTACATTCTCAATGGCTTGAAATATCTCTGAGAGTTCTCTTTATTTATTTATGTATTTATTTATTGCCATGTGGTGCGGCATGCAGGATCTTAGTTCCCCGACCAGGGATCGAACCTGTGCCCCCTGCATTGGGAGTGCAGAGTCTTGACCACTGGACCACCAGGGAAGTCCTTAAGAGTTCTTTTAATGTGAAGATTTCTGCCAGCATCACTTCTTCTGGGACATATTCAGCCTTTTCATCGCAAACACTTTACCTCATTTATGTCGATAAGTTCACCTTCATTGATCTCTTCAGTCTGCATATCTAGAGTTTCTAAAATGGCAGCAATGTCAACATTCCGCAGTGAGCTATTTCTTTTGTAATTCCATTTACATTCAATTTGAGTTTCACTTCCAGTATCATCACTTTGTGTTGCTTTTGTGCACTTTAATTATGTTTGCTAATTCCCCCATTCAGTTATCCATTTTTGTGGAATTCCTTGTGGGTTTATCTCAGGGGCACAGAGGTAACAAAACTAAATGCTGTGTGTGAACTGAATAACAAATGCACAGTGATCATCTGCAGACTTTGAAAGAAGTCATGCAAAGTGCTCACTAATTTTAATGTACATGTTATTTTCATAGTAGCTTGTGGACTGAAAAGCAAGTATTGAACACTGCGCTTTTTACTCACAGTTAATATACCATGGTAACTGAGATTTGAACCATGTTGTCGTGGTCTGGTATTAACTAAATCGTGGTAACTGAAATTCGTGTGTATCAGACAATGCAAAATAAGAACTACTTGTATATTTAAGTTAAACTGTTTAAGGTAGTTTTTTTTTAAGATTCCCCTCTTTAATGATATTTTAGCTTAACTAAACAAATACAGTCCTATTTTATTCAAAGAAGATGTCTACTGTCATTTGCCCTAGTTTCTTCCTTGTCGTTGACTACAGGCAAAGACATGAACACTAAAATGCAATGTTTATAATTCATACCCTCCTTTTTTATTTTATAACTCTACTGAGGTACAATGATATACACTAAACTGCACATTAGAGTATACAATTTGATGAGTTTTGACATATATATACACTTTTGATACCATCACCATAATCAAGATAACAATCATCCATAAGCCCCAAAATTTCATCAAGACTGTAATCCCTTTCTCCCTTCTTTCCCTGTTTCACATTCTTTCTACTCCAGGAAACTACCGATCTGCTTTCTGTCACTATTGATTAGTTTGTATATTTCAGAATTTTTTATAAATGAAATTATTTTTTCTTAGCGTTCTTTCACTCAGAATAATTATTTTGAAATTTCTCCATCCTGTTGCATGTATCCATTCTTTTATTGCTGAGGAGTTTTCCATTTTGTGGATATACCATGACTCGTTATCCATTCATTTGTTGATGGGCATTTGAGTTGTTTTGGGACTAGTACATATAAAGTTGCTCTAAAGATTCATGCACAAGTCTTTGTATGGGCATATGCTTTTATTTCTCTTGGGTGAATACCTGGCAGTGGAATGACTAGGTATATGTTTCACTTTTTAAGAAACTGACAGTTCTCTAAAAGCTTACATTCCTATCAGCAGTGAATGGAAGTACTGATTGCTTCACATTTTTATTTACCTGTTCCTGCTTTCTTTTGGGTTATTTGAACATTATTTAATATTCTGTTTTAATTTATCTATTGTGATTTTGACTATATCTCTTTGTATAGTATTTTTTAGTTATTGCTCTAGGAATTGTAAAACACCTACTTAACTTCATTTTCTACTTAGAATCAATATTTTACTCCTTCATTTGGTATATTGAAACTTTATCACCCTTTACCTTCCACCATATGTGGTGTTGTCTTATATATTAGATTTACATACATTGTAAACTCCATTGGACAGTGTCACAATTTTTGTTTTCAACCATCAAACATATTTTAAAGGGAAGAATAGCCTATTTACCTAGATATGTATCATTTCTGGTGTTCTCTTTTCATTTCTGATATCCCAAGTTTCCTTCCTATATCACTTCACTTCTGTCTGAAGAACTTTGTTTAGAAATTCTTTTAGAACAAGGCTGGATGGCTCTATGGTTTTGGAAAAGGAATCTGCAGTTAGTTCAATCATTTGTTTCTCTATAGGTAATTTGTCATTCTCTCTGGTTGCTTTGAAATTTTCTTTGTTTTTAGTTTTCAGCAGTTTGATTATAATGTGTCTGAGCATGGACTTCTTTGGGTTTATCATAGAGTCTATTCTGCTTCTTGAACTTGCAGATTTATATCTTTCCACAAACTTAGGATGTTTTCAGCCATTATTTCTGTCCAATATTTTTTACATACCACTTTCTTCTTTCTTTCTGGGACTTTGATGACATTTGGCCTTTTATAATTGTTACTTAGGTCCCTGAGGCTGTGTTCTTTTCTTTTCTTTCTTCTTTTTTTTTTTAGTCTTTTTACCCTACGTTGTTAAATTGTGTAATTTCAATTGATCTGTGTTTAGGTTCACTGACTTTTTCCTCTGTCATCTCTAATCTGCAATTTAGTCTATCAGAAAAATAGTTTTTAATGAAAATTAGATTTTTGATGAAAAATAATTTAACATTTTTCAGTTCTAAAATTTCCATTTGGTTCTTAATTATGTCTTCTGTTTCTTTGCTGAGACTTTCCTTTTTTAACATTTGTTTCAATTATGTTCACATTTGCTTGCTCAAGCATATTTTAATGGCTACCTTGAAGTCTTTGTCAGATAATTCCAACATCTGTGTCACCTCAGCTTTGGTGTCTGTCTGATTGTCTTTTCCCATACAAGTTGAAATGTCCATGGTTTTTCATATGCAGAGTAATTTTGCATTGTATCCTGGACATTTTGTAATGTCATGAAACTCTGGGTCTTTTTTCAGTCCTATGAAGAATGTTGATATTTTTGTTTTAAGAAGCAATTGGCGAAGTTAGGTTCAGGCTGAAAGTTCTTACCTCCTTATGTTTGCCATGGTTCTAATGTCAATTCAGTTTTCAAAGCCATTTCAAATCTGCCCCCAATGTGTGCCACTCAGTAGTCTGTTACCTGAGTGGTACTCTGTTAGCTTAGTTTTCAGAATCTTTTGTATGCTACTTAAGGTTAGCTCCATGCATGCTCTGCTCAGTGATGAGTCCTGGAGTTCATAAATAACTTTATGAGGTTGCCTTCCTGAGCTTCTTTCTCTCAGTGATCTTTCTGGTACCTCTCATCACTGGGACTCTCCCTTTTGGTACTCCTGCTGGAAACATTGGGCTCAGTTACCCTGTTTACCATACACTAATGTGTTTGGGCCCAGTTCTGGTCCTGTAAGTGAGAAGACAGAGGAAGAAAGCAATGGTGATTGGACCCACTCTCTTGGGATCAGAGCTCTGATGAACAGAGAAAACAGATTCCTTCCCCAAGAGTTTTGACTCCCTCAGGTCACTATTTCCAGCCATTGCCAGTGCTGCTATCAGATTGCCTAGGGGCTGGGCCACAAGAGAATGGAGAAAAGAGAGAAAAAATATAGATGGGTGATTTCTGCATGTCCTTGAGTATTGGAGTTCCCTTTTTTACTCCTGGAACTTTCTCTGTCTGTGCCACAGTGCTCACTTCCAGGTTTCCAGCCAGGAAGTAGCAGAGGAGAAAAAAATAATAAACTGGCCATTGTTTTGGTGGTATGTTGGATTTGGTGTTTCCCCCAGTCCAGTTGCTGCTATTTACTTTTTGGAGTCCTCAAATAGGTATTCCATGCATTTTGTTCACATTTTATAGTTGTATTTCTAGGGAGATGGGTAAAGTGTGCTAGTTATCTTACCTCAAACTGGAGTGGCTACTTTTGAGTATTGACTAATGAAGTGGATGATCAAACGAAAGAAATATGTCAAATCACAAAGCAAGTATAAAAAGTATGAGAGAAACGATAAGAGATTTGGAGAGTAGACCCAGAAGACCCCAGAGGCAATAATAATTCCAGAGGGAGAACAAAACAAACAAGCAGAGACTAGATTGACAGACTAAAAAGGTTCACTGAAGTGCAATAGGATTGATGAAAAAGACATAAAATTAAAAATATCCTAGTAAATATATCTAGGAATGGAGAAAAAAATTATTAAAAGCTTCCAATGGTAAACAATTTATTCATAAAAGAAAAACAGGTTGACATTAGACATCTTAGCAGTTCTAGAGACTGGAATGATATCTACTAACAAGAAAAAAGGACTGCAAGTCAGGAATCCAAATTTAGCCAATCTGTCCAATATTGTGCATATGCTAAAATTCCTAGAAATATTTCACCCCTTTCCCCTTCAAGAAAAAATGCCCAAGGAACAACATTAATTGATGAATAAATGTATTTGAACAAGGCCCCAGGGTATGTAAATGATGAAGAGGAGAGGAAACAGAGAAGAGCAGTGAACCTTGTAGTATGTGTATGGTTAAATCTAAATATATAATAATAAACAAGCTGGAAATATATAACATGGCTGATGAAGATCTTTTTAGACACACTTCAAAATTAGCAAAGGGGAATGAACAGCAACTTCATTGAACTAGCAAAATGAAAAGTTAAAGATGGAACTATGACATTAAGTAAACAATAAATAATATCAAGTATATCAGATGTCATACCAAAGGTGAACAGGCTGATTCCTCCCATTAAGAAGCACAGATTATCAGATTAATTTTTAAATAAAATATAGCTAAAAGCTGTTGCTCAGAAATACCTCAATTTAAAATATTTTTAACTAGTTTACAAAATTCTTAAATATTAAAAGTTAAAGTAGAGGATAAAAAGATATTAGACAATTGTCAACAAAATGCAGAAGTCACTGTTAATATTAGTTAAGGTGAGATTTTTGGTTAAAAGCACCAAACATTGTAATAGATGATATTATTTGAAGCACAATTGATGAATTGGTGTAATAAAACATGTATTCAAACAGTTAAATATATAAAGCAAAATGTAAAGAAAATTTGACACTAGTTTCTTTTCCAGAATGGTCCTGATATAGTAGAGAGAGAATACATACATATGGGGGAAATGGATAAACAACACACCAAATTTAATAGACATATATAACTTTACATCTCTTAGAGAATGTGCATGTTTTTTATATGTCAGTGGTACATTTACCAAAATTTTTATGTACTTGGCTACCAAGAAAACTTTAACAAATTCAAAAAGGTAGCCATCTTTACAGGTCATATTCTTTGATCATAAGCTAAAGAAATTGGAAGTAAATTAATTAATGAGAACATCACCATCACCTCTAATTCAATGTTTAAAGAATTAGCAATTACAGGACTTCCCTGGTGGCGCAGTGGTTGAGTCTGCCTGCCGATGCAGGGGACACGGGTTCGTACCCCAGTCTGGGAAGATCCCACATGCCGCGGAGCGGCTGGGCCCGTGAGCCATGGCCGCTGAGCCTGCGCATCTGGAGCCTGTGCTCCGCAACGGGAGAGGCCACAACAGTGAGAGGCCCACATACCGCAAAAAAAAAAAAAAATTAGGAATTACATTCTAGATAACTCTTGAGTCCAAGATGGAATGAAAATTGAAGTTATAAATTATCTGGAGAGAAAGGAAAACTATTTCTACAACTTAGGGGAAACAGGGAAACTTGTATTCAAAAAAATGTCATAGGGGCTTCCCTGGTGGCACAGTGGTTAAGAATCTGCCTACCAAGGCAGGGGACACAGGTTCGAGCCCTGGTCCGGGAAGATCCCACATGCCACGAAGCAACCAAGCCCGTGTGCCACAACTGAGCCTGCGCTCTAGAGCCCGCAAGCCACAAGTCCTGAGCCTGCATGCCACAACTACTGAAGCCCACATGCCTAGAGCCTGTGCTCCATAACAGGAGAAGCCACCGCAATGAGAAGCCCGCACACCGCAACGAAGAGTAGCCCCCGCTTGCCACAACTAGAGAAAGCCCGCGCACAGCAACGAAGACCCAACACAGCCAAAGATAAAATAAAGAAGATAAATAAATAAATGTATTTTTTAAAAAATGTCATAGCCTAAAAAAATAAAAATGAAAGTATTTCATCATTGAAGAAGATGAAAGGATATAATAAATTTTTTAAGCCATCTTAAGACGTTAAAACAAAAAGTTAAAAGTACTCGCTCTTTTCCTTACCCTGCTTACCCCAGTTTCCTCTGCCTTCTCCCATATCTCTTCTCTTTCACTCCTTTCCCCTTCACCCTCTCTCCTTCACTTTCTCCCCTCCCTCTTTTCTCCCATATTCTCCCTACCCCTCTTCCTTCTACTTCTATTCTTTTGTGTGGAGGGTGTCCCCAAGACCACCCCCAGGTTTGAGGATTCTCTGGAAGGACTCAGTATGCAGCATACGGTTGTACCAAATTACTCATGGCTATGATTTATTACAGCAAAAGTATACAAGGTAAAATCAGTGGAGGGAAAGGCACATGGGTGACTTGTGAAGGAAACCAGGCACAAGCTCTCAGTGGAGTCACACAGATAAGCTTCATTTCTTTAGCAATGAATTGTGACAGCTTAGGTGAAGCTATCAGGGAAGCTCATTAGAGACTCAGTGCCTAGAGTTTTTAATTGAGAACTGGCCACATAAGCACTTTCTGCTTAGCATGTACCAAAATTCCAGACTCCCAGAAGGAATGTAGGTATTCATAATGTCCGTTGTTTGCTCCAAATATTAGTTTGGGTCCAGTGAGCCATTCTTATCCAGAAATGTTGGGAACCCTCCTGAAATCCCAGAAGGCAGGTAAGGGCCAGTCTTGCAAGCAGCCCTTTCTAAAGATAGCAGTGTCAGACCTGCCATTTTAACTATTTTTTGCACACCTTGCCTCCTTCCACACAAACCCCACCCCTGTTTCCCTATTGTAGTACCCTCCCCCATTCCCTTCATCTTAACCCCTCCTTCTGGTTCCCAAACAATTCAGACCTAAAGTATTTAGGTTGGGTAGAGGTAGGCTACCTATAAGGCAGGGATTAGGTTGGCCAAAAGTGAGATTTCACTGGCTGAGCAGGTTGAGGAGGTAGTCCAAAGGTGGAGACAGGCAAGCTCAGCTGATCAGGGTGCTGAGAGAAGCAGAAATCAAAGCCTAAGCCTGGTAAGCAGCATCCTTGTTGGAGGACGGGGTAGTAGTGGAGATGGGAGATTGGTTACATACAGGGGGATTGATCAAATAAATATATTAATGATAATGGAGACCATGTTTTCACTGTTAGGAGAGGGAGCTCAAGGAAGGGATGATTCTCTTTGTACATGTCTTTATGATACTATTTTACTTGTTATAAGACGGAAATATTACTGTTATAATTTGAAAAGTCATCAGATGGAAAAATATTTTAAGAGGAAATAGGCATTTCAGTGGAGAAAATGTGAAATATTATTTTCTGGTGAAATATTGAAGTTTAGAAATGGTAGAAGAGCATAATGGTCTGGAGAAAAAAATGTCAGAGTTCAGATGTAGTTCAACCAATTATGTGATTTGGGGCAAATTACTTATGTCTTAGTTTTTTTGGGGGGTTTTTTGGGGTTTTTTTTGCGGTATGTGGGCCTCTCACTGTTGTGGCCTCTCCCGTTGTGGAGCACAGCCTCCAGACGCACAGGCTCAACGGCCGTAGCTCATGGGCCTAGCCGCTCCGCGGCATGTGGGCTCTTCCTGGACCGGGACACGAACCCGTGTCTCCTGCTTCGGCAGGCAGACTCTCAACCACTGAGCCACCAGGGAAGCCCTGTCTTAGTTTTATAATCAGGTAAAGTGTTTAATAATGTAATCTACCACTGGGAAAGTTACTACTTAGGATTACCATTTATTACACTTAATAAAGTGATTACAATGTCAGCAAATAGTAGGCTCTTAATTAATATTAGCTGTTTTTATTATTGATCAAGGTTAGACAAGTAGTAAGTGTTAGACTGGATATTTGAATCTAAGGCTAAACTGTCTTCCAAGAGAAAAAGAGGAACTTGTATATCTTTAAATCAGACACTTGCTACTGTTAAAATGATTTCCAAAATGTTTATGGGAATTAATAGTACTGTCACTGCATAAAAATATCAGTATGTACCTTTCCTAGCACTGTGCATTGTTATTTTTTTAAAAAAAACTATGATAATTTGGTAGGTTAAAACTTCTCATTTTATGAAACTTGACCCCTATTTTATACCCCTCACAAAAATTAACTTGAAATGGATTAAAGACTTAAATGTAAGTCCTGAAGCCATGAAAATCCTAGAAGAAAACATAGGAATAAAGCTCTTTGACATGGCCTTGGTAATGATTTTTTGGATATGACACTTAAAGCAGAAGGAACAAAACCAAAAATAAACAAGAACTCCAAAGGTGGGGAGGAGTGGGGAGGGGTGGATCTTAGGCCAAAGGAAAGCAAACTGTGAATGGTAGGAAATAAACACCAGGGCCATGATGTGAAACTTTTGTCCATTTCAACAGCTTTTTTTCCAATATAGGATGGGTTTTGGTTACTGCATACCTACCAACTACAGTGTGATATAACATGGAATAAGCACTCTTACCAAAAAAAATCAGAAACAAATAAACAAGTGAGACTACATTAAAATAAAAAGCTTCTGTACAGCAAACGAAACCATCAACACAGTGAAGAGACAACCTACAGAATGGGAAAAAATATTTTCAAACCATTTATCTAATAAGGGGTTAATATCCAAAACATGAAGAACTCATACAACTCAATACCAAAAAAAAAAAAAAAATTGAAAAATGGGCAAAGAACCTGAATAGACATTTTTCCGAAGAAGATATACAAATGGCCGACAGGTACGTGAAAAGATGTTCAGCATCACTAGTCATCAGGGAAGTGCAAAAACAGTGAGACAACACCTCACACCTGTTAGAACGTCTGTTATCAAAAAGGCAAGAGATAACAAATGCTGGAGTGGATGTGGAGAATATGAAACCCTTGTGCACTGTTGGTGGGATTTGTAAATTAGTACAGCCACTGTGGAAAACCAGAATGGAGGATCCTCAAAAAATTAAAAATAGAACTACTACATGAGGAGGAAAACCAGAATGGAGGATCCTCAAAAAATTAAAAATAGAACTACTACATGATCTAGCAGTTTCATTTCTGGGAATATATCCAAACGAAATGAAAACGATAACTCACAAAGATATCTGCACCTCCATGTTCATAGCAGCATTATTTACAATAGCCATGACAAGGAAACCTAAGTGTTCACATATGAATGAATGGATAAAGAAGTTGTGGTATATATTTACAATGGAATGAATATTATTTAGCTACAAAAAGTGAGGAAATCCTACCATTTGCAACTACATGGGTGGACCTTGAAGGCATTATGCTAAAGGAAATAAGTCTGACAGAGAAAGACAAATACTATATGATTTCACTTAAATATGTGGACTCTTAAAAGAAAAGAAAACACTCATAGAAAAAGAGATCAGACTTGTGGTTACCAGAGGGAGGGGGTGGGAGCAGGAGGAGTTGGAGGAAAGTGGTCAAAATGTACAAAATTCCAGTTATAAGATAAATAAGTACTAGGGATGTCATGTACAACATATTGACTATAGTTAACACTGATGTATGATATATAGGAAAGTTGTTAGTAAATCCTAAGAATTCTCATCACAAGGAGAAAAATTTTTTTTTCTTTTTGTTGTATCTATATGAGGTGATAGATGTTAGCTGAACCATTGTAGTAAGCATTTCACAATATAAGTAAATTAAGCCATCATGCTGTATACCTTAAACTTATACAATGATATGTATTCATTTATTTCTCAGTAAAACTGGGGGAAAAATCTTATTTAAATTAACATTATTTTGATCAATAATGAATTTAGAGATCATTTGGTTAAATTAATGTAAATGCTTTTTGACATCCAAAAGATTGAGACAACTTCTAATAGTTAACACTCACTAGGCACTTACTATATGCTGAGCATTGTTATGAGCACTTTTTTTGTTTCAACTCATTTAATCTTAACGTCCTCACCAGGATAATGATGGTTTACAGGTATTGAATATCAGAAATTTCATTCGTCTTAATTTGTGAGAGTACTTGTTAATCATTTTTATTTATATTTAATTTGATTTATTTAAATGTGCTTAATTGTTGAGTTGAACATGCTCGTTTTATATTTCTATAAGGCTTAAGAAACAGGGGAATTTTTTTTAAACTGTAATTTAAACTTTTGTCCACTAGATGTCCTCAGCTAAGTTTCAGTTATCAGAATTTAACTTTTTGTTCATGAAAATTTGTTTCAGTTTCTAGCTATCTAAATTAAAAATTAATAAAATATACCCTTTAAATAAGAGATAAGACAATGCTTCAGGAGAAATTCTTTACATGTAACTGTTAGTACTCTTGTTATTTTAAAAATTTGTATAAGGTCTTTAATAATCTATAAATACCTTTGGATGTATGTTAGGAGATTTAAGCATTACTTGTGATTTTTGACTCCATGTAATTTTGGTGAAATAAGGACATTTTAATGTTAAATTACTTTCTTATTGTTTAACTTTATTTTTCCTTTTCCTCCTTTTAATTTTTATGTTTTGCAGGGTTTTGGGACTGGAGTTAAACAAAGACAGAGATGTTGAAAGGATCCATGGCAGTGGAGTTAACACCCTTGACATTGACCCTGTTGAAGGGAGATAGTAAGTTTATTATATAATCATTTTTGTTCCTAAGTGAGATCCAGTAAAATCTTGCTTTCAGATTAATTTTCTGAAGTTTCATAAAAATTAATAAAAATTCTAAATTTGTAGCATTTTAAATCTGGCATTATTAATTTCAAATAAATACAGAACATTGAACCTATGCAATGTTGCCAAATAAACATTTCCAAACTACTTTAATATAAATATATTCATTGTTAAATCAACGAATACTGAACTTTTTTGGATGCAGAGAGTGTGTAAGTGCTGAGGTATGTCTTTAGTTGCTATTTCAAAACAGAGTTGTTACTCTCAAGGAGTCTGCTGGGAAAACAAATATAAAAAGCAGAAGTATATTTTGGAAAATTAAGTTTGAAGCACACCAGACTTGTGTTTGAGTTCCTCCTGGCTTCATATTCATCAGCTATGTGGCCTTGAACAATTTATCTAACCTTTCTAATTCACAGTTCCCTTAGCTACACAATGTAAGAACAAAATCTAACAAGTTTGTTGTGAAGATTAATTGAGATAATATGTATCACATGATTAGCATAGGACATGGCATACTGTAAATGGTTGCCACCACTGTGCTTTTAATCAAAAGCATTATCACCTATACTTTTACTCCTTTCAATCCATTTTCCATACAACAGCTGAAGTGCATAGAAAAATGTGCCATCTCCCCCACTTAAAACTCATCTACCCCACATTACTTTTACAAGAAAGTTCAAAACCCTTCATGTGGTCTATAATTAAGACAAGTGTAAAAGTAACTAAAGAAAAGTTTGTCTTACCATGTTCTGTTTAGCATTTGCCCCCAAATTTTTATATTATAATGAAGTATTATTATTTACATTAAAATAAGCCAGAGTAGGTTTAATAGAAATCTGTTTTTTATTTCCAGCCTCTGTCATGGTCTCACCTAATAGTATATGAGAAACATGTACAGTGAACGAATGCTCACTTTAACACATGGTTAAATCTAAAAGATGACCTGTGATAATTCTTTTCTTCCTCCTGACCTTTTCCAGGCTCAACATAACACCTCCCAATTAAGGACAGGTGTGGGACATTTGCTTATAAAATAATCCAGACATGAGCATCAAGGGATAGCTGATTTCTTTTGGTCTTAGGTGCTGGTAGAAAAAAATGTTCAATACTCCAGCCAGTCATTTGGGGTAGTGATCAGTTGTTTGACCTGTAAAGTACATGAATCCAGTAGGCTACCAGTTGGGAGAGTTAGTGAGAAATGTGGGAAGTTATAGATTACATGTGCATTAAATAGGTGTGAGAAATAACAGACTGAGGAGTCTTTGCAGAGCATATACAGAAAAGTCAAGATTCTCACTACAGTGGTTTCCCCCTTTTCCCCCTTTTTCATAGTAAAAATCTACAACTATTTATTTCATTGTTTGCTAAGACTTATATTTTACATTAAACCCTTTTGGCAGAAAAGAGAAATAAAAATCAAAATGAATGTTTAATGGAAAATTAAATATAGGTCTTCTTTTTCTCAGAAAAATCAATTCACATGTAACTTGCTCAAAATACTTAATATTTACCAACCACTGTGAGAGCTGTAGTGATACCACGGAAAACCAGAATGAAAACTAGAATACATAAATCTTGTAAAGAAGCATTTATTTCCAAAGTTAGGAGTTAATTGAAGAAGTCTATCTGAAAACATTTTAACAAGTGCAACTACATAAAGTACATTTGTATATCATCCTATGAAGCTTGAATTTTCTTTTATGTCTTCTAAATTCTTCTGAGTTGATTCCATGTGTCTTTGGTACCGAGTTTTCTTGTCCACATAAAAACGTCAAGTCCTGTCTTTTACTGTGTTCACTTTATTAGCAGGGTAATAACCGTAGAGTTAGGTAACATCATTGCCATCAGATACTTCAACTACGAAGTCAGTTAATTACAATAATGTTCAATTTTTTTCACCCAATTAATGTAATCAAAGGAAAGCTTTTGGAAGTCATTCTAGCAAAGATGAAACATCTTATGTTATTGTAAATACAATTTAAATTAAGTCTAAAAGTCCAGCTTTGAAAACAATTGTTTTTACATTGATAATACATGCAATGCCATGGTAAAAAAACAGTATTTCACAAAGTACAAATACGCAGAAAATGTTTTTGGAATTGTTATGGTACACATGTAACTCAAAACTGTGTTCAAACAAGCTGCAACATGTTATCAACCAAAACAAAAGCTGTAGTTGTTAAAATTTACAAAGATTTCTCTATATACACAATGAGTAACTGAACCACAAAATTTTGTAATGAAGCTAACACTGAGTATTAAAAAAAAACCTTCAGCATGGCATTACTTGCTGTATTTCTTTACTGCCCCATTATCAATTAGATTTAGAACTATTTGAGCAAAGAACTTTGAAGAAGTACTGTTAAATTAACCTAATTGTCCTACAAATTGATATTGAATTTTTCTTAAAACAAGTCTATAAATCAGTGCTTCTTGGACATGCTGCTAGTTCATGAACCCTTTGTATCTGGTTCACAACTAGATAAGGCACTTGTACCAGAATGTGGTACAAGTCACTAAGCACACAGTTTAGATAAGCTATATTTTTTTTTGTAGCAAGACTATCTCAGTGAAGAAAGAAGTGTGTTCATTTCTGACACAAGCTCTTTATGTTGTACTATAAATAGCGAAGAAACTAAAGATGGCAAAATTAAAAACCAATGTACAACACTCATAACAAATATAAGTGATCAGATATCTCCACAAACCACAAAATATGGATGAATGGGAGCAAAACACTGATAACTACAAAATCAGTGTGGTATCAGCATCTATACCAGGGGAGGCAATAAAAACCACTGGGGCATCTAATAGACCTGATAACTCAAAATAACTGACAGTTAGTTGAAAGCTCAGCAAGCCACTTTGACTACAACATTGAAACTGGGAAAGGA
This sequence comes from Pseudorca crassidens, assembly GCF_039906515.1. Lineage (NCBI taxonomy): Eukaryota > Metazoa > Chordata > Mammalia > Artiodactyla > Delphinidae > Pseudorca > Pseudorca crassidens. The sequence goes on along the minus strand of NC_090298.1, from coordinate 48,043,697 downwards.
TTGTGTACTCTAGTTGTTCAAGGGATTCACAGTAAGACCCAAAGGGGCTATAGTACTGTAGGCCCTATAATCTCTCCAGCTAATCACCTAAAGATGTCCTAATGGAGAGAACCCTACGTTGAGGAGAAACTGTTTGGAATAGAATCCAAAGTGAGCAGTACAGGGACAATAGAAAGAAACAAGGGAAAAAGATGGATCAGATAAAAATTGGGGTGGTGAATAGAATCAGGAAATCTCTGAAAGTTAGCTGCCATATTTTGAGCATCTTATTTGAAAAAGAAGAGGAGGGGGATGTTCTAGAGATATAAATTTTAAATATTGTTATAAACGAAGCCTCCCTTTTAAAAGTTTAAGAAAATTAATTTTACATAAAAATGAGCAAAAGAATAGGATTAAGATCAAAGCCCATACAAAATTATTTTAAGAACAAAGAGAATAAATAGAATAATGTTCCTTTAGACAGTGTAGTTGTGCCAGAAAGATATGCCCACAAAATAGATAACTCTACCTAATATTTTAAAACTAGCTGAAAGTCATTTCTATTTTTTATTTTCTTTATTTTTTTGGCTGCACCATGTGACATGTGGGATCTTAGTTCCCCAATCAGGGATCAAACCTGTGGCTCCTGCAGTGGAAGCACAGAGTCTTAACCACTGGACTGCCAGGGAAGTCCCTAAAAGTCATTTTTAAAAGATACAGTGTATGAAAGAGTAACATAAGTAGGAATTAGAAAAACTGAAAAATTAGATGATCAAACTCAAAAAATTAGAAAAGAAAGTTTCAGAAATGAAGACTAAAGCATAAAGAACACAAGCAAATAAAATATGAGGAAACATTTAAAAATCAAAAAGAAATGGAGAAAGGAAAAGTTTTTGAGATACAGATGTATGTAGAAGATAGGCAAAGAAGATCTAACATACATATAATAGGAGTTTCCAGAGAAGAAACCCAAAGGAAAAGAATGGAATAAAGACTAAAACTATATTCCAAGGAAACATTCCTAGAATGAATAAAATCTGAAACTACATATAAGGGAAAGAGAATCATATTGTAACCAGACTTTGATTTTGAGCTTTTTGCTCAAAGAAATGAAGTTTCTTTTCTAAGATGTTCAAGGAAATAAAATGTGAGTCAAGGATTTTATATCCAACCAGACTAATTTTCAAGTACAAAGGGACTAATTATTAGTAACATACAAGAATTCAGGGAGTATTGTTCTCATTAGGCCTTTCTTAAGAATCTACCAGAGAATAAAATCAGAACAAGAATGAATAGAGACAGCACCAGAATTGATGGTGAGCAGTAATATTAACAAATAGCAATACTTTATGTAGATGCATAAATATTTACATATATAGATATATAAATTAAATTCACAAATCTATGTGTTTTCCCTATTAGATTGTAAACTGGGGCGTCAGGAATCATGCCTGTCTTATTCATAGTTGAATTGGCATAACGCCTAGCATATTGCAGAAGCTCAAAATTGAATGAGTTGAGTAAATGCATTCATAATGGAGGGAAGAAATCTAACACTTATGGATCCCCTATTTTTTGCCAGGCAGTATAAAAGCCCTTTGCATATGACTTATCTTTGTATCAACTTTATGATTTAGGTGAAAATGTCCCACTTTTCACAAAGGAAAAACCTTAGGTGAAGTAACTTGCCCAGGGTCATATAGCTAGCATCAGTAATAACTGGTCTGTCTGATTCCATTTATAACTAGGCCATTTAAAATGACTTTGTAATATTTCACTTCCTTAAATAAGAAGTATCTTTTGCCATCTTGTTTCTACTGTCCTTTCTTTTTGGAATCATGAAGGTAAATTTTAACTGATCACAGATTGAATCATTCTATACTCATTCTTCCACAAATACTAGATTAAAAATTTTAGTTTATTTCAGCCTATACTAATGAAGATTTACTCTGTATTTATGGGCATAATAAATTTGAGTTTGTAGGTCAGTAATTTTCAGAAATACTTGGTCATAAATGAACTATATAAAATGATAATGTGAACTTTTTTTATTATTAGCATGTTATCAGGTGGTTCAGATGGTGTGATGGTGCTTTATGATCTTGAGAACTCCAGCAGACAACCTTATTACACATGTAAAGCAGTGTGTTCCATTGGCAGGTGTGTATTAAAAATGTAATTCATGAATTTATAAACATTTGAGTATTTTTTGCATCAAATGCAAAACATGAAAAAAACTTTTGGTTATGTTCTTTTTGTTCTCCACCTACATAGCACACCTCAGTAACTAATTTTAGTTCTTAGACTACTTAGCATAAGACTCATTTAAGTCTTTCCAGCTAAATATAAACACAAATTAGATTTTTCAACTATCATTAATAGAACAAAAAGATTAACAGCTAGAAGCCATAAATATACTAACAATCACACACACACATACACACCCCTTTCTTACCTCTCTATATACTCAACGCTGCCTAACTTAACATACTTCTCTTTGTCTTGAATTTTTTGACTATTTACTGGCTTTCCAATCTTGTGAGAATTATTTTTAAGTTTTTAATAAAGTGTCTTGTGATTTTGTTTTAATTTGTTCATAATCATTACTTAATTCTTTTTCATTTCCTGTATTTGATCTGATTTTGAGGAGACCTTGAATTAACAGAGAGAATAGGTGTCGAAAAAATGTTTTCAAGAGGAAAAACTTCATGAACATTCATATCAGCAACCACTCTGTATTAAAGCTGTTCCCAAAGCACTAGATAGATGCATAAGTTCATGGAATATTTGTGAGGAGATTTACTAATGTTTCTTGGCTCTGGTGCTTCACTTTGGAAATACAGATTTAAGGAAACTATTTCTCTGAGCCTCTGACAAAACTATTTTGTCTTAGAGATAATTATACTTGCCCTATTATTCTTGTAAGTTTTCTGTAAGACTTAAATGAAATACTGTCTTTTAAAAAGCATATTAAAAATTGTAAAGCCATCATATAAATAGGAAGCAATATAATTATAGGTACATTTGGTACAAAACAAGATACCACTTCAAGTACTTTGGAACTTGGTTCCTAAGAGGCTTACACCATTTTATATTCCCTCCACGCCCACCAAACAAACAAACAAAAAATCTAAATTCTAAAGTGTAAGACAGTCATTAGTTAAATTCATCTTTGTCTTATTTTATCTTAGCTATCATTTTAACACTGTTAAAATAATATTTTTATATATACCACCTGCTATGTAATGTTATTCCATGAGTGGCTATGATTTGCTTTTCTGGTGTGTGATGTCAAGTAAATGCTTAGGATATCAATCTTACTTTATTATGACTTTCTTCTTAGATTCAAATTCTTAACTTCAAAACCATGACTTTGGTAAATGGGCATATAGTAAGCATCTTTACAAAATGAGTTAAAATAGCATTTTACATTCAAAGACTTTATAATCTAACTTTAAAAAGTAATTTCAATAAAAATTGTTACTAAGTTAATGTGGCTTAGACTGTTTCCTGATATTTATTTTTGCTTTACTTAATGTGTTTGTTCTGAGCACCAAAAAGATTCCTGTACCCAAATTTTTATTAAATGTGAATGAGAATGACAGATCATACATAGTAGGAGAATAATACAATATTTTGTCCTATTTTTAAATCTAAAATATAAATGAGCTTTTATTTGTGATCACTACATTAAAGATTTATTTTATTTAAAACTGGAAAATCTCTGTGTAGATCCTTAGGAACAAATAGAAATCAGTTCTGTTTATCTTAAGCAGAAATTTATTGGAAAGAAATTTAATATCTCACATAATGGCAGGAAGGTGGAAGAATCAAATGTAGAAAATGAGCAGAAAAACAAGAGAAACTAGGACAAGAGAACACAGTCAAGGTCACACCACAGGAACAATTTAGTTTGGGTTCTGCTACATGTCACAAACACAGATTCTCAACTCTACAGCTATGAATAATTGCTAACTATCCTTGATTTGCATTACTAGCTGGAGTTTTAGAGTCCCAGGCAGGATTGATGAAGCCCAGGACACATGTTCATGCCCCCACTGCCAAGAGCAAGGGGAAGAGAATATCTGGAGCCCCTTGCTTTATGTAACAAGAGGCAAGGCCCTGCCTTTCAACAAAACGAAGGGAATTTCCCCCCAAAAGGAAGTTTGGATGTTCAGCCAAGAAAAGGGCACATGTCCACTACAGTCCACCCATTTGGCTGTCCAATATCAGTATATACCTTTCTTCCCATACCTACCCTTCCTTTTAAAAAAGAAGTTTCAGCCTGACCTAATGCAAGTATCCATTATTTGACAAAAAAATATAATTATCCCCTTCCCCAAAGAGCTATGACCCTAAGTCTGTTTATTTACCACATCCATCACCAGTTCAGGATAATGTCTGTTTTTCCACTGGTTTTACGTGATCTTATATCAGGATTATGCAACCTGTGGGCTCAATTGTATAGTTAACCTATATAAAATAACGGAGGTAAGAAAAAGAGGAAAGAAAGAGGAAATTAGTTAAAATATATACGTATATACATGACATAGAAAGTAAGGAAATATGAATAGGTACTACAGTCCTTTTTTGCAGCTGTCTCAAGGCCAGCTTGAGGTCTTCAGGTAGCACCACATGTGTCAAGGCCCTTTATTCTGTATTGTGATCCAGACCTTCACCTTAAGGAATCAGAACTCATGATGGTCCTATCTGCATAGGGTTGCAGTAGTCTTCTGTTTACTTTTATCTTATTGAAAATTTCTAACGTACATGAAAATAGAGAGTAGTATAATGAACTGTGTACCGATCACTCAGCTTCATAAGCTATCAGTCATAACCAGTCTTGTTTCATCTTTACCCCAACCTACCCAGCTACTCTGAGGATTATTTTGAAGCAGATCTCAGAAGGATATCGTTTCATTCATAATTATTTGTATCTCTAAAAGGTAAAAGGTGTTTTATAAGCATAACCCCACTACCACTATCTCACATCTATAATAATTCCTGATATTAAGTATACAGTTGGTGTTCAAATGTCCCACCATTGTCTCTTAAGTGTTCCTAAACAGCCAGTGTCTTTCAATTAAGATTCAGTAAAGGACACATACTGTGTTGATCACTGGTTCAGAGCATATACTGCATCCTTCAGGATAGCACATCATCATCACAAGGTGCTATATTGTAACTGATGTCATAACTGAGTCTTCAACAGATCATGATTCTATGGGTGATGTGTTACATAAGAGTAGTGAATCTCATGGGCATCTACCAGTTGCATTCTTTTGTTGTATAAGTAGGGTTCTTAATCAGAAGCAATACTGTGTGGGACACCACGGAAGTATGTGAGGCAACAATTCTAAGAATGGTGGTGTTGAGAAAATGATGGCCAGGAAAAGCAAATCCAAAACCAGAATAGGTATCTCTTCCAGTAAGGAAAAATCACTGTCTCCATGAAGCGGTCCAGTGTGGCTGGCTGATCCCTCCAGGATATAGTATTGAAATCAGAAGTCTCTCATTTTATGAGCCTTAGTAGGAAGCAGCCCTCCACATCATACTGTGAAAGCTTAAAACTAGAGATGCCTAGATATTCTCTTTCTCTAGACAGCTAGGACATGGCATGTGATCTAGGTTTGGCCATTCATATCATCGTTCCTGAGACTGCTACTCGTGAATATAGCATCAGTTTTGAAACTCAAATAAATCAATTATCTCTAAATTTTGATTACTGTTTTGTAGAAGCCATCCTGATGTTCACAAATATAGTGTGGAGACTGTACAGTGGTATCCTCATGACACTGGCATGTTCACATCAAGCTCATTTGATAAAACTCTGAAAGTATGGGATACAAATACGTTACAAGTAAGTACATTAAAAACTTTTCCAAGTTGCTCTGTGCGATAAATGAGAACTTAATCCTAAACTATTTTAGTGTGATTATTTGCTAAGATGTCATATAGTATATGTGAAATTAGTATAGCAGTTAAGGAGACCTAGAGTGCTTGAGTTCATATCTTGGTTCTGCTGCTGACTGTCTGTGTGATATTTGTCTGAACCTCTCTGTATTTATCTGTAAAGGGGGTAATGATTGTACCTTATAGAATGGTTGTGAGGATTAAATAGGTCAATATATGTAAAGTACCTGGAACAGTGCCTAGCATATAGTAAGTGCTCAAAAACCATTAGCTATTATTATTTGTTTTATTATTCAAAAACTACTATGGTCTAGTGGTGTAGGGAAGAAAATTGGATTTATCTCCTATTGGCCAAAAGACTTAAAGGAAAAGAAAGTTATTAACATTATAGCTTAGTAAAGGTAGACAGTAGATAATAGTTTTTATATTTGATCAAATTTATATTTCTTTCTCATGCTAATTTTTTCCCTGAGCTCTAGTCCCATATGTCTCCACCTGTCTTCAGAACCTCTCTTTTTTTTTTTTTTTTTTGGCGGTACGTGGGCCTCTCACTGCTGCAGCCTCTCCCGTTGCAGAGCACAGGCTCCGGACGCGCAGGGTCAGCGGCCATGGCTCACGGGCCCAGCCGCTCCGCGGCATGTGGGATCTTCCCGGACCGGAGCACGAACCCGTGTCCCCTGCATCAGCAGGCAGACCCTCAACCACTGCGCCACCAGGGAAGCCCAGAACCTCTCTTACTGAAATGTAATGTCATCTTCTCAAACTTAACATGTTCCAAACTGAAGTGAACATGATGGCTTCTCACATCCATTTAGTCCTCAAATCTTAGCAATTCTTCCTTCAAACTCTCAGATTTCCCTTTCCTATTTCCCTCACCATCACTGTACATCTAGACTACTCCTAAAAACTCCTAACTGGTTTCTCTGCATTATTTTTCTTCCACATTTCCACAGCAAGTTTACCCCAGAATTAATCAGAATCAAGCAGTTTCATCCTGTCTCAACACGAAACCTCTAGTGACTCCATTGTCTAAATTCAGCCTGGCATTCTAAGTTCTCCATAACCTCACTTCCCACTTTCTCAACCTTAGCTTCTACCTCTTTTCAACCTAAATGATGTACTGCCACTAAATTGATCTCCTTTTGCCTTCTGAACACATGTTATGTGTTACGTTCCCTGCCTCAGGTCCCCTTCCCTATGAAACTTCTCCCTTCTCTTATTCATCTTATAACTGGAAGTTTATACTCTTTAACCAACATCTTTCTATTTCTCCCCCCCAGCCCCAGTAATCACTTTATTCACTGTTTCTATCAGTTTGGCTTTTTAAGATTCCACATATAAGTGATATTATACAGTATTTGTCCTTGTCTGCCTGACTTCACTTAATATAATGCCCTCAAGGTTTGTCCATGGTCACAAATGACAGGATTTCATTCTTTCTCATGGCTGAATAATATTCCTGTGTGTGTGTATGTGTGTGTGTGTTATCTTCTTTATCCCTTCATGCGTTGATGAACACTTAGGTTGTTTCCATGACTTGGCTATTATAAATAATGCTGCAAAAAACATGAAGGTGCAGCTATCTCTTTGAGAGAGACATTGATTTTATTTCCTTCAGATATATACACAGAAGTGGGATTGCTGTATCATATGGTTCTATTTTAAATTCTTTGAGGAACCCCATATTGTCTTTCATGATGGCTGCACCAATTTACATTCCCACTACCAGTTACAAGGGTTTCCTTTTCTCCATATCCTCACCAACACTTATCTCTTTTTGATAATAGACATTTTAACAGATGTGAGGTGATATCTCATTGTGGTTTTGATTTGCATTTTCCTGATGATTAGTGATATTGAACACCTTTTCATATTCATTTTGACCATTCTTATATTTTTGGAAAAATGTCTATTCATGTCCTCTGCCCATTTTTTATTTGGATTGTTTGGGTTTTTTGCTACTGAGTTGTATGAGTTCTTTATATATTTTGGATATTAACCCTTTATCATGATTTTCAAATATTTTCTCCCACTCTTTAGGTTGCTTTTTCATATTGTTTATGGTTTCCTTTGCTGTGCAGCAGGTTTTTAATTTGCTGTAGTTCCATTTGTTTAATTTTGCTTTTGTTGCCTTTGATTTTGGTATCAAATCCAAACAGTCTTCACCAAGACCACTGTCAATGTTTTCTTCAGGAGTTTTATGATTTCAGGTCTTACATTCAAGTTTTTAGTCCATTCTGAGTTAATTTACGTGCATGGTGTAAGATAGTGGTCCAGTTTCATTCTTTTGCGTATGGTTGTTCAGTTTTCCCAGCATCATTATTGAAGAGACTATCCTTTCCCCATTGTACATTCTTAGTTCCTTTGTCATAAATTAATTGACCATACATGCCTGGCTTTATTTCTGGACTGTCTTTTCTGGTCCATTGATCTGTGTGTCTGTTTTTATGCCAGTACCATAATGTTTTGATTACTATAGCTTTGTAATGCAGTGGTCCCCCCTTATCCATGTGGGATACATTCCAAGACTCCCACTGAGTGCCTGAAACCACGGATACTATCAAATTACCGTGGTTATAGTATATACCAACCCTGTATATACTATATTTTTTCCTATACTCATGTGTGGGTAGCATATATGATATGGATACACAGAACAAAGGGATGATTCACATCCACGTGGGACAAGCAAACTTTCATCATGCTCCTCAGAACAGTGTATTATTTAAAACTTATGAATTATTTACTTCTGTAATTTTCCATTTAATATTTTCAGACCACGGTTGACCTCAGATAACTGAAACGGAGGAAAGTGAAATACAGATAAGAAGGGGACTGCTGTATAGTCTGAAATCAGAAAGTGTGATGCCTCCAGCTTTGTTCTTCTTTCTCAAGATTGTTTTAGCAATTCGGGGTCTTTTGTGGTTCCATACAAATTTTCAGATTATTGTTTCCTATTTCTAGAAAAATGCCATTGAGAATTTGGTAGAAATTGCACTGAATTTATAGATTGTTTTGGGTGCTGTGGACATATTAACATTGTTAGTTCTTTCAGTCCACTGGTATGGAATATCTTTTCATTTATTTGTGTCTTCAGCTTCTTTCATCAGTTTCTTGTAGTTTTCAGTGTACAGCTTTTACCTCCCTAGTTAAATTTATTTCTAGGTATTTTATTCTTTATGCTGCAGTTATAAATGAGATTGTTTTCTTAATTTCTCCTTCTGATAGTTCATCATTAGTGTATAGAAATGCAACTGATTTTTTTTAACAGTTTGAATCCTGCAGCTTTACTGAATTTGTTTATTCTAACAGTTTTTTGGTGAAGTCTTTAAGGTTTTATATGTATAATATCATTTCATGGGCAGATAGAGACAGGTTTACTTTTTCCATTCCAGTTTGGATGCCTGTTATTTCTTTTTCTTGCTTAATTGCTCTGGCTAGGAGTTCCAGCACTGTGTTGAATAAAATTGGCAAGGGTGGGCATCCTTCTCTTCTCCCTGATCTTAGAGGAAAAGCTTTCAGCTTTTAACTGTTGAGTATGATGTTAGCTATGAGCTTGTCATATATGGCCTTTATTATGTTGAGGTACATTCTCTCTATACCCATTTTATTGAGGAAAATATTTAATACTTCTTAATATAAGTCAATACCCATTCGTGATTTTTTTAAAATTCCTAACATAGTAGGAATAAACAGGAAATTCCTTAAACTGGCATTTACAGATTACATGATTACAAACATGGAAAATCCAAAGGAAACTTTAGCCAAATTATAGTATAAGAAAATTCAGCAAAATTGCTGAATATAAGGTCAGTTGTATCTGAATTCCAGGCACAAAGAATTATAAAATGAAATTTCAAGAGTAATATAGTTTATAATTGCAGCACAAGTCATCATATACCTAGTAAGAAATTGAAAAGTGTACAGGACCACTCAACACTACACAGAAAACTATAGAATATTATTGAGAGAAATTAAAACCTAAATAAATGGTGGGATATGTCACATTCACACTCTCACCACTTTTATTCAACATAGTTTTGGAAGTCCTAGGCATGGCAATCAGAGAAGAAAAAGAAATAGAAGGAATGCAAATTGGAAAAGAAGTAGTAAAACTGTCACTGTTTGCAGATGACACGATACTATACATTAGAAAATCCTAAAGACACCACCAGAAAACTACTAGAGCTCATCAATGAATTCCAGTAAAGTTGCCAGAAACAAAATTAATATACAGAAACCTGTTGCATTTCTGTACACTAACAATGAATTTTCTGAAAGAGTAATTAAGGAACAATTCCATTTATAAACGCATCAAAAATTAAAATACCTGGGAATAAACCTACTTAAGTTAAAGAACTGTACTCAGAAAACTATAAGACACTGATGAAAGAAATTGGAGAACACACAAACAGATGGAAATATATACCGTGTATATGGATTGGAAGAATTAACATTGTGAAAATGAACATACAACCAAAAGCAATCTACAGATTCATTGCAATCCCTGTCAAAATACCGAGGGCATTTTTCACAGAACTAGAACAAATAATTTTAAAATTTGTATGGAAACGTGAAAGACCCTGAATAGCCAAAACAATCTTCAGAAAGAACAGAACTAGATGAATCACGCTTGCTGACTTCAGACTATACTACAAAGCTACAGTAATCAAAACAGTATGGTACTGGCATAAAAACAGATACATAGATCAGTGAAACAGAATGGAGAGCCCAGAAATAAACTCATGCACTTATGGTCAATTAATCTACGACAAAGGAGGCAAGAGTATACAATGCAGGAAAGACAGTCTTGGCAATTCCCTAGTGATCCAGTGATTAAGACTCTGCACTCTCACTGCCGAGGGCCCAGGTTCAATTCCTGCTCGGGGAACTAAGATCACACAAGCTCTGTGGCATGGCCAAATAAAGGAAAAGAAAGGAGAGTCTCTTCAATAACTGGTGCTGGGAAAACTGGACAGCCACATGTAAAGGAATGAAATTAAAACATTCTCTAACACCATATACAAAAATAAACTCAAAATGGATCAAAGACCTTAACGTAAGGCTGGAAACCATTAAACTAAAAGAAAGCAGAACATTCAGCGCATTCTCGATATAAATCATACTAAATTTTTTTTGCATCTATCTCCTAAAGCAAAGCAATAAGAGCAAATATAAACAAATGGGACTTAATTAAACTTAAAGCTTTTGCACAGCAAAGAAAGCCATAAACAAAACAAAAAGGCAAACTACAGAATGGGAGAAAATGTTTGCAAATGATATAACTGATAAGGGGTTAATATTCACATATATAGACAATTCATACACCTGAACATCAAAAAAACAAGCCTAATTAAAAGATGGTTAGAAGACCTGAATAGACATTTTTCCAAAGAAGACATACAGCTGGCCAACAGGCACATGAAAAGATGCTCAACATCATTAATCATCAGAGAAATGCAAATTAAAACCACAATGAGATATCACCTCACACCTGTCAGAATGGTTATCATCAAAAAGACCACAAATAACAAATGTTGGTGAGGATGTGGAGAAAAGAGAACCCTTGGGTGCTGTTGGTGGGAATGTAAATTGGTGCAGCTACTGAGGAAAACATTATGGAGGTTTCTCAAAAAACTGAAAATAGAACTACCATATGACCCAGCAGTTCCACTCGTGGGTATTTATCTGAAAAAAACAAAAGCACTAATTCAGAATGATACTTGTATCCCAATGTTCATAGCAGCATTATTTATAATTGCCAAGATATGGAAGCAACCCAACTGCCCATCAACAGATGAATGGATAACGGAGATGCGGTGTATACAATGGAATACTACTCAGTCATAAAAAAGAATGAAATTTTGCCATTTGCATCAAATGCATGGACATGGAGGGTATTATACTAAGTGAAATGTCATACAGAGAAAGACAAACACTGTATGATATCACTTATATGTGGAATCTAAAAAGTACAACAAGCTAGTGAATATAACAAAAAAGAAACAGACTCACAGTTATAGAGAACAAACTAATGGTTACCACAGTGAGGAGAGGGAAAGAGGGAGGGGCAAGATAGGCATAGGGGATTAAGAGGTACGAACTACTATGTATAAAATAAGAAAGGTACAAGAATATATATTACAACACAGGAAATATGACAAATATTTTATAATAACCATAAATGGAATGTAGCCTTTAAAAACTGTGAATCACTTTGTTTTTGTATATCAACTATACCTCAATTCTAAAAAGAAGAAGAAAGAAAAGAATTAGAAGGCTTAATATTATAAAGATAATGATTTTACCCAGTATGATCTATAGAATCAGTGCATTTCTGATCAAAACCTTTGCAGAATTCTTTTGTGGAAATTGACTAGGTAATTCTAATGTATAATACATATGGAAATGCAGAGGGACAAGGTGCTCTTGAAGAAGAATGAAGCTTGAGGACTTCACTACCTGTAACCAAGACTTTGCCATAACTTAATTACACTAATCAAGGCAGTGTGATATTGGTACAAGTGAAAACAAACACACACAGGGGAACAGGATAGAGAATCATGAAACACACCCATAGCTGTATAATGATGTGGTTTATGATAAAAATAACACTGCAGTGAATTGGGGAAAAGATAACCTTTTCCATAAATGGTCCTGGATGAACTAGGTATCCATATTTAAAAACTAGTTTTGACCCTTACCTCACACCAGACACAAAAGTCAATTTCAGGTGGATTACAAGTATATAAATGTGAAAGATAAAATGATACAGCTTAAAGATGAAAAAAGAAAATGTGTTTATGGCTTATGACAGTTAAAGACACAAAAACTACAAACCAAAAAGGCAGAGATAGATAAATTGAGCTACATTAGAATTAGGAATCTCTAGTCATCAAAAAACACTATTACAAAAGTATAAAGGTAAGCCATGGAATGGGATGATATATCTGACATATGCATATGTTTGAAAAAGGACTGATGTACAGATTATATAGTCAACAAAAATTAAAACAGTCCTATAGAAAAATAGGCAAAACACTTGAATAGGCACTTCAAGAAAGAGGATATCCAAATAGCCAATAAATAAAAGTGTTAAACTTTATTGATTGTGCACCTGGATGTGTTATTTAAATACATAATGAGATACCTCTCTGTACCCTCCAGAATGGCCAAACTTAAAAGAGGTTGATGATAACATCATCAACCTCTCTGTACCCTCCAGAATGGCCAAACTTAAAAGAGGTTGATGATAACATCATCACACATTACATATGTTGCTGATGAGATCACAAATTGGTACAGATATTTGGTATTGACTGAAGCCAAATATGTGCATATCCTCTGACCCAGCAGTTACACTTTTGGGTATATAAATGCATGCGTATGTGTACTAAAGGATATTTGTAAGAATGTTCATAGCAGCACTGTTGATGATAACCAAGAACTGGAAACAACTCAAATGTCCATTAGCAGCCAAATGCAATCTGGCAAATTTTACATCGGAGCACTCTCCTACAATGACAAGGGAACACTTCTGTATTAACAAAAAGTATGAATCTTATATAATATTAGATAAAATAACCAAAAACTAGAGTGCCTAATATATAATTCCCCTTATAAGAGGTTCAAAAATAGACAAAACTAATCTAATGATGATAGAGGCCTGTATGATGGGTATCTTTCTTGGTGAGATTTGTAAGGGGGGGTTCATAAGGAGCCTTCTGGGGTATTTGTAATGTTTGTAATGTTCTGTTTTTCAATAAAGGTGGTCATTACTTTGTGAAAATTCACTTCGTGAAAATTAATTGAGCTGTACACTTATGATTTTTGTGTACTTTTCTGTATGTTACACTTCATTTAAAAGTATGACTTTTAATTAAAATTTTTTTAATTAATTAAAAATTAATAAGCCATACATTTACATTTTCTTTCCTTAACATTGACTTCTGTTAAAACTCTGACATCTTGGATTTAAATTTTCTTTAAAACGTAAATGTTTTGCTAACTTAAAACAGTATTCCATGAGTTCATAATTCTGTTTGAAATAAAGGTATGACAGTATTTTATTTTATTTATTTATTTATTTATTTGCGGTACGCGAGCCTCTCACTGTTGTGGCCTCTCCCGTTGCGGAGCACAGGCTCCGGACGCTCAGGCTCAGCGGCCATGGCTCACGGGCCCAGCCGCTCCACGGCATGTGGGATCCTCCCGGACCGGGGCAGGAACTCGTGTCCCCTGCATCGGCAGGCAGACTCTCAACCACTGTGCCACCAGGGAAGCCTGACAGTATTTTATTTTTAATAATAAATTCGAAAGCATTCAGTAAGAAACAGTTGTGCCTCTGCTATTATTTTCTCTGCTATTATTTTCTCCATCGTCTACTCCCATCATTAGTTTTTCCTATTAATATATGTATTAGGTACTTTTCATACCTTCATCTCAGTTTTCCATGAGCATGTTTTAATAGCTTGAGCATATGTTGTGGCTTAGAGGAATGTCTTCTCTAGAGTCTTCTCTATTTAACTTTAAGGTGTAGAGCCAAGTGGAGATAATCCAGGAATTGAGCTATACCTAGGTGGAATTTGGGAGTGTGGTCTAAACTGAAAATATAGATTTGTGAATCACTAGGATATAGGTGGCAGTTGAAGAGAGGAGTCTAAACCTTGAGGAAGATTATAAGGACAGGAGAAGGAACAACAAAGCCTGCAGAAGACAATGAAAAGGCCTAGCCAGAGAGAATAAGAGGGAAATCAGGAGTATGTGATATAATGGAAGCCAGTGGAAGAGATTGTCTTAACGAAGGTAGAATAGTCAGCTGTGTTGAATGCTACTGACAGATTAGGTAAGATAAAGACTACATTTGGTGATAGAAGGTTATCAGTGGTATTGGCAGGGTGGTGAGAGTGGGAGTAGTGGAGATAAAAAATAAGTTTGCAGTAAGTTGAGAAATACATAAGAGATAAGAAATTAGAGACAGCCAAAATTTGGATTTAAAGGGGGAGGAAGAAGATTAATTAGGAGGAATTTGGGTGAAAAGGATTTTGTTTTTTTGTCTTGGGGAGGGGAGTGCTGTTACAATGAAAGAGACTTGAACATGTTTTAGTGCTGATGGGAACGAGCCAGTAGGGAGAGAGCAGTTATACATACTCGGGAGATAGAGGCAATAATGTATAGGGTGAGATTTCTGACAGTGCTGAAAGTGATCTGAACACAGGTGGGGAAATTAAATAAGAGGAAGGATCATTTTTTTCATGATAACAGGAATGAAGAAGGAAAAAAGATAAGCGGAAGCAAATGTGTTTATAAGTTTGTTTTTAAGACAATAAGGAAATTCTCATTGAATGGCTCCTATTTTCTCTTTGGAATGAAAGATCAGATCACCTGTAGTGATGAAGGGGCGATTTTTGTGGAGAGTGGCGAAGGTTTGAAATAGCTGCAAATATTGTAGACAACGCTATTGAAATTGTAGGACCGGCAGTCAGTACTAAAGCCCAGTTGAGATGAATGATCTTTTATAGTGATACTAGTCTTCTCTATTATAAGATTTTCTTCACCTGGATAGGGCAGAGGTCAACTAACTGCGGCCCATAGGCCAAGTCTAGGCTCTGGGCCAAGGCTTCTCATGGACTCTTTTTGTAAAAAAAAAAAAAAAAAAAAGTGTTACTGTAACACAGACATGCTCATTTATTGTCTATGGCCACTTTGACACTACAGTGACAGAAATGAGTAGTTGGTTCTCAAAGCCTGCAATCTGACCCTTTACAGAAGTTTGCTGACCTCTGGTGTAGTTAAACCTGGATATAGGTACACGGAAGGCAGACATTTGGAGTCAGGTTGAGGTCTTGACAAATGCAATGATAACATAAAAGATATTGGCAGTTGAAGCATTGAAACTTGGAATCCAAGCTGACGAAGGAAAAGAAGTGAAGAAAGGAACTGATAGGACTTCTGGGCTTTATTGGGGTGTCTTGTAGGTAGCTGGGCGGGGGGGACCTGGAACGATATAAAATTTGGTCATATATAACTGAAATAGGTGATTTCAAAGGAGAAGCAGTTCTAGGTGATGAGAATGTCCTGGGTGTGGTAGCTGAGGTTGTATGGCACTGGGAGGCAGAGTACTGGCTAGATCATCTGTGTAGATGCTGAAGTCCCTCAGAATGGAGCGGAAGGGAAGATGGTGAACCAAGTGGTTGTCTTGTCTTGATTTCTGGGATTTATTAAAGAAAAATAAATAAATTGCTAACAGTCAATTAAAAAATTGCTAACTGTGAAAATAAGCAAATAGAAAATTTGTTGCTTTTGTGATTGTAATTAGAACTTACACTTATTTTAAATGTCTTTTGATTATCAGATTGCAGACGTATTTAATTTTGAAGAAACAGTTTATAGTCATCATATGTCTCCAGTTGCCACCAAGCACTGTTTGGTAGCAGGTTTGTACATATGTTGTTTTTTAACATATTGAAAACTTTCTCCCTTTTAATATCTAGTTAGTTTTGATATAAACATTTTAACCCTGATGAAGATCACAATTCTTTAAAAAAAAAAAAGTGTGTATTACTCTTTGTATTCAGTTTAACGGATATTGTACAAGTTGGGCACTGTGCTAGGTTTCAAAGTGGCTAGGATTCAAAGATTAAGAAAGCACATTTCTGTTCCCTTAAGAGTTACTTTTTTTAAAATTTTTAACATCTTTATTGGAGTATAATTGCTTTACAATGGTGTGTTAGTTTCTGCTTTACAACAAAGTGAATCAGCTATACATATATCCCAATATCCCCTCCCTCTTGCGTCTCCCTCCCACCCTCCCTATGCCACCTCTCTAGGTGGTCACAAAGCACGGAGCTGATCTCCCTGTGCTATGCAGCTGCTTCCCACTAGCTATCTATTTTACATTTGGTAGTGTATATAAGTCCATGCCACTCTCTCACTTCGTCCCAGCTTACCCTTCCCATCCCCATGTCCTCAAGTCCATTCTCTACATCTGTGTCTTTATTCCTGTCCTCCCCTTACATTCTTCAGAACCTTTTTTTTTCTTTTTTTTAGATTACATATATATGTGTTAACGTACGGTATTTGTTTCTCTCTTTCTGACTTACTTCACTCTGTATGACAGACTCTATGTCCATCCGCCTCACTACAAATAACTCAATTTTGTTTCTTTTTATGGCTGAGTGATATTCCATTGTATATATGTGCCACATCTTCTTTATCCATTCATCTGTCGATGGACACTTAGGTTGCTTCCATATCCTGACTATTGTAAATAGAGCTGCAATGAACATTGTGGTACATGAAAGAGTTACTTTTAAATCACCAAAGTTTCAAAGATTTTACGTGAACAAAATTTGGCAGCTTTTTCATTTTGACACAGTAAAACAAGGAAATGATTTCCTTTTCTCTAGAATGTGTGATTCAAATTAAACATCCATTTTTATGAAAGCACCTGCAACAAAAATTTTCATGTGTGAAGAAGAAAAAATGTCTTCCTGGTATCAGGTATCAGGTCCCTGTGACATTATTTCTGTGGCACTTCATGAATCTCTTCACCTCCAGACATCAGTCAGCTGCTTCATCTTTAAAGAGTTTGGGCACTAACTTGTCTTTGAGGTCCACTCAGTCTGTGTCCAGAGTTTCTGTGAATCTGTTACTAGTGATTAGAAGTATATCATTACCATGGAAAAGCTAAGCTATTAAAATAAAATGAATTTTTCTAGTTATAAACATTAATAACTATTTAAAGTATATTATTAGCATACATTTTTATATTTCTGCATGGATACAGTGAGTATGTCATGACTCATAGGGTAGTTTCTTGTTTCCTTTTGGTGATGATTTATAGTAAAATTATCTTAAACTATTTTTTTTGTTTTGTTTTTACAGTTGGTACTAGAGGGCCCAAAGTACAACTTTGTGACTTAAAGTCTGGATCCTGTTCCCACATTCTACAGGGTATTTGAAACAACAACTACTTTGAGTAAACCATTCAACAAAATGAAACATTATTAACAATGTATTCTTTATAAGTGACATGACTGATGTATTTTGTGCTAGTTGTTAGAAGTCAGCAGGGAATTAAAGATCCTTTTGTGCATTATTGTTATAAAACTAAACTATTGAGGAGACATTTTTATGTACAGTAGCCAAGGGGAAGCTCAAAGAATATAGAAAGTCTAACTCAAAAACCGTGTGTTATTTCTACATTGAAAAAAATGAACTACTTATGAAACTTACATCAGTACATTTGTCTCCATGAGCATTTTTTTAATATTGTTCTGGCTGAGTAAACATTCTTAATATTTAGGTGCTTCTTTTCTCAATAAAAATATTTTAGAAAAAGGTATTGAAATAATACTTCGGTAAAGTTTTACTAGCTTAAATTATTTTTGCTACTTTTTTATTAGTATTAGATCATCTAATTCTAAACAGTGAAAAAATAGGATGTAATTCAGATATACTATTTTTATTCATCTCTGAGAAACACATAATAAATATATCAGGAAAACTTGGTGAGATGGATAACATTTGTTTTACATTATCATGAATTTCTATGAATATAAGCTAGGTAGATGAAAATATATGATTTGAATAGTTTAGTTAGGTAGAAGTGAATTAAAATGCTGAAATCACTTATCCTATGAACTTATCACTTGTGCTTTCTAGATAAAAATTTTTATATAAATACCTTTTACAATCATGATTTAAAATAATTTTTTTCTGTTATAACTTTCTGAAAACTTAGAGAACATTTTTATTCTTTAGAATGTTTATCTTGTATGGTGGTTTGTTGCAGGGATTTTGTTGTAGAGATAAGTAAGTAAGCTTGAGCTATATCACTTATTAATAGATAGACTTGCTAGGCTAACACCTGTATTTGAAAAGACAGACTCACTTGCTCTGAATGTTTTTTCCAAAGCAAACCCAGACCTTTTATAATAAAATAGCATTGTGAGAAATGCCCCATAGACTTCACATTAATATTTAAATATAGATTATTATAAATGTGAAAAAAATCATGATTGTATCAATTTATTTTTAAGATTTAGTCTATGCTTTCTTCATAATCCAACAAAATTAATTGCACTGTATCTTTTGATTTTTTTCAAATATTTTGCAAGTCATTTTATACAGTTGTTTTGCAGGTCACAGACAAGAAATATTGGCAGTTTCCTGGTCACCGCGTTATGAGTATATCTTGGCAACTGCAAGGTAAAATGCAAATTATTTGGTTTTGAAGTTAATAATTAATGATAAGCATTTTGGAAAGACTGTTTTTATGTTAGACGCATATTTAGTTGCTAAGTAGGTCCTAGAAAATAAGATAATTGAGTTACAGATTTTAATTCATATCACCAAAAGAAATCTTCCTTTGCATCATAATCTTAATCCTGACTATCTATCTTGAAGGTGCTCACTTTGTAAAACAGAGAAAACAACAGAATCTGTGTAGCAATGCAAATCTACTAGTACTACCCATGAAACAACTGTGTTGTGTCATTTTTGCTTACAAAAGTGTAACACTGTCAATTTAAGAATAGTAGCATTTTAATTCATTTTCTTTAACCCAAAATTATTTTGAATCTGATTCAGCACATTCATCCACTCATTGATTCAGTTTACTAACATTTAATGACTCCTGTCATGTGCCAAGCATTGTGCTAGGGACACAGAGGTAACACAGGTGTAGTCCTTTCAAGAAGGTAATAGTCTAATGAGGGGGTATAGTCAGAAAAATCAGTGATTTCAGAACATCCTGAAAAATGCTTTAATAGAGATATGTCTCTGGTAGGTATAATATGGGAAAAAAGAACAAGAGCACGTAACTCTTTTTCTTTTCTTTTTTTTTTTTTTTTAATTGGGGTATAGTTGTTTTACAGTGTTGTGTTAAAAGCACTTAACTCTTGAGGATCAGGGGGGTTGGGGGTTTTGTTTGCTGAAAGGAAGAGTCTTACATATTTAAATGCTGACGGAAAAGTATCGCTGGAGAGAAATTAGTGAAGATAAGAAATGAAGGGGTGACTTCCCCAGTGGCGCAATGGTTAAGAATCTGCCTGCCAATGCAGGGGACACAGATTTGAGCCCTGGTCTGGGAAGATCCCACATGCTGCAGAGCAACTAAGCCCATGCTCCACAGCTACTGAGCCTGCACTCTAGAGCCCATGAGCCACAATTCCTGAAGCCTGCACGCCACAACTACTGAAACCCGCGCACGCTAGGGCCCACGTGCTGCAACTGCTGAGTCTGCGTGCTGCAACTACTGAAGCCTGTGTGCCTAGAGCCTGTGCTCCACAGCAAGAGAAGCCACCACAATGAGAAGCCCATGCACCATAATGAAGAGTAGACCCTGCTCGCCGCATCTAGAGAAAGCCCACGTGCAGCAGAAAGGACCCTACGCAGTCATAAATAAATAAATAAACAAATTAATTAATTTTTTTAAAGAAAGGAAGAAATGGAGGGAATAATTGGTACATCAGGACCTTGACTAGACAAGAGAGGGTAATATCAAGGGTCCCAATAGAAGGGGACACTGATTTGACACATGAAGGGTATCATGAGACTAAATGGAAGGAGGAAAAAGGCATGAATACAATTAAATTTGTGACTTTGGCAGAGAAGCTCAAGAAATGTGAACCCAGTGGCCTCTGTTGTTTTTTAGTGAGTAGAACTTGATGTCATCTATTGAAAATACTGGAATAGGATGCAATTTTCAGGGAAGGTAGTTAAAGATTTGGAATAACAGTTTTAATGAATGGAAGAAGGAGCTGATTAAGGGCACATAGGATTGCTGGTCAGTATTTTGTGCTCTATCGAAGGTGTAGCCCACAGCTGTACTAAGCCACAGAAATCAAAACATTGAATGACACAGACTTAACAATTGTCTAAAAATCGTTCAAGTCACAGGTATAAGGAAGGAAATAAAATCACCAAAAGGCTTATAGGAAGGATCAAGGACCTAATGAGATACAAGCATGAGTGTTGATAAGAAAATTTAAAAACTGAAGGGACAGGAAGTAGTAATCAAATTTTGATATAGACATTTTAATAAAACTTTTTGCAGAAGAATTATTACAAAAACTACTTTTATTAGTCTTATAAAGAAATGTCTCAGTATTTGTATAGCAGCCAGCCCTTCCTCTCTGTTACAGTTTATTCCTCAGAGAAGCCTCTGTTAGTAGTTTGCAGAATGTGACATTGAAATTTATGATTTCTGAAGTAGAACAAAGTCGAGAATGTAGCCATAAGAAGGCTGGCCAAAGAGGTGTGAAGGTGAGGAGCTAGGCACTACTTGTGGGTCCATGCTAGACTGGATTTACATTGTTTGTTTCTAATTTGGTTTTCCTCAAATCAGGAGGGAAACTGAGGCTTTCAATTCTCAGAGTACCCCAGGAATTTGAATCAGTACTACAATGGACTTAGTCATCAATGTTAGGAGTTAGTTATGTGCATATCTAATCTGTTTCAGAAGAGACTTAAGTCCTCAGACTCCTCCCATTGCAGACCTATTCCCCAGCTGGAAAGAAAGAAAACCAAATTGAGAATGGAAAATGCTAACTTTTTGCCGACTATTCTAATTGGCTACGTTTGATGGTGATCTGTGAAAATAACCAAAGTTATGGGAAGAGATAAACCCTGTATAGATATTTTTTTAAAGGTTTATAAATGAGAAATAAGCTTATAAAATGCAGCGTAATACTCTTTCTAATTAAAATGACCTGGATAAACCCAACAGGTTAGAATATTATTGAGGGCTTTGTGAGGATATGATAGCATCAGTTGAACTGATTTATATTTTCTTTAGTAGTAGTTTAGAAGCTGAAATTGATATATGATCATGGTTTTACCTTTTTTCGTTTCACTTGAAATAAAATGAAAATAAGTGTCGAATTTCTAGGAGACATTAAATTTATTTCTTGTATATCTGGCAAAGATTGATTTGAGTACAGGAAACCAAATAAAAATATTTTGTCCTATGATTCACCTTATTCTTAATTTTTTTCATAAAAAAAGAAAAACCATATTCCTACCAAATGGATTCTTAAGCAAAGTGAAATTAGTTCACTGCTTGATTATCTAGGCAACATTTGAATAACAAACAGTAGAACAGATATAGTAACAAATTTGCCAAGGAACAAAGCTCTAAGCCTGTCTAGTCTTTGGAGAGGAAGATGCTCATGTCATTAAAAACAACAGAAGAAACAGCAGAATTCCATCCTTGTGATTTACTTTTTTTTTTTTTCTATTTTTTCACTTCTTTGTGCTACTATTGACTATTGAATATTTGCTGGAAAGGCAAAAGTACAACCATCCAAATGTACAAATACATTTGTGCTAATATACTGAGACCTCTGTATGCCATAATACTGGAAAGGTGGGTGAGGAGTACAGTTATTATCCTAGCTATACACGTTAATGTAGCATTTATGTCTTCTCAGTGCTGACAGTAAAGCAAAATTATGGGATGTGAGGAGAGCATCAGGATGTTTGATTACTCTTGATCAGCATAATGGGGAAAAGTCACAAGCAGTTGAATCAGGTAATGAAAAACACATTAATACAGAAATATGGCATTGATAGTATTTTTATATTGAAATTTTTGAATTGAAACCAAATAAATGTATGTTGACAAATTGTAGATTTTATGTTTTTTTTAAAAAGGCATTCACAACAAATCAGTTTCTAAATTTACATCAACTAAATTATGGTTGTCTTTTTTTTCTTTTTTTTTTACTAAGGATTCCAGTGAGCTTTTTTTTTTTTTTTTAATTTTTTTTTAAATTTTTAACATCTTTATTGGAGTATAATTTCTTTACAATGGTGTGTTAGTTTCTTCTTTATAACAAAGTGAATCAGCTATACATACACCCCCATATCTCCTCCCTCTTGCGTCTCCCTCTCACCCTCCCTACTCCACCCCTCTAGGTGGTCACAAAGCACCGAGCTGATCTCCCTGTGCTATGCGGCTGCTTCCCACTAGCTATCTATTTTACATTTGGTAGTATATATAAGTTATGGTTGTCTTTCTTTAAGATACAAGTAAGGGGACTTCCCTGGTGGTCCAGTGGGTAAGAGTCTGTGCTCACAATGCAGGGGGCCCAGGTTTGATCCCTGGTCAGGGAACTAGATCCTGCATGCTGTGTGGCATGGCCTTTAAAAAAAAAAAAAAAGAAAGAAACTAAAAGATACAAGTAAGTATGGCATTTCTTCTGCCCCTGAATTTTTGAATGTAGAAACTTTTCTGGATTAACTTGTTATTTTATTTTTTTCCTCACATGAGGCCAACTAATACAAATTCAGTGCCATTTAGGAAGTTACAGTAAATTAAAGAAATGGTAATATTTTGTGTCCATTTTGTCACAAAATTTGCAAGTTGTGTTTAATTTGAGTCCACTGCAATCCAGGTGACAAAGTACCTCGATTGCATTTTTATAATAGAATTTAATTTCTGTGTAGGTTAAAATTCTGATTCAGAATTAAATTTGGACCAGAAATACATTAGGTTGAACTATATAAAACCTATGATTGTTTTAATAATCTTTTAAATTAAATTAATCAGGTTATTTAGAATTACACTTTCTCAAACCTGTTCATTTTAGAAGTAATATAAATTTTGATTGAGACTATAACACTTCTTTAAGTGGCAAATACTAGTATTATTGATTTTTTTTCTTTTTTTTAGTATTATTGATTTTTAATAGTCCATGGAATGATTTTTAGATTGCAAATGGAAATAATATATAAGAAGTTTAATTTTCAATTTAAAATTTTTGTGGTAAGTTTATGCAGTTAATTGAGTTTGATAGCACAGCTTACTCTCTGAAGAAAAATTATATTTGGCAGGATTTTCTCCCTTTGCTTTTCCTATTTTCCTCTGCTTTTATGGTTCTAATTTATATAGCTTATGTTCAAGTAATCCAAAGGGATGATTAGTTTTAAATATAATCAACTTATATTTAGATAATTCAGATAGTTTTCCTTTAATATGTTTAAATAACTATATCATCAAGCATTAAGTGTGTGTTGAATTTATAAGAACAGATAAACTGAATTGTGTTTTTCATTGCAGCAAACACTGCTCATAATGGGAAAGTTAATGGCTTATGTTTTACAAGTGATGGGCTTCACCTCCTCACTGTTGGTACAGATAATCGAATGAGGCTCTGGAATAGTTCCAATGGAGAAAACACACTAGTAAGACATTTTAAGTACCTTGAATGTTTTGGATCTACATTAAGGAAATGAATCTGTGACTTAACACTTGGTGTTTTTCTGTAGATTTGACTTTGTTTCTTGCCTCTGAATCACAGCTTTCTTTATATAATATTTTTCCATTATGTGAACTAGTAATTCTCAACTCAGGACAACCCGCCCCACCTCACCCCACCACATTCTCCCCACTTAGTGTAGAATCATTGCTCTACTGAGCCACTGTGTATAATGGGAGCGTGCCATCTCTCTCAAGTTTATTGTAGAAGAATAAAAGATTGAGAACAACTGATATAAATTAAAGCTATAAAGTTAGTCAAATTTTATATTATGTCTGACTTTTAAACAAAATCCAAAATGAGGGCTTCCCTGGTGGCACAGTGGTTGAGAGTCCGCCTGCCGATGCAGGGGACATGGGTTCGTGCCCCGGTCCGGGAAGATCCCACATGTCACAGAGCGGCTGGGCCTGTTAGCCATGGCCGCTGAGCCTGCGTGTCCGGAGCCTGTGCTCCGCAACAGGAGAGGCCATAACAGTGAGGGGCCCGCGTACCGCAAAAAAAAAAAAAAAAAAAATCCAAAATGAGGGATTTCCCTGGTGGCGCAGTGGTTAAGAATCCACCTGCCAATGCAGGGGACACGGGTTCTATCCCTGGTCCAGGAAGATCCCACATGCCGCAGAGGAACTAAGCCCGTGCGCCACAACTACTGAGCCTGCGCTCTAGAACCCGCGTGCTACAACTACTGAGCCTGCGTGCTGCAACTACTGAAGCCCACGTGCCTAGAGCCCATGCTCCGCAACAAGAGAAGCCACCGCAGTGAGAAGCCCACGCACCACAATGAAGAGTAGCCCCCACTCAGTGCAACTAAGAAAGCCCACACGCAGCAATGAAGACCAAACGCAGCCATCCATAAATAAATAAATAAATAAAAATCCAAAATGAATGTTATAGTATGAAAACATATGGTAATTGGAATAGATGTGTTCTAAAAGTGCTAGATTCTTTTTTTTTAATTGAAGTATAGTTGATTTACAGTATTGTGTTACTTTCAGGTGTACAGCAAAGTGATTCAGTTATACATATGTATATGTGTATATCTTTTTTTTTCAATTCTCTTCCTTTATAGGTTATTACAAGATACTGAATATTGTTTCCTGGCTATACAGTAAATCCTTGTTGTTTATATATTTTATATATGGTAATGTGTATCTGTTAATACCATACAACTAATTTATCCGCTCACCTTCCCCTTAGGTAACCATGGGTTTGTTTTCTATGTCTGTGAGTCTGTTTCTGTTTTGTAAATAAGTTCATTTGTACTCATTTTTAGATTCTGCCTATAAATGATATCATATAATATTTGTCTTTCTCTGACTCACTTCACTTAGTA
Organism: Pseudorca crassidens; assembly: GCF_039906515.1. Taxonomy (NCBI): domain Eukaryota; kingdom Metazoa; phylum Chordata; class Mammalia; order Artiodactyla; family Delphinidae; genus Pseudorca; species Pseudorca crassidens. The sequence continues at coordinate 48,018,209 of NC_090298.1, read as the reverse complement.
TGATAATCTCTAGGTCCATCCATGTTGCTGCAAATGGCATTATTTCATTCTTTTTTATGGCTGAGTAATATTCCATTGTGTATATATATATATATATATATATATATATATACACTACATCTTCTTTATCCATTCATCTGTCGATGGATATTTAGGTTGCTTCTGTATCTTGGCTATTGTAAATAGTGCCACCATGAACATTGGGTTGCATGTTTCTTTCTTTTTTTAATTCTTTTTTATTTTTTTTTAATTTTTATTTATTTTATCTTTGGCTGCGTTGGCCCTTCATTGCTGCGTGGTCTTTCTCTAGTTGCGGCGAGCCGGGGCTACTCTTCGTTGCGGTGTGTGGGCTTCATATTGCAGTGGCTTCTCTTGTTGTGGAGCATGGGCTCTAGGCACACAGGCTTCAGTAGTTGCAGCATGCAGGCTCAGTAGTTGTGGCTCACGGGCTCTAGAGCGCAGGCTCCATAGATGCGGCGCACAGGCTTAGTTGCTCCACAGCATGTAGGATCTTCCTGGCCAGAGCTCAAACCCATGTCCCCTGCATTAGCAGGCGGATTCTTAACCACTGCGCCACCAGGGAAGCCTGCATGTATCTTTTCTAATAAGAGTTTTCATCTTTTCCCATTATATGCCCAGGAGTGGGATTGCTGGATCATATGGTAACTCTATTTTCAGTTTTTTAAGGAACCTCCATACTGTTTTCCATAGTGGCTGCACCAATTTACATTTCCACCAACAGTGTGGAAGGGTTCCCTTTTCTCCACACCCTCTCCATACAAGTGCTAGATTCTTATGTGGTAATTAATTTTTAGTCTTTTTAAAAATTTATGTTATAGTCCTTACCAGATGGACCTCTGGTTTAGTCACTTTCAGAATAAGCTACCAAAAGTTTATAATTTGGCAATAATACTAATAGTTAATATTTATTGAGAGCTTATGTGCCAGTTACTATGCTAATAAAAATTAACATTTAATATATGTGCCAGAGTATACATGGTGTTGATTAATCACCACATCAACACTCTGAAGGGTGTTACTCTTATAACACACATGAGGAAAATAAGACATAAAATTAGGTAACTTGCCTGAATTTGCATAGCTAGAAAGCAACAGAGTTTGACTCTAGATTCTACTCTTGCCATAATGCTGATTATACCCAGACCCCTTAAAGCATTTATTAACTACCTTAAGGTTCATATTAATATTAATCATATTCCTTTCTTTAATCATCCTTTCTAGCTAATTCTCTCTTAGATATTCTAGGTATCACTTTTATTATTAAAAACTAACTTTAAGGTCAGGATTGTTTGTGCCAGATTACTTTAGGGTTTGCTAATCCCTCTTATTCTTTATGAAATGCTTCTCCATCGTGTCTCAGGCTAAAAACTCAGACATTGCAAATTTTAATTTAGAATCTCTCACTCATTATATTGTACCATGTCCCTAATCAGGTCACACCTTCCTTTTTCTCATTTTATTCATTTGTTTAATAAGAATTTATTGAGTACTTCCTATTTTCCAGGCAGTATTATACAGGAATAGACAAAACAGAAAAGTTCTATCCTTGTGGAGCTTACGTTCCAGGGAGAGAAAGAAAGACATCCATCAATGAATGGATGGATGGACGAATGGGTAAAATATATATTCGGTGCAGTAAGTACTGTAAAGAAAAGAAAAGCAAGGAAGGGAGCATAGAAAATATTAAGAAGCTGGAGTTGATGTTTTACCTAGGGCAGTCAGGCTAGGTCTGACTCAGAAGATGACATTTGGCCTTAAGGAAATGAAGGAGTGAGCCATCCAACATCTGGGAGGGAGAGCATTCCAGGAAGAGGAAGAAAGAAAGTACAAAGACCCTGAGGCAGGAGCATGCTTGGGATACCCAAGGAGCATGTATGTGGCTCTTGTGTTAGACTAGAGTAAGCAAAGGGGAGAGTAATAGGAGATAAGCAACAGAAGGAACAGGATACCAGAGCTTACAGGCTTGTAGCCCTTGGTAAGGGCTTCGGCTTTTTCTATGCGTGAGATAGAAAGCCACTCAAGGCTTTTGAGTGGAGAAGTGACAGGGTCATTTTGGAAAAGTAGGTTACATGTGCATCAAAGGTGAATGTGATAGAAATAAATGGTATTGAGTACATACATAAATTGTTAATGTGATTTTATTCCATTTTTCTCTCCATCTTGAAGGTGGTGATACTCATACTCTATGGATTTTTGCTAGTAAGCCCATATTTTGAATAGTGTGTTTAGAATGGATAATACATTTTAAAAAGGACTTGATCAAAGGAAAAGTCATTCATGCAAAAATACTAAAGTGGCCCAGAAACTCACCTACAAAGAACACTTAAAGGAATTGGGACATTGATCCCAGAAAAAGTAACTCTCAGGGGAAGCACACTGTATTCAAACACTTAAAGTGCTGTCAGACAGAATAGTAAGCAAATTTCAGCCCTGCCATTTAGTAATTTGGGTAGTAGGCAATTTATTTAAGGTGAGATCATGAAGGACTATGGTCAGAGTTTCAGTGTCTCCATCTTGTAAATCAGGATTATTAGGTACCTAAACAGTAATTGTAAGGGCAAAATGGAAGTATGTTAAGAGTGGTACTGTACCTGCTAAATAATAGGCATATCATAAATGATAACTTTTTGTTGTATGGTGTTGCCTTATTGGTAGTACCCTTATAATTTAAGAAAAATGTATAAGTACATGCTTCCAATATATGTATAATTATTTATAAATTATATACACGTACTGTTGTGAGTCCATATATTTTATTAAAGCTTAATTTCTTATTTTTTAGTTAAAAATGAAATAGAAATTCTCACATTTTCCCCTCATACCTTAATGGATCATCTTACAGACTCTTTGAGGTGCCAACTGCACTCTGGAAACCATTCCCTTAGAGTACAGAAAACTCTACCTACAGGGAAAATTCACAGAGAGACAGCTTTTGGCACAGCAACAAAATTTTAAAATAGCTATTCTGGTGTTTACTGTTTTAGTTATTGGTGTTATCATTCACCCAGTCACCAATGGCTAGAAAGTGGGAGTCTATCCTTTATTCTTCCCTTCCCTTATCCCAGCTATTAAATCATTTACAAGTCCTCTTAATTGTTTCTTCATAATTTATTTCTTAGCTCTCTTCCCTTCCAGCCTCACTTTGGGCCCTCATGGTCTCTCTTTAATTACTCTAACGTCCGTCTAACTTTTCCCAAACTCATCTCCCAGTGAAAGTGTTTCCTCAGTAAACTTTCAGGTTATGAAAACTGAATATTTTTGCCTGTTGTGCACAAGGCCTTCATAAGCTGTCCCTTCTAACTCACTAGCTTTACATCTTGCCACTTCCCCATTTTTTCCCGTGTCCTTAGCCATACTGAGCTACTTAAAGGTCTTTAAATATATGCTCTCTCACCCTTCCATTCTTTGCGTCGACTGCTGCCTTTGCTTTGGAATACCGTCTCCTCCTTCCTGTCCTAGCTGCTTCTCAGCTTTCAAGATTCATTTCAGGCACAATCTCTTTTTAACTCCTCTAGTCTAGCTTACCTGCTTCCAGAGTACCCAGTGCTCACTTGTATTACAGTAGACTGTGATCATCACTTAGTGGAATTAAAGAAAAATAATTTACCACAGTGTGGCACAGTGCTTTTTGGTTAGTATAGTCTAGATTTCAGTTTCTGATTCTGTCACTTACTAGCCAAGAGACCTTGATCGAAATACTTACTTAACCTTTCTAAGTGTTTTCTTTTTGTTTAATAATGCTACCTATCTTATAGTATTGTTTTGCATATTATATGAAATAATGCATGTAAAATATTTAACACATTGTCTGATACTTACAGCAAATGTTAACACTTAGTAAACATTACCTGTCATTATTATTAATTATGCTGATAGTTGTTTGACAGTGAAATGGGCTGCCTTATGACGGAATCTCGGCATCACTGTAGGTATTTATTCAGTGACTAGATGTATATATTTCCTGGAACAATAAAAGGGATTCATAAGATAGGGAACTGTGTTTGCCATCATCCTATCCCACATCTATGAAAATTTCCTCCCCATCAGAATCTTTTCAAAGACTGTACATACCACCTTTAAGACATCATAACCAAAAGTACCCTGTTCTTCTTCAATACTTTCATAATATATAGCATGATATTTGTCACATACTGCTTTTTATGTTAAGTGTTTATAGTCATAAAACGGGGAGCTTAGATAATCACCTAGCACAGTGTGTGACACTAAGCACTTAGTAATTGGTAGATCTCTCCTTTCCTTCACCTGTTACTAGAACTTCATTCCATAGGCATTGAAAAGATATTGATAGTTTTGAGCCCACAGGTGATTTGATCACAGCAGTGATTTACCAAGATTAATAGGACAGTAAGTTGCAAGATGGATTGCAGGGGGAACGCCTAAGGACAAAGACAAAAGTTAATTAGCTGGTTCAGTATTTATACCTCATTGAACACTTTCCAGTTCACATTTGGGAAGGAATGTGGTATAGTGGAAAGAAAATAGATTTTGTAGGTAGGTGTTCTGATGTGTGAATAAGACCATCACATTCTAGCAGTTCATAATTTTTCCAGGAGGAACAGAGAATTGCTAGTTGAGATTTGTGTTTTTTCTCCACCCCACCTCCCCACCCCACAGTGTTATTCTACAAATTGTTGTGCATGGAGGATCAAAAGACACAAATGAGGGAATGTTATTCTTTTAAATATATAGGAATTAATAAATCTAAGGACTCACTGAATACTTCTATATCCTAAGTGTTTTCTTATGCATTATTTCATTTTTTAAAAAATATTTATTTGGTTGCACTGGGTCTTAGTTGCGGCAGGCGGACTCCTTAGTTGTGGCATGCAAACTCTTAGTTGCGGCATGCCTGTGGGATCTAGTTCCCTGACCAGGGATTGAACCCGGGCCCCCTGCATTGAGAGTGTGGAGTCTTAACCACTGCGCCACCAGGCAAGTCCCTGCATTATTTCATTTTATTTTTCACAATAGCTCTGGTAAATGATGTTATTTCCTTTTAACAGATTAGAAGAATGAAACTCAGAGGTTAAATCATTCATTACTCATAAGAGGCAAAGGAGGGGTGTAGTGGGTTTCAAAAACCGAAGTCTACTGATTATAAGTTTAATGTTTTAACATTTCACTGTACTGCTGCTGCATTGAGATAGTTGAACACACATGCTCATTTCTGTCACACGTTAACCTCGAGGGTGGGTAAGCCGAATGTAGTATCCACAATTATCAGCATATATCCATTTGAGCCTCAGTGTTTGTTTATACACAGAAACACACACACACACACACTCCCACCCAACCTTTAGAAAAAGAAGGCAAATCAGTCACTGTCTGTTTAAACTCCATTATTAGCCATAGTGAAGGGAGATATTGGTGATCTGCTTGCTCATAATTCCTAAATGATTAGATACTGGTTTTACACTTACCCTAAGCTTCTTATCTAAATTATCACCAGGAAGTAAACCTTTATCCCCAAGCTTCTCAGACTTTGATGGACCTACAGAACATCTAGGGATCTTGTTAAAATGAAGATTCTAGTTCAGTAGATTGCGATGGGGCCTAGAATTTGTTTCTAACTGCTCGGGTGATGCTGATGTTGTTGGTCTTGCATCTTTGACTTACAGGTGTAGAATTTTTGTTTTTGTCCCAAATATATAATTATTTATAAGAAGCTGCAATTGTAGTATACACAGTATTTGTGTTCTTTGCTTTTTTATACTTAACTTTTATCCCTATTTTCTGCATAATTTTCATACTTATGATTTTTTTAATTTCTATATAAACTGTAGAGTTAATATAACACTATTAGGAATTTACATCTATTCTCAGTTACTTTGCCATTCTAGATAGTGTGGAATTGAATTCCTCTCGGCATGTACCTTTTTGCTGTTTAATTATTTCCCTAAGATAAATTCCCAGTAATAGTTACTACGTCAAGGAATAATGTCTTTGTTGTTTAAAGGGTACAGAGTTTCAGTTTTGCAAGATGGAAAATGGATAGTGGTGACGGTTGCACAACAATGTGAATATACTTAATGTCACTGAACTGTACACTTAAATTGTGGTTAAGATGGCACATTTTATGTTATGTGTATTTTATCATAATTTAAAATGTTATAAATGAAAAGAAAGTTATCCTCCCTCCAAAAATATATATACATATTATATATGTATGTGTATATATTTAATTTTTTTTTCTGGAGGGAGTATATACATATACGTGTGTGTGTGTATATATATATACATATACATAAAGTATACTTTTATATTTTGTTGCATAATAAACCATTTGGTCTTTTAGAAAGAATGATCAAATTGTGGTGCCACCTACACGTTTACTAGTATTGAGTGTCTCAATGGTTTATTAAAATTTTTGCTAAATGGTCTAAAATGATTCTTCAAGGTTGCCTTAATTTGCATTTTTATTTCTATCACAGTTGAAATGTGAACATTTGTTTTTGTGGGTCTTTTTACTATTTGTGTTTCCCTCGTATATGAAATGTACATTTATGTCATTGGCCCTTATTCCTATTAGGACATGGATCTTTTTTTTTTTAGACTTACTAGAGTCATTTCTATAGTAGAATATTTTAAGTAAATATTTTTTCCTATCTTTGTTGTCTTTTTAATTCAGATTTAAGTAAGTAACTGTATGCTTTTACATCCTACAGGTGAACTATGGAAAAGTGTGTAATGACAGTAGAAAAGGATTGAAATTCACTGTCTCCTGTGGCTGCAGTTCAGAATTTGTTTTTGTACCATATGGTAGCACCATTGCTGTTTATACAGTTTACTCAGGAGAACAGATAACTATGCTTAAGGGACATTATAAAAGTGTTGACTGCTGTGTATTTCAGTCTAATTTCCAGGTAAGAATGATATTTAGGGGAATTTAGAATGTTCGGGTAGCTAGCTTGCCAGAGTAGTTGTATATAAAAGAGTAAATTGCAATTTCATTCTAAGGAATTATACTTTTTATCCACATCCGAGCTAGAGTTTATTAAATAGAGGATAGATTTTTTTTTAGGTGGCATAGGATGTCTCTGTGAATCAATATAATACTGTGCAACTTGACTGGGATAAATTCTTTCTTTTGTATATGGGCTCCATTTATTTGGCAGTTGAAAATCTCTGGCAAATTAAAATAATTTCTTGCAAACGAGCTTTTGGGAAAAAAATGGAACATATGTGTCTCATCTCAAAATATAGTTTTTGTATCTTGATTTACGTATGTGTGAATGTCTGAAATTTTATTTTTTTCTTATTTTCTGCCAATGGCTAATAAGTTTACTTTAGTGTTGATGCAACTTACATAATTTCTTAAATACCTATGTTTTTTGTTTGTTTAACATCCTAACCTTTCTCTTTCATCTCACCAATGGAACAGATTGGTTTTTTCATAGAACATTTGCATAGATTACCTCATATGCTCCTTTAAATGAGTCCCTAATGTAGCAAGATTGTTGGTATTTTCCCTGCATCGTAGATAACGAAAATGAGGCTCATGAAAATTAAATACTGAAAGACTGAATATTATGGGTTATTAGAGCTAGGAGGGAATTTATCACCTTATTCATTCATTCATTAATACTCATTACTTAATTTGTGTCTGACGCTGTGAAGTAAGATATACAGGGCTGGTTTTTCAGCCAGCACACATCAGCATGGCAGTATCCATTATTAAAATACTCAAATTCATATCCTGCTGTTTGTTACATAGCTGTTGTACTAAGCCCCCTAAGTGACTTCCAGCTTCACCCCCTTCCCTGGGGCCTCCTAGACCCAGTAACTAAGAGGGACCTTCAGACCCTGCTCCCTCTCTATGTCCAGTATCTCTTTGGATTGGCCAGTGTCCTGATGTACCAATTATTAAATATTTTTAGTGTTACTTCTGGGAAAAGGCTACTAAGGCAACCAGAGGGGTGATGTGACTTGCCTCAAATCTGCAAGTAGATTGACGAAGCATGATTATCCATTCAAAGAAATTCTTAGAATACAGTACCTCTTTTCTTATCCAGAGTCACTTAGAGACACAGCCAAGATTTTAACACAGGTATTCTGACTACCAGTTGTTGCTTTCCACCAAATCAGAGCTTCCTAGAATGTATTGAAAGTATGTCCAGATATTTGATTCCCTTCAGTCCCTGGAATAGCTGGGACAAGCCTAGGATAGCCAGAGAGCTGGGGCCAGTTGCCTCCTGGCAAATACCAGTCCTTTTATTTATTTATTTATTTATTTATTTATTTATTTATTTATTTATTTAGCTACATTGGATCTTCGTTGCTGTGCGCAGACTTTCTCTAGTTGTGGCGAGCAGGGGCTGCTCTTTGTTGTGGTGCACAGGTTTCTCATTGCGCTGGCTTGTCTTGTTGCAAAGGACGGGCTCTAGGCGCATGGGCTTCAGTAGTTGTGCTGCGTGGGCTCAGTAGTTGTGGTGTCCGGGCTTAGTTGCTCCGCAGCATGTGGGATCTTCCCGGACCAGGGCTCGAACCCGTGTCCCCTGCATTGGCAGGCGGATTCTTAACCACTACACCACCAGGGAAGTGTGACAAATACCATTTCTATATGTGCTGTGCCCTAAGAAAGATTTGAATCACTGCATTACATCAGAAAGCTTCCAACTCTTATCCCTATTATGATTTCTGAAAAGGAAAATAATTATAAATCTAAATTATAAAAGTAAAGGAGAGTAGTATTTTTGCCTCCATTCAGCATCAGAACCCTTTTAACCAATTACATGTTACACACAACCCACTATCTGAAAATAAAATTGATATTTATAGTAATTCTATCATAAATGTAAAAATTTGAAAATATATACCCAACATCAAAATAAATAATGATAATAACTGATTATTTCCCTTTGACTAAAATAGGGATCCATGAGTCCATTCTGCTATTAGTAAGTAATAAATTGAAAGTCTGATGAGGAATTTACATAATCTCAAGGTAGCACCCTACAAAATATTAATTACAAAGGTAAAATGAGTAATTTTACCTTGAAGAAGACTGGCATACATCAGCTTAATCAAATTATCAAAGTGTGTGATATTCCTGGCAAAGATATATCACCTGAATTTGATCATGAGGAAACATAAGACAAGGTTATCTGACCTTAGTGTATCTTGGGTATATATCTTCTCAGGAAACTAAATTGCTCTAGGGCACTGAGCATATGAAAATATCTTTGCATCATCCATAGTTAGTGTAACCATACATTCTAGATTTAACAGTGCAGTCTGTAGAATTTTGTTCCATTTAGGAAATCTGATAATGTGTAACTAAATGTAATTTACTTAATTCTCTTTATATCTATATTTCCTATAAATGACTTCATAATCTTATTTTCCCTTTACCCAGAACCTTTACATATTTTTTTTTAGAAAAATACTAATTATACCATGCCTCAAATAGCTTTTGAGATGAGTAACAGTAAAACTAAATTATTTCATACCAGAACAGGAAAAAAAAGTTATAGTGTTAGAAATATTTGTGTAGAAATATATTTGCGAGAAAAATAAACATTTAATCAGTCAGAGGTTTATAACCACTTAACATTTTGCTGTTTTTTCTTTTTAGCCCTTCCTCTTTGCTTAGTAGCTTTTTAAAAAATTGACCTAGTATTTTACATCCTGTTTTTTTCTTTTCACACTATGACTATTTGGTTTACATCCTGCTCCTTTCTCTTGACAATATGAATATTTTCCACTGTCATTAAATATTCTTCAAAAATGAATTTAGTGATTATGTAATATCACATCATATTAATGCAGCATAAATTTAGAAATCATTACCCTGGACAATAATTTTTGGAAAATTATTATTATTTTTGTTATTATAAATATAATATTGATGATAATATCCTTGAATTTCATGTGTGTCTTTGGCATGACTTCCTAGAAATGCATACAGAAACTTCTGACACATGTTGAGATTTCATTCTCTGAAAAGATTATAGCAATTTATACCCTCTGTATGGGAGCGTATCTATTTCACTGCCGCATAGGAATATTTTCAGTACTAGCCAATATAACATATTTCTGAAGTTTTGTGGGGAGGTGAATGAACATTGTTCAGCATGTGCAGGCAGCATATCCATAAAGACATTGACACTGACTGTGCATCAGCCCAAGCTGCTTATAAAATAAGCTTCTCAGCAAGCATGGCATATATGTCTTAATGCTCTTTAGTTGAGTTCTTTTTTTGAACTTTTGGTCTATTTTAGCTAGAAACTCGTATTTTCTTCATTGAAGTCTTTATTAAAGCTCAGTTATTGACAGAAAAGGATGAAATTTATTTCTTCCATTTTTTTCTCATTCTCTGACACTTGAAATAAATGGATACTATGGGGCTTCCCTAGTGGCACAGTGGTTGAGAGTCCACCCGCCGATGCAGGGGACACGGGTTCGTGCCCCGGTCCAGGAAGATCCCACATGCCGCGGAGCGGCTGGGCCCGTGAGCCATGGCCGCTGAGCCTACGCGTCCAGAGCCTGTGCTCCGCAATGGGAGAGGCCACAGCACAGAGAGGCCCGCATACTGCAAAAAAAAAAAAAAAAAGGATACTATGATTGATTAAAAATTACAGTGATTGTTTTTGTGAATTTTAACATGTTAGCAACATGTTAACATATCATAATACTATTTTTAAATACAAAACAAGTCTTTACTACATCTTAAACAGAAAAAAACATCAGCCCAGTTTCTTTGGGGAGTAGAAATAGAATTAATCTTAATTAATCTAATCTAAGAAATAATCATTTAAAAATTGACGTCATTTATTTCAGATTGGCACCAGCTTTAAAGTGACCTACAATTACATCTTTGCTTTGTGTTATAGGAACTTTACAGCGGTAGCAGAGACTGCAATATTCTTGCTTGGATACCATCCTTACATGAATCAGTTCCTGATGATGAGGAGGTAAAATATTATTTATACAAATTGAACAGTGACTTCTAAATCATAAAAAAAGTTTTTATTAATTTACTTTATATGAGAGAAACTTTTAAAGCATTTCTTGCTATTTTGTGATTGTAAAAATAATTTGCCTCTATATTTGGAAAATTCAAAAAAATATTAAGAGAAGAACATAAATTTCTGGTTTATTAATTACTATTAACATTTTGATTTAATTCATTCTTGTTTTTTCCTGTGCGTACTTTTTAGCATGGTTAATATTATGCTTGAACATACAGCTTAGCATCCTGCTTAAGACTTTTTCCATGTCATTAATAAGTATTTGTAAATATTGTTTTTAATAATATAGCATTCTGTCATTTATTTACCATAATTTACTCAAGTATTTTCCTATTGGAAGACATTTCTTTTGATCATTATAAACACATCAAGGTAAATATCTGTTCAAAAATTATTTACATTTCTGATTACTTCTTTGGTTAGATTCCTAGAAGTAGTGTTACCTCTTGAGTTATCACGTATGACATGTTTAAGGTTCTTTATTCACACTATCAAATTTTATCAGTTTACACTTCTACCAGCAGTCTGTTAGTGCCTATCTCAGAGCATAAACTGGTACAAATATGACAGTGTGAATAAAGAACCTGAAAAATGTGGTGGGGAAACAAAGATAAATAAGACATGATTTCTGGTCTTAGGTAGTAGCCTCTGAATTTTTTTACTTTTTTGTCAAGCTATCTAAAGGTGAAATCTTCCAGATTTCATCATGTGTCTATGATTTATTATGGCTTTGATTAGTTTTAGTGTACACCTGCTTTAAATACTGAATTTTTTTTTTGTACAAAGCTTAATATGTTCAAATAATTTGGTTCAGCCATTGATTTTGCATTATTATTTAATTACTGTGTCCTGCTGTTTGGGAATTACTATATACATTAAATCCAACTCATAATACTATAAGCCATGTTAGAAAGTTTAACAATCATTCACCAAATGAAAACTATAAAAAAAAAAAGCTAGAAATAAATCATCTTTGGGCTTTCCTGGTGGCGCAGTGGTTGAGAGTCCACCCGCCGATGCAGGGGACACGGGTTCGTGCCCCGGTCCGGGAAGATCCCACATGCCACGGAGCGGCTAGGCCCGTGAGCCATGGCCACTGAGCCTGCGCATCCGGAGCCTGTGCTCCGCAATGGGAGAGGCCACAACAGTGAGAGGCCAGCGCCAAAAAAAAAATCATCTTTGACTTATGTATGAAAAAAGGATATTATTTAGAAGAAAACTAAATTGCTTATTTTATAAAGAGAGTATGTGACTCTGATGGTTTATTTCCTCATTATATAGTTACAGTGATAGTTTGAACTCCCCATCTAGAAGAATTTTTGTATATGGGAAGTTAAGCTGAACAAGTAGAAATCAAACAGAGGTACACAAAAAATAGGTTAGCTTTATAGTTAAGCTTTAGAGCTATGAAACCTTACCTTTTAAAATGCACTGTATATATTCTTTAGGATAGGCACCATTCTCAAATTAATATAAAATGGTAAGTGCTAAGATTATTTCCACAAAATTTTAGTTTGAAAGATTTCTGTGAATGTAGGTAGAACATGAATATGATCACGATGCAGATCCCAATAGAGAAGTCTGTCTACACTAGACCCTGTTCCTTACATGTATATTTACTATTTAACTCATATTTAAAAGTATTTTCATCTCACCTATCAAATGAAGGACTGCTGCAGTTCCCCAGAGAGGCAACTTAACACAAAACAAAGCATACACATGCACATACTCACACACTCACTTTATCTGTAGTTTCAGGTAAACTAAATAATAGTAATACTGGTAACTGGGTTCGAATCCCAGTTCTGCCATTCATTAGTGATCTGAGACAAGTTTATGATATCTTCAAACATCAGAATCATCAAAGCAAAATTGTTCTTAGGTTTCCTTTCAAATCCCCCCTTGAGATGAGATTTACTTCTCCATCAACCAACATACAATCCCTTAGGGGTGTTTTCTTCTGATATCCAAGATAGAAGAGGAACTTAGTTCTACCATAAGAAATTGAAGGGCATTGGGCAATAGGGGCAGGTTTTATGGTCTTTAAGCATAAATCCTGTTATTTAATTGGCAGGCTGTTTTGTTATATTCTGAGGAATCTACCTTCCTTTTGCCCCCTCTTCCTAACATTTGGTCACAATCAAAGCAAGCCTATGTAACTCCTACTCACTTTTTCCTGGCTGAGATCTCTAGGGTGACTATATTACAGTTTAAATCTGACCTCTCATCAAGAATCTTACTTTATTTTGACAGTTACACAATATGTAGCTGTTTTATTTACCACTTGTGTAGATGTATAATCACTTGCTATATTGAGACAACCCTATATTCTACCTATAAAGATTTTCCACTAATTACCAGTAAGAAATTTAGAATTTATCAAGATGCATGTATGGAAGATGATCCAGTTTGGTTTTGTTCTTCCTTCCCGTTACATGGACCTGAACTATATCCCCTTTAAACTCATGCTTCCCTGTCTCCATAACATTCACAACTATCTGTCAGTAGAACAGGCAGGCTGAATGGATATGTTCAAGCATAGAAAGAATGTCCACTAGGAGGAGATGTTGTAAAGAAAACTGAAGTAATAGATGGTAGTTAACTTGATCAGTAGGTCTCAAACAGTATTTGTGTACCACATCATATATAATATTTTTACTGAAGCTTTCAATTACAAGTAAGATGTTTTATTTGTGTTTTTTAACAATAAAATGTACTTCTAATAATACTGTAATATATTCATATTGTTATCCTTTACTGCTATAAACAGTAAAATTTATATGCAACTGCCTTTCCAGTTTTCACTTATTTTTGTTTGCTTACCATAGCAACAATAATTTACATTGAAATATAATTTTGCTTCTCTGTTGATTTTTAAAATGAAATTTAAGTGTTTAATAGGTTACATATTTGGCTTCCATAGTGAAATTAGAAGGCATGGCCTTTGTGTGGTTCATCTACCCAGGGACATTTTGGGGTAGATATCTAAGGCAGAGTTAAAGGCTTTTAGAGCTAGAGTAGGGAAGAATAATCACCTAACCCCTAAGGATAATACATCTTTAAATAAACTGTCACTAAATAACCTAACTTGGTAGTTAAATTATAAACCCAGAAAGGTAGGAAATTCAGTAAACACTTGGATGAAAGAATAAATGAACAGTCTTCAGTATGCTACTCTTGCAAATCAGTGGACTGCTACTAGAAATAAGTGAATAGTTTGCTGAGGTTTGGTAATAGTTTTGGATCTGGACACCAGGTATAATGGAATTTTGTTTGTGCAACTAAGTGACAATAGCCAATGTTACGTTTAGTAATGGTGACAATACCACCATTAGATTAAGTAATGGACTCAGATCTAAGCTTTAACAACTGTAAAGAATACCTAAATTCACATATTGTTTTCTGACTGTCCTGGCTGATACTTGGGGAATTTACTGCAAACACCCACTATTTCTACTGTTATCATTGTTTGAATTTTAAGAGTCTAAATCATCATGTTCATCAAAAGGAAATGAACATTCTCAGACATACAGTAGGGGCTACCCTTAACATAAAATATTGCTATATGTTGTAAAAGGTAATATATCTAAGATAATTTAAGAATAATCTAAGAACTAATACATTATTGGATTTGGAGTCTGAACAAACTGGCAGCAGACATAAAAACTGCAGAGTAGGAAGCACACGTGGCTCATAATGCCCAGATACTCAAAAAAGAGATCATTTTAAAATCCTTTAATCATTTGCCAAAGAATAAGAAGGTTAGCCATTCAAAAAATTTCCCCAGACAAGTGAATTGATTTGAAATACCACAGGTAATTAAAATTCCTCTGTTGCTGATTACATTTATTATTAAAGTTGTGAGAGTACTGTGATGTTTTGTTATTTTAGATAAATACCATCTAATGCATGTTCTCTTTCACAGAAATCTCCCAGGGAAACCTATGTGCTAATGACAAAATGTTACCGTTTCCAATACATTTTACCTGTCTTTTTCAACTGCTTTCCTAACTACATACATACATACATACATACATACATAAACCTCGCCACTTAATACCAAAAATGATATTACTCTGACGAACACCTTATTCCCCACATGTGGATATTTGCTTATTTATAAAAATCAGGTCCATCCAAGCAGTAAAAAGTTGCTCACATTAATAATTTGGCCTCTCAAGTCAGACTGTAGACCTGAGTCCAGGCTTAGCCACATGGATATTAATGTGCCCTCTTCTCCAGGTAACTCCAAAGAGGTGTAAAAATGCCTTAAGTAATAGCAGCAGCAGCATATGTGTGTCTGTGCGTGTCTGTGTGTGTGTATGAGGTAACTACTTTGAAGGAAACAGATAATTTAGATAAAGTCTGATATGTCTATTTAAAATGAAGTTACATTATTTTATATTGTATGTGGGGTGTTTCTTTTGTTAACTTTTGGTTTGAAATTAACAATTATATAGTTTCTTCAAAAATAATCTAGTTGCTTTTTATCTGATATATTTCATAACTATATTGTGAGCCTAAAATTATGAGGTAGAATAATTGAGTCTTTCTTTTTTGCCCCTTTTTTTTAGACTTCAACCAAAGCACAGTTAAATCCAGCATTTGAAGATGCCTGGAGCAGCAGTGATGAGGAAGGATGACTATCATTCTTAGTACCTTTTTGTCTCTATTGATGAAACTTTTAAAACAGGACTGTTTTATTTTTTTAACTGTCCAGTGACAGCTAAATTAGCCCTGAATTTGGGTGGTTTTTTTCCTTTTATTTTAAAATGAAGTTAATAGTTGCATGAAATCCTGCAACAGAGTTCCATATAGTTTATTTAATCAGAACAAGTCTCCTTGATCCCAGTTGCTGTTGTCTGCCGCAGCCCGTATAGCTGTAGTAGAAGGAGACAGGTCATGGTAGCCCCTTTGTGGGAACTTGAGCAGATTGTGTGAACAATAAGATGCAGTCTTAGAGGATGAGCACGTAGAGGTTATCAGCACTGACCTTCTTCTGCTGGTTGTACCATCACCTTGCTCATTTTCACTTTTAAGAATGATTTTACTGAGGATTATATCAAAAAGTATAGTTGAGAAGTTAACATCAAAATTTGTTTATTATTATTTATGTATTCCGTTTTTGCAATGATTTCATTTACTTAACCGTTGTCTAGCTTTATGTTAAATTTTCTTGAACTCATTGCCTTCCACAATCTAAAAAGTGCATCACAGGAGGTATTTAACTTAGGGAAAATACCATGTTTCCTTTATTTTAATGCATCAGATGGCAGCTTAAACTACTCTTCTATGAATCTGTTTAAGATGTGACCAAGTCCTACTTCATTCATCAAAGCAGAAAATATCCTGGCAGGGAATTTGGCTTAAACATGAAATGTCATAAAATTTCTATTTTATTTTCCACTCTTCTTGTGTCGTAACCCACAAGTGATTATCATGAACCTAATCTTATATTCCCTTTCTTTCTGATTCTATCAATAGGAGGCTAGTTAAAGAGGTTTTTGTGAGCTTGAATACCAAGTATACAGTTGTTGAGTTTTTAAGTGTGTGTTAGGCCTCATATCAGACCTTTCTGGCCAAACGTTTTCCATACGTTTACTTTGTAGTTGATCTTCTTAAGCCCTGACCATTTTACTCTCACTTGGTGAGGATTCTTAACAATCTTTGAGAATGCTATTGAAATTGGAATTTTTTTTTAATTTTAAGAAAAAAGGAGTCTTTCTCCAAACTTCAAATACACATAGGTAACTGGTACATTTCGAAAAGGTCCATCTGCTGGGGATGTGGAATGACTACCCTCCTAGAGCCATGGGATGAGTCTAATCCACTGACTGGGCAGTGCCAACAACCAGTGAGGCCTTGTCAGTACCTCGTGTCTGCGACGTTACATGTTCCTGTAGGCATCCATAAACCATTTTCCTTTTCCCCTCTGAGCTTTTCTGAATCAAATCTCCGCCTGTTCCTCAAAGTAGTCGGAGATGGCTGCACCTGAGCACTCACCTGTGTGCTGTGGGCCATTTGTGGTGTGAGGGCCTTCTCAGGAGATCATGGCTCCCCACAAGCACTGTTCAGGTCACAAGCTTCTCTGCTATGTCTGCTTCCTGCTGTCGCAAGCAATCCGTTCCCCACACTAGTAGGGTATAAGAGGTCCCATCCCTGGAGACCGTGACTCAGTGTTTAATGAAGAAGGAGAGGAGGGGAAAGGAGCACCAGTTTCCAGCATGTCCCCCACCAAGACCTGAAGAGTTGATCCAATTAATTTTAAACATACAAAGCCCTGGTCCATGCATATGGGCCGTCATAAGAGCTGCTGCTTATCAACATGCAAAGAGTCTCATGCTCAAAACAAAAAATGTAAAAGGTGAAGTTGATGCCACCGTTGCTTTCCTAGATGTAGACCCTAGCTCCTCTAAGGTTGATTAGGACACCCTAGAGAAGGGGGGGCGCTGCTTACAGAGAGGCCACTAGCGACCAATAGGAGCTTATCAGGTGAACACCCAACAGAAAACAAAAAGGAAAAGTGTTAGTCATCTAGAGGTACAAGCCATTCTGTAAGTTTTAAAAAAAAAGGTGGCAGTGTGAGGAAGGGACTGATGATTCCATGGACAGGGGCAATCCCGGGGGTAAGTTGCCCAGAAGCACCTGGCCCCTTCAGCCTCCCTTTTTTCCTCTTATTAGCCAGAAAAAGAAAGTAAAGACTGCACCTTCAGGGTGCAAAAGCCTGAAACAGGAAGAGAACAGAAAAACTGACTGCCACTTTAGGTGGATACAAGCTCAAGGGGAGAAAAAAACAGGAACTTTAAATCTTAGGTACTAAGCAAACACCAATCTAGCAAACATAATGCTAATTGTGGATTACTTAATGATTTAAAAGCAAAAACAGAAAATAAAAGGTAATTGAATAATATATACATAAATATAATATTAAAGCAAAGTTTTATAATTTGATGTAATTGTAAATCCAAAATTTATATACTAAATGAATATATTAAAGAATTTATATAGCAATAAGATTAAAATGCCACCTTATGATGGATTACTACAACGTTAATGATGTGGTCCCATCCATTGGGGCCCCCATACTCAATATCCAATGTCATTTCTTTTAAATTTTATTAAAGTATAATTGATTTACAATGTTGTGTTAATTTCTGCTGTACAGCAAAGTGACTCAGTTATATATATTCTTTTTCATATTCTTTTTCATTGTGGTTTATCACAGTATATTGAATATAGTTCCCTGTGCTATACAGTAGGACCTATATTTTATCCATCCTATATATATAATAGTTTGCATCTGCTAATCCCAAATTCCCAATACTTCCCTCCCCCACCCCCCTCCCCCTGGGCAACCACAAGTCTGTTCTCTATGTCTGTGAGTCTGTTTCTATTTTGTAGATATGTTCATTTGTGTTGTATTTTAGATTTCACATATGAGTGATATCATATGGTATTTGCCTATCTCTTTCTGACTTACTTTGCTTAGTATGATAATCTCTAGGTCCATCCATGTTGCTGCAAATGGCATTATTTCATTCTTTTTAATTGTGTGTATATATATTTATTTATTTATTTATCCCACATCTTCTTTATCCATTTATCTGTAGATGGACATTTAGGTAAATAGTGCTGCTATGAACATAGGGGTGCATGTATCTTTTCGAATTATAGTTTTGTCTGGGTATATGCCCAGGAGTGGGATTGCTGGATCATATGGCAACTGTATTTTTAGTTTTTTGAGGAACTCCATACTGTTTTCCATAGTGACTGCACCAGTTTACATTCCCACCAACAGTGTGAGACCCTTTTCTCCACACCCTCTCCAGCATTTATTATTTGTAGACTTTTTAATAATGGTCATTCTGACCAGTGTGAGACGGTACCTCATTGTAGTTTTGAATATCCAATATTATTGAAATTACTGATTCTATTCAGTCAACAACCTGTAAATATTTTGCCCCTGTACACTTGGCTAACATGTTCTGTTCAGTGCCTATTTCACCAGCCTCTAGCTGCTGTTCGCCTTCACTTCAAAGAGACACAATACACCTTTTCCAGACTATCTATTGGGTACCTCAGCAGCTTTGCCATCACAATCTAGGCAGACAAGATCTCAACTGCATCCACCTTTTTCCAGGAGCACAGGTGTGATGTTACATTGATGACATCCTCCTCCAAGGAGACTCATTTGATATACATTTAAGGTATACAGGTCCAACATGTTTTAGTACTTTGGGGGTTCTGAAGGCAACATATTCTTTATTTACAAATTTTACTTCCAAATTCAAATCAGTAGGTACTCCCGTTAGTGCCCTGAAGGACTCTTTCACCAAGGAAATTTTGGCAACCTCTTGTCATACCTCCTGGAATCTCTAGACCATGTAGGATGGCCATAAGTTGTCCAAGGGCTTACGATGCAAAAAACTGCCCTCTCAGCCTCATACTATACTCCATTAAAACAACAAATAAAATACATGCTGAGCTCTCTGGAAAATAGAGGCTCTCACATACTCTGAGCCTGTGACCTTTCATACCCAACTGCTTGTTAAGCGTTGGGTCGTAGAAACAATACACCAGAAACTCAGCACAGCTACCAAGGCCTCTTTAGACAGGATGGAGCCGAACCTGAGCTCTCTGGCGTATTCCACCTGCAGGAGGAGGTGGCTTCCCCTGTCCTCAGTCCCTTGTTAAGTGCCATGGTGCTGGAGGATGTCATCCCTCCCCCAGATCACTTGGCTGCTCAGAATCCACTTGGGATTAACTGAATGAACAGCAATGGGAGTAGATAGACTATGCAAATGGCACTGCTAACCATCATACATGATGGAGCTCAATGAAATGTTGCTGTTTTCCATCTCAGGGATGTCCCTAATAATGGATGGGACCCAAGAAACAACACACTCAACCAAACTTCTGGATGCCCTGGCCAACAAGTAGCCTCATTTCACATTTATTATAAACTGTTGGGTCATTGCCTAAAATTGTCCCTTTAAGGGAGAAAAAAACTAACAAAACTGGGACTCTCTTGCCTCACAGATGTCCAAAATATAAGTCAAAATCACACATCTCCATATATATTTAGGCCACAATACAAGGCCTTTCCAATTGCACGCCATACTACTTTTAGAGTTACAGATGTTATTGTTAATAACTAAGATATACATTTTTCTTCTAAAAATACACAATGCTAATCTCTTGGAAAAGGTATTCAATAGAACTTTCACATCCCTTGTAGGTATCAGATAGCCAGTTTAATTAAGAGACATAATGGTCTCACACAGCTCTTTTTCAAATTCCACTCAGGTAAATGGACCCCTAAATGGGTCTCTATCTTGCTCTAGGCCTTAATCTCTCTTAATTCAAGGCCCCTTGGCCAGTTTACACCTCACACCAACTTTTAAAAGTTTTCTTTCCCCCTTATATTTAAAGGGGATGTGCATTGCCTCCGTGTATATAAAGACTCCTTGTAAATGAGACCCTTTTTATAATGTCTTCCCATATCTTTATAAATGTTTTATCATTCCTTCATCCCAGAAGGGCTGGAGGCCAGATCAAGGGGCGCATTAACCAAATTGTCCATATACTAGACAGCTGTTTACCTGCTAGAGGACCCATTTGAGCTGAAACTTCCACCAAAAACAAAAGCCCTCTCAGTGCAGCTGCCTATCTTCCTGTTGACTGTTGGTCTTACTGCTATTGGTCTGTATACTTTCATTAATTTACAGTCTGAAGACCCAAACATGGTAAATGTGAGACCCCACATCACCTCGAGTGGATACCCTCTGGGAAAGGATACCCCAGCCCCGTATCCCAGAGGGCATCTCCTACTCCAAGTGCCCATCATTGGAGATGACTTCACTCTGACACTAAAACCTCGCTTCCAGCAACACATGGGTTGCCTCTCCTAAGGCACAAATTGTACACAGGACGTTTTTGCTTTTCTTCCTTTGATATTAGGGATCCCATTACATTTCTGAGCTACTGTCTGCCTAGCCCATGATCCTACTCCTTGTTCTTTGCCAAAAGGCACACCCCTCATACCTGTGCCTAAGGAGAAATCTAGTAGAGGTTACTGCTCTCTGTGTTCTAAATTAATGGAGATTATTGCTTTACCTGGAGGCATTTGCCTCATATTAGTCAAATCCCTCAGCACTTTGGGGAGAGGACCACCTAGTTCCCAAGGCATTTTCCTACTCTCACCTTGTGCCTCCCACCATGATCGCCACAACCACTCTTTCTCCTTGGTTACACACAATCCCACTAATCTTACATATACTTTACTAATGTATCATTTCATACTGTCCAACAGAACAACTGCTGGACCTGCTATCTTGTTATATCATACCTTTAGCACACTTTCCAACTCCACTTAGATATTGTTGGAGACCCCAAGAATTTCCTATTTCTTGGTTAATGCCATATAAATAGAAAATCTAGTCATAGGCTGGCCTGCAAGGACTCCTTACACCTCTACTTGTGTTCTTCCTTTCTACTCTCTTAGTAAAATGTTTTCTACAGTGTTAGTGCAACTTATGCCCTGCTCGCTAAAAGTCTCCACTAGTATCACTCCCAGGGATTCCTTGATGTGATGCCAGAGCATCACAGGGCCAATGGTATTGACTACATTTTCTTATTTTCTGTATCCTGGATACTGTGGCATTTGGATCCTTGATCGATCCTGGTGACACTGCCCCTTCCAGAACTAATTCCCAGAGATAGCAAAGGACCCCCCTGGAAGCATGCCTTTAGTATACAAGACAACCAATCCAGAGTCCACACCCCCAACCATCCCCTTTATCAAATTCTCACACGTGAGCCAGTATTCTCCCTGCCCTAACCCACCCCAGAGCCAGGTACCAGGCAGCTAGGAACCAGCCCTGTAACCCAGTCTACTGAAATTATTCAAAATATCCAATCCCCCCAACAACAACAAAAAAAATCCAATCCCAAACTTACTCAGGGTACCTGCCCTGCCTCCCCCATTCCTTCCCACAGAAAATGTTAATAAAGACTCTAGGCCATGCTGCACCCTCTCCCTCTCTGCCTCCTGACTGATCCTGGTCCTTCCCCGTGTGGCTCTTCATGGCATGGTGTGCCATGCTTCCTGGTTCTAGGGATATTTGAGTATAAACTATCCTTCATTTCCATGTCTGCGTGTCTTAGGAGAAATCCCAGCTACAAACACGAAGTCATTCTTTTTATTAACTTCACAATACTCCATCTTGTGAATGTACCATTTGCTCCCAGCCATTCCCGTGTTTAGGGCCACATGTACAGTGGTAAAGATTGTGAACTGCACTATATCTTCCTTAGATAATGTATTTGGGTGATACACTTTAGTTATTGAATATCATCTTTTCCTCTAGCAGAGGAAATGGTAATTTTGCTGGGTAGGATTCTTGGGTTGTAGTCCTTTTCTTTCATTAGCCTATAACTATTACGTCCATTGTCTTCTAGCTTCTATTATTGCAGACTAGGATTTTATAATAAAACCAGTTTGATTTTTTTCCCCTTTGTGGGGAACTCGTTCTTTATAGCTAAAAGCTTGTCAACTATGAGGGTTTTTTTTTTCCTTTTTATCCTTAGAGTTCCTTAATTTTATCAGATGTCTGATAAGTCTACCCCTCCCCCCTCACTTCCTGGACCTCTTGTGAGCTCTTTCAATCTGAAGCTTCAAGCCTTCTCTCAGCTCAGGAATATTTTCTTCTAATATTTGTTTAATTGTTGCTTCTCCTCTTTTTTTTTTTTTCCTTCTCTGCATGACCTAATAATTGCATGTAAAGTCTACTCTACTCTCTCCTTCATAGTCTTATCTTATCCTTCCTGCTCACCTTTTTTTTTTTTAATCCTAGAACAGTTCCTGCTACTTAGTAGGTGCTCAGTAAATACTTGTTTTGTGGTTTCTGTTCTGTACTTCGAGATTTTGCACTTGACCTGTGAGGTCACTAATTCAGGCCTGACTGTGATCATCAGGAGAGACTTTAATTATTGTTTTATTCTCCTCCCTACCCTACACCTTTGTTTTGTTTTGTTTTTAAACACTTGGAGAAATAGGAACGATCTATAGAGGCTTCTACTTGAAACTTTTTTTTAATTGTTTCATTCAATTGGTATTTGTCCAATCTTACTGACAGTATATATCAATGAACCTATTACAAAGGTAGTAATCACCTGCAATTTCTCTCCATTGCCTTTTACATTTTATGGATTTTCCTTCCATGGTGACTTGGCTAACAGTATGTGTCTTTTAGTTATATAAAGTGCTTGTATCCTGCCATATTTCAAAGGACACATATGCCAGTTGTTTACTGCACCTCAGATTGATCCCAGTTTTAAAGTCATTTATGGTACACCTGTGAAATACCTAGTTTTTAAAAATATATAGAAAGAATAAACACACATGTTTTATTGACATAGCCCTAAATCTCTGTTTTAACAGGAAGTCCAAAAACAGCATCTTAGATAAGCTTTTTATATTTCCTGCCAAGTCTTTTCTTTACAATTAATTGAGGAAATACCTTAATAGAGAAAAAAAAAAGATATCTTCAACTGAAGCATGCTTTCTCTTCAGTTTATACTAAAAAGCCCCATTTAAACTAGATAAAAACCTTTAAAGAAAGCTCTGAAGACAAACCCTTAAACTGTAAACGTTGTATTAACAGATAAAAATAACCTCAAAATGAAGACTCTTCGGTAAAGGACACAAAGGTATAGAGAGCCTGCTATTGGTAAGACACTAGAAAACAAAAACCTTTAGCTCTGTTATTTAAAGTCTCAGTGAGACAATAATAAAACCAGTTTGTCTCAACAAACTCATCTCAATTATCTTTCAAAGAAAAGTCACTAAACCTAATGGCTGCATAGTTCTAACTCATACTTCATTACTGTTCTGTCATATACTAATACTTGGTTGTTTCCATAAAAATGGTTAACTACTGAAGATTAGAAAAGAATTTCTGTAAGCTGTAATTTTTATAAACAAACACACTGATAAATTTCCTTTTTTCCAACATAAATTTTTCTCTATATTCAGGTCCTATTTACTGAGCCTGAATTTTAAAACTCTTGAGTATCATTAGAACAGTAAACTTAAAATCAGTCAAACCATGCCAGAAATGAAATTGACAAAAAGCCTAGCATGCTTGAGATTTTTCCTTTCAAAAAGTATAGCAGGGAAAGCTAATTACAGAAAGGAAAATAATCACTTTGTATTGTGATGAAGGTTCTAGACATCTGAAGGTTAAATCTAACAGAGTTGTTTCTTCTGTTTTAGCTCTGGAAAAAATACTAAATTTAGGGGACATATCTAACAAAGCTCAATCATGAATATGGCTTTTCTTTGCAAAAAATATGTATAGTCCTTCTGTGCTGCCTTGATCATTGTACTAAACCCTGGTGCCTAGAATTTATTACAAGTCATTTCTGGTAAGGCAAGCTTGTCTGTCTTACTAGAATATCAGCAACATCCTCAAATACGGGAGGCATAGTTCTTTTGCTGCCATCTAGTTCTTTATTTTTCTGCTTTTAAAGTTGGACAATTAAAAAATAGAAAAAATCTAAGGGAAATAATAAGACGAACAACTGTGTTGTGACCGCTCTAATTCTCTGTGTGTAGGAATCTACAAATGCCCTGTATCCTCCTGACAAACCACTCTTCTTTATCCTTATGAGGATACTCATAAACGTTGTACTAGTGGGTTAATACAGCTCTCCCAGTCTTTGCTCTCCCTAGGCTTGGAACTAAATAAATGTCACAATCTTAACTTGGTTTGTTATTTTATCACTAAAAACACAAGTCAGTGTTTAATACCAAATTCCTCAAGCTCCTCTTATTTTTTATGCCTTGACAGTCTGTCCAGTGGTTATTGCAGAGAATCTGTAGCCTTGGGCCTAACCAGTGACTTTGTTTCCTAGGCACTGGTGGTCAGCTCTTGAAGGCAACAAATGATTGTCTGACTGTGGCACAGGAGTGATTGGCACAAGCCACTTTTCCTTTGTTCATCTAATCATTACAGCAAGAGTTAGCAACAGTACTAAACTAGGGCCTGCTAACCCATTCCTGTTCAAACACCAGCAGGAACAGGAGAGCTGCTACTTCCCAGGTGGCTCACACTCCACTCTCCAGCTTCTCTTCAGCTGTATAGTAGCATTATCCACTGTCCTGTGAAACTGTGTATCATCTATATAAATGTACTGTTAATATTGTGCTAAAATGAGGAAATAGTACTCCTAATAGGTCTTTGAGAATTGAGCTATTAACTATTTTTATTGTATGGTTTTAATTTTTTTCTATATATCATGTATGAAAAAATTTGAGTTTCAGTAAGTACTGTAGAAAAAAATGTATTAAAAATAACTCAGTGGGCTTCCCTGGTGGCGCAGTGGTTGAGAGTCCGCCTGCCGATGCAGGGGACACGGGTTCGTACCCTGGTCCGGGAAGATCCCACATGCTGCGGAGCGGCTGGGCCCGTGAGCCATGGCCGCTGAGCCTGCATATCCGGAGCCTGTGCTCTGCAACGGGAGAGGCCACAACAATGAGAGGCCCGCGGACCACAAAAAAAAAAAAAAAAAAACACAAACTCAGTGATGATCACTATGAACATTAAGGAATGGTAAGTTTATTTTTAAAATGAACTGGTTTCATAAAGAAAGAAATAATAAATAATAGTCTGGAAATCAGAAGACCTGAGTCTTCATCTTAGTTTTACTACCAAGTAAACATATGAAATTTGAATACTATTTTTTTACTTTCTTTTTTTCCATTAGTTAAAAAAAAAAAGAAGGGACAGAAAACTGGAGTAGAAAAGTGTCAAATTCATTGCTGTTCCAAAATCACACATTGTAATATTTAGAAAGCATTTTAAAATGGTATTCACTGTGTGAAATACATAAATAAGTAGAGGTTTATAGTCAAGGCTAACTGAAGTTTATTGAAGGCAAAGGTAGAGTGTCTTTATAAAAGGCTCATGAATTATCTTATACTGAATAAACACTCAAATTTTAATGGAATTAACATGTATTTTGCCTAAACTGAAACTTGTAAAGTTCCCATCCAAATTATTATGGAACCACCACTTGATTTAGCAAGTTAGCCTCCCTGAGCTAGTTTCATTTGTGGAAAGGGAATAAAATACACCTTACAGAGTTGTAAAGATAAATGAAATAAAGTTCTTACATATAATAATTGTTCAGCTAATAGAACTCTTGTTACTTAAAATCTCTTAATTATTGGGTTCTGAGGTCTTGTCAAATTCTCTCACATTTTACCTCCTCAGGACATGGTCTGTTTATTTTATCCTTCTCTCCCTCTAGAATGTGTATTCTATGAGGGCAGGAGTTTTGTCTGTTCTAGTTACTGCTGTATCCTCAGTACTTAGAACACTGCTTGGCAAGTAGAAGATGCCATATATATGTGTAAGTTATTAGTGAACACCACCATTACCAAGCACTTAAGTGCAGAACAATTTCACTCATAATTTGCAGATGATAAAATGCTTAATTGATTATGCTATTTTTAAAATTTACTATGTATGAAATTTTGTTATTAAATATTAGTTAACAACTTGGGTATTGCATTAATCTTGTAGTCTTTCTTCTCACCCAATGGCAAAGTGTCCTATTCTTAAGGTTGCTATTGGTCTGTACACCTATCGTAGATCCTCCCTGAATCCTTTAGAGGGCTGCTGTTATACCAGAGACTTGCTATGTGAATCTCAATAGCCAAACAAGATTAGGGGATCTTTATGAAACCTTGAGTTCAGATTTCTTTACGTGGTCTTCTCCAACTCTAGCCCATTTCCACCTGCTAATATTATGGTTACACTGAATTTCTCCATTGCCTTTGGCTCTAAAGTTCTGGGCTTTCTTTTCTCGTCTACCCCCTTCATGGAAAAAATGACAAATATTTTTGGAAATTTTACCTGCTCAGGGCACTGACTATCTTTGTATCCAGAAGGAATGCAAGAAAGGCAAGACGAGGGCTCACAATCTCAAATGCTTACAAAGGCCAGGAGAACATGGTAAATGAGTGAAGGGGTGGTGTAACGAGTATCAAATATGAGAATTATATCATTTATTTTTATTGCACTTTGCTATAAGCATGTAACATAAATATATGATATTAGAGATTAAATTTTGATATAAATTCAAATACTAATACATATTTTACTTACGCATTTCTTCTATAATTCATTATTTTTATCTTGAACCAGGGAAATGTGACTTTTTTCTTCATCTGTGAGCAATATTACTTTTATTCAAATTAATAATGTAAGGTTTTCACAGATACGGTTTTTCCAAAACATAGATTCCTCACTCAGGTTTTTGGTTTTGGGGGTTTTTTTTTTGCATTTTTAAAATATCTGAGTTATTTATAGAATTCAGTTCCTGGTTAGTTTTTGGAACTACGCTTTAGTATACTAACTTCCATTTTTTAGCTCTTTATTCACATGATCAATATTAGCTGAGAAAAGGCAAAATGATCTAAGTTTATTTTTATAAATTTCAAAATCAAATAACTTAGAATTCAGTTCTTAGCTCCACAAGGGGTAATCATCACTTAAATTTCTGGAAAATGATTTCTGCATATTAAAGCCAGATTTTTTTGTGGCTAGTGAGTTTCCCAAAGGCACGGTTTGGTTAGAAATTAGATGAATAAAAGGAATGATTAGTTTGTGTAATTGATTGCGAACACACTTGTAGAGAAATAGAGTGTGAATGTCACCCGGAGTCCCAATCTTTGAATAAATCTTCACTGATGGGTTCAGATGACACTTTCTTTAGATAACACAAACCAATTTATTAGAAACATCCAAAAAAAAAAAAATCCCTTCATTCTCACACCACATCTACTTTGCATACGATTCACCAAGGAAGGAAAGCATTGGCGTGTCTCCTGTGGTTCAAACCACGGTAGCACATTCATTTCATAGTATTCATTGCTATATTCATTTTCTGTTCTCTTTTTCTAAATTAAATTTTATTCTTATTTAATTATGAAATAAACATATTATTGTATAAGTTGTGCAAACTGCCAGCATGGACTTCAGTTTTGAAAAACAAGTCCAGTATTAGCTCTGACTTGCTGAAGCACCTCCTGCGGCCCTGTTTACCCACTTCACTCAACATGCAAAAATAATGTTCTGATATGCCTATTACTGGCACAAAGTTCAAAAGCAATTCAAACACTTAAGGCCTTCCAGACACCACAAATGACTCTAGCTACTTGGGTGGTATTTATATCTTTTATATCTGTACACTCATTGGCTGGAAGGGGAAAAAACTGTAAATGATTTAACCTTTTCATGCTGCTTCATACTGTAAATCCCTTCATTCCAGCTTCAGCATGGTAAGAAATATTACATGATGTTAAACTTATATTTGCAAATGTTAGTTTCTATTCAGGACACAATTTCTGCTGCAATCAACCTTTTCATAAACCCATCACTGGCAAAAGGTTTTAATGCCAAGAACATTTTTTTTACTTAATACATTTTACACCATTATCATTGCTGTAATCCAATCCTTGTTTTCAGTCCATTAAGTTATTCATTAAGTTTGTCATTAACATGTCTTTGCTTTTCTGGGTATATTTCTTACTGTGGTTGGTTTCATAAAAGCTTCTGAAGTCATATTTAATAGAGTGTGCATTAGTAGTTGGTGTGCAGTATTAGTCATGTAGAAATAGTCTCTACTTCCACAATGACATATGCTCTTCAACTTCCTTTGAAACACATGACTATGTCAGTTTTTCATTTTTCCACTTTTAATGGTGAGAAAAAGTGTGATATGACGATAAATGGCAACCCCTGGTCAATATTAGGGAGTTATTACATAGTGGTGGGATTTGTGATAAACCTGAGAATACCTGCTCAAAGGCAGTAGCTTTTATGAATTAGGATTAGATTTGCCTGAAAACTCAAATAACATAGCTTAAATAAAATATAAATTCATTTCTTTTGATAAAAGTCCAGGAAGGCAGTCCTCAGCAGTATGCTGATTCTGAGATCATCAGGAAACTAGGTACTTTCTTGTTGCTCTCACATCCTCTATCAGCATCTTCCCCCTTGAGATACAACAAAATTGTTCTAGCCATTGTATTCACATTCCACCCAACAGGAAAAAGGAGAACAAAGAAGATGGCATCCTCCCTTTGAGGACAGTTCTTTCTTTCACACACTACTTTCAGTAACATCCTATTGGCCAGAACTCCTGGTCAGACCTAACTGAAAAGGAAACTGGGTCTTTAAGTGGCCATGTGCTCAGCTAAAAAGTGGGAACTCAATTACTGTTGACAAAAAGGAAAACAAATATAAGAGAACAACTAACAGCCCATGTCATATGACTACTCAGCTCCAGCTAACTAAGGCCATGTGTGAATGTGGGCCTATTGAAACTAGAAATACTAATTATTCAAGAGAAGTGAAAAAATCCATATTTTTATGGGAAAATACAATTTTTAGATGTTGACAATTCAAAAATTTTTTATGGCTAGAGAGTCAAAAAGTGGTCTACATCCTACCTGAGTGTACTACTTGTGACCATTTATGTAGATAAAAGTATAGAACATCATGCACAAGAGATCTGCTACATGTCTTCATGTTTCAACATTTATGCAAGAGGAAAAAAGGATTTATTATGGTAGAGGGAAGTTACAGGTATTAACACATGTATTCTCAGGGGTGACATTCACCTGCTCCTTACCAGGTGATGACACAGGGAAGAAATATATCCATACTAATTTGTGGCATGCTTTTGATGAGGCTATCAGAAATGAAGTGACACAGTGCTTGCTTCACCAGCACATACAATAAAATTGGAGAATTTTATTGTATGTGGAGAAGATTAGCATGGTCCTGTACAAGGATGACACAAAAATTTGTGAAACATTTCATTAAAAAAAGAAGAAGAAGAAATGAAGTGATTCAACATAAACCAACAGCCCATGTTGCTCAGGGAAGTAACATAGCTTGGCAATTAAACTAATCTCAAAACGAATTTCTAGGTATTTGTCATTACAACTTTTATTCATTCAACATATTTATTGAGGACCTTGTAAATGCCAAGCTTATCTACACATTTTTATGACAAAAGATCAGGAGCCAGAGGGCTCCATTCTCAGCCCTGTTTTCTTCAGCACCAGATCTTTAATAAAGATATTAGTGGCAGTGGTGATATTTGCATATGACACTAAGCTATGAGGTATGACAAATATCATGGATGACAGACATAGGATCTAAATTATTTTAACAGCTTGGAACAAATGATATGCCAAATTCAATTAATTGAAAGTGAAAATGTCAAATCCTACTCTGAAGACCTGTGGCAGACACTGTTCTTTGTCTACCTGATATCTATTTCCATTTCCTTCTTCTTGAGAAACCCAAATTCTGCTTGGGGAATCAATGTATCCAGCTAAATACTCACTTTCCCTACATCCCTTGCAATTTAGAATGGCAAGATGACACACTTCTGGAAACACATAAGTAGAAACATACAGGGACTTCTCTGGGGAAACTTTTGCATTTCTAAAGAGGTCAGAGACAACTTGCACCTTTCTTTCTTTCTCTTCCTTCATCCTGCCTTCAGTATCAGAGGTGACATTTGACTTGCAGCCATGGGGGACAAGCACACAAGAAAGGACAAGAGAATGGCAATGATAATAGGGCTTGACACTGTTAGGCCACTGAACTAACACTATACCAGCAATATGTACCTCTGGTCTTCTTAATGTGTGTGAAAAATAAACCCCTAATTATTTAAGCCTCTCTTTGGGCTTTCTGTTACTTGCAGCAGAACGCATTCCTGACACAAGTCCAAAATACCAATTGGAAAAGGAGGTAAACTTCACAACTATGAGGCAAAATCTGGTGGTTAACTAGAAGCCTAATATACCAAGCCAGTGCTCTCTTAATTTACTTTAATAGACAGGTAAGATTCATAAACAAGAAAAAATAAGATCACATATAAAGTATTGTGGCTCGTTTCTAATTCCTTGCAGTACATTTGCAATTAGGATGAGCAGGAGACATGAAATCAAGTCATATGAAAATGACCAAAGGGATCAAGAGCCATTTAACCCAGAGAAAACAAAGTCTGCTGTGGACATGACAACTATCATTCAATGTCTGAAGAACAGTCCTATAGTATAAAGATTTATGTGTGGCTCTAAAGGGCAAATTAAAAACCAAAGGAAAGCGCAGAAGCTTTTGTTTCACTGTGCATGGCATGTGGGATCTTCGTTCCCCTACCAGGGATCAATCTGCACCCCCTGCAGTGGAAGGTCTTAACCACTGAACCGCCAGGGAAGTCCCAGGAAAGAGTTTTAAAGCATGTATTTCTCAAGATCCATTTTGATTGACATTTTTTAAAAGCTTGTGTTTTTCTTTAATATTTAATATAAGCACATCTAACCTAGAGCCTGTTGTACTGTTTTGTATTCATATATACTCTCCTTCCTCTTTCCTCCTAACCTCTCTGCTTAGAACTGTTTCAAATGAATGAGTTACTCAGAATAAGCTTCCTTTCCAATTTACATTTTTAAGACATTTTTGCATTTTTAAGACTGGGCTTAAAGTTACTAAAGTTGCAAATTTAAAAGCTTGTTTTATTTAATAAGCAAATTCGTCGCATAAATCTTGTTATTCTACTTGTAAATCTAGTAAATTTTAAGCATGACATATCAATCAACTGAAGTTAAAGAACTCAACTTCTCTCTTTTTTATTGATATAATTCACACACCATTTAAAAAAATCACCTTTTAAAAATAAACAATTCAGTGGTTTTAGTGTATTGCCAAAGTTGTGCAATCATCACCGCTAATTCCAGAACATTTTCAACACCCCAAAATGAAATCCCATACCCCTTAGCAGTCACTCCCCATATCTCCTAAAAATCCCTAGCCCTAAGCAACCTCTACAGATTCTGTCTGTATAGATTTTCTTATTCTGGACATTTCATATATATGGATCCTACTATATATGGTCTTTTGTAACAGGCTTCTTTTAATTAGCGTAATGTGTTCAATATTCATCCATATTGTAGCATGCATCAGCACTTCATGCTTTATTTATTGCCAAATGATATTCCATTGTATGGATATACCACATTGTATCTATCAGCTCATTAGTTGATGGTCATTTGGATTGTTTACACTTTTTGGCTATTATGGATAATGCTGCTATGAACATTGTATACAAGTTTTAGTGTGGATATGTCTTCAGTTTTCTTGGGTATACATATAGGAGTTTAACTGCTGAGTCATATGTCAACTCTGCATTTTACCTTTTTTTATTGAAGTATAGTTGATTTGCAATATTGTGTTAGTTTCAGGTATACTGCATCTTTATGAAGAACTGTCAGACTGTTTTACAAAGTGCTTACACCATTTTACATTCCTACAAGCAACATACGAAAGTTCCAACTTCAATTTTTCTACATTCTTGCCAACAATTGTTATTGTCTGTCTTTTTTATTATAGCTATATTAGTAGGTGTGAGTGGTATCTCACTGTAGAACTCAGCTTCTCTTAAACCGTAAGTCCTATTCACAAACCTATTCAAATTCCCTTAAACTGCATTGATAATTTTAATAACTGATGTTTTTAAGCACTTCAAATACCTTACCAGACAAATGAACATGCAAAGCTTCCAATAATTTCAACATCTCTTATAAATCCAATAAATTAAACTTACAAATGCAATAAAACAACTTTTCATTTCAGACATTTAATACTGACTATAAAGATTTTAAATGGTTACATCTCTAACCTTTAAATTGTGAGTCTGAATTCAATGATAAAACTCAAAATGGAATCATAAACCTGATCTGTCGAATTCCTTAATATGACTGATTCTCCTGAATACAAAAATTTTAAACCCTAAATACTCATATTATCTATAATTACAAGTATCTATCATAATTATAGATATTTAATATTTACAATATTATACATAATCATTATCAATAATTACTAACTTATTCCTACATTTAACGTGAAAGTATCAAACTATGAGTTTGACCCCTTTTACCATCTTCTAAAATTTTAACTCTTCCTGGGTTTGGAAGGACACTTACTCGCTAAGGAAACAGTTGTACTGGATCTAATTAATTCTTGATCCATTCATTATAATGAGTTTAAGCACAAGCTATGTTCTGGTGAACAAAACAGACCAAATCCTTTGCTATGCTCAAACACTTCCATTGCGAGTGAGGGTTACTAGCATGACTTTAAAACTGTGACTGAAGAAATGGAAATGGGAGAAGAGAGATGCATCTTTTAAAAGGTGAGAGTTATGATCTTATACTGAAGTGGAGGAAAAAGACAATAAATAAGGTGAATATGAAAATAAGATATATTATCGAAAAGTGCAAAGGAGGAAAAAAAAGACAAAAGGGAATGAGAAGTGGGGGGCAGGAACCCGCATTAAATTTTTAGATAGGGCAGCCAAGAAAATCCTCACTGGAAAAGATAAATTTTGAGTAATGACTGAAGCAAGTGAGGGAGCTAGCTAAGCAGACATCTGGGGAAAGAACATATTCTAGATAAAGAATATCAAGTGCAAAGGCTCTGAAGCAAGAGCATACATGGAATAGCCAAGGATCAGCAAGACAGCTAAATGGAGAAGAGTAATTAGGGGGATAGTGGTTGGAGATGATGTCAGGTTAAGAAAGGCCTTGCAGGTCCCTGAGGGGATATAAGAAGTCATTGGAAGGTTTTGAGCAGAAGAGAGACATGATTTGACTTAGGTTTTAATAGGATCACATGGTATCAGTGTGGGGATTGGCTGAAGAGGAGCAACAAGCAGAAGCAAAGAGGCTCGTAAAATCCAAGCAGTCCCAGGGTGCTGGCAGTGGGGATGGTGAGAAGTGGTTCTGGTTAAATTGTGAAGGTAGAATTGGCAGAGAGGAAGAGGAGAATCGAAGATAATTCCGAGGCTTTTGGCCTGAGCAACCGAAAGAACAGAGCTGCCATTAAATGACATCGGGAACACATGGCAAGGGGGAAATATCAGAGGCTCTATTGTGGACATTTAACTTTGCGATACTTAGACATCCAAAAGGCTCTCCCAGTAGGCACCTGATGCAGATCTGGAGTTCAGGAAAGAGATAGCATCTAGAAATGTATGTTTTGTAGTCATCAGTATACAGATGGCATTTAAAGCCCTGACATTTTTTAAAGTTTTGATCCCCTGAGGAACGAGTGTAGAAAGATGAGAAGAAGACCAGGACTGAACCCTGGGCGCTCCAACATTTAGAGGGGGGAGACGCTGTTGAAGAGCCTGAGAAGGGATGGCCAGGAAAGTAGGAGAACAGCCAGGCAAATGTGGTACCCTGGAAGGCAAGTGAAGACGGCACTTCAAGAAGACAGTCACGACTGTGTCAAATGATGTTGATAGGTCAGTTAAGAGGAGGACTAAAAAGTGACCATCGGCTCATATGCTCAGCAACTGCATCAGCTTCCAGTCCTGGAAGAAGAGTAAGTTTCTCCAGAAGACTTTTTCCTGCCAGATCCCAGTGTGAATTAGGAGTTTCCCTTTAGTGCTCCTCTGGCACACGATGCTTATCTATATAAGAGCATTTAGTCATTCAGCAAAAATGTATCTATTATTTATTATTTGCCAAGTACTACTGTAGGCTGGCAATTTAACAAAAAGTCAAAAATCCTTTCTCATGGAGCTTTCGTTTTAAGAGGAGTGTGGAGGGGAACAGACAGTGAACAACGTTAAAAAGAAAACATGTATAGCATGTTAGAAGGTACTAAGTGGGCGGAGAAAAATAATAGAGGGAAGGGGATGGGGAGTGTAAGGAGTTGTCATTTTAAATAGTGTGCCCAGAAAAGGCTCGCTGAGCAAAGACTGGGAGAACAATCCATGGCGGTGTCTGGGAGAAGAGCATTCCAAGCAGAGGGAACAAACACAGAAGCCCTAAGGCAAGAGCATGCCTGCTTTGTTCAAGGAATAGCAAGGAAATCTGCAAGGCTAGATCAGAGTAAGGGAAAGGGAGAGTGTTAGGAGAGAAGGACAGAGAGGGTATGAGGAGAGGTGGCAGATCAGAAATGGTCTTATAGGTCATTGAAAAGACTTTAGCTTCTTGAAATGTAGACAGTCAAATGGAGGTGTGCTTTAAGTGTTAATACACATATTGAATTTTGAAGACAGTATAAAAAAATGTAAAATAGCTTGCTAATAATTTTTATAGTGATTGCATGTTGAAATGAAAATTTTTGATATATTGAGTTAAATAAAATATAGTATTAAAATTTTTTTAAAAAGACTTTAGCTTTGGGCTTCCCTGGTGGCGCAGTGGTTGAGAGTCCGCCTGCTGATGCAGGGGACATGGGTTCGTGCCCCGGTCCGGGAAGATCTCACATGCCGCGGAGCGGCTGGGCCCGCGAGCCATGGCCGCTGAGCCTGCGCGTCCGGATCCTGTGCTCCGCAACAGGAGAGGCCACAACAGTGAGAGGCTCGCGTACCACAAAAAAAAAAAAGACTTCAGCTTTTTCTCGGAAACAAATGGAGAGCTTGGAGGGGGTTGAAAAGAATGACATGAGGTCACTCTGGTTTCTGTTTTGATAATAAACTGTAGAGGAGGGCACCAGCAGAAGCAGAGAGCTAGTTAGGAGGCAATTGCAATAACAAAGGTGGGGTTAGGAAAACTTGTCCAAAGTAGAATGCCAAAGAAGTTGCTAGGTCTTATCCAGCAAATACCAGAGAGGCCAAGGGAAGAGGCAACCATTTCCTGCTTTCTGCAGGCTGAGAGGTAACATCCTTGACCAACAGTACTATTCTGTTATATCAGTTGGGGCAGGCTAACTGTGGTATCAGATGAACTACAAAATTTCTGAGACAATGCAATATACGTTTGTTTATAGCTCATATAAAATCCCTCTCCTCCAAATGTAATTTGAGAACTTAGGATCCCACCATCTTGTGGCTCCACCACATTCAACATAAGGCTTCCTTATGCTGCAGCAGAAAGGATCTTACTTGGTAAGTATGAACGAGCCAGACCAGGAAATGCCAAGCCCTTCTGCTCGAATTCCATTGGCCAGAACTCTATCATATGGCCACACCCAAACTGCAAAGAAGGCTGGGGAATAGAGCCCCTCTGTGCACCCAGGAGAAAGAAGAAGCTGACCTAGTGAAGAGCTAGCCATCTTCTGCTCCAGCTGTGAACGGGTATGCTCTTCATCACCACACATTCCAAGACCTCTTTCTTCAATGCACCAAGAGCTAATTCCTTTGCAGATTTTTAAATTACAAGGAGCTGGCTATTTGTGTGCCCACCACTGTTTTCACTTACCTGCCTGCAACTCTTTAAGCTTTCTGAAAAGGTCTAATTTTCCCTCACCCTAGCCCTAGAAGAAAAAAGCTGAAATGAATGAAGTTGTAACAAACCAAAGGACTAAAAAACTGCTTTGAGGAATATAGTCCACAACTGCTCCACACGCATTTCCTAGACTACTTTATCTGCGCAATTGCTTTATCATTTAGAAATAGATAGGGAACTCATTTTACATGCAACAGAATGGATATGTAAAACCAAGAACAAGAGAGATGGAAGATACGCCTTTTAAATTACATTTGTGTGCACAGTCAGCTCTTAATGATCTGTGCGAAAGAAAAAGAAATATGGATAATATAAAGCAATATACATCTTTTCTTCACTTAGAAATTAGCCACTAACACATATATGCCCATCTCCACTCAGTCTGATTTTCAGAGCTGGCCTGTACTATCATTTATGACAAATGATCAGTAAACGTTGATTAACTGACTACAGGTTACACTCATAGGAAGATATCCTGAAACTGTAAAATAAAAACATTCCAGTAAGAGTTTAAAATGCGCATTTCAATTAAAGACAATTTGATGGTTTTGATATTCTTGTAGGCAGCTAAGGTTCACACATGTTGATAGAACATAATCCCTGGTGCCTCTTTCTGCTTACTTATTACAATTTTATTATAGTAGCAGTCTCCTGGAAAATACCCAAAAAGCAACAAAAATTTTTTTAAACTGTTAGTGTATCACATAGGATTTAAAATGTAATGATGAATCTAGTATTTTTACAAAATCTTATGTGATACCCTATTAATAGAAGTGTCCTTAGTTTCTTCTCTTATCTCAAATTGATAAGCCTTTCACAAAAATTAAATGATTACCCAGTCATCCTGAATGTATAATAAATTATACAAGTTCTCGCGTCAGTAGCAGGTATATCTAGGGGAAAAAATATATGCAATGTTTAAAGAGAGAGAGAGAGAGAGAGAAAATTGATCAAGATTCTTACCATTGGTTATTTCATAGCAGTCCAAGGTAGGGTTGGACCACTATTTGAGGGACCTAAAAAAATCTGTGTTTTTTAACATTTGTTTCCAGTGATTATGCAAATCAGGTAAGTTTGTGAAACATCAACCAAGTACAACTGTAACTCCTCCAAGAAGACAGAGCTTCCATCTGCTGAATTGTTTTGTAAACCTACAAGGTACGGGACTTCCCGGGTAGTCCAGTGGTTAAGATTGCGCTCCTAGTGCAGGAGGCCCAGGTTCCATCCCTGGTCAGGGAACTAGATCCCGCATGCCACAGCTAAAGATATCGTGTGCTGCAACTGAAGATTCTGCATACAGCAATGAAGATCTGGCAGGCGGCAACAAAGATCCCATGTGCCGCAACTAACGCCCGGCACAGCCTAAATAAATAAATAAACAGACCTACAAGGTACACTGAACAGTTACCAATACATAAAATTTAGAGTAACATAGTACAAATATAGTATATGTTAAAAATTCCAAAAGAATCATGACTGCTAAATAGTTTTACTATGTAAAATTTTTTGTTTTCTTGTTGTTTTGTTTCAAGCACATCATTAAAATATACCTTATCTTGATGGTATATTATTTAGTCATTCAATAAGATATAAATTATGATAGTTCTCCTATCTATTTGAGAAACATTTTATTATGAAATGAAATATATAAGAATTTTAATTAAATATTATTTAGACTTGGCCTTCACAGGAATTTGTGATATCAAGATATTGATTGAGGGACTTCTCTGGTGCTCCAGTAGGTAAGACTCTGTGCTCCCAATGCAGGAGGCCCCGGTTTGATCCCTGGTCGGGGAACTAGATCCTGCATGCATGTTACAGCTAAGAGTTCACATGCCTTAACTAAAGATCCCATGTGCCACAACTAAGACCCAGTGCAGCCAAAATAAATAAATAAATATTTTTTAAAAAAAGATATTTGTCGAATACACAAAATAAAACACTGCACTTTAGTTTCAGATAATACAGTTGATTCAGAAATCAGTTCCAGGGCTTACCTGGTGGTGCAGTTGTTAAGAATCTGCCAGCCAATGCAGGGGACATGGACGGGTTCAAGCCCTGGTCTGAGAAGATCCCACATGCCATGGAGCAACTAAGCCCCTGTGCCACAACTACTGAGCCCGAGTGCTGCAACTACTGAAGCCCACACGCCTAGAGCCCGTGCTTAGCAACTAGAGAAGCCAACACAATGAGAAGCCTGTACACCACAATGAAGAGTAGCTCCTGCTTGCTGCAACTAGAGAAAGCCCTCGTGCAGCAATGAAGACCCAATGCAGCCAAAAATAAATAAAATTTATTTAAAAAACAAAAGAAATCAATTCCATAACATTTAAAATCAAATTAATCATAGCTAATGTCATAATCACAGTAAGTGACAATCCTTCACGGTGGAAAACCATTTGTATTAATATTTTCAAATGATTGGGGTTTATAGGAAGATAATTATAATACTGATTTTTATGATAGTTTAAGGGATATTTGCATTCCATATCTCACTTATATCCTGTCCTGGGGATATAAATTTTATAGACGTCTTAGATATCTGCACAGAAGGATACCAAAAGGAAAATGATTTGTCTGAAACTCATAGTTTGCATTTTCAGTGCCAAAAAGAAATTATGCCATTAAGCTTGGCAAGATATAGACACATTGGGGTAAGGATTGGTAGTCACCTAGTCAATGTACCTATCACATTGCAATCATTGTTCTTCCTCTGATGATAGCAAAGTTATCTTTAATTTATTTTTTTATAAATCTTTGTTATTTTTATTTATTTAATTTATTTATTTGGTTGCGCCGGGTCTTAGTTGTTGCAGGCAGGCTCCTTAGTTGTGGTTTGCAGCCTCCTTAGTTGCAGCTCTCCAGCTCCTTAGTTGTGGCATGTGAACTCTTAGTTGCGGCATGCATGTGAGATCTAGTTCTCTTACCAGGGAACTGCATTGGGAGTGTGGAGTCTTAATCACTGCGCCACCAGGGAAGTCACAAAGATATCTTTTACTGTTTTATTTTTTTAATTAATTAATTAATTTATTCATTTATTTTTGGCTGTGTTGGGTCTTCATTGCTGCACCTGGGCTTTCTTCAGTTGCATCGAATAGGGGTTACTCTTTGTTGCGGTGTGCGGGCTTCTCATTGCGGTGGCTTCTCTGTTGTGGAGCACGGGCTGTAGGCACGTGGGCTTCAGTAGTTGCAGCACACAGGCTCAGTAGTTGTGGTGCACCGGCTTAGTTGCTCCACAGCATGTGGGATCTTCCCAGACCAGGGCTCGAACCAGTGTCCCCTGCATTGGCAGGCAGATTCTTAACCACTGCGCCACCAGGGAAGCCCCAAAGATATCTTTTAAATGTATATAAAATGCACATGAGAAAACATTTTTAAAGCATTTAAAAGCAGCTTCACACAAAATACTTCCAATGACTTTCCTAAAATTCCTTTTTACCTTCTGCACACTTATTTAGCATCTACTGTTGGAAGGCTACTATTCTAGGCGCAAAGGATACAAGAGAGATTAGATAAAATCTCTGCCATTTCATTGGGGAGGCAATAATAAATATCAGAAGAGATAGGTTATATGTAAGAAGTTTCCCAAACTGCAGCTCTCTGGGCAACCATAGCCGAATCATATACGGTGTGTGTTAAAATACAGACTATGTATCCCACTATCTAGACCTACTAAATCAGCATCTCTGGAGACACATTTCCAGGAATCTTCATTTTAACAACATCCTGATAATCCTCGCTCTCAGGAAAGTTTGTGAATCACTGGTAAAAGTTAAATCCGTAACAGAGTGACATACAGTAAGAAGTTGCAGGTTAAGGATTCAGTAATTATAATTATTCACAGGAGATATTATTGTCTCAGTTAAAAAATCATAGAAATTCTACAAATTACAGAGTTTAATAAAGACGAAGTATACACAATAATTACAGAAAAATTAATAACATTCCTATATTTACAATTAGAAAATGTAACTTAAAAACACATATACTATTTATAATAGCCACAATAATTATAGGGTTCCTAGGAATAAATCTAACAAAATATGTGAAAAACCAAAACAGAGAAAAATCAAAACTTTATTAAAAAACAAAGAAGATTTACATAAATAGAGAAATAATATCATGTTCATAAATGGGTCACTTCAATATTCTAAAGACGGCAATTCTCTCTAAATAAATGTTTAAACTTTAAGGCAATGCAAATAGCTTTCTGTTCAAAAAAAAAAAAAAGAAAGCTGTTCTTAAAATTTACGCAGAAGAGTAAAAGACAAAATCCAAGGCAAGACAAATAGACAGTGGAATAGAACAGAGAGCTTACACAGAAAGACATGTGTGTGAGATCTCAACAAATGTGGAGGGGGGGGGAAGATACCTACCACTTATATTACAGCAAAGGGCTAACCTTCCTACATATATATTAAAAGACTCCTAGAAATTGATAAGGGGGAAAAAAAAAGGCCACAACCTGATAGAAAACTAGAGAATAGAAACATTCTACAGAAATAGAAATGACTTTTAAACATATGAAACAGATGCTCAATCTCACTCACCTTAAGGGAAACACAAATGGAAACTACAGCAATCTCCTGTATTTCATTTATCAAATTGACAAACATCCGAACATTTGATAACAAATGTTACCTTAACTGTGGTAAGGCTATGGGGGGGAAAGATACGTTTATAGATTGCTGTCAGGAGTGTACATTAGTGCAAGACTATATAGAGGTAATAGCTAGCACAATTACATATGTACTTACTCTCTGAACCAGCAGGTCCACTTCTAGGAACTTACATAGTGTATGCAAGGGTATTCACTGTAGCACTGTATGTGATGATGAGTCTGAAGGCTAGAGCATGGTTTTAAATTCTAGCTCTACCACTTACTAACATTATGTTCTTCGGTAAGTTACTAAATCTCCCTGTGCCTTGGTTCCTTCATCTGTAAAATGGAGGTAATGATAGTATGTATTCTTTGGGTTGGCGTGAGGATTAAATGATTTAATCTATATAAACAGTACTTACAACAGTACCTGGCACATACTATACATGTGTTAGCTGTCGATAGTAACATCACAAGACTACAAACAACCTACATATTTATCAATAGGAAACTTGTTAAATAAATCATGGTAGAGTCATACAACACAGAGAGGAATAAGGTTTTTATGGAAGTATCTCAATATATATTGTTTAGTGAAAAAAACAGGTGCAGCAATGTGTATAGTATTTACTATTTGTGTAAAAAAAAGACAGAAACAGGAAGAATACACTGTGTTTAAAAAATTATTTTTAATCTCTCAAAGTATATCAGAAAAGCGTAATGAGAGATGAGATAGAGGGAGATTTTTCACTGTATGACTTTTTGATGTGCAAGGCATATGAACGTATTACCTGTTCAAACATACCAGTTTAAAAACAATACCAGATGGATTAAAGATCTAAATTTAATAAGAAAAAAATAGATTTTGGAAAACAAAAATGAGTATATTTATAACCTCAGAAAAAGAAACCATTTTTTATTTGAGAGGCAAAAAGCACAAAGCATAAGACAAATCTTGATAAATTTAACTATATTTAATTTTTTAAGACTTAAGAATAACAAGACTCCTCGTAAAATTAAAATATAAGTCCTATATTGAGAAAAGATATTATAAAACATACAATGGACAAGTCAACAAAAAAATATAAAATAAGTACATATGACTAAGCCAGTGCTTATTTTTCTAAGCAAATGATATGAAAAAGGAATTCAAGGAAACTATCTCAATGACTAAAAAAAATATATAAAAAGATGTTCAGTATCACTAGGAATCCTGAAAATGTATACTAAAACAACAGTGAGGGGACTTCCCTGGCGGTCCAGTGGTTAAGGCTTCACCTTCTAATGTAGGGGGTGCAGGTTCGATCCCTGGTTGGGGAGTTAAGATCCCACATGCCTCGTGGCCAAAAAACCACAACATAAAACAGAAGCAATATTGTAACAGATTCAATAAAGACTTTAAAAGTGGTCCACATCAAAAAAAAAGAAGAAAGGGGAAACAATAGGACCCCAAGCCCTTCCTCCACATCCTTGCTGCTTAATTGGAACTTCAGTGTGGCTTTCGCAGTTCTGATTCTGAGTGAGTGCTGTCTTTGATTCCCGCCTCAACAGGATGAGCATTTCTGAAAAGGTATATACGGCGGGAGAGGAGAGGGGTTGGGGGAGAGTGAGAAAGAAGAAGGAGGAGGAGGAAGAGGAGGAGGGGGAGGGGAGGCGAGGCGAGGGGGAGGGGAGGCAAGGGAGGGCGGGTGACCAGGGTGAAGATAGGGAGGAGAAGGAAAAAACCAACAAGGTTTACAAATATGCACAGGTTAGGAAACA
The DNA here is from genome assembly GCF_039906515.1 of Pseudorca crassidens. Taxonomy (NCBI): domain Eukaryota; kingdom Metazoa; phylum Chordata; class Mammalia; order Artiodactyla; family Delphinidae; genus Pseudorca; species Pseudorca crassidens. The sequence goes on along the minus strand of NC_090298.1, from coordinate 47,975,503 downwards.
GTAAGTAAAATTTGAGGTGAAAATGGTCTAATGTTTTTAACATGACTTTATATTAATTAAAATTTAATATTACTTCTTTTTCTTTTTTTTTTTTTTTTTTTTTCTTTTTGCGGTACGCGGGCCTCTCACTGTTGTGGCCTCTCCCGTTGCGGAGCACGGGCTCCGGACGCGCAGGCTCAGCGGCCATAGCTCACGGGCCCAGCCGCTCCGCGGCTTGTGGGATCTTCCCGGACCGGGGCACGAACCCGTGTCCCCTGCATCGGCAGGCGGACTCTCAACCACTGCACCACCAGGGAAGCCCATTAATATTACTTTAATAAACACTTGATTTGTCTTTAGTTGATGATGGATTGGTTGGTATTGTGTGTGTGTGACTATAACTACAAGGAAGCACGTGAGTGGCTGTGTTTGAGGTTCAGTCCTACCTCCCAAACCAAGGAATAACCACACCCCCTTATTTGTGCCTTGATCTTGAAGCATGCTAAATGGCTTGTTAATAACCTTTAAAGATGTGGTTTATTCTGGTTTTTTGTTGATGTGTTGTTTGTTGCTGGGACGAAGAGTTTGCATTTCATAATCACGGGTTGAATTTACGGACTTTCAGTGAGTGTGAAGAGCATTAAACTTTAACTGGAGAATAGTTTAAGTGACTCATCTGAGCTCCTGATTTTTAGAGCCTGCTTCACGTTCTTATCCACTCCAAGAAGCTTTTATCTAACTCTTAGAATCTGACTATAAGTATGGTGATTCACATTCAATTTTTTTTACATTGTATAAAGAAGTCGAAAGCAAGAAGAATTGATCAATACAGAAATTATGTGGCATCCTTTTGTATTTTATAATAATATTAATGGAGAAATTCTAACCAGGGCCTATAATAATTTCATTTCAAAATTAGCAATATAACAAACTAATAAAATGTATCCAAACTGAAATATAGATTAGAGAAATCAATGACAGAGATACGCATTCTCTTAGGTTCTCTTTATAACATACTGGTTTCCACTTTTATAATAGTTTAGTGATGAAGCATCTCTCCCTTGCCTTGGATCACATTTCTGTTTTTGACATTTATGAACTTAAATTTTGTTATGCTCTTTCCACGTAATTCTTCTATTTCTACTTACAACAGCACTAAAACTTCTGTTTACCGGTTGACTATATCTCCCCACATTGATGATTTTTCTGCATCAATACAACAGCTTGATTAAACAGATTATTTTAAAAGGAACATTCACTTCTTTAGACTCTGATGGGATGCTTCAGTATATGCTAATCACATTTGTTAAACTTTCTTTGATACCGTTCGTTATTATAAATTTGTACCTACTTTGTTTTTATTTCTATCAGCCACAAGTTTCTTTGTAAGGTAGTCATGAAGAAAACATTTTCCAGGGCTTCCCTGGTGGCGCAGTGGTTGAGAGTCCGCCTGCCAATGCAGGGGACACGGGTTTGTGCCCCGGTCCGGGAAGATCCCACATGCCACGGAGCGGCTGGGCCCGTGAGCCATGGCCGCTGAGCCTGTGCGTCCAGAGCCTGTGCTCCGCAACGGGAGAGGCCACAACAGTGAGAGGCCCGCGTACCACAAAAAAAAAAAAAAGAAAAGAAAATATTTTCCAGCTATTAGAAATCAGTGTTCAGGTGTTTCTCCATATATATATCCAAAATAGCATTAAGAAGTGTGAACATTGTTCGGTTATTTCATTGTGGATCTCTTTTTATTGTCTGTTTGTGTTCTCTGGGTGTTCATATCATCACCCAATTTAGTATCATCTGTGATTTGAATTAATGTGCAGTGTACCTCTATGTCCAGACCAAAAATAAAAGAGTTAACATTCTTCCGAGATACTTTAAACTGAATGCAATTTAATATCCAAAAAACAAACAAACAAACAAAAGTGTGAGGGGACTTCCCTGGCAGTCCAGCGGTTAAGACTTCGCCTTCCAATGCAGGGGGTTTGGGTTCAATCCCTGGTCAGGGAGCTAAGATCCCACATATCTCGTGGCCAAAAAACCAAAACATAAAACAGAAGCAATATTGTAACAAATTCAATAAAGACTTTAAAAATGTTCCACATCAAAAAAAAAAAAAAGGAACAACAACAAAAAAGAAAAAACAGTGAGAAATCATTTCACACCCATCTGACTGGGAAAAATATAAGGTCTGAAAACATCAAATGTTGGCAAGGATTGAGGGAAACGGGAACTATTAATACAACGTGGTGCTAGTGTAAATTGGCACCACTTAGCAAAGTCTATCAGTCAAGGAGAGTCTGTCAGTCAGGGCCCTGAGCTGCAAGAAATAGAAACAAAGTAAGTTAAACATAAAAGGTGTTTATTGAAAAATATTGAGAGCTTACAGAATCTCCACAAACGCTGGATAATAGGCTTGGAAAATGTAGGAACAAAGTCAAGCTTTGCCGACAAACTAGAGCTAAATTTATGCCAGTGAATCAGTCTGGGAAGCCACCCATGCCACTAGCAAACACAACTTCTTGTGTCACTAGCTTCAATTTCGGAATCCTGGGAGGAGGGTTGTCAGGGAGTTGCGGCAACTGTGAGCTCTAGCTGCCCAAGCGGGTGGCAAAGTGAGTATCATGCGTTTTCAGCTTCTTTAACGGGAGGTGAGCTCTGCCTCTATGAAGTCATAATAGGAACTACCTCAAATATAGACAGAGGATTCAGATACAGGGCAGCCAAAAAACAGCAAATGTCCGTAGAAGAGAACAATCTATTCCATGACCAGTAGTTCCATTTGTAAGTATAAACCCTAGAACTTTTTCTCCATGTGTACAAGAAAATAGTTGCTTGTATATTCCTTGACACATTGTCTCCAGAGGGAAAAATTAGAACTAACCCAATTTTGTTCATTAGAAGGCAAATGAATAAATGGTTTAGTTATACAATAGAATACTCTATAGTATTTAAATGAGTGAGCTACATGAATCAACATGACTAAAAAACAAAGTTGTAGAAGAATACATACAGTATGATACTATTTCCATAAAATTTAACCATATACAAAATTACAGTATATATTGAGATAGATATACTAATGAAAGTATAAACACATGCATGGAAATGATACATAGCTACTTCAGGATACCTTTGGGAGAAAGAAAAGGATTAGGATAGGGTGGAGCTTTAACTGTAACATTTTATTGGTTTAAAAAAATCATCAGGGCTTCTCTGGTGGTGCAGTGGTTGAGAGTCCGCCTGCCGATGCAGGGGACACGGGTTCGTGCCCCGGTCCGGGAAGATCCCACATGCTGTGGAGCGGCTGCGCCCGTGAGCCATGGCTGCTGGGCCTGCGCGTCCGGAGCCTGTGCTCCGCAACGGGAGAGGCCACAGCAGTGAGAGGCCCGCGTACCGCAAAAAATAAAATAAAATAAAAATAAGCTAAATTTGGAAAATATTAACATTTGCATAGTGAACAATATTATTATTTCACCCAGATCCCTTTGGATCCCTACTGACCTCAATAAATCACTTGCACACAACTTTCTGCCTCAGGTCTGCTTCTGGGAAATCTGACCTAAAACAATCTACCAACACAAGCTCCTACTTCCCCCCAATCTTTGCCCATAACTCTACCTTCCCTCTGTTGCCTATTGGTGAATGTGCATGTTCGGATCTGAAAACCCAAATGGGGTGGGTTTTCATTCCTTCTGTTTCTCCAAACCTGTTCTGTCATGGTCAACCAAAGACTTCCATATTGCTAAATCAAGGGCCAATTTTGGTTCCCAGCTTATTGGGCAATCACTTCCCTCACCTTGAAACACTTTCTTCCCTTGCTATGATAAAAGTTTGGATTCTTGTTCAGCAAATACTCATTCTCCTCACCCTTCCACTGTAGGTTGAATATGCTTCCCACTCCCCTCTGATGTTGGATTTGGCTATGTGACCCACTCTAGCCAATGAAATATTGGCCAACCCGATGTGAGCAGAGGCCTTAAACATGCTTCAATAATGTGAGCAGAGGCCCACAAATCATGTGGATTTTGGACTGCCTCTTGTACCCCGGTTGATCTTCTCCAGGTGGCTGCTGACTCTTCAATCTGGGTTCCAGAAATAACACACATGGGACAGACTTAAGCTGAATCTGCAACCTAAAGCAGAGCCACCCAGCTGAGCACAGCCTAGATCTACTGAACTGCAACCAATCTGCTGACTCGTGGGCATGAGAACAGGCATACTGCTATAAGCCACTGACCATGGAGTGATTTGTTATACAGAACTATTGTGGCAATAGCTGACTAACACACTTGCCTTCCAGGAAACCACACTCTCCTGATTTTACTCAAATCTCAGGACTATTCCTCCTCATCCCCTGATGGCTTAATAGCGGGGTGCCCCAGGATGAAGTTCTGAAACCTCTTCTCTAGTCTCACTCACAGTGCTCTTAGCCATTTTCAGACAGAGAATAAATAAATATCATGTGGAAGCTCCCAAATTTATATCACCAGGCCAGACCTCTCTCTTGAACTCCAGACTGGTATAACCAACTTCCTACTTGACATTCCCACTTGGATATCTAATAGGCATCTTAAATTAAATCAGTCCCACAAACAACTCCTGATGAACCCCCACCCAACTGTCTTCTCTCAGTCTTCCTTTCCTTAGTAAATGGCAGCTCTCTCCTTCCAGTTGATAGAGGAAAACACCCTGGAGTCATCCTTGACCTTTTATGTCCCGCCTTTCACACCCCACATCAGATCCTCGCGAAATCTTGTTGATATTACCTTCCACTCCACTCCAACAGCTCTGGCCTCCTTGCCATTCTGTGAACGTGATCATCTGGGGCACGTTCATGCCCTGGGCCGTTAGCCTTACAGTTCCCGATGACTGGAATGCTGTTACCCAGATAGACACACAGGCTTGCCACCTCATCTCTGTACAATTTTGGCTCAAATGCCTCCTTCACCTGAGGACTTCCCTAGCTACTTTAACAGTGCAACTCCTCACCTCCCCACCTCCAGAAGTCCCTATCCCCATTCCTTCTTTACTTTTCTTCACAGCACTTATCACTACATGAACACTCATACTTTACTTGCTTATTCATCTGGGGTCTGTCATCTCCAACTAGAACGAAGGTAAATGAAAGTACGTTCCACAAGAACAGAGGGTTTTTTTTTTTTTTTTTTGGTCTGTTTTGTTAGCTGTTGAATCTTCAGAGCCTGGAACATAAAAGCACTGAATATATATTTGTTAAATGAATGAATCCATTTGATCTTTTGCATACTTGAAATTTCATAATTGTATATAGATGGGCAGATAGTGACAAATGCAAAGACAAATATTGTTAAGCAATTGTCTCTAGTTCCCAGTAGCCAAGACTACTAAATGACATGGTTTTATTATGAAAGCAAAGTTTATCTAAAAGGAAGGAGAAATCTTTAGTTTCACTGAAGCTGGGATTCTCTTAAATTTGAGCTTTCATGTTTTTTGCTTTTTCTTTTTCTTCCTGAATGGCTACTATGGGGGCTCTCAACATTTTGTATAAAACATTTAAAATCTCTTGTTGATGCAGTAGGATTAGGTGATGGTAGGCAACTACCTGTATGTGAGGAAAACATGCTTGTGGCCCCCTGAGTGTTCTTCCTACCCTCCCTCCCCTGTAGTCTGGACCCTTTTGTTGTGATTTCATGCATAAAACTCACAGCAGAAACTCACAGGCCAGGTTTGTGAGGTGCATGGGCCAGGACTGCAACCCCTGAGGTTATTTTTCCAGTTTCTAGAAGACAACTCAATTCTAGTTCTTGGTTTTTGCCTCCTGAACAAGTAACTTCTTTTGTAAGTAACAAGTAACTCTTATTTTGCCCTCCAGCTATTGATGCCAGGATTCCAAAACATGAGAGCGGTTAGGAGGCTCATGATCAAACACAAAGCCAGGTAAGGTAAAAAATAATGGAGCGCGCATACACCCGCCTGACATTCATCCTCACCCCACCGCTCAAGCCAGCCGTGGATGAGGAAAAGTCAGTGTGCCAGAGTGTGTTGGCTGCAGCAGCAGCTGTTACTAACCAGGGCAGAAAAGTTAACTTAGATTATATACAATTTCCTCTTCATTGCTCTAAAAGCCCCCTTCACTCCCCAATATTTGCGGCAATTCTCCAGTTTTTAATAAGCAGGGGATGGAGCTGACCCAAATTGGGTCTCTCGCCGCCGTTGGGTCTGGCCTCCATTTCAGATAATGAATTAACCCTCCGAATAGCCTTTTCAGGAGCAAGAACTCCCCTTTTTTCTCCCTCTCCGCCGCCAGCCTCACCCTGGGCCAGGTTTTCCTCATTTCAGATTTTTCTGCAACTCAATCCTGAGTCATGCATGACGACAGTTTTCACACTATTTATGTTAAGCCTCGAGATGACCTCAGGTGATGACATTTGTGCTCAGAAAGAAATGTAATTAGTCTGGATCTCCCCGAGCGGTCCTCGGTCCCCCGTCCCGGCCGCGCTTCGAGCTGCGGGGCGCCGAGCCAGGCGGAGGTGGGGCGACCGAGGCCGCGCGCCCTTCCCGGTCGATCCCTCCCGGGAGAGAGGCTCCTCCCCGCGGTCCCTCGCGAGTACCTGGCGGCGGCGGCGGCGGCGGCGGCAGGCGGTCAGAGGGCGGCGCTCCGCGGCGTCACGCGGCGGGGTGGGAGAGCGGGCAGGTGACACCCGGCGGCCTCCGCCCCTTTTCCAGCTCGGTCGGCTGCCCGGGCAGCAGGGCCCGCTGTGAGGAGCTCCGCGCTAGCGCCGCCGCCCGCCGCCGCCCTCTGCGCCCGCGCCCGGGCACTTGGGCTCAGCTCCTCGCCGGGTGAGTGTGGGGCTCCCAGCCGGTGGGCCGGGGCCAAACTTTTCCGAGGCGCTGAGGAGAAGAGATGGGGGGAGGGAGAGAGACGCCGGGGGCAGGGGTCGGGAGCAGCCCAGTGGAAAGAACTTGGGCGCGGCGCGCGGGGAGTGGGATACGGGTCCCGGAGACTCGGGAGCCCGGCCAGGCCCTGCCTGGGCTCTGGCGGGCCCCTCGGAAGTTGTCTCCGCGCCGTCTTTGGGTGCCCAGGGTCGAAGCCCTTCGCGCCGGAGGGAGGGGCCGCCGCGCTCACCTGCGCCTTCTCTGGGAGCCCACCGCCGCCCCCAGCATCCCAAAGGGATGGTGGTCCCCGCCGCCCCTGGGCTTTTGAGCCTCTCCCGAGCGCTCCCGCGGGACAGGGCCCAGCTGTTCCGGGCGGGAGGACAAAGGCGCTTGCGGGTGGGACTGGGAGGGAGAGGGACCTGCTCGACCTTGACCTCCGAGGTCACTTTCCCAGCTCCTGGATTTGGGCTCGCTCGCCCCCCCCCCGAACCCCCCCGCCCCCCCACAGAATCCCCGAGCCCCTTTCTTTCTGCTTTTTCCGCTCTGGGGCGCTTTTGTGTCCTCGAGGCCGGAATGAACTTGGGGCGTTGCTCTTGCAGCGGGCGCTGCCTCTTTGGCTCCCCGAGCTGCATCCTGTCCCGACGGCAGCTGCTGGCTGAGGAGAGTGATGAGTACACAGCGGTGGAACAGGTCGTGCCGGAGATGGAAATCGGAAAGCCTGTTGTTTCATCTTACAGGGTATCGTTGGTTAGGAAATGGGCCTTCTCCCCTAATCAGCCAGCGCTGATTCAAACTTACCGGATGCCGAGAGAACGCTCTTGGGAAAGCTGCGACAGGAAGGATATGGTCTCTACCCCTGTCCAATCGCTGTGTGGTTGGGAAAACAAGTCGCACAAAGACTGAAGAATAGTTTTAGCGAGCCAAGCCTTTTTCCTCTTGCTGAGCTGTTCCCTCGAAGAGCATTTTCATTTAACCCTGTACTCGCAGGTTACTCTTCATTTCACTTCTCGCTTGTATTGCTTAACTGCTGTGAAAGAGTCTTCGATACTTTGGGGTTGCCTCCGGCTTCTTAGCCATCACTTGTTTGTTAATTCCCTTATTTTGTAGTTTCTGCTTCTACCACTGGCCAGGAATTGTTCTCCTCAAGGTCACCGACGATTAAAAAAATACTTTCCCCCCAATGGCAGACATTTATCGAATGCTTCTGTGCCCGGCACTGTTCTAAGAACTTGTATCAACTCTTTTAATCCTGGCAACAATCCTATGGGGGTAAATAAATGATAACATTATCATTTTACGGATAAGGAAACTGAGACACGGGAACTTGCCCAGGACGCACAAGTAGCAGGAGGAGATTCCAACTCAGGGGCCCTGGTCCAGCGTTGAGGCTATTAACCACTGTGCATACTGCCTCACCTAGAGTTCCTTTCTTCATCCTTACTTTCTTGAAGTCCTGTGCTTCTTCATGTTCACTGACTAGGCTCTCAGTCTCAGGTCCTTCTTTTCCTTCTTGTGTGACTTTGTACTCATTTAGGTTTTCTTTTCATAGAATTTTGTTACTTAGGTTATCAGTGCTACTTACCCACTTAAAGATTCTGTGCTTTCCATGTATCTGGGGGCTTCCCTGGTGGCGCAGTGGTTGAGAGTCCGCCTGCCGATGCAGGGGACGCAGGTTCGTGCCCCGGTCCGGGAGGATCCCACATGCTGCAGAGCGGCTGGGCCCGTGAGTCATGGCCGCTGAGCCTGCGCGTCCGGAGCCTGTGCTCCGCAATGGGAGAGGCCATAGCAGTGAGAGGCCCAAGTACCGTAAAAAAAAAAAAAAAAAAAAAAAAAAAAAAGATTCTGTGCTTTCCATGTATCTTATTCAGTTTTAGTGTAGCATATGTCAGTGCATACTGTAATATTCCATTTGGACTTGCCGTGCTTTGCCCCAAAGCATTTCTAGTTAGCATCATTTATGTCAGCCTCCCTCCCTTTTATTGTAGTCACCCAGGTGCAAAACAGCAGTCAAGTCTCACATCACACTTCTCCCAATCATGAAACCTCTTCTGTCAGCTTTTACCTTGTCTCTTGCTTCTAGCCTTCCTCATTCTCATCCCCGTTCCCTACTCCTCTTCACCAGTCTCCCTCTTCCCCACTCCTGAACATTCATTTATCACTTATGTCATTTTTCTTTTTACTGTTGGTTAGCTTCTTTCATAAATATTCATGGTCCACAGAAAGATTGTTAACAACTTAAGACTTTAACTCTTCAAGCCTTACAACTAGTAGTTGCTTGATAAATGTTTGCAGAATATGATGCAAGATGAATTAATGTAGCATATATTGGGTGGGTTGAATAATGGTGGAAACCTTTTTGAAATTTTTAAGCCGGGTTTTACAGGGTGTTAAGGATGCGTTGGTAGACGTGGGGGACCTGGCAGGCTTTGTAGAGGACGGGCAGGGAAGCCTCTGCCAACTCCATTGCTGCAGATAGGAACCCAGCTACCCTGGCTAAACATTCCATTTAGAAAGGTAAGGAAGTAGGGCCATATCAGCAGAGAGCCATGAATCCTAACCTCATCCTAGCCAAACAAAATATGAAGCCACACAGAGTTACAAGAAAAACCCAATTTCATTGAAAAATATAACACATACACAAAAATGCATAAAACATAAATGAAGAGATTACCACAGTAGATATATTTAGCAGTAGAATGACTGTCTTCTTCTGGCAGTAGATATGATAGTTGAATGAGACTGCAGAAAAGCCAAATGGGAATCTTTTCTCGAAACCTCTGTATAAGGTAATTGTGGGCCTGGACTAGTCCTGAGAGGCATTGTCGAGGAAGAATTGGCTGTGTTTGGGGAGGGTTGAGGAGAGGAGAAAAGAAAACTAGAAGGATGTACCAAAACGGTGAAATTGGCGAGCCAAAAAGAGAGTTTTGTCACCTTGAGTGTGAGTCGACCAGACTAAATATTTTGCCATTTTACCTTTGTCTCTCTCTATTTATTTATTTATTGGCTGCGTTGGGTCTTCATTGCTGTGCGTGGGCTTCCTCTAGTTGCGGCGAGCGGGGGCTACTCTTTGTGGCAGAACGCGGGCTTCTTACTGTGGTGGCTTCCTTGTTGCGGAGCACGGGCTCTAGGCACGCGGCTTCAGTAGTTGCAGCATGCAGGCTCAGCAGTTGTGGCACATGGGCCCTACAGCGTGTGGGTTTCAGTAGTTGTGGCACACGGACTTCAGTAGCTGTGGCATGCGGGCTCAATAGTTGTGGTGCACAGGCTTAATTGCTCTGTGGCATGTGGGATCTTCCTGGACCAGGGATCAAACCCATGTCCCCTGCATTGGCAGGCAGATTCTTAACCACTGCGCCACCAGGAAAGTCCCCGCTCTCATTTTTTAAATGCATGTTTTCCTACATCCTACTACATATAGAATTTTAGTATGTTGTGTTTTCCTTATAATACACAGTAAGCATTTTTCACCTGTATTTTCCAAAACTCCTATTGTCTGCCTTATATTCTAAAAATTATAATGTAATTTCCTTAACTAATCCTCCATTTTTGGATAGATATATTAGCAACAGTTATAAACAACTTAAGTCACAGTAATGCTTACCTTTGCAGTTATATCATTTTACAAATTGGGATTTGTTTCTTTATGCTAGACAGTGGAATATACTTAAAGCCTCTGACCTCAGGTACTTACTGGTCGAGTTGAAGAAATAAGACTTTTTGGGCTTCCCTGGTGGTGCAGTGGTTGAGAGTCCGCCTGCCAATGCAGGGGACACGGGTTCATGCCCCGGTCCGGGAGGATCCCACGTGCCGCGGAGCGGCTAAGCCCATGAGCCATGGCCGTTGAGCCTGCACGTCCGGAGCCTGTGCTCCGTAACGGGAGAGGCCACAACAGTGAGAGGCCTACATACCGCAAAACAAAAACAAAAACAAACAAACAAAAAAAAACAAAAAAAAGAAATAAGACTTTTTCTAGTTTGTTTAATTGCTTATTCTCCTTGGTGTGCTACATGTGCAAACATCAGCTTTAGAATATAGAAGAATGCTGTTTACCAAACAAATAATTTTGGAGCCTTTGTATATACAGTAGCATGTTAAATTGAGAACTAATCTTGAGTTTCAATAAAACACACCATATAGCATGGAAAGAAGCATGCCATAAACACATTTTTAGAGAGGAATATATCTTATATGTATTTCTGTGACTCATCCAATTTGGACCATTCACATGTTATGAAATAGCTGAACACTAATGCAAATTTAGCACTTTATAAGATTGGTCTTTTTTTAAAAATTGAGATTTTTAATTATTCCTAATTGATTTAGATATATTAAAAGCACATGTTATTGCCTTGACAAGTAAAATTATCCTTTTTGTTAGTGATAAATATTTCTAAACAGACCGTTATTCAGAGGAACTAAGTTACCATATAACATATAACTCATAAATGTGCCACGTTAAAGACAAATCTTCATCCACTTGGAGAAGCAGCACAGGCCTTGAACACCAGCAGCCCAGCTCCTTTGTCCCCTCTAACATAAGGTATAGAGCAAAACCTAGCCAAAATCGGGGAGTTTCAGAAGTTGCATACTCAACAAACATTTGAGTGTCAGCTTTGCGTCAGGCAAAGTAGTCGGCAGGGTGCTGAAGCCCGTCCAGATCTATGTGGGTTCAAGGGAGGTAAACACTTAGAGTACAGTGTGGAAAACTGTGATTAACACAGAGCGTTGGGGAAGCCGAGCAGAGAAAGGCAGACAAAGTTGTCCTCCTGAGCCGAAAGAAGGAAGACTGGGAGTTGGGGCAGCAGAGAAATGGGATGAGGGTGGGAAATCAAATTCAGGCTGAGAGCATGCAGGTGCATTCAGAGAATTGGAAACACTGTAAAATCACTGCAGAGGAGGGTGTGAGAAGAGGTTGCCTAGGTATGCACAGCTGGCTTACTGAGAGCCTTGATTCACCTAGTAAAGATTTTGGATTTTATCCTACAGACAATGGGGAGCCAGTGGAGCCCTTTAAGAAGGGAAGGGACCTGTTAAGATTTGTATTTTTTGTTGTTGTTTTTTTGGCTGCATTGGATCTTTGTTGCTGCGTTGGGTCTTCGTTGCAGCGTGCGGGCTTTCTCTAGTTGCGGCGAGCAGGGGCTACTCTTTGTGGCAGTGCGCGGGCTTCTCATTGCGGTGGCTTCTCTTGTTGCGGAGCTTGGGCTCTAGGCGCACGGTCTTCAGTAGTTGTGGCACACGGGCTCAGTAGTTGTGGCTTGCGGGCTCTAGAGCGCAGGTTCAATAGTTGTGGTGCACGGGCTTAGTTGCTCTGCAGCATGTGGGATCTTCCCAGACCAGGACCCGAACCTGTGTCCCCTGCACTGGCAGGCGATTTCTTAACCACTGTGCCACCAGGGAAGCCCAAGATTTGTATTTTGAAAGCACCTGTCTGCATGTGCAACTTAACCTTTCTGGAACCTCCCTTTCTCCCGTGGAGGCTTTATCTCCTTTCTCTATCTGATCTGGAAAGGACAGCTACCTTCACTATTTACATGAGATATCTTGATTATGCTCAGTGTACATAACAATTTGGGAATAGAAAACGATCTTGTGCCACATGTTTATAGAAAGCTCAAGCCTGCATTTAAGTTTTTACCTGCTTGCTGAAAATCATGAGGTGAAACGTTTGGGCATCTTTTAGACATCAGTCATAGTTGCAGTCAGGCACTTTCTGTGCATTTTCTCAGGAATTGTCTAAAGCCAGCAAGGTCTGCACCAGAATCCTCACAGCACACATGGGTGCAGAAAAGTGAAGAAAGGTGCTCAGGTGAAGAAGCAGAAAGGGTGCTCAGCTAGGGTACACGGTTACAAGTGCGAAGCTAGCATTTAAACCCAGCTATGGTTACAATGTTCAGGTTCTTCCCCCTCTGCATACTAACTCAGTGGGTTGATGATTTAGCGGGTATGAGAGACACTAGGGCTCTGATATCCAACGATAGTTTTGTGAGGGCATAAGGACAACCATAAACGTAAACTTGATTTAGACTTTTTAGGGTCAGTGGTAGAAATGTGAGAACTAGAAAAAGAGGGTTTGGCTAGTTGTCCCTCAACTAAATACAGCCCCTCCATTCTTCTGCTCCTTCCTTTCCATCCCCAATTGTGGGATTTTGTCTTAATAGCACATTTGTGATGTATTTGTTTGCTTATCATAATTCAGTGACATAACATGGACAGAACAGAAGGAAAGGCTGCTTGTATTTAAGGGGGACTTATCCTAAGCCTGTATGGGGCTTCCCTGCCCTCTCCTCTTCTTTCCTTTTTCCTGCCTTCTCTAGGCAGAGAGTGCTGTGTTGGATCCCCTGAGCCAAAAAGTTTTATGTCTGAGAAGCAAACAAACAAACTAATGAATGCTGGCCTCACATTTTAATCCCTCTGCTCTTTACCCTTCAGTTCACTAGAAGGCACACGCTTATACCTTCAGTCTTTGAAGAATTTCTTTGAAATTCTAACAGGTGTGACTTTAACCTGAAGAAAGAAAGAAGGTAGAAGTCACATTCTTAGGAAACCAGAGTTTAATTACTGATTATTTAATAGCTTGTTCCTGAGCAAACATGGAATTTAAAAAATGAAGTTGTGGGGCTTCCCTGGTGGCACAGTGGTTGGGAGTCCGCCTGATGATGCAGGGGACACGGGTTCGTGCCCCGGTCCGGGAATATCCCACACGCCGCGGAGCGGCTGGGCCTGTGAGCCATGGCCGCTGAGCCTGCGTGTCCAGAGCCTGTGCTCCGCAACAGGAGAGGCCACAACAGCGAGAGGCCCGCGTACCGCAAAAAAAAAAAAAAAAAATGAAGTTGTGAGAACCACTATTCATTGTTCAAAGGGAGGGGAAAAAAAGGATAATAGATGTGATATTAAACTTTAAATATAGTTAATATTTTTAAAATTAAAAAATAGAAATATTAGGTTGAACACATGCAATTGCCGTTTCTCTAGGAGAAATATTTGTATATTGGCAATTACATATGGTTCATCCTAATATAAAGACAATCCTCTTGACATCTAACCAGTTGACCCTACAAGCCCATGCTTCTCATTTCCCCAAAAAGCAGACCAAATGCTGCCCAGGCATGATGAACACCAGTTCCTAGCAGCCTGTTCCCTGCTCTGATGGCTGGCTCGGTGGCTGTATGTATTGCAAACTTGTTGGTGCCAGTTATGCTTGTTATTGTGATTAGATAATTTAAATGTGTGTAAATCTATAAAGTGCAAAAGGGAAAGAGTATTATTGCTTCTGTGAAAGGAATGTTGAATTCTCTGAAAAGATTCCATAAAAGTGAGTGCCTTAAAAAGTGGGCAGGAGAACTAACTGTAAAGAGTTGGAGAGAAAATTGTGAAAACTTGAAAGATAATATCCTGAGCTTGCTTTACAAGTTTTGTTTTTGTTTTTTAGTTTTCAATCCACTTAGAACATTAAAAGTGGAAATTGTAGAAAATAAATTCTGAGTATGGTTTACATGAGAAAAATATCGGGGAGGAATTCTTCCTCAAAGAAAATCTTGAAACTACTTTGGAAAGTTGGCAGTTAATGCATACTTATATGTCTCAAGGTAAAGTACGTATTTATGGGGTGTACATAATTTTTTAAAAAATATTTTATTTATTTTTTTGGCTGCTTTGGGTCTTTGTTGCTGTGTGCGGGCTTTCACTAGTTGCGGCGAGAGGGGGCCACTCTGTTGTGGTGCACGGGCTTCTCATTGAAATGGCTTCTCTTGTTGGGGAGCACGGGCTCTAGGCACGCGGGCTCAGTAGTTGTGGCTCGCGGGCTCTAGAGTGCAGGCTCAGTAGTTGTGGCGCACGGGCTTAGTTGCTCCGCGGCATGTGGGATCTTCCTGGACCAGGTCTCGAACCAGTGTCCCCTGCATTGTCAGGCGGATTCTTAACCACTGTGCCACCAGGGAAGCCCAAAACATCAATTTTTAAGGTAGTATTTTTTTCCCCTAGAAATGAATTGTAAAAGGGATTTGTTTATGAGGTAGGTTCTTATAAAGAGGATCTTGAATCACTTCATGTATAATACTTTCAATAATAGTTTTGGTAAAGATGGAAAGATATTCTTTAAATTAACATTGGTTCTTTTTAAAAAAATTTTTCTTTAATTAAATTAAATTTTTATTTGGCTGCACCACACAGCATGTGGAATCTTAGTTCCCTGACCAGGGCTCAAATCCGTGCTCCCTCCAGGGGAAGCATGGAATCTTAACCACTGGACTGCCAGGGAAGTCCCGTAAATTAATGTTGGTTCTTAGTAACTCATTTATTATGGACATGAATGAAGGTAAACCCTCTGAAAGCATTTCTCCAAAGGTGCCAGGGCTAGGCTAATAAAGTTTAGGTTCTTATAACGATATACAATAACAACTCACATTAGGTAGATCAGGGTATTTTTAGACCTGAGATTGGTCTATGGATGGGCATTAGAGGGTCCATAAACTCTCCAAAACATCAGATTTATGTATACACATCATCTCTAGGGAGGTAGCACATAGCACCATAGTCTCAAAGGTTAAAAGCTATTGATTTAGGAAAGACATGAAATAAAATATATAAAATGCTTAATAAAGTTTAACTTATTGTATACATGTACAAGGATTAGCTTTTAATGTTAATGTTGGAATTAGACATATAGTGTTGACATGAACCAACTGTGTAGACTTTATCCATGTTATAAGGACACAGTACCGATAGTGAGGCCCTAGAAAAGAGAGATCTCCTTCATCCGTGGTAGTTTTCATTTCTGTTTTCCTGGTTCTCTGGGAAGAAAGGTTTCTACTTATTAAGTGTTAAATCAATATTCACTCATTTATGAAATAAACATTGGCAATTTTCTGTGTGCTAGACCCTGGAGATATAGAAATCTAGACGTCAACTCCTCTTCTCATTTATTTCTCTATCTCATGCCCACATCCAAATTAGCAGCGGTCATGTCAGCTCCATCCCCAAAGTGTATCCTGAATCCATCTATTCAGTAAGCTCCTAATCCTGCTGCCTCCCTACCATCAATTCTCTACCAAGCAAGTAACTTAATTTTTAAATCATAAGTCAGATCATGTCACTGCTTTGCTTAAAAGCCTCTGATGAGAGTTTCAGTTTTATAAGATGTAAAGAGTTCTAGGATGGAGGGAGGTGATGGTTGCACAACAATATGAATATACTTCATACCAGTGAACAGGGCACTTGAAAATGGTTAAGTTGGTAAATTTTATGTGTATTTTACCATAATTAAAAAAATAGTCATACACACGAGTTAGACAAGGTTCTCAGAAGAAACACATTTTGTGTGTATAGGCTTTAAGTGAATTCAAAGCAATGGATTCCTTCTAGGACAATAGGCTTTAACAAGAAAGCTTTTTCTTTCTTTTTTTCCTTTTAATTCCATTTTTATATGCATACCTGCTGACTCGTATGCTTCTGGCATGGATAAATTAAGGGAGCAGTGTCTGCATGTAAGATGAGATGTGATCAATATTACTGATCCATGTGTAGCCTGGCGAGGGGACGGGGAATTCCCGTCCCCAGGTGGCACGGAGCTGTCCTTTGCAACATTCTCATAAAATTGGGCAAAGAGTTTGCACCGCAATGTTTACGGGAGCAGGAGGGATGGGGAAAATAAACGTAACTCTACAAAAGCAAACTCTAATGCATGCAAGGATCATTAGGTTGGCAGGTATATTAATAAGTGAAAAATCTGGAAGTGTAATGGTAGAACATAAGGCTTGTACTGCTTCTGTTTTAGTGCAAAAATGTACTAGCCCATACGCTTAAGTGTATGGCCCACAAATTGAACAATTTAATGTTGACATCATATCCATGATATTATGTGGAGTTTTTGCTAAGGGGAAACTAACTCGTCCAGCCTAAAATGTTTCTTTTAATCTGTATTCTGTTCTTCTAGTCATGCCATTAATAGTGCTCATGTTATCAATTTCCCCCTTTATTGAAAACAATAAACATTTATTTAAAACAATTATAATCCTTCTGGGGGCACTGGAAGCACAATGTGGTGATCATCTTGCTTTTACTTTTTTAAAACATTTGAACTATGATTTTGCTAGAAATAGGAGGCCCGGTGATGGAATGTTAGAGGAATGGAAACTGACAATGTTGTGAAGGTTTAAAGGCAAATACATACGTGTAGCTTGGAGTGCTGATATCTAATATACCATTGATTCCACTAACTCGAAATAAACACATTTAATCTTGAAAAAAATAGTTATACAACAACAACAACAAAAAGTCTTTGATGGTTTCCCCTTGTACGTAGAATAAAACTCTGGCTCTTTCACTGAGGCCTCAAGGCCCTGCATGCCCACTTCCCCGAGTTAGCTAGCATCCACGTCCTCTTTGTGCTCCGCTCGCCGTTCCTCTGACATACTGTTTGTCCCTGCCTCTGGGCCTTTGCCCTTGCTGTTGTCTCCTGCAGGACTGTTCGCCCTTAGATCTTCTCAAATGTTCTAGAGCTTTCTGGCTACCCTTCTAGTGTTGCTGCCCTCTGCCTCTGGTGACCCTATCACATCAGTCTGTCATGTTTCCTTTCTTCATAACTTTTGCCACATTTGTCTGATGTTTGTGTTTATCTTTGTTTACTTATGTGTCTCCCCACAAGAAAGTAAACTGTATGAGAATAGGGATTTTGCTGTATCCCTCATGTCAAGAAGGGTGCTTGGCACATAGTGGGTACCCAGATATTTATTGAATAAGTGAATGGAGATGTGGTCCCTTCCCCCAAGGACCTTACAGTTTCTGATACTGAGTCTCAGGAGCCCTGAATTGTGCTTGTGAGCGAGGTCTCACATGGCGAATAGGCAACTTGTTCTGCCCCAAATAAAGTGATGTGGGGAAGGAGAAGGAGAGAATGATGTTGGGGCCAAAAGGGTCAAAAACACATCAGCTGTTACCTCTCATTCAAGGATGGAGAGAAACTTTTCCTCTCTTCTATCTCCCTCCCCATCTAAAAGAAAAATATGAGAAAACAACACTATAGGTACGTATCAATCTTTAGGCATGAACTCTGCCCAAGCCAAGCTTAAAATGAAAATCACGTAAGATATCTTTTATCACATTCCCAGAAACACCTGACTCCCCTGGACCATTTGCTCTTAGAGGATCCATTATGAGCACTCAGTTGTATTCGTCAATCAGATTGTCTTGCGAAAATGAGACAAAAATCTTCCCAATCTTTCTATCACTCCAATATTACCTTCTTTAGCACACATTTCCCTGGTGACAGTCAAAACTCACCCTTTCCATACTGCTGTCATACCAAGGTCGTTTTGTGCATGGATAACTGGACTTTTGTGTTCATGTTTTTCATTAATATTTTTCATGGTAAATATAGGAAAAAGGTTTATGATATAGATAGATTCTCTATGCTTGACATGGAAAATCATACTTTCACATAATCAGAAAAGTTAGACTACTTTCTGACTACAATAATAGATTGTATGCTGATTTTAGAAATATAGAAGACTTGTAACAAAAAAACAAAACAAAACAAACTTGTAACAAAAAGAAAACAGACATCACCCATAATCCCACCAACCAGAAATTACCATTGCTAACATTTTGGTAAATTACTTTGCAGCCTCTTGTAGGCACTTTTTCAAAGGTTGTCAGAGTTTTTCTTGGGGAAAAAAATTGGAAACTACTTAGTTGAAGAACAAACCATTTCCTAGTATACTTAAAAAACAACCACCACCACCACCTTATAAGCATTTTTAACATGGAAATTTTCTTTCTTTCTTGTTTTAAAAACTCATATTATGGAAATTTCCAAACATTTATAAAAGCAGAGAGAATACTATAATGAACTAGATGTACACATCACCCAGGATCATGGCTAATCTTATTTCATCTGTAAATATTTTGGTGTATCTCCAAAGGATAAGGACTTTAAAAAAATTACCACAGTACCATTATCACACCTAAAAAGTTAAAAATAATCCATTAATGCCATCAAATATCCAATCAGCAGGAAGTTTAAAAAATACGTATAAATCAGGTTATGACTAAAGGGCAATAGTTTAGAAATTCTTGGCTAATAGGATGATATACAGTCCACTTAACAAACTATACAAACAGTTATAAGAAAAGATTAAAAACAACAGAAACTTACTTAGCAGTGCTTATTTCATGTAGGTAAGTATTAATATGTTATTAAATAATCTGACAATATATTTCCATAACTTTGCTATTTCTACATTCTCGGTGTTCAATTTAAAATGCAGTGTCCACCTGTGCCAAATGAATTTTTTAAACTCGTCTATTTTGGGGGCTAGTACAGGGCAAAAGTGTGAACTGGGTACATAAAAGTCAGCAGTTTATTTCATTTATTTATTTTTAAAAATATTTTGCTGCGTTGGGCCTTCATTGCTGCGTGCGGGCTTTCTCTAGTTGTGGCGAGCAGGGGCTACTCTTTGTTGCGGCGCACCGACTTCTCATTGTGGTGGCTTCTTTTGTTGTGGAGCACGGGCCTAGAGTGCGTGGGCTTCAGAAGTTGTGGCAAAAGGGGTCAGTAGTTGTGGCACACAGGCTCTAGAGCGCGGGCTCAGTAGTAGTGTGTATGGGTTCAGTTGCTCCGCAGCATGTGGGATCTTCCCAGACCAGGGATCGAACCTGTGTCCCCTGGCATTGGCAGGTGGGGTCTTAACCACTGCACCACCAGGGGAAGTTCCAAGTCAGCAGTTTAAAATGTTCTCATAAGGTCCCATACTATGTACATTTAATATATTTTCCTAAAGCTATAAATACTTTATCTGAAGTAGAATAAAAACGACAATTTTAGGCATAAACTCTGTTACATTAATAAAGCAGAGTAAAACCATTTATTTATCTGGGTTTTTATGAGTAGTAGAAATAATCTTTATGCTCTTAAGAACACATGATAACTTTTAAAGAAAAAAAAGCAAAATCCTAAAAGTCTCTGATGAATGTATTCCTATTTCAGTTATTGTGAGGGTGTAATAGAGAGAATTTAGAGAATAGCAAGAAAATTTACTCGGCCAAGAGAATTGCTGGACGATTCAGGTTGCTGGCTTGTCACTGTCAGTGGAGAGGAAACTAGGGTGTGAATCAGAGAAGATTGATCCCTTGGTCCAGCACAGAGCCTGGACAGGTGTCTGCTGTATGGATGGAAAGGAATGAGAAAGGCAGAGAAAGTGAAGGAAAAGTGAAGAAAAGGAAGATCTAGAAGAAGGAAGGGTAGGAGGCCAAGGTTTGGAGCCTGGAAACATGGGTAGATTGTGGTGTCAAAATTGGTCTTAGAGAAACTGGATCAGAGGAAGGTTTTGACTGAGATACTGGTAATTCCTTTGTTTTTATTCCTTCGTAATCATTGCAGGTTAAGTGAACAAATTACATGCTCATTTGTAGAGTTTGAGACTTTTAATCAGTGGCTTTTTCTGGGCAATTCCTTCATGATGGGATATTTAGAAATTTAGCAATTGTTGATATATTTCAAAGATCAGATGGTTGAAACTCATAATGGTAGATAAAGCCAGAATCATTAGAATTTCTCCCTCGCCTCTCCTCCCCCACCAAGGGAAAAATCCTTGGAAATCATTTAAGTATTTCTTGTAAAACTAACTGGAAAGGAAAAGTCTTTCTTTGTTTATTTAGAAAGACATTTGTAAATATTTGCTGTGACCACTTTTATAGGGCAGTCATTGTTTTAATCTTGCACTGGTTTGCAATTTCTCTTTGATGTTGAGCTATTGTTTCAAAGGGCCATAGCTGGAGGCGCCCACACTGAGATATACTGAACTAAACTCTATTTTTCTATCCAGATAAATAGTGGGGGGATATGTTTGTCTTTCTAAGTTGTTAATTCTAGAATCATTCATATCAAAATTATTTAACTTAAAAATGAAGTAATGCTATTTAGCAATACTATACTTTATTATAAATGTATTGTATTTTACATACATTATGCATTAAATCTATTTGTCTCCTAGCTTAGGAATGTAACTGTATTTTTCCCTGGGAAAACCTTTTCTTCAGCTAAAATAATCAAGTTATAAATTTTGTTCTCAGTTGGCGATGTCTTTTGCAGACATGGAATAAATGCAGATCCTCTGTTGTTCTCAATCTGTGTTACTTTTTAATTTGTGAAACAGCACTGAGACACCTTAATAACATTTTATTAGAACTGAATGAAGAATATGGTGTAGATACAGGAACAAGTCTGCTAACCCAGGGGCCGTTTATTATGAAGTTTCATTTGCAAAATGCTATTGAAAATCAGTAAGAAAGCAGGGAGATCATCCCTGAGCAGAGAAGATAGTGTCCTGAAGTCCATTGAGTAAATCTGTACTTGACCCATAGGGAGATCCTCTGGTTTTTAATCATAGCCCATATAGCATTATTTTATTTTATTTATTTATTTTTCCATATAGCATTATTTTAAACATTCCAGCATCATTGTTTATCTAGTTTCTCATCCCATAGCAGATTAAGGGCAGCAAGTTAGAAAGAATGGGGTCTTATAGAACCAGGAATGCTGTTAACAGACAATGTAGTGGCTAACAAGCTGATAGGGAGGAGACAGGAAATACATCAGAAGCAGACACGGGTTTTGGAACTTTTTAGTGTAGGGCAAAGGTCCATAGCTGTAGACATGGATAGGCCCAGAGAGCAGTGCTGTGATACTGCTGGTCTTACTAATATCCCTGAATCATCCAGAAAGTTTCAGTGTATAAGATGGTTGAAATCTTTTAAAAAATGTTTTACATTTTTCTATCAGAAGCACTTTTTGAAGTGATTACACCTACAGATAAGCATTTCAGTATCTAAAACATTCACTTCTATGGAACGCTGCAATCCTGGATGAGGCTGGATAAATGAATTGTATCCAGAAATAGAAAGCAGGATAAATCAATTTAGTCTTTACTGTTGGTTACTTTTCTTATCCACACTTCTTTTTGAGGACCATTTGTTTTTCTTCCTTTTATGGGCTTCTCTGTATATTTTAGGGATGTGTGCTATTAGGCACATGTGTGTTATAATACTTTCCCTATGTTCAGATTTTTTGTTCTCTCTAGGAGTCATCAATCCACATGACCTACCCATCTACTCTGGGTACCATCTCCCTCCCCTGATGAGGCTTCATTCCCTATTCCCATCCCCACCCAGAATGAACCTGTTACTGCCAATTCTGGCTTGTCTCAAAGGCGAAGTATTTGAGGTCAGTTGATTTCCACCCTTCCTCTCATGATTCTTGGTTACTGCCTATAAGAGATATGCCTTACTAGGTATTACAGCCTTTCTGTTGTCTCCTCCTACTGTTAACCACACCTTCAGCTCTGTCTTTTATCCTTTGAAACCCTGTTCCACTGTGTTCAAACTCTATCATATCTTCAGTACTATCACCTGCCAAAAATAACTGAATCATGGCTCTTCCCCTTACCCCATGCCCACACGCTCCTCATGAAAAGGTTCATCCATCCATCCACTCAACAAATATTTGCATGTCTGACACATCCCAGGCACCATCTCAGGTGCTAGAGAGGCAGCAATGCACAGAACAGAAAAAGATCCCTGCCCCCGAGGAGCTCATATTCCAGAGTATTACTGGGGAGTGGAGGGAATCAGACCATAAACAAATAAATATAGAATGTTGGTGAAATATATAAAAGTAATGATGTCATGGACATATACACACTAACAAACGTAAGGTAGATAGCTAGTGGGAAGCCGCCGCATGGCACAGGGATATCGGCTCGGTGCTTTGTGACTGCCTGGAGGGGTGGGATAGGGACGGTGGAAGGGAGGGAGACGCAAGAGGGAAGAGATATGGGAACATATGTATATGTATAACTGATTCACTTTGTTATTAAAGCAGAAACTAACACACCATTGTAAAGCAATTATACCCCAATAAAGATGTTAAAAAAATAAAAATAATGATGAAAAGTGCTATGGGGAAAAATAAAGCAATAAAGACAGGGAAGTGCATGTTGATGAGGTGATGAAGGTGACATTTTAGTAGAGATCCGAAAAAAGTAAAGAAGCATGCAGGTATCTGCAAGAAGAGAATTCCACATTGTCGGGACAGTGGTTTCAGATGCTTTGAGGCAGGGTTGTTCTTGGCGTGTTCAAGAAAGGACAAGGAGCCCAGTGTGGCTGACACTAGCTAAGTAGGAGAAGAGGTGAGAGGAGGAAAGGTCAGAGAGGTAGTCAGGGCCACTTATAGGAACTTTGACTTTTAGTGTGAGTGAGGTGGGAAGACATTGGCGCATTTTAAGCAGAGAAGTGACATCAGTTGGGTGTTTTTCTTTTGTTTTGTTTTTTTCTTCAGCGTGATGAATACATTGGAGATGGACAAAGGTGAAATCGGGGAGACCAGTTGAGAGGCTATTGCAGTAATTCAGATAAGGGAGGACCACCGGTAGAATGAAAAGTGACTTGGACCACCAGTAGAGTGAAGAGTGCTTGGATTCTAAAAACATATTTAGGAGACAGCGTTGTCAGGATTTGCTGACGGGTTTGATGTTGGGGGTGAGAAATGGAGGATTTTTCTCGTATTCAAAGGTACTACACCTTTGGATGGACTGGCCAGAATTCCCCTGTCTTCCCATTGCCACATCTGAATCAAACTTACTTTTTCACTTCCATGGGCAAGTAAAACAAAACTCTCCTTTTCTGGATGCCTCCCTCTCCAGCTTTGCTCTCTGCTTTTCTTAAACCTCTTTGCCCATCATTTCCCTCTTCAGTCCCACACGCATTGTGGACTTTGGCATCTGACTTGATTTGGCATCTCCCCATCCTCTCTCTCTCTGGGAGACTTCAAAACCCTTTCAGAGGCCAACTACGAGTAGCCTCATCAGACAAAGTTTGTTGTCTGACCCAACTGTGATAAGCTGTACTAGACTGTAATTGCCTGCTTTCATAGCACATCTCTGGGCCTCTTCACCTGGAAATGTGCCAAGAAAAAATCATCAATTCTAATATCCCTTCTTCGAACCACAGCCTCTTGGTTTATCAGCTCTCTTACACCTCTCCCTTTTTTTTTTCCCCTTCCAGTTTTATTGAGATATAATTGACATACATAAGCTCTAAGCTCACAGTATAATTATTTGACTTATATACATCCTGAAATGAGGACCACAATAAGTTTAGTGAACATCCATTGTCTTATATAGATTCAGAGTTAAAGAAATAAAAACATTTTTCTACCTTGTGTTGAGAGCTCTTAGGGTTTTCTCTCGTGACAACTTTCATATGGAACATAGAGCAGTGTTAATTATATTTATCACGTTGTATATTACATCCCTGGTACTTATTTATTTATTTTCTTTACTCTCACAAAGTTTATATGCAACCATGGGGGAGATGCTCAACAAATGAAGGAATACACATGAGGGGAAAAAAAAGGATGAAACACAGATGGTGCGATGCTAAGAATTCAAGGTGATGTTTCTGTCAGGTTTGTTTGTTTTACATCTTTATTGGAGTATAATTGCTTTACAATGCTGTGTTAGTTTCTGCTGTATAACAAAGTGAATCAGCTATACATATGCATATATCCCCATATCCCCTCCCTCTTGCTTGTCCCTCCCACCCTCCCTATCCCACCCCTCTAGTGGACACAAAGCACCGAGCTGATCTCCCTGTGCTATGCGGCTGCTTCCCACTAGCTATCTGTTTTACATTTGGCAGTGTATATATGTCCATGCCACTCTCTCACTTCGTCCCAGCTTACCCTTCCCCCTCCCCGTGTCCTCAAGTCCATTATTCTCTACGTCTGCGTCTTTATTCCTGTCCTACCCCTAGGTTCTTCAGAACCATTTTTTTTTTTTTTTTTTTTTAGATTCCATATATATGCGTTAGCATATGGTATTTGTTTTTCTCTTTCTGAGTTACCTTACGCTGTGACAGACTCTAGGTCCATCCACCTCACTACAAATAACTCAATTTCGTTTCTTTTTATGGCTGAGTAACATTCCATTGTATATATGTGCCACATTTTCTTTATCCATTCATCTCTCAGTGGACACTTAGGTTGCTTCCATGTCCTGGCTATTGTAAATAGAGCCACAGTGAACATTGTGGTACATGACTTTTTTTTTTTTTTTTTTTTCCGGTACGCGGGCCTCTCACTGATGTGACCTCTCCCATTGCGGAGCACAGGCTCCGGACGCACAGGTCCAGCGGCCATGGCTCACGGGCCCAGCCGCTCTGTGGCATGTGGGATCCTCCCGGACCGGGGCACGAACCTGTGTCCCCCGCATCGGCAGGCGGACTCTCAACCACTGCGCCACCAGGGAAGCCCCGTGACTCTTTTTGAATTATGGTTTTCTCAGGGTATATGCCCAGTAGTGGGATTGCTGGGTCATATGGTCGTTCTATTTTTAGTTTTTTAAGGAACCTCCATACTCTTCTCCATAGTGGCTGTATCAATTTACTTTCCCACCAACAGTGCAAGAGGGTTCCCTTTTCTCCACACCCTCTCCATCATTTATTGTTTGTAGATTTTTTGATGATGGCCATTCTGACTGATGTGAGGTGATACCTCATTGTAGTTTTGATTTGCATTTCTCTAATGATTAGTGATGTTGAGCATCCTTTCATGTGTTTGTTGGCAATCTGTATATCTTCTTTGGAGAAATGCTTAGACCACTATTCTTCTCATTCATCCACAACTGGTTTTAATCACCATCTAGATGTGAAAGCTTCCCAAATCTGTATCTGCAGCCTTGACCTTTCTCCCAAGTGCCTGCTGGCCATCTCCACCTGAATGTCCCACAGGCTTGTAACACTGGAATTTATGAATTCCCTGCCTCTTAAACCTGTTCCTCTTTCTGTGATCCTTATCTCCTCTGGTGACACCACCACGCACATACTCACTCCACCAAACCAGAAACTTTAGTCACGCTCCCTTGTGTCTTTTATCCTGTCTAGCGAATCACCAAGCCCTTCCTGTATTGCCTCACAAATATTTCTTGACTTTGTGTCTACCACCACTGCACGTCACTAAATTATCTCTGCCCTTGTTGAGGGCTTTCAGCATTTCTCATTGGGATGATTGCAGTTAAATCCTAGTTGGTCTCCCTGCCTTTCTCACCCCCTGACATTCATCCTTCATGAGCTAGGTCACAACACTGGTTTAAAACCCTTCAGGGACTCCCTCTGCCTTTGCTAAGGCTTGCACACGCTCACTGAGAGCGTGCTGCTGGGGTAAGCTTGAGGGAGGGGGTCAGGGTGGTTGGACTCTGGCAGAACCGTCTGGCTGAGCTCTTCGACATCATTATGCTTCGGCATAATATTTCACCTTTTGAAAACTTTCCATTGCCTATGCACCATCTTTTCTTTGTTGAAAAAGTTAATTAATTAATTAATTAATCTTTGGCTGCATTGGGTCTTCATTGCTGGCTTACTCTTCGTTGCAGTGTGTGGGCTTCTCAGTGCGTGGCTTCTCTTGTTGCGGAGCATGGGCTCTAGGCACGTGGGCTTCCATAGTTGTGGCACGTAGTCTCAGTAGTTGTGGCTTGCGGGCTCTAGAGCACAGGCTCAGTAGTTGTGGTGCACGAGCTTAGTAGCTCCATGGCATGTGGGATCTTCCCGGACCAGGGGTCAAACCCATGTCCCCAGACGGATTCTTAACCACTGTGCCACCAGGGAAGTCCTACCATCTTTTCTTGCTATTCCTCATTTGCACTTCTTCTTCAGTGCATTTGCCCATGCTGTTACCCCAAAGTGCCCAATTCCTGCCAGTCACTAAGAAGTAGCTCAGATCTCATGTCCTCTAGGAAGTCTTCTTATCAGTCACATCTTTATTAATTTTTTCACTGAGATTTATGAAACATCTGCATTGTCTCAGGCAGCCAACAACATCCCAAAAGGTGGAAGATGGGAACGTACCTGAGTGAGTTAGAGCTGTGCTCCTTAGACTTTCTGTGATGGTGGACCAATTGAGTTGTTCTTTGTTTTTGCTCTATCACGGACCAATAAGTGGTCCTGTTGCACATGATTAAGATACAGTTTGCACCACGTGTGACTCACCACACTAATTCAACAACATCCAAACTGGTGTATACCTTGTTCAACAAGTGTCACATACTTGGATGTCCCTGGAATGTCAAATTGCCATAAACATTTCTAAGTACTTACACCTGATTTCTGGACTTACCTTGGACGAGAATGGTAATAAACCATTTGGACACCAGCACCAGTCCACAGGCCAGCTTTGAGTAGCGTTGTACTAGAGGGTTTGCCGCAGATGCTGTGGTAGAAGAGGAGACAGTTATATCAGGGGCTCAGAAGAGACTAGACAGAGCTGTAAGATGAGCATAACCCTGTTAGAGGAGGGCAAAATTTAACAAAAATGAGATCTGCTTACCAGCCAGGTGAACGAGGCATTTTAGCCATGAGGGGAAGGTGGAGCATGAAGAGAGAGGGAAGGTGGAGTAGGCTGGGACTGCGAAGGCTAGGGTAGTAGGAGCATAGTGAACAGGGGCTGCTGAAAGGGAAGCAGTGAGGCTGCAGCGTCAGCAGGGGTTGATTTTATTTACTCAGCAAATACTTTCCAAGAAACACCTATGTGCCAGACCCTTCCTAGGCACTGGAATTAGAAGCCAAGCAGAGACAGTTTTGGCTCTAGTAGAGCTTAGAGGGGTTGCTAAGAGTAGCCAAGGAGTTAGACTTTAACTGCAGGCAGTCTTTGAAGGATTTTGAGCTGGAACATGGCATGCTCAATTTAATCCTTGGAAAAATGACCCTGGTGGATTGGGGGAAATGGATTTGGGGAAATGGATGGCTATTGAGTCAGGAAAGTTAATCGAGAGGTCATTATAGTAATCTAGGTAAGAGATGATAAAGGTCAGAAAGTAGCAGTCAGAGGTTGGGGGAAGAAATGGGGGTGAGGGAAAGAGAAGGGACTTTTAGGAGGAGTATTATTAGGGTGATATAAATCACAGGTCTGGAGGGGTCAGTGGAGTTTAGGATGGCCTTCTGTTTCTGACTTGTAAGAAGGTTGGTGGTCCAATTCATTGGAAGAGGGAGAGATTGGAGGAGTAGTAAGTAAAGCATCTGCGGACGTCACACAGTTAGGTACCCTTCTCCGTACTCCTGCAGTGTGCTGTGCTAAACTGTATCATAGCATTGTTTAATGGTTTCTGAGCTTGCGAGCTCCTTGAGAACGTGTGCCCACTTTTCTACCCTAAACACTTGACGCAGGGCCTCACATGGAACAGGCTCCACAAATGATTCTTAAGCTGAACAGGAAGTCTTCATTTTTTATTACTGCCATAACAAATTATCACACGCTGAGTGGATTAAAACAGCACAAATTTATTATCTCATAGTTCTGTAGGTCAGAAGTCCAGGTTGGCAAGGGTGATCACTCTGCTCTGTGTTTCAAAGATGCTGGCCATCTTGGCTCTTATCAGAGGCCTCTAGAAAGAATCCATTTCCAAGCTCATTCAGGTTGCTGGCAGAATTCAGTTCCTTGTGGTTTCAGGACTGAGGTCCATGTGTCCTTGCTGGCTGTCAGCAAGAGCTGCCTAAGCTCTTAGGGGAGTTCTTTCCAGTCCTTGAATGTGGGCTGCTACATCTGAGAGCCACCAACAGTGCACTGAATCCTTCTGCGTCCAATCTCTCTGTCTTCCTGTCTTCTTCCAACCAGAGACAGTTGTCTGCTTGAAACGGCTCGTGTGATTACATTGTGCCCACCTGGATAATCCACGATAATCTCCCTACTTTAAGGTCTGTAACCTTAATTAGATCTATAGAGTCCCTTAGAGATTCCAAGGATTAAGACATGGACATTTCGGAGGGGCTGGGGAAGGTGGGAGCATTGTTTTGCCAACCCTATTAGGAATTATCCACCGAGTTGTGTGGAGGTTACCATCATGTTTCTTAATTATTTGTAAATTCCAGCACCTCCCATTTGTATAGGAGAGCACAAGGAGACTAAGGCTGGCCCAGTGTCAGAAGGAAACGGGAGCAGAGAGAGATCACAGTCCTTCAGTGTCTACTCTTTCTTCCAATCATCCATCTTTTTATCTATCCCATCCATCCATCTATCCATCTATCCCATCCATCCCATCCAGTCATCCTTTCAATCTGTTATGTACTAATGAACACTTGAATACCTGCTTTGTTTTAAGAGTGTATGCTAGGTTGGGAAATGAGGACGTGAGTGAGCTACAAAGATAAATGACACCTGATTTCTGTCAGCCGGTTTTCAGTATATTGATGTCTACATCAAATTTTTATAAATCCATACCATCTACTGGTGAGTTTGACCTGTTTTGATAATGTGCTCTTCCCTGCTTAGTGAATCTTTTTTTAGCAGGCTTTAGCTTCAAACCCTATACCAAGGACTCAGTAAATGTACGTGATAATGGTCATGACTGCTTGGCTCACTCCCTTTTATGCGTGGCCATAAAGTTTGGGAAACATTAATAAATATAGATGATTGTTGTGTTAATTTTTAACTTAAGATAAGTAACCACTGTTACCAATATCTTACCAACCTTTCCAGAGATACGGAAGTATTTATCCTGTACCTGGCGTTAATTATGGTTTTTAGTGATTATTCCATAGCAGCTTTGAAAAAGCTACTTCATTCCTTTTTTTTTTTTTTTTTTTTTTCTTTCAATACGCGGGCCTCTCACTGTTGTGGCCTCTTCTGTTGCGGAGCACAGGCTCCAGATGCGCAGGCTCAGCGGCCATGGCTCACAGGCCCAGCCGCTCCGCGGCATGCGGGATCCTCCCGGACCGGGGCACAAACCCGTGTCCCCTGCATCAGCAGGCGGACTCTCAACCACTGCGCCACCAGGGAAGCCCTACTTCATTCCTTTTTATATCTACATAGTGTTTCCTGGTATGAGTATGGCAGTTTTTTTAACAGGTCTCACATCGGTGGACATTGGTTAGTTTCCACTTCTTTTGCTATTAAAAATTGTAAAAACTCTTCTATGTGTACCTTTCACACAAGTGTTCAACATATACCTAGAATATTTGCATTGCAACAGATATTGCCAAATCACTCTGACAGAGGTTGTACCAGTCTAAATTCCCACTGGCAATGTACAAGGGTGCCTGTTTTGCTGTACCTTGGCCAGCAAAGTATGTTATCAGACTTTATTTGATAAAGTAAAAATGGTATTTCACTCTAACTTTGAACTTGTTATATTGCTGAGTGAGGTTGGATGTCTTTTTTAGAGTTATTTCTATTTCCTTTTCTATAAATTATTCATATATTTTATCCATTTCTCTGTCAGGTTGTTGGCTTTTTTCTTATTAATTTGCTGGCATAAGCTGGGACAAAGTGAGAGACTGGCATGGACATATATACACTACCAAATGTAAAATCGATAGCTAGTGGGAAGCAGCCACATAGCACAGGGAGATCAGCTCAGCTGCTTTGTGACCACCTAGAGGGGTGGGATAGGGAGGGTGGGAGGAAGAGAGACGCAAGAGGAAAGAGATGTGGGGATATATGTATATGTATAGCTGATTCAGTTTGTTATAAAGCAGAAACTAACACACCATTGTAAAGCAATTATACTCCAATAACGATGTTAAAAAAAAGTTGCTGGCAGTCTTCATATATTGAGGAAATTAGCCCTTTGGGAGATGAGATGCATCTATTTTTCTTTCTGTTTGACTTGTTTTTTGTTTTTGGTTTTTTTTTGTGGTACGCGGGCCTCTCACTGTTGTGGCCTCTCCCGTTGCGGAGCACAGGCTCTGGACGCGCAGGCTCAGCGGCCATGGCTCACGGGCCCAGCCGCTCCGCGGCATGTGGGATCTTCCCGGACCAGGGCACGAGCCCGTGTCCCCTGCATCGGCAGGCGGACTCTCAACCACTGCGCCACCAGGGAAGCCCTTGACTTGTTTTTTGATTTTGTATATAATTAGGCTTTTGACATGCACAAATATTTAATTTTAGGTGGGTTTTACATCTTTACAAACTTCCAACTGTCACGGTTGGAAAGGCCTTCCTCATTTCAGTATTATAAAATAATTATCTCAGGTTCACCAAGTATTTTTTTAACTTTTTATTTTGAAATAACTGTAGATTCACAGAATTAGTGCAGAGAGATCTTGTGTACCCTTTACTGAGTTTCCCTCAATCACCAGGTATTTTTATAGTTTCATTTTTTTATGTTTCAAATTTTGATGCATCTGAGATTTATTTTGGTATGAGCTGTGGATTCCAATTTCTTTCTTTCCAATTGGTTACCCATTTGTCTAACTTCATTTACTGAATCATCTATATTTCCTCCAGTAATTGAAAATGCATACATAGCAATCATGTGCTAATAAGTTCCCACATATACTGGTTAATCTTTCAAATTTTTAAAGTATCACAACTTGAAGAGAAACTGAACTGTCACTGTATATTTTTCCAAGAGCTACATGTTGGGATGACCAGAGCTGGCCTTGTTTCAGAATCCTGTTATGGTATAATTTGGCCTGTTTGTCTAGAATTAACTTTGTAGTGCTGTGGGCTGTGCTGGGATTCACGTGAATAACATTCACTCCGTGGCCTCCAGGAGTTCATCTTAGCTTATTGATCCCAATCTGTTGAAGTGAGGCCTTTAGACTGTGTAGTGCTTAAGGTTAATCATGCAGTTAACTTCACAAGACCTTTCTGAGGGGTGTATATTACCTCCATTTTGTAGATAGGAAATAGTGACTCAGATTAAAATTGCCCAGACCTCAGGTCTAGAGCAAGTTGTCAGAGCTCAGACAGCTTCTGGACTTACGATTAGTATTATCCCACACTGTTCCAGGACATGCCTCAGACCTGCCCGAGGTGTCTCTTTACTCCATGGATCTGAGATAAAAACCGACATAACTTCTAGGCTGCAACATAACTCCGTTTTTCCATCTCTGCCTTAGGAAACCTAAATCACCGTTTTTAGTTCTTGCTTTCCAGTGAAAAGACTAAGCAAAGACAGATAACTTTTCCAGGGTTTTTCTGATTTCTTTCTGAGCGATGCTAAAGGAAAAATGAAATACTCATCTGCTTATTTAGTTATCTGAATTTAAGGAGTAGATTTAGATAATTCTTAAATTCTTTCTCAGCTCTGTGATTCGATATGTTTTTTATCTGGCTAGTATTTTCCATAGTTTTATGTGCCTATATAGGAGGGAGTGAACAAAAGCATTTAAAGAATGACAAGTATTTTCATGTGGGTTGTTTAGAGGGAAAACATGCTAGAAATTCTTTAATCCAATTAAAATCACAACTGTTAGGGGAAGTCCTGTAGGCTGGTTATTGTATAATATAATAGGAGTCTTGATTTCAGTTCATTACAGTAGCTTGCTAGCATATATTTAAAGGCCACCCTTTAAAACTGTCTGTGTGCTTTGAGTTTAAGGTTATCAATTCACACACCCTGTACGGTCCACTTACAATTTCTGTTAGCTGCAGTGTAGTCCATGTGATGCTTTTCATGGGATAGGGATTTTAGGAGAAGTAAAGCAGGTGAGTCTCCAGCGCTGAATTTTCCACTTAATGTTAAGAATGATCACTGTAGGGCTTCCCTGGTGGTGCAGTGGTTGAGAGTCCGCCTGCCGATGCAGGGGACACGGGTTCGTGCCCCGGTCCGGGAAGATCCCACATGCTATGGAGCGGCTGGGCCCGTGAGCCATGGCCGCTGAGCCTGCACGTCTGGAGCCTGTGCTCCGCAACGGGAGAGGCCACAACAGTGAGAGGCCCTCATACCGCAAAAAAAAAAAAAAATTATGATCACTGTAGCAAAGTAAGGTCTTCCAGATGATTTTGCCCACTTCTCTTGGAAGCCGTGTCTGTATGTGGTTGCTAAGGACAGTCCTCACACTGACCAATTTGGATATCTAGATACATAAATCATTTCATGTGTTTGGTGGGGAGGAGTATATTCTTAGGGTCTAGTGAGCTAATACAAGGCCAGCCACACCCAAGAAACTGGCTCATAAACTAGAATCCCAAGTCATTCATTTAAAATTGGTCATATATGTAGACAAAGCCAAGATGGAGTAAATGTGCAAGTGGATAATCCTGCTCAGGAGATCCAGGTCTAGGTGAGAAGATTGTTTGGTAAAATTAAAGCAAAAATGTCTAATTCTGTTCTCCTCTCTAGAGATGATTCTTTCTTTTAAAACCTTCATTCACAACACCCTTCTATGCAGGGCTGGAAAACCTAGTAAGTGCTTTGCCAACTGGGTTTTTGAGACTTTGAGGGGACCTCTGTTGTTCAGTTTGCATTCAGTTTTACATTACCTTCACTAATTTAAACAGAACTGTCACAACCTACAGGCGTACATACCTCAGAGATATCACAGGTTCAGATCCAGACCACCACAATAAAGCGAATATGGAAGTAAAGGGAGTCATATGAATATTTTCATTTCCCAGTGCATATCGAAATTATGTTTACACTATACTGTAGTCTGTTAAGTGTGTAACAGCATTATGTCTAAAAAAAATGAATGTATCTTAATTATCAAATACTTCATGGCTAAAAATGCTAACCATCATCTGAGCCTTCCGTGAGTCATAGTCTTTTTGCTGGTGGAAGGTTTTGTCTCAGTGTTGATGGCTGCTGATGGTCAGGGTGGTGGTTGCTGAAGGTTGGGTGGCAGTGGCACTTTCTTGAAATAAGACAACGATAAAGTTTGCCCCATCAGTTGACTCTTTCACGAGCGATTTCTCTGTAGCACACAATTCTGGTTGATTGCATTTTATCCACAGTAGAACTTCTTTCAAAATTGGAGTCAATGCTCTCAAACCCTGCTGCTTTATCAACTAAGTTTATGTAATTCTAAATCCTTTGTTGTCATTTCAGCAATCTTCACAGCATCATCACCAGGAGTAGATGCCATCTCAACAAACCACTTTCTTTGCTCATCTATAAGAAGCGACTCTTCAACCATGAAAGTTTTATCACGAGGTTGCAGCAATTCAGTCAGATCTTCAGGCTCCACTTTTAATTCTAGTTCTCTTGCTTCTTCTACCACATCTGCAGGGACTTCTCCGCTCAAGTCTTGAACACTTTCTTGTCATCTGTGAGAACTGGAATCAACTTCTTTCAAACTCCTGTTAATGTTGATATTTTGACCTCTTCCCATGAATCACAAATGCTTTTAATGGCATATAGAATGGCGAATCCTTTTCAGAAGGTTTTCTACTTAGTTTACCCAGATCCATTAGAGGAATCACTATGACAGTTATAGCCTTATGGCATGTATTTCTTAAATACTAAGACTTGAAAGTCAAAATTACTCGCCAGTCCATGAACTGCAGAATGGATGTTGTGTTAGGAAGCATGAAAACAACATGAATTTCATCTTACATCTCCGTCAGAGCCCTTGGGTGACCAGGTGCATTGTCAATGAGCATTAATACTTTGAAAGGAATCTTTTTTTCTGAGCAGTAGGTCTTAATGGTGGGCTTAAAATATTCAGTAAATCCTGTTTTCAACAGATGGGCTGTCATCCAGGCTTTGTTTTTCCACTTATAGAACACAGGAAGAGTAGATTTAGCATAATTCTTAACAATTTTCAGAATGGTAAATGAACCGTGGGTTGAATTTAAAATCCCCAGATGCATTAAGCCCTAACAAGAGAGTCACCCTGTTCTTTGTAGCTTTGAAGCCCGGTATTGACTTCTCCTCTGTAGCTGTGAAAGTCCTGGATGGCATCATCTTCTTATATAAGGCTGTTTTGTCTCCATGGAAATCCTGTTTAGTGTAGCCACCTTCGTTGATGATCTTAGCTAGATCTTGAGAACTGGCTGCAGCTTCTGCATGAGCACTTGCTGCTTCACCTTGTGCTTTTACAATGTGTTACGGAGACGGCTTCTTTCCTTAAACCTCATGAACCAAACTCGGCTAGCTTCAGACTTTTCTTCTGCAGCTTTCTCACCTCTCTCAGCCTTCACAGAATTAAAAAGAGTTAGAGACTTACTTTGGATGAGGCTTTGGTTTAAAGGAATGTTGTGATGGTTTGATGTTCTCTCCAGACGACTAAAACGTTCTACATATATACAATAAGGCTGTTTGGCTTTCATATCATTTATGTGTTCACTGGAGTAGCACTTTTAATTTTTTTCAGGAACTTTCCTTTGCATTCACAACTTTTGGCCAACTGGCCCAAGAGGCCCAGCTTTCAGCCTGTCTTGGCTTTCAACATGTCTTCCTCACTGAGCTTAATCACTTCTAGCTTTAAAGTGAGAGAGGTGCAATTCTTCCTTTCACTTGAACACTTAGTGGCCATTGTAGGGTCATTGTATTGATAGGTTCACAATATTGCAGGGTTATAAATGGGCATAATTTCAATATTGTTGTGTCTAAGGGAATAGGGAGGCCTGAGGAGAGGGAGAGAGATGGGGGAATGGCTGGTTGGTGAAGTAGTCAAAACACACACAACATTTATCGATTAAGTTTGCCATCTTGGTGGGGTTCATGGCACCCCCAAATGATTACATAGTAACATCAAAGATCACTGATCACAGATCACCATAAAAATACAGTAATAAAGAAAATGTTTGAAATATTGCAAGAATTACCAAAATGTGGCACAGAGACACGAAGTGAGCAAGTACTGTTGGAAAAGTGGCGCTGATAGGACTTGCTCAACGCAGGGTTGTCACAAAACCTCATTTTGTAAAAAGCACAATATCTGTGAAGCAAAATAGAATATAGACTGATGAAACAAGGCATGCCTGTATTTTGATGAACTGCTAAACTGTCTTCTACAGTGGCTGCACCATTTTACAGTTCCAACAGCAACGTATGATTGTTCCAAATTCTCCACATCCTTGCCAACGCTGTTTATTGTCTGTTTTTTTAAAATAAATTTATTTATTTTATTTATTCATTTTTGGCTGCGTTGGGTCCTCGTTGCTGCGCGTGGGCTTTCTCCAGTTGCGGTGAGCGGGGGCTACTCTTCGTTGTGGTGCGTGGGCTTCTTATTGCGGTGGCTTCTCTTATTGTGGAGCATGGGTGCTAAGCGCACAGGCTTCAGTAGTTGTGGCACACAGGCTCAGTAGTTGTAGCTCACGGGCTCCAGAGCGCAGGCTCAGTAGTTGTGACGCACGGGCTTAGCTGCTCTGCAGCATGTGGGATCTTCCCGGACCAGGGATAGAACCCATGTCCCCTGCATTGGCAGGCGGATTCTCAACCACTGCGCCACCAGGGAAGTCCTTGTCTGTCTTTTTGATGATAGCCATCCTAGTGGGTGCTTGTCTGGTCCACTTCGGAATCCCAGCATAGGGCCTGCTATGGTGTTGATAAATGTTGGTTGATTCCCTAAGTATGTTTTGCCATCTTGCTCATCTTAGGACCCTCCACATCGGAAAGCTGTGTGCTGCAGTAAACAAGCATAGACTAGGGTCCTGTTGAACTCTGAATACCTGCTCTGCAACATAGTAACTGTGTGATCAGGAACAAATTACTTAAGGTCTCTCCAGCTTCAGTTTCCTTATCTGTGACCTGAAGATTATGATACCTTTTGCCTAGGGTTGGTGTGAGGCTTAAGTAGATAATGTGAGTGAAACATCTAGCGCAGGACATGACCCAGAGCCCTGGATAAGTGGACACTGTTGTTATTCTGTTGTTATTCTCTTGGATAACTTGGGGAGCAGCTTGCCCTACTCCCTTGCCTCAGGACGAGGCAACAGTTGATTTCAGATGTGCCTAGTTGCATTGCCTGTGGTGTGCCGGGTCAGCTCCCTTTCTTTCTTCAAGAAAACTCCCTGCAAATCTCCTCACAGGATCTGTTAAGACCTCTTCAGTTTTTGAGTAAAACTACTGAGGTCTAAGGAGATAGCTGACTGTCATTTGTGGTTTTGCTTCTTCCTTGGGAATTTCTGCTTAAGGTTTAACCGACCCATTTCACAGATTTGCTTGCTTCTATTAACTCATTATTAAAAGGGCATTCCTTTCAGAGGTACCAGTTTTTAAAACTTTAATAAGAGCAGCTTTTTAACTGCAAAAATCCCTGATAATGAGGATTCCAGGTTGGCACAGGTTGATTTGGGCAACTGAGAAAAGTCTTTCCGACCTTTGTCAGAGAAGTTGCTTAGCAGAACTTGTTGCCATCTTGCTTTTGAACCTCTTGGTTAATTTATGAAAGCAAAGGAACTGCTTTCATCTGAGACACACAGTGGCTGAGTTCCCGTGGCAGGAAGTGTTTGTCCTTACAAATCTCATACACAGTGGTCACAAGGGAGACCTTGGTATTTTGTTTTACTTGTTCATGCTTTATGGTGATTTCACAATTGTTTCAGTGTTTTTACCTGAGAGCTATAATAAATAAATAAGACACACTTGCCCTTAGGGATAGTCATTATTCAGCCTCAGTCTAACTGTCCGGTTTTATCTGCCTCTTCCCCTCTTCACAGATCCTTGTGTACTATACAACTAGACTAATGGTTTTTTAACAAGCAGCCTCTGAAATTTCTAAGTCCCCATTTCTGTTAGTAGAAAAAATGTGATAGGAGCAAAACCAAACAGCTGATAACTTTTGAGGTTAAGAGGGGAGGGGAGAGGACAGGTGGGAAATAGCTTACTGGAAAGAGAGAGAGAGGGAATAAGGGAGGGAGAGAGGGGAAGAGAGGGAGAGTGGGAGAGAAAGATTTTAACGTTAGAGTAGTAGGGAGTGGTGGGAAGTAAACTGGAATCAGATAACGGAGCTGAGAACTTGGAACTTGATGTGATTTATAATGGGGTGTCACTGTAGGTTCTTGAGGAGGGAGAAAATATAATAAAAGTGGTATTTGAGGCTGATTTTTTTTCTGGTAATAGTATCAACCCTAAGCATGAATCTAAAGGAAATAAGCATGGAGGCAGGCGTTGTCCCAGCCTGGGTGCAGTAATACAGGGTGAAGTGGAGTTTTGGGTGTTAGCATGAAAATGGTGGAGAAAGGTTTCATCTAAAAAAAAAAATCAAATTAATTTGTAGCAGTTTGCAAGTTAGAGATGAAAGAGCAGAGTCAAAGATGAGTCTGGTGTTTTATATAGGAAGAAAAGTCAAGCCATTAACATTGGTGTAGGTATTGGATAAAGAAGCCAACTGGTGGAAAGTAGAAGTTGGGCAAGATGAGTTCCTTTGGGGATTAGTTAGGTTTTCTGTGACAGTGGTATGTCCGAGTTATAATGTTTATGGGCAGTTGCAAATAGCGGCCTCTGGCATACATGAAAGGTTAGCTCAGAGTGTAGATTTGAAAGTCGTTACCATAGTAGTAAGAGCAGGCAGATAACAGGAAAATCCCACAGATTGAGAAAGAAAGCCCCAGTGCAGGAGCATGAAGAAAAGAACCAGCAGAACAAAATGATAAAGAGCTGACGGATGGAAAGGCACGAGGCCAGTTAGAAAAGTGCTATGTTCTGACAGCCGAGGTTAGGCTTTCAGGAAGGAAGGAAGAAGTCAGAATTGTGGGATGGCAGGGAAATCAGCATAGATAAGAACTCAGGAAAAGCCTTTGGGTATAGCAAAAGGGGGGTCTCTAACCTTTGTGTGTGGCTCCTGTGAGCAAGGACACCTTTAACCAAGAGGGGTGGTTGTTTGAGAACAGTCACACCCTCCCTCAAGCACCCTTTAGAGACAGTGGGGTCCAGAATCTCCACCGTGATGAATCACAGTGTGTCAGATCTACTCAAGAACAGTCCCTCTCTCTTATTTCATTATCATAGGCCTAGCCCTTATTTTTTCCATTTGGATTGTGTCCCAGCATGGCCAGGGGCTTGTCGCTGTTGTTATTGATTTACCAACACAGGCCACCACAGTTAAACTTTCTCCTATCACAACACATGTCTTATGATGAAAATTCAATATATACCAGACAATAAGTTTGGCTCTCTGTTGTCAAACGTATTGGCAAGGCTCCTTTTGCTACTTTATGCTCTTTCCTTTTAAGCTTTTATTTATGTTTCTCATTTTTCCTTTTTTCCTAGAACTTGTCTTGGATTAAGATTGAGGTTAGAGAAATAGAGAAGCATTCTTAGAAGAGAATAAAGAAGAGCTAGGGTCATTGGAAGGGTAGGTTGACAGTTGTGCCTGGGAAGGGATTTTACAGAGTAATGAAAAGAGGCTGCATTGTTACTATCCTCAGCATTACGAGAATTCTGTGAACGATGTTTGACTGAGAGGTGTAAGATCAACACAGTTAATAAAAGCATGAGTCAAGGTTATATTCCTAAATTTTATTTGGAGGAATCACAGACTCTACAGCTCAGAATTAGCTAAAGCTAATTTAACTATACTAGCTTCTATACTATATAATACATAATATTTCCAAACACAACTTCTGACCTTAAATGCTATTTCTCCCCAACCAGCAATTCTCAATTCTGCATTTCAGTATCTTCCCTCAGAAGTGAATTTCAAGTTTTTAAGTCTGTCAGAACTGGTGGTAGCACCTGGTACCCCAAAGGTGGAGCCTGGCCTCCTTCCATGCGACACTGAGACACCAGTAGGCACGTTGAGGTTTCTGTTTAATTTCACATCGCAACAGGGTGCGGTGGACACCACGACGCCCGCGGACACAGCACTCTACTCAGACATTCATCAAACACTACACGTCTCACAGGATCAAGAATTTGGCAACTGACAGTCGTCTGTATTAACTTTCATAAAAACAGGCTTATCTTTTCTTATTCCTGGACATATGGCAGTTCTAGAAGATGGTGCTGCACACGCTGTGGTTTATTTGTCAAGGGAATTCCTTCAAGCCACGAGGATTTCATTAAAAGGTCACAATTCAAATGAGTGAAATGCAAGTAATCTTATTTCTAGAGTTAAAAAGAAAAAAAAAAAGTACAGCTGACCTTCCATGAAAACACATTCCTCAAGTTTTTCAGAATCAAATCCCATTAAAGGAAATCTTTTGAGATGATCAAGTACAGCCTCTCAGTAAAAGGCAAAAAACATAAATAAATCCAATTAAACTGTAAGTAATTGAGAAGTTGACCTTGTCATGTGAGATGTTTACAGATAAATATGCCTTATTTCCTTACACTTTAACTTAATTTGAAGCTGAGAAAATTGGATCTTCCTGCTAGCCGGTGCAACAAAATGTAAACATCAGCTCTGATCATTTACTTGATTGATTGATTGATTAATACCATGGATTTTTTTCTTTGCCTCCCCTCCCCTGGTTTAGTTCTGTATGAGATATAAATTTGCATAAGACACCCCTCCCACCCTACTCCACAAGAACTTACAAGAGTTTTAAGTGATGCAAAACATGTCTACAGGGCTTCCCTGGTGGCGCAGTGGTTGAGAGCCCGGCTGCCGAGGCAGGGGACACGGGTTCGTGCCCCGGTCCGGGAAGATCCCACATGCCGCGGAGTGGCTAGGCCCGTGAGCCCTGGCCGCTGAGCCTGCGTGTCCGGAGCCTCCGCAACGGGAGAGGCCACAACAATGAGAGGCACGCCTACCGCAAAAAACAAAACAAAACAAAACAAAACAAAAAACATGACTACAAATAAAATTAAATGCAGTGTGATGACCACCAAATATAGAGTGTCAAAATAATTGACAACCAGTTTGGCGTGAATGTCCAACCCACCAGATAGAATGTCACCCGTGAAAAACTGACCTGGACATCCCAATGCACAAGAGCGAAACACTAGTACTGGTTATATATACTGTGCTGTAGGATTGCATATAATTTGGATAATTCCATAATTGATTCAGCTGAATAGTAGTATATGATAATGGGCTAATCCATCGTCAGTTTTGGACAGAACAATATTTCTAACATCATTAATTCCTTACAGAATCTCTTTAAGCAGATGTTTAGATATGCAGCAGACAATAGCTAAGAAGTAGGCTTAGGGCATCCCTGGTGGCGTAGTGGTTGAGAGTCCGCCTGCCGATGCAGGGGACGTGGGTTCGTGCCCCTGTCCGGGAGGATCCCACATGCCATGGAGCGGCTGGGCCTGTGAGCCATGGCCGCTCAGCCTGCGCGTCCGGAGCCTGTGCTCCGCAACGGGAGAGGCCACAACAGGGAGAGGCCCGCGTACTGCAAAATAAATAAATAAATAAAGAAAGAAAGAAGTAGGCTTAGAAAAACTCATATATGTGAAAAGCCTGGAATGAATGGATGAATTCATCTTCTCTCTTCCCCTTCAGAAGGAGTTCTAATGTCACTGTCTTCACCCATGAGTGTGAAATGAAGGCGTGT
Source organism: Pseudorca crassidens (assembly GCF_039906515.1). Taxonomy (NCBI): domain Eukaryota; kingdom Metazoa; phylum Chordata; class Mammalia; order Artiodactyla; family Delphinidae; genus Pseudorca; species Pseudorca crassidens. The sequence goes on along the minus strand of NC_090298.1, from coordinate 47,934,516 downwards.
ATTAAGTTTTAATACATAGCAGAGCGAAAATCCTAGGGGCACTGCCCCAGACTGGACCATCCTGCTTCTGTTGTTCTGCCCCAAAACATTTTCCTTCATACTGTAAGAAATGCTTTATTTCATTTTCTTAAGTACCTAAAACACTCACTTAAAAATCCATTTGTGTTAACAAGCAGTGTTTCCCTACCTGTAATTGAAGACCCCTGGAATGATATGATCACCTTCTGGGGAGGCCCTAGAAATAGGCCTTTTCAACAAGTATCTCAGGAAAAGTCTAATGCACATTAGAGTTTAAGAATTACCCTCTTGCGCTCGCTTCGGCAGCACATATACTAAAAATGGAACAATACAGAGAAGATTAGCATGGCCCCTGTGCAAGGATGACATGCAAATTTGTGAAGCATTCCATAGTTTTTAATTGCAATCATTGTTGCTTTTGTTGTGGTCATCCATTTACAATGCCTGGTGTCAGTTGATTTATCTCTTGTAAAAATAAAATACAGTGTGTGTGTGTGTGAAAAAAAATTACTCTTGTTCTGAATAGCGATGAAATTCTTTTCTTTCCTGTATCTAGCCAATATGAGTTGCAATTTAATGAATTGACTTTTTGTCTGCTTGTTTGGGGGACTAGGTAGTTGTGTACTTGGAACATTTTTGGTGGGGTTGAGGCCTTGGTAGATAGGGGATTTAGGGCTGAATGAGATCTCTGGGTATAATGTATACCCAAATACATCTCATATACTCAGGTTGTATTCTCACTTTTAAAGTGTTGTTAAGTATCTATACCAAGATTCACTCCACCTTAAAGGTGTGTGCCATTCCCAAGGGACACCTTTAAGGCGCCTGTCTCCGCTCACCAGTTGAGTGTGAGGCCTCCAACATCAGAGTCTCTCTATTGTTCCCTTCTCGAGCTGGAGAAGGGAAAGATTAGGATTAGTCCATTTGCTTCTCTTCAGACTCGGGGGTGCTTGTGCAAGTTCTCAGGCTCTTTTGCAACAGCAGTGCAGCTGGGGAAGAGGCTGTGTTGGGTTAGGAGCTCTGCCGTCCTATGCATGCTACTCTGCTCCAGAGCCTTTCCTGGGCCACAGATTTTTTGAAATTTAGAACATTTGTCTGTGTCCCTTCCTTATTTGGTTCCTTCTGTGAAGTTTTGTGGCTATTTATTTATTTACGATTCATATTACTTTTTTTTTTTTCATTATTTGGAGGGAGGTTTTACCAGGCAACTTTATTCTGCAGGTTTCTGACTGTTGCTTCTTTATGTTTTTCCATGGCTTCTCTTTCTGTTTTATAAACACGGGTGTTCACTGAGAAGGTGCCCTTTGCCGTGTTTCTTCCTGCATTATTTATCACAGAAATGTATTCTGCTCCCACGTTATCAGCTCTCTTTATTTATAGTTGATGATGACCTTAATCCTGAGCTCTGATTCTGGGTGTTTCTCCAAGCTGGCTGAACATTTTCACTTACTGTGTTAGTTTGCTAGTGCTGCTGTAACAAAGTTCCACAAACTGGGTGGTTTAAATAACAGAAATTTATTGTCGCACAATTCGGAAGCCTAGAAATTCAAAAGCAATGGGTTGGCAGGGTCAGTCCCTGCTGAGGTTGTGACAGAAGGGTCTGTTCCAGGCCTTTCTCCTTCATTGGTAGATGGTCACCTTCATGTTCATATTAGGTTCTTATATGCATGCCTATGTCCAAATTTCCCCTTTTTATAAGGACATCAGTCATATTGGGTTAGGGCCCACCCTAATGATATCGTTTTAACTTGATTACCTCTACAAAGACCCTATTTCCAAATAAGGTCACATCTGAGTATTGGAGGGTAGGATTTCAACATATGAATTTTCAGGGTCACAGTTCAACCCGTAACACTTGATTGTTCACTTCATGCCACAAATATTTTCTGCTACATGCCAGGCAGTGGTCTAGGCGCTTGGGAACACAAGGATAATTAGGCCTAATCTCTTCCTCTTGATGAGCGAAAAGATAAGAATTAATAAACAGGCATTTTCAATACTGTGCAATAAGTGTTATCATAGATGAGATGAATTGTTATGAGAACACCTTAGTGGTACACCTCAGCCCGACTGATTGAATCAGGGGTGGCATCTCAGAGGAAGCAATGCTTATGCTGGATTCTTCCCAACAGAATGCAATCACTGCATTGTCTTTCTCCCTGCTTCCAAACCACACCCTCAGTCACCCAGCCCTGGACTCTGCTACCCAGATAATCTTTTCAAGCACCACTTTGATTAAGATATTTCTCAGTTGAGAAACCTGTAATGACTCTTACTTTGTCAACAGAGTTAAGTCTAAAAAATTCTTTCGCTTGGCTTTTGGGTCGTCCACAGTCAAGTACCAACCCTGGAATCTACCTTTCCTGTGTTGACCTTTCTATTGTTCCCCTCTTTCACTCTGTGCATTATCAAAACAGACTAACAAACATTCTGGAAATGCAGTTGGAGATTTTCTATAATTTTGTGAAGGCAAGGTTTTGATTTTGTTTCCTACTATATCACTGGCACCTAAAGCAGTGCTTGACCTATAACAGATACTTAAGAATATTGGTTGAATAAGCAAATGAAAGAACTTTCCCCTGGAGGTCCCTCTGCTTGTGATGTGCGCCTCTCCCCTGTCCCAGGTGCACACATTTTTGCCTATTGAAATATTATACTCAAGGTTCAGCTCATATGCTCTCCTCCATTATGCATTTCTTCTGGGTCACATGTCCCAGATGTGAACCTTCATTCCGAGAGGCTGTAGTTGTCTGTGTGAACTGTTCACGTGACCCTGCATTCTGCTTTGCATTTTGGGTATCTGTTTAGGTGTTTATTTTTTCTTCCAAACTGAAGATTGTTTGAATTCAGGAACCATATTTTAAAAGTATCCTGTTCAGCACTTCCTTGCACAACAACAGATGCTCAAAAAATACTTTTTGTTTGAAGAGAAAATGAACGAGAGGGGTATCTCATTCATTTGAAACAAAGTAGAGAAGAAAGCCTAAGGGATGGAGTATTTGGTCTGGCCCCCTTGCCTGGCCTTGTTTTTCTGAGTTTATACTTCAAAATTAATTCAGCAGATATTTATTGAGCACCTACCCATTTTACTCAAGGAATTGTACTAGGACTTAGATTACAAATAGGAATTAAACTGCCCTTGAGGTACTTGTCACTTCTTCTAACAGAAAAATGAGTCCTATTGGTCCTGGTGGTCTCTTTAGTCTATTAGTCTAGTGGTTCATATATATATAGTGTTATAGTTTCCAGAGGCATCTAATTTGTACAGTTTTTCAGATGCTTTTCTCTTCTCAGATTTATCGAATTTTCTAGAATTCTCCCACATGTTGAGGCTGCCTGAGGGCAGGGCCCTATTTTCATCCTCCTATTCCCTACTGCCTAGCACTGAGTTTACAGCTGCTGGTGATTTGAGCAGGTCCTTTATTTACCCTAAATGTTCTCTGACTCTTCTCTGAGTTGGCCTTGCCTCTCCAATTACAGAATGCTGTCCTGGGACCTGAGATGCGGCAAAGACACTGATTACTCTGCTTAGCCTGGGAAGCCCTCTGTTTTCATAAGAGTAATAGTAAGCACAATAAATAGTGCGTTTAGCATTTTGCTAAAGGTTTTACATGAATTGTATTTCCTAGTGGGGCCTTTTGCTAATATCATTGGTTTCTAGGATGCTTTCATTTCTAACAAGTTGTCATATTAACATGTTGAGGTTGTTAAATGAATATCTAAACTAAAGTCTGTCTGCCTCGTACATACTCATGAGTCAGGATTATGTTTCAGAGCCAAAGCAGGAATGTAATCTGATGTATATAATAATGTATATAATGTGTGTGTGTGCATAAATATATATAAATATAAATATATATGTAATGTAAACCAGTCTGGTGGGTCATGCATATATAGTGTTATGTTATCCGGAGGCATCGAATTTTAATAGGTCCCTCTTTCAAGGGAAAGTGAAGATGTGAAAATCAAGATGAAATAATAGAATTGTAAGGAAAGGAGGGGGTGGTAAGGATATTTGTTTTGAGGTCCTGCTTGACATGAAAAGTAGAGCTCTTAAACCTGATTGAAGGGCAGATCTGAGTCTATTCATACAGAGAGAGTGTTAATATGTAACTCCTATGTCATTGTTATCGGGAGTGGGAAACACCCATTTTACTTAAACATGCTGTATACCAGTGAGAACAACATTAAGTTTGTGGAAGTGGTAATAGCAATTACAAGTGTGAGTCCAACTCTATGCTGTCTGTGTTTATGGACTTAGAACATATTATCTGTATCATCAAAGAGGCTGTGGCACAAGGTAATTCCAAATAGCAGACATGTAAAAGTCACTAGGAAGTCTTATATGGTGTTGCAAAACATGCTTAACTTATTAATCATGTTTTGTTTAAACAAACAAAACAATCAAGATTAGTCTATCCTGAACACACATCACCAGGGGGAGCAGAGAGCACTTAGATGGGTGGGTTCCCTGTCAGACCTTCGTTCATATCTGAACTATCACTCCAGAGTAATCACCTAAAGTCACAATTTAAGCAAACATTGTTTCTCAAAGCTAACCTCCCTTTCCTCCTCGTGGGTTAATCAGCCTTCTGCCTTTTTCAGGCTCCTGCTTCCTCCCTGAAGCCATGTGCTTTCCCACACGTGCGGGGTGGGAGTCAGCACAATACCAATTACCCTGTAGAAACCACTGCAGGCCCAATCCTTTTTCAGTGCTTGGTTTAAATATGGGCACTTGATACAATCCTGGGAGGAGGTGTTTTAGGGGCCTCTGGGAGCATTGGGAAAGGTTTTAAACCTCCTAAAAAGAGACACAAAGAAAAGACCCTTTTACTACGCTGGAAGAAGGTGTATGAGAATGTGATATTTTGGAATGACTGTCACCATCTTTTTCCACAAAAATGACAAAACAGAAATTTCAGAAGAAATTTTCCTACCTTTGGACTCCTTTTTCTATGAGATAACACGTCCTCTTACTGCTTAAGCCATTTGAGTTGTGTTCTGTTATTTGCGAATGAAAGCATCATCCCTGATACTATAACATTCCCATTTGAAAAACAGAAAGTTAGGCGTTTAGTATCTTTATTTGATGTTTGAGTTGATCAGTTTTGTTTGCCTAAAAGACAAGGCTTATATTCTAATTTTCTGTAACTTCCTAAGACCTCAGATGTAGCAGTAATTTTCTCTTTTCACAAATGCTTGAGAACGTCAAGCTTATTTCACCCTTGAAATAGGAGTTTAGTGTATGCTGACTCAAAGATCTCCCAGATTTCACATCTGTTGAAATTATTTTGAATCACCAGAGAAATCTTTTCCAATATTGATTGCACCTCCTGGTCCTGCCCTTCTTGACCCAGATACCTTATCATATCCTAGTGACATTCATTTGGAACCCCTTGTCATGAATCATGCCTATTCCTCATATTGCGGGTGTTGTCATGTCAGAGAATGGTTTATGCAGTATTAAGAAGTTCCCAAACCTGGCCCATCATCAGAGTCTCCCCAGACATACTAACTGAATCCAAATCTCTCTCTAGGTAATTATGACAATCAACCAGGTCTGACAGCCACTTGTATTAGGGCTATAGAAGAGAGGAAATTTGTACTGACCTGATCCCATACATAAAGTAAATGGTTTCAAACCTCCCTTGACAAAGTCAGCATATAAGAACAAAATTTTATTTTGTTATAGCTTAATTTTTAATTTTAATAAAGCTTTCTTTATTCTTTGGGCATGGTAGGAACCTATTTCGGTCAACTCTAAATGTGACCACCCCTCTCTCCATCACCTCTCAGCAAGTTAGAAAAAGCTTATGTATAAGTTAGAAGAAGGGGTCCTTTAGTTTCCATGGCCTCTGTCCACACTGCCATCCCCTGGGATGTCCAGGGTCCTATCAGTTCTTTGACCACTAGTCCATACAGGTCTGTGTTGTTGCTAAGCTACATGATTCCTTCATTTTTTATAGCTCTTCTGCAATACTTCCACATCTATTGAGTGTACTCAGAAGACTTTCTGCTGCCCTTGCACCACGCTGGAGCAAGAGTAACTCTCTATGGATGCCTAAGGCCCCATCAGCCACCTGTTCCCGCTCTACCCAGGCAGCAGAGCCTGACCCCTTCTCCTCTGTTTCCATAATACTACTTGGCACCTCACCAGGGCTTATTGCCCTTTTCTCTGAGATCTGCACTAATTGCTTTCCCTCTGACTTTCTCCCTTCCCAAGCCTGAAGCATGCTCTTCTGTGCTAGGAGGCATGGAAACCTCAGAGGTTTCCTCCTAGATCTCTTGTCTATGCCCTTGAGTTCTTCTGTATGGCTAAGTACCTAAGCTTTTGTAACTTAGAATCTAGGATTAAACTTTCTGGGTTTTTGCCTTCTATGTTGTGTTTCATTCCCAAGGCGATTTGCATTAACCTAGCTGATAAAGGAAATACCAAAGAGAAACACAAGTTCATATATGTATGTGAAGCATTAAAATAACACACAAAATCCTGTATGGTAAGTGTAAGGAACATGACATGTTTTTTGCTTCTGCTGTGTGTGTGTGTGTGTGTGTACGTATAATTGCAGTACACACATGTATATAGTAATTAATAAAATTGAAAATCTGTACGAAATAATTTTTCACCGAGTCTGTTCATGTTCTAGATTTACTTTCTTTAATTTGCGTTCATAATAAATGACAAAGGGAAAAAGGATTTAGGATAATATGCTGGAAAGTACACTTCCCACATATTACCTCAGGCTACCTTACATTTATTCCAGTAATATTGCCATAGCCCTAAACATTTCTGGATTTGTTCCTTTGCAATTCACAAACCGTAAGTTGAAAATCTTAGTAAATTATGATAATCCCACCTCCACTTCCCCCATTCCCACCCCCACTTATCAATATGTAGCTCAGCTTGATCCGTTTACCTTCAAAACCACTCTTATGATTAGTTATGAGCTTGATTTTTAGAAGCAGTAGACAAAGATTTTTCTTCCTTAAGGCCAATTAAATGAAATTCTGAAAAACTCTGATGTTGATTTGTAAAGAAAAGCTCAAAAACTGCTTTGAACAACAGTATCACTGAAATAAATATATAATTGCCAAAGTGATTACCCTGAAGCAAACTACTTTTATTTAGATGAAAAAATGTTGGTAGTTTACTTTAAACCAGTGCTTCTCAACTAGGGATGACTTTGCCCCCCAGGGGACATTCACCAATTTCTGGACACCTTTTTGGTTGTCTCAGCTGGGGAAGGGGTGTTCCTGGTGTCTGGTGGGTGGAGGCCAGGGTTCATGCTGAGAATCCTGCACTGCTCAGGGCAGCTCCCCACAACTAAGCATTGTTTGGCCAAAATGTGGAGAAAGATGAGGTTGAAAAACCCTGGTTTAAACAAACAAATGATCCCTTTATAGTCATTGCTCACATTTTAATACACTTAAAAGTTTCTGATCCCCTTCCCCCAGACTTAGGCAGGTCAGCTGTTTTGTTCTTACCCTGCTGCCCTATTTCCATTACAGACCTCCATCTCTCTGCTGGTACCTGCCTTAGCTCATTTCAGTTTATGTGTCCCTGAGCAGCATCTGGGGCTAGCCAGAAGTGTTCTTGCAGCTTTGTCCCTGATGTCTGATTTAAAAAGCAGAGATCAGTGGGGAGCCCAGAACCTCCCAAACATCAAAGAGAAAGGGAAAATCATAGGGCCCTGCTCTGGAGTGATAGGCATGCCCTAGGAAAGCCATACGCTGCCTCTATCCTCCTTTCCCTCAGGGAGAATGTCCCATCTCCCTGGGACAGGGTTTGGACAAATCTTTTTACATGAGGGTTCACCTGTAAATGGTTGGCCATGGTTTTTGATTTCTGGACTCCTGCCAGGTCCTTCCCACCACAGGCAACCCTAAGGTCATGTCCCCATCTGAGTAAATTCCAGCAAGAAGTCCTCCCAGCTGAGTGCTGCCTTGTGAGTCCTGTTGAGATAGATCTCAAAGTGATCAGATTCCTCAAGCTCACTCTGTCCTGGTGTTAGCATCTATGTGGCTTTGAAGAGTTTCCAGGTAAGCTGTAGGTGTCAGGCACATTTCTCAACTTGACATCTTTAATATAGGTCTAAAGAAGCTAGTCTGGGCAGATTAAGTCCCTTTTTAAAAAAAAATTAATTAGTTTATTTATTTTTGGCTGCATTGGGTCTTCAGTTGTTGCACGCGGGCTTTCTCTAGTTGTGGCAAGCCGGAGCTACTCTTCGTTGCAGTGAGTGGGCTTCTCATTGTGGTGGCTTCTCTTGTTGCGGAGCACAGGCTCTAGGTGCGTGAGCTTCAGTAGTTGTGGCTCGCGGGCTCTAGAGCACAGGTTCACTAGTTGTGGCACACGGGCTTAGTTGCTCCGCAGCATGTGGCATCTTCCAGGACCAGGGCTCGAACCCGTTTCTCCTGCATTGGCAGGTGGATTCTTAACCACTGTGCCACCAGGGAAGTCCCTAAGTCCCTTCTTTACCAAGTGGTCCAGTTGCCATGTGATACTGTCCAAAACAAGGAGTGGAATTCATGGGTTAGTTGCAGGTGCTGGTCAATGAAATAGCAGCACCAGTTCCCCATCAGTGAGCTCCTGTTTACTCTAATCCTGCCACATACATTTGACGCCTTTGGAAATGGGCTGAGCTCTGGCAGGGAGCCTTTTTCTCTTCCCCTGTAGCACCTGCCTGTCTCTTCCACCCATAGTGAAGGTTTGGTAATTTGTCTACTGTTTTTGAGTTTTAAGTCTCTGCTTCACATTCATGGAGCCCTGACTATTCTGGCATCTCCAGATCTGAAATTTTATGTCATTGAGTATTTAAAATCAGTTATTAAGGTCCTAGTTCTGCTGTCAGCTAGAAGATATCTCTGTACCTTCACCACATAGAATAAGTTTCTCCCCATATCTATGTACCATTGCCTAGCAATCAAGGGTCCCTGTTAAGGGGGGAGGTCTGGGTTGGGACTGGGGAGATATGCCTGGCTCTAGCCCAGGGGTAGCACTGTATTTATAGGACAACTCAGGTTGCCCCCAATTCATTTAACAGTTTTCTAGTCTAGTCCCTATAATGTAATATTGGCGTCCAGTCCATCACTGTCCCAGCTTATAAGGAAATTCTCAGCAGTTTGTTTAGTTCCAACAAGCTAAATGGATCAGGTTTCTTTTCATGCCCCATCCCTACACAATTATGCAGGCTCCTTCTCTTCTGGTGGGCCCACAAGGGTTAAGGACTGTTGGATGGCAGGTTATTTACAAGGAAAGGATCCGTGACAGAGTTCCACTCCAGTAAGCTTGAGACAACAGATCCCTTTCCTGCCTCTCCAGTCCGCCCTTTCACCTGCTTGAAGGGCATCTACTTCTGTCTCTCCCTCCCCTCTCTCCCCGCTCCCCCCCCCAATGTGAGTTATTCCTCTGACAACCTTCTCCCTCTTCCTCCATCTCAGTCTTGTATAGTCTTCTGGATTAGAAAAGCCAGCTCTCTTTGCTGCCTGTGAATATTACTGAACTGCATTAGACTGTGGTTTCTTTGAGGCTTCGTGCTTTAGTGAGGGCTGGCGAGAGGAAAATGGCCTATGTGGAATGAGTGGGGGGAAAAGAGGAGGCAGGACTTGCACAGAAAACAGTTTAATACTTTGAAATGTAAGCCCACCATATGCCCTATAAAGTAGAATCTTTCACTCTGATTCTGAATAATTTAAACAGCATTATTTTGGTAGTTTAATTAAGAGAATAATGGCTCGAGGTCTGTTACATCAGCAGTTAAGGTGAGCTGGAAAGTAGCTTTTATCATGGTCTAAAGCACTCCTACCAAAACCACTGGAAAACATCAAGGGAAGAATCATTTATAATTTGTGACATACCAGCTCTTATAATGAAAGTAGTAGACTTTTCTCTAGATTTGTGCCATATACTGCCACTCAACTGAGTTTGGCTGGATGTTTTCCATTTAAATTGGTACAACTTATCTCTACAAATGATAATGTCTGACTCTGATTGAATATTCATTCTTTATCAGATTCTGTGCTCTAAACTTTAGACATATATGTTATCTCATAGAGTCTTCCAAACAACTCTGTGAGTTTATTTTATCTTGGTAGGTTGTAGAATTGCCATTTTACAGATAAGGAAATTGAACTTTAATTTTGCCCAGGGTCACACAGCTAGTCAGTGGTGGGATTCAAACCAAGGTCTTTGCGATCCCAGAGCTTCTGCTCCTACCCGCATATCACACCTTCACTACAGAAATCATCCACAGGAAAACCAGAATCCAGGCTGACTCTGGCAAGTTCCTGGCATCACCGTAGCTAATTTGAGTCTGAACTCAGCTTGAGGACACTGGATGTATCAGATCAGAGGCCATGCTGAGATACCACCCTGGACTGGGAGAGGTCCTCTGGAGTGGACAGATCCTTGAGGCATTAAGATTAAAATCCCTCTTTTGTGTTTATGTGCAAGTGTGTATGGGTGTCCAAGCAACTATGTCCCAGCAAAAGTGCAGCTGATTCCATTCTTTTTTGTTTGTTTATTTAAAATAGTTTAACTCTTTATTTTTGTATAGGTAATATAGTCACATGAGTCAAGACCCAAACAGTATAAGGTCTTCCTTCCATCCTTTCGGCCCAGTTTGTACCCCGATCCCTTCCCCATGGATATCTTTTCAGAGTTCCTTGTATGATAATATATATAAATGGAAATTTATATTCTTATTCCTTTCTACCTTTTCTGTATAAAAGGTAGTCATTTAAAAATACTGTCCTGGGCTTCCCTGGTGGCTCAGTGGTTAAGAATCCACCTGCCAATGCAGGGGACACAGGTTCGAGCCCTGGTCCAGGAAGATCCCACATGCCGCGGAGCAACTAAGCCTGTGTGCCACAACTACTGAGCCTGCACTCTAGAGCCCGCAAGCCACAACTACTGAAGCCTGCGCACCTAGAGCCCGTGCTCTGCAACAAGAGAAGCCACTGCAATGAGAAGCCTGCGCACTGCAATGAAGAGTAGCCCCCGCTCGCCGCAACTAGAGAAAGCCCGTGCGCAGCAACGAAGACCCAACACAGCCAAAATTAATAAATAAATAAAATAAATTTATATATATATATAAAAATTCTGTCCCTTCCTTTGCTTTTTTCACATAGACATTTATCTTGGATATTTTTCCATGTTAGCACACAGAAAGCTTCCTCATTCTTATTTACAATGGCATGGTATTTCCTGGTGTTAGACATATCATCATTAACCAATCAGTCCATTTTTAATAGACATTTGGCTTGTTTCCAGTCTTTTGCTCTTACTGACTGATGCAATGATTAAGCTTGAATATATGTCATTGAGCATATGTGCATATATCTCTATAGGAGAAGTTTCTAGAAATAGGATTGCTGGCTTAAAAATATGCGTTTATAATTTTTTTACTGATAATGCCAAATTGCACCAAGGGTTATACTAATTTGCACTCCCACCAACAAGGTATGAGTTTCCCACAGTCCTTCCAATAGAGTGAACACATTTTTGGATTTTGGCCCATCTGATTGATAAAAGTTTTGGACTTTAGTCCATCCAATGCAATAAAATATTGTAGATTTCTTTTTTTAAAACTTTTTAAAAAATTAATTAATTGTAATTTTGGCTGCGTTGAGTCTGTTGCTGCACGCGGGTTTTCTCTAGTTGTGGCGAGCGGGGGCTACTCTTTGTTGTGGTGCCCGGGCTTCTCATTGCGGTGGCTTCTCCTGTTGCAGAGCATGGGCTCTAGGCACATAGGATTCAGTAGTTGCAGCACGCAGGCTCAGTAGTTGTGGCTCACGGGCTGTAGAGCGCAGGCTCAGTAGTTGTGGCGCATGGGCCCAGGGCTCGAACCCGTGTCCCCTGCATTGGCAGGTGGATTCTCAACCACTGCACCACCAGGGAAGCCCCGTATATTTCTTACTATGGTTAAAGTTAAGCAACTTTTCGTATGTTTAAGAGCCATTTGTATTTCCTTTTCTGTGAAATTTGCCCATTTTTTTCTTGGCTTATAGGTCTTTTTCTCATCAGTTTCTAGGAACTCTTAATATATGGGGGAGAGTAGCACTTGTCTGTATTTTAAATTGAACATATATATTTTTTTCTGTTTGTCATTTGGTTTTTTTCCTTTCTTCTTCTTGATTTTCATATGGTTAAATTTGTTAGTCTTCTCTTATGTCTTATGGATTTTAAGTCAAAGTTAAAAAAGAGTTTTTCTACTCCAAGGTTATAAAAGTGTTCTCCCTGTTGTCATCTAGTACTTTCATGGTTCTTTGAAATTTTTACTTAAATCTTTGATATATTGGAGTTTATCTTGGTTTTTAGTATAATTTTTGGATCCAACTTGTTTTTTGCAGTTGACCATCTAGTTGTACAATACCATTTACTCAGTAATTGCTGGTAATTCAGTGCCTACTGGTTTGAGTTGTCACCTTTATCATATACGATATGTCTTTAAAAAATACATATATACTTTATATATGTATATTCTAAAATGTCTTTATCTTAGAATGCTAGAATAAAGTCTGAATATTTCTGTTGCAGACCTAGAGGGTTTATTTTTTATTGTGGTAAAATATACATAATGTAAAATTTAACATTTTAACCATTTTTAAGTGTAAAGTTCAATGGCATTAAGTATATTTGCATTTTTGTGCAACCGTCACCACCAGCTATCTCTAGAACTTTTCATCTTCCCACCATATGACTTGAAATCAAACCTACTATTCATTTTATGATGCACCATTCCTTTGTAAGGTGTGTGCTGTTTTCAGAGACGTTAAAATTTGGGAAAGTGTACATCTTAGAATTTATGAAATATGGTATTAAAATCCCCAAAGTTTTTGGTGTGTTTCTGGATGTTCTGTTCTATTCCATTGGTTTGCCTCTTCATGTGCTAGTGTCACACTGTTTTAATTACTGAATATTTAGAATATCTTTTAATACATGATAGAGCTAGTTTTCCCTCATTGGCCTTCTTTTTCAAAAGACTTCTTTTTCCAGCTGTTTTTGTCATCAGTCCAGATAAACTAGGCAACTTCTCTTTGGCTCTTGTAGATGTTTTCCTCCCTCTCTCTACCTCTATTTCAATTAAATTATAAACACTTGAATATAGAAGATCTTCTTACGCCTGAAGGTCAGCTAGAAGTCTGGATCAGGTCTTCCCTGGTGGCGCAGTGGTTGAGAGTCCGCCTGCCGATGCAGGGGACGCGGGCCCGTGCCCCGGTCCGGGAAGATCCCACATGCCGCTGAGCAGCTGGGCCCGTGAGCCGTGGCCGCTGAGCCTGCGCGTTCGGAGCCTGTGCTCCGCAACGGGAGAGGACGCAACAGTGAGAGGTCCGCGTACCGCAAAAAAAAAAAAAAAAAAAAAAAGTCTGGATCAGAGTATCTTTTCTGAAAGTTTGTCATCTTGACTTTCTTCTGGGTTTTTACTTCAACATTGCCATGGGAGGTACAGCCCATTCCTGACCTATATTGTTTCCGTAAAGGGAGATAGATGCTCCTATGACAGTTCTTAGAATCACTTACTCCTTTTGCATCTCGTACATAGAACATCAGCTTTTTGAGTGAATTAAGCATTGTCCTTATGATGAAAAGTCTTAAATGTTTGCAACTGCATCAGGGTTTAATGTGGTTCACTAATGCATTTACCCTCAGTAAGTTTGTTGTTTTGCCAGTTATTCCTATTAAATTTTTAACATTATTAATATTGTATTAGTAGAAACTTGGCTTTATTTGCATCCATAGATCATAAACACACCTCTTTTTTGTTTTACTGAAGAACCCATTGTAAGGGCGAGTAAATCCTGTGGAAAATGGCCTTCAGTGATCTTACATCGAGGACCGTGCGTCTTTATGGTAATTGGATCAAAGATGCTGGTAAGTAACCAAATTTCTTAACTATGGCTCATCCTTCTTTTTCCTGTCAGATTCCCATATTTAATAGGATTTCATTGAAACAGAACGAGAGACTTTGCAACTTAACACTCCCTCACTGACACCCCACATATTGATTTTTATTACTAGTTAATAAAGTGTCAAAGATTTCACTGAAGATATGTACAAAGATAGAGGTACGCAGATGATGTTCATTACAATGTTTATAATAGTGAAGATAGCTTTAATATCCAAGGAAGGGAACTGGTTAATAAATGATGGTACATTCCAACTCAGTAGCCATTAGAAGTGATTTTGGAGGCACAGGGCTCTTAGGCTTGATTCTGCCCTAATGCTCCTAAGGGAAATAACAGTTACTGCCAACAATGGCTCTGTCCAGGATGACTCTTGAGTGGGAAGGGCCGCAGCCCCCAGGGGCGTATCAGAAAGGATGGGGAGCGTTTCCTAGGGTAACCCCTGAGTAATTCTAGAAGGACCAGAGTAATTCTCCCCTTGCCCATTAGAAAAGTAAAAATCAATGTTGTTGAAGAACATTTAATGCCATAGGAAGAAGTTTAAAATACATTAAATGAAAGCAGCTTATAAAACACCACATGTATTTTTTTTTGTGAGGGTTAGCAGTTATCTCTGTGTGGTAGGATTATGGGTAATTTCTATTTCCTTATCTATGTCTGTCTAGATGTTTTTAAACCACACAAATGTATGTTGCTTTTATAACTACTACGAAATGTGTTAATAATATAACAAAGGTAATTTTTTTTTTTAAATAGACAGGAATCAGCACATTCTAGAGCTGAGATGGACTTAGGTATCATGAAAGCTACCTCCTCATTTTAGAGTTGGAGGAACTGAGGCCCAGAGATGTGACCTTCCCAACGTCATGGTCAGTTGTTAGCAGAAAAGATTAGAACCTATGTTTCCTGATTAGGATTAGTATTCTGACATTTCACATTTGAATTACTTTCCACATATTCACCACCATCACCACTTCAGATTAGTTCTTACCCATCAATTAGAAATCACATGTTCACCAAATCCAGGGGGAAAAGTGTCACCTCTTGATACCTACCACAATTGAAATTATATTCCAATTTACACTGATTTCAGGAAAGATACACTGTTTCATGATTGCTGTCTTTCTCAGTAGACTACTGAAGACTAATCTTATTTCACTGAAAAAGGTCCTAACAGTTTTGCCCCTGAAGAACGCCAAGGACCTGAAAGAGATCCCATAAATAAAGAAGCTTCACTCTGGTGAATGGAGAGTTAAGGGAATTTTTATATTTTCTCATTTTTTTTCTTAGTTTTTCAACTTACGTATGGTGCAGAGAATTGTAGGTTTCTTTAGAGGTCATCTTTCTCTGAAGGTTTATAGTAGTTCTCATAAATTCAGTAATTTAAAAACTAATTTTTTTGTTTTGTTCTAATGGTTTTTATTTTTATTTAATTTATTTTAAAAAATATGAATATTTTAATTTCTTTTCAAAGTAGAGGTGTAACTTGCTACCTCAACTCTCACGATTTAACCTTGAAAACCAAGTAGATTTGGGTACATTTTTTAAAATAGACCTGTTTGGAAGAATAGATCCCTTACTATCCAACTCTTGCTATTAACTATCCCAATTGCAGGAACCCAAGAGATTCGGGTAATCCATATCCTAACTCAGACGATGATGAGTATCTATATAGTGCTAGAAGGATAAAATGTTTTAAGATGAACTACTTCTGAATTCCACTTCCACTTTTATTCATGGGTCAACACTTTATTTTTATTAGGAATACTTACATTGGAAAGCCCAGTAATATTAGGTCAGAAAAAGGAACGACAAAGGGGTGGAGGTGGTTAGGGAGAGGCAAGGAGAACCCTGGAAGCAGTGTTGCAAACAGTGCAGGGAGGAGGAGAGAAAGAGGCAGGTGATGGTACCTGTCTGAAGCTAAGCTAATTTAAAGTCTTGAGAGAAGAGGAAGGGTAGGGGTGTGTAGTGAGAAGACCTAGATTTAAGTTCTGACACTACTGTGAACCAGCTAGGTGATCTTGAACAAAGTATTTATTGTCTGTGGGTTTCAGTTTCTTTGTTAGCAAAACAGAGATGAGAATGGTATCCACCAGCTACCAGACAATACGCATGAAAATGCTCTGTTGTTTGGGAAATATCCCTACACAACCGGTGGTGGTGGTTGATGACTGATAGAGCATTTCCATCTTCAAACACTTTTAATATAGCATATCATTTTTTTAAAAAGTTTCTCCACATTTTCTTTTCCTGTCAAAATCCAGAAGGGTTAAAATGTTTTGTGTTGAGATTTATAACTTTATGAGAACACTATCGCGTGTAACTGGAGAGGTTTTTTTGCTTCTGCTTAGTGTGGTATCGATCTCTGAGAGCCATTAGGAATCATTTCTGGCCATCTTAGTCCAGTTTTACTTTGCCTACCCTCTGAAGGTCTGAGCCCATGATCAAGTGCCAAGAATTTCAAGCGTATTCTTGGCTTTGGCCCTAATCCTGAGTAGACTTTGGAAAACTTAATGATATTCATTGGTTTTCTGATTGCTAGAGAAGTGGGGGTCATGCATAGTTATTTCATGTGGAAAATTCCACAGCTACAGAATTTAAAAACAGTTTAATTAATACTTAAGCCATAAGAGGGTTTATTGTGATTCTTAGATATGAGATGTCAAACCTTGAAACAGTGCTATAACATTTTTGTGTGTGTGTGTGTGGTACACAGGCCTCTCAGTGTTGTGGCCTCTCCCATGGCGGAGCACAGGCTCCGGATGCGCAGGCTCAGCAGCCATAGCTCACGGGCCCAGCCGCTCCGCGGCATGTGGGATCTTCCCGGACCGGGGCACGAACCCGTGTCTCCTGCATCGGCAGGTGGACTCTCAACCACTGCACCACCAGGGAAGCCCTATAACATTTTTAATGTTTGAAAAGCAACTTTCCTTGCATTTGGATAATAATGATGATGACTTTTCAGACATAGTTGTGATTTTTTTGCAAGAAGACAATGTCTGAGTAAGATTTGCTGCCACTCTGAACCTTTAGTACTTCACAAAGTATGAGAGGTACATGTTTGCTTTTCCTTCCAGCTTCTTCATCTTATTGGCGCTTATACCTTTAAAAGGGTGTACTCTTTGAGCTAGTACATGCTACTTAAGAAGTGAACACACTCTTAAAAGTAGTTGGTGGAAAAGTTCATTAATATTCTATGTATGTGGCCCTTGTACTCTCCTGTATTCTCTTTAGAACGCTCTTAGAAAAGCATTATCGGGCTAGTAATAAGTCAGAACTCTGGTAATCACTGGGTCATGGGCTCTCAGACAGCCTGCCCTCCCATCCTCTGCCTTTATCTTGGTTCTGCTCATAACACTTAAGCCCAACTCCGATGCTAAATACAAGGTACATGAAACTCTCCCTCTCTAGGGAAAACAGAGCTCACTTGACCCCTGATCCTTTTGTAATTTGTGGGATCACAGACTGAGGCAGAATTAACTTTAAACATTGTTGAGCAGCCCCCTCTACAACCCCCTTATGGAGTCACCAGCCACACCTGGCTTGTAGACGTCTCATCACCGGGAACCTCCTGCCTCACATAGAAGTGGGCTCCCTATTCAGAAAGGTATCACTGTTGCCAAGAGAGAAGGCAGGAACAGTGAGCAGTCATCAAAGTCGTGGACATATTAGGACTTTGAATTTTATTCGCTCAGCAGGGAGAGCTAATTTAAGCAGAGGAATAATCTGAGCAAAGCTTTACTTCTAGAAAGTGAATTTGGCAGTTGTATAGAGACAAGACATAGCAGATTGGGTCAGGAGGCAGGGAAATCGCATAAAAGATTATTGCAGAGCACCTAGTGAGGAGTACTGAGGACCTCAGTGTAGGTGAAGGAAGCACTGAAGCCCTGGTTTATAACGTTGATGGTTCATCACGGTCACCTTGGCAGCTTTTTTCAACATACAGATGCCTGGGACCCATGCCGAGTCTTTTTTTTTTTTTTTTTTTGCTATCTGGTTTATAAATATTCCAGAGGTGATTCTGCTGTGCTGACAAAACTGAGATCTGCTGAAATAATAGTAGCCGTGCTTACTGAGCAATTTGAGGTTGTGCCAAGCTCTTTACTCAAAATAACTCACTAAATCCTCTCTGAGCTACCTGCTGTTTTATGCCCAATTCACAGATGAGGAAACTAAGCACAGAGAAGTTAAGTCGGTGGCCTCAGGTCACATAACAAGTCAGTTATGTGAGAGCCAGGATCAGAGCGCACACTGAAATAGGATGAAAAAGCTTGGTGTTTTGTTCTGTTATTTGCTTTGAAAATAGTATGAAATTAAATTAGCTAGCTTTTCCTAAAAGATAAGATTTTTTTAAAAATCTGTAGAACTGGAAAGTCACACTCAGGATTCTTAAAAAAAGGTGTGTGCTTAAAATGTTAAATTACAGGAAAAATGATTTATTTAAATCATTTTTAAATAAAATGAGCCAGCCCAGCATGCATTTCCTGGCTTTTTGTTTCTCCTACTGCTACCAGCAGAAGAACAGAAATATGATGTCATTTGATACCCACGTACCACCCCTTCCCCCCTCCCCTGCCACCACTGAGCTAATGAAAGAGTACAATAAAATATTTCTGATTCAGGAATTCCTTTGCTGACGAAAACAAAAGCCCAAAAAACTAGTTTTCCATCATGCCCGTGATGTCCATTAATAACAGAAACATTTAAAATTCCTTATAAAGAAAAAGAAAAAAATAAAAATCACCCATATTGTCCCCATCTGAAGGTGATAATGTTAACATTCTTCCAGAAGCCTTCTTTTAGTATTGGTTTTAAGTCTTTATTTCATTGGAGATAAAAACTTGACCTATTAATATGGTTTATGATGTTCATATATTTAAGGTTTGGATTACCAACTGATGGAAAAAATCCGTCATTTATAAATTTATTTTGGCAAAGGGCTATCTTTCCTAAACGGTGCTCCACAGAATGTTAGTTCCACAAGGTGTTAAATAGTATTCTACAAAAAAACAGGGCTACATGGCCAAGTAAGTTTGGGGAATGCTGCATACCACCATTCTCATCTTGGCAATTCACAACAAACATGAAGCACTAAGAAATCATGCAGAAAGGCACTTGTTTGTTTAACCTAGCATTTCTAGTAGCCTTTCCCCACTTTTTGTGGAAAGACTTTAAATAGCTTTCTTATATTGCATAGTTTGGGACATGCTTGGATAGGATACAAGGTAAGGCACAAACTCATTTTTCTCCCAGGTAGTCAGTTTTCCTATTTACTGAATCGTCTCTCCCTTCCTGCTTGCTTATGAGGCTTTCTTTATCATACATTAAATTCCTAAATATCTTGGGGTCCCTCCTAGAGCTGACTTTTGGCTTATGTATTATTTCGAGATAGGGCATCTGTCAGTATTTTTGAGGGAAGCACATTTGAGTATAGAATAAATCACCTTTAATAGCTACAGCCATGCCCTGGTATATCTGAGTATCAAATGTGAACTTTCCAGCAATAAAATTGAGGCCAAGTGAGTCATCAGGTGTGGAGTCTATTGAAGAAATTTTTGCATTGGGTAGGAAGTCAGACTTGAAGGGATATGCAACGTTTTTTTGGTAATTGGCCACATCATTAGCAGTTTCAGTGGACAAGGGCTGTATTCCCCCCACCCTTTTTCCCAATTAACAAGAATGATGGTACTTAGCAACCTAAGGTTAGTCAAGACTCAATTTTGAGTCAGATGTATTTGGAAACTTGTCCATACATATTTTCCTTTACAATATTCTGGCTTCATGAGGCAATTTAGTAAAATTATACCCGAACTACTTAAGATTATAGAATTAATCACATTTCATCTTGAGTTGCAAGTTTTAATTGATCTAATTCTCATGGCCTGGAACTAGCAGGGACCATGTGAATTTCTTTTTTACATGGTTGTGAGGCTAGTACTTTTTTGTTTGTTTTTGTTTAAAATATCAGATTGATTAGCCCACATTTTGGACACCTAGAACCCACATTTTAGATACTTAAATGATGCTAAATCCCCTTTCAATTGTATGACACAGTATACAGAAAACTTTCCCCCAGTTTCCTTGGGGAAAGAAGAAAGTTAAGAAAAAGCAAAACCAAACATATTTATATATATAAAAGCATGTCTGGATGGAGAAACTTTAACATGTTACTGGTGGTTATAGACAGATGATAAAAGTTTGCTGGGAGCTTCCCTGGTGGCGCAGTGGTTGAGAGTCCGCCTGCCGATGCAGGGGACACGGGTTCATGCCCCGGTCCGGGCAGCTCCCACATGCCGCGGAGCAGCTGGGCCCGTGAGCCATGGCCGCTAAGCCTGCGCGTCCAGAGCCTGTGCTCTGCAACGGGAGAGGCCACAACAGTGAGAGGCCCACGTATCGCAAAAAAAAACACACACAAAAAACAAACAAACAAAAAAGTTTGCTGGGTATCTTCTGTTCTTCAGATTCAACTGTGTACCCCTGGTAGAATGACCAGGATGAACTACATCCATGGGCTTGCTCCCCTGCCCTCTGGTTTCTGGTTGAGTTCGGCGACTGGAGAGAGAGGGAGGAGGGTGAGGCTGGGGTATTGATTTCCCTGGCCCCTTATTTGCAGGATTGCCGTGCTGGCTGAATCCCTCAACTGAAGGTCACAGCTCCTCGCCAGAGGGGCTCCTCCATATGGCTCTCTCCTGGGTTCTGGTAACCACTACCTCCTTTTGCCCTTTGAGCCTCACTGTTTCGAGCTCCATCACAATCCCTGGTGATTTCCCTTGGCACATCCTAAAAATAGCAGTGATCGCTGACCAAATAGTCCACCGTCAGCGTTAGGATCTAGGTGCTCACTTAAATGCTGGTTACTGTCAGTTATCTCTTGGCTAAATGGATGTGCACTTACACCTTGTTTTTCTCTTAGATCCAAGAGTTGAAGACTGGCTCCTCATGTCCTCGCCTCTGCCACAAACTGTCATCCTGGGACTCTATGTCTATTTTGTCACATCCCTGGGACCAAAGCTCATGGAGAATCGAAAGCCCTTTGAACTCAAGAAAGCGATGATAACGTACAATTTTTTCATAGTACTCTTTTCTGTGTATATGTGTTATGAGGCAAGTGTCTTCAGTATTCCTAACGGGAGAATTTTGCCTGAGTCTTTATGTTTGTCTGTCATGATGTTTCTTGTTATGACTGTAAGGGTAACTCTCCAAGATTTAAGAAATTTTAGAAACTTAGCTCACTAGAGTAGATGTTTGTCAAAAAATTGTTATATATAGACCAGATATTGAACTCCTTAGAGGATCTCAGTATAGTCTGCCTTACAGGTGGTGAGAAGAATTAAGTCCAGGGACTTGCACGCAGTTAGCCATAAAAGATGATTGAATGAGTCCATACATGTTAAATTTTAAGGAAACTCAGAGTTGGAGAAATTAGATAACTTACCCAAAGTACTGTAGGTGGTAAGTGGAGGACTGATGTTTGAATCCAGGTCGGTCTGACATCAGAGCTCATCCTGACTCTAATGAGTTGACATCATCATGGTAGCAGCTTTGGGTTCTGCATGCCCTGATGACCTGTTAGGTGGTAGACTGGTTTGATTTAGCTGGGCTTTGTTGGGGACAGAGAACTTAGACTCATACAAAGCAGTAGGTGAGGGAAGCTGTCTCTTAACTGTCAGTAAGAGAGGTGGAGAACTTCTAGGACCCAAAAGCAGACTCATGTATGCTCTCTCTCCCCTCTGCCGATTACAAGTCTCAGCCACCCTCCCTTCCCTGCTTTTCTGGGATTTCTTGCTTCTCTTCCAATGCTGGCTGGCTTCCTCATCCTATTCTCCTTACTTACTTCCTCTGCAGCATAGCCTATGCTTCCTCACAGCTGGGTCCCAGGAGGGCCTCGCATGACCTCTCCAGCCTCTCTAGACACCATGGCCTCTGCACATGCATCCTTCCAACCTGATTCCTGCCACGGATCCACCTGATCAGATCACCTTAAATCTGCTCTGGCCTCATTTCTCACGGCCTTCCTGAAGTCTGGACTTCCTTTGCTGCCTTCTACTTTATTTCCAAAATTAACTCACAGGTCATCTTACTCTCCTTTCTGGAGCATAAGCAACTGAAAGGGAAGGAGTAATAGAATAGAGCTAGGGAGCAGAAAAAATACATGCTTTGGGCAAGTTATCAGAGATAGGATATTGCCTACTATAGGACAGTGCTAAGAACAGACCTGGAAGCCAGGAGACCAGGGACTCGTTAGTCCCAGTTGCACTACTAACTAGCTACCTGATTTTGAACTAGTCATTTAAATACTCTGGGCCTCACTTCTCTCATTTTATAGAGTCAGGATTGACCTTGTCTCTCAGATCCCTTTATGCTCTGTGTCTGGTTGTACCATTGAATGTGACGTCCCCAAATATATTTCTCTGCAAGGAATCCAGTTATAACCAGTAAGTTTTGGTTTCTGTTTTAGCAATTACAACATAAAAGGTTTGAGAATATCTGAATCTGAGAGTTTCTATCTCCCATTAACCAGTAATACTAGAGTAACTTATATGCAGTTCTGGGGTTTTTTACCTGCCAGATATAAATTATTACTCTTCCTTTGTGAAAGCCTAAAATATAGACATATATGTCAAAAGCTCTGCAGGCTTTTGGAATGTTCTTAAACTTAATATCAGGAAAGCATTAAGTTCTACTTTCTATTTAAACAAAGACTTTTGACAGCTGAGCAGCACATCACCTCCAGGACACATTCAAACGCATGGTTTATTGGGTGGGGCACAATTACATTTGCTCTACAGAGTGAACCCCTCTACTAGGGATGTTAGGGCAAATATGAATAAGGTGAGAGGAAGTACATCAGACTAAAGGAACCCACATGCCTCATTTTATAGTGATGGTTTGAGTGTGCTAGTTACTTGGCACCAGTCAAGAAATAAAGAGAGACCAGTGAAGACCCTGAAGAAGGCTACATCCCACAGCTTCTCCTATTTGGTGCAGCACTTGTTTGGCATAGGGTAGCATGGGGAATCAGTCATCCCCATCTGAGTGGATGGACTTAGAGTGTTACTTGCATCAGTCAGAAGTGAGTTCAAGTGCAAAAGAATAGGAAGATGCTCACTGACAGATCAGGATTTTGTAAAACAGATTTAACTAGTTCTGTACCACATTCCCTTGTTCCTTTGAGAAAATTCATTGACTTGTTTTTGTAAGATACTTTTCTCACCCATGATATATGTCTTATACTTTTCTGAATCTTAATTCTCAAGATTTCATAATTTACCAAGTTAATAGTGTGATTAATTTATATTACAAATCAAGCTAGGAGCTAGTGTCAATCAAAAAGGATAGTGTTTTTAAATACCACAGTGTAAGTAGTTTTTATTTCTCCTTCATTTCTTTTCTTTTTACCATTAAAATGTCATTCTGATTATGCCTCATAAACTTTTGCCTTTAGAAGTTAATTTACTGTAAAGTTGTCATTTCAGCTTTAACAGTAATTAAAAGTACAAACTTGTAATGTAATAGAAAATGATATAATCCTTATGCTGAGAAAGAAGACATCCTAGGGAAGATGTTGGCATTCGTGAGAATAGGACTCCAGAGAAGAACTGGTCATATTGTCAGAACAGTAAATTAAGCCAGCCATTTAATATAAATGTTAATTTTAAACTAGAACCCTTAGTTTTTCACTTTCAGGTACTGTTTTAAAAGGAGACCTTCCCACCGTCAGACTGAAAGAATGTCAATGTAATCTTTGAGTTAAGGTCCAGATTTATCAACAATAGGCTTTTTCTTCTCACCACTAGCCTAAGGTCACTTCGTGGGTGTGTTGGAATTAAGGCTTGCCAGACTGCACTTTCTTGTTAGTATTTTCATCTCTTACTTGTCATGTGAATCCAAAGCAAAATTAATACGTGAGTCTTGTATTTGGTCGATCTTGATTTAAAAGCTATGGACTATCACTTCACGTTACATCCACTAGCCGAGATAGGAAAAACCCAGTTGATGCAGCCGTTGGATGAGTACATTGAGAAAGCTGCTTTGCTCATTTATTTGTTGACTAATTGCAAAGGCTAGAAATTATCAGAAAAGACTGATTTCAGACTTAGTCACCCCTTTGAGAGTACACAGACATATGCACAAGCACATAGAGATGTACACAAGGTCAAGCACTTACCAGTATTTGCTGTTCCAACAAAACATTCCTAGTATTTTGTTCTCCACTATATTAGAATAATCATTCCAAGAAATAGGTATTTTAGTTAGTACACAGTTTATATAAATGTGACTTTAAAATTTTGAAAACTCTTTTTTTAACATCTTTATTGGAGTATAATTGCTTTACAATGGTGTGTTAGTTTCTGCTTTGTCACAAAGTGAATCGGTTTGAAAACTCTTGATGCTTTGATATCAAGCGAGTTCCTGGTTTGTAATTGTTCTAGCCCGCCTTTCCTTCTGCACTGACTGCTGACTCAGCTGAGAATGTAATGAAGAGACATACTCAAAACTACCTTCATTGTAGCCGTTGAGCAAATATTTCCTTCTTTAATATGAATGTGCTCTCTTGCAGTTTGTGATGTCTGGCTGGGGTACAGGTTATTCCTTTCGATGTGAAATTGTTGACTATTCACGCTCGCCTACAGCATTGAGGGTAAGTTTCTTTTTGGAGAAACTTGTAACACAAAATCAACGTTAAAACTTTTTGGACTCTATTTGTAAACACTGAATGTGAAATCAGAATGAGTAAGTGACTCAATTATCAGAATATATGTGTTGAGAGAAAAAGCTAAAAATTACAAGAAAAAAAATCAAAGAAATTCAGGTGTGTGATTTTCTGTAAAATGAAAACTGGTGCTTTTCTTTGTGAATTTCTTGGATTTAAAAGTAAATTTATGTCTGGTTCTTCAAAAAACAGAATTACCATATGATCCAACAATTCTACTTCTGGGTATATACCTAGAAGAATTGAAAGCTGGGATTCAAAGAGAGATTTGTACACCAGTGTTCACAGCATTCTTCAAAAGATGGAAGCAACCCACATGTCCATCAGCGGATGAATGGATAAACAAATAGTGGTATATACATACAATGGAATATTTTTCAGCCTTAACAAGGACGGAAATTCTGACAACTGCTACAATGTGGTTGAGCCTTGAGGACATTATGCTAAGTGAAATAATCTAGGTACAAAGGGGCAAATAAATACTGTATGATTCTGTTATACGAGGTACACAGAGTAATCAGATTCAGAAATAGGAAGTAAAATGGTAGTTGTCAGGGGCTGGATTCACCAATGGGGACTTACTGTTTAATGGATACAGAGTCTCAGTCCTATAAGAGGAAAAGAGTTCTGTGGATAGACGGTGGTGATGGTTGCACAAGAATGTGAATGTACTTAATGCTACCAAACTGTACACTCTAAAATGGTTAAGATCGTAAATTTTATGTAATGTGAATTTCGCCAAAATTAGAAAAAATAAAATTTTCTTCCATGTAAAAATAAATAAATTCATATCTATGTGTGTTTCTGCAGATGGCACGCACCTGCTGGCTTTATTACTTCTCCAAATTTATTGAGCTCTTAGATACTGTGAGTATATAATCACCACATTTGGTAAATGTTTGATGTTTCAATGAAAGCAATAAACTGTGAGTGTACAGTTGTCTCATAACTTTGGTTATCTCTGTTCCTCAGGCAGACCTCATATTATCTTTTACTTTTTATTATCAGTTATTTTAGAGAATAGGATAAACTTATTTTTCAGTCTTTTGCAAATGCCAAAAGATTTTCTTCTATATCAACCACCTGGTTAAGATAAGAATGTAACTAACACATATACTACAAAGCTATGTCTCTATATAGATGGATGACAAGTTGTTTTGTGAAGTAAGTTCAAGAAGCAAAGAGCAGAGAATATGTTGCCTTTGGTTCTTTATAGCAAAGCACTGTGTCATCCATACTCCTTTAAGAAGATAAATGCTTCAAAATTCATAAACTTACACTAGAATGTCAGCTTATCCCTGGAATATCAGTAATTTGGGTAACATCAAAACTATTTCCATCTGCCTTTCTGAAGTCCATGTTTACTGGTCTTCTCCCTTCCTGAGTATCAACTCTGACTTTGAGTGACTAGGCCTGGGAGAAGCAAGTGCCATGGATTAGGGTCCATGATGAGAGGAGAAAGCCATGCACCTTTATTTCCAGAAACAAAGGAAAGCTGGCTATTTATTTTGTTTTTGTGGCATGTGGCTCTTATTCATCTGGAATCAGTTCGGGGCCTAAGACTGACACGTGTTTTCTCTCTTCAGAATATATACCACTACATTTCTGGTAGCAAATTTCAATATGCTTTACCTTCTCAGCTGGCTACGCATAATGTTAGAATTAGAAAGGAGAATTTAGTGAGTGTAGAATCCAGTGGTTCTCAAACGTTAGCATGCATTAGAATCACCTGGAGGACTCATTAAAAACACGTGTGCTTGGATCCCACCCGCAGAATTTCTGATTCAGTACGTGTTCGATGGGGCTCAAGAATTTGCATTTCTCTCAAGTTCTCAAGTGCTGTTATTGCTGTTGGTCCAGGGTCCACACTTCAAGAACCCCTGCTGTAGTCCAGTGGTTCTCAAACGCTGTGGTGCTGGAGACCTAACTGCGTTAGGAAACAAAAACCTGGGCCCTGCCCCCAGAGATTTGGTGTCAGATGGTCTGGAGTTAGAGACCAGGCATGGTTATTTAAAAACAAAAAACAGACCTTCCTGGTCACTGTAATATGCAAACAGGGTTGAGAACCACTGACCTAGCCTGGAGCATTAAATCTGAAGAGAAATGGAAGCCAGAAAGTTACAAGACTTGTCCAGAGGAACACCACTGCTGACTAGGACCTAGGACCCCAGATTGCTGGTTTATGGCTTTTTCTGTTGCACCGTGTTGCCTTCCTCCACATGCATAAGCAAAAGCATTTTGACTTCATTGTTCCTGCTTTGCATGTTCTCAGTTTCAGCTTCCATAAGGAAACTTGCTGCTCTGTGTTCTTCCCTGAACCACATTTCTCAACTACTCTTAGGAACGCTTTTGTTTCTGCTACTCTGTTTAGTCCTGTACTAGAAGTCTAACTCATCACTGGTCTTCTGCATTTTGAATATTTTTGAACATTTAATTCTGCTTTTGAATATGTTTTTGAACCCCCCCTCCACAAAGCCTTCCTCTTCTACCTCTTTGTCGTTTCTGTAAACCACTGGAGACATTCAATCTGGATGGTGCCTCTGTTGCCTTTCTCATTTTTCCTAAGCTGCTTTGCTTTCTTTTCCACCCTACTTCCCCAATTAACTCTTCAAGTATTTCCCTTTTCCTCTTTCTTTAATAATAATTTGCTAACTTCAGATTTGCTACAAGTCCTCTTTTAGTTTGCTTAATCCCTTATCTAACTTGGTAGGATGTGTTAGTTAGGGAGCAGTGTAGAAATTCAGTCCTAGGACTTAAAAGTCTCTGCTTCCCCATATATTTCAAAATCCACGTGGGTTTTTTTTTTTAAACCAGTAACGTTTTTTCAGTAATTTTTGGTCATATTCTTCACTTTATATCTTTGGTTTTTAAATCTTCATTCAATATCTTTTCACCTTTTTATTGATTCTTGCATGACTAGGCATCGTACCTAAGTTCTCTCATACTTATTAGCTTTTGAGCTGCCTCTTGGAGAATCAGCTGCTTCTACAGGCATTCTGTAAGGCAACTCTTTCAAAGCACATTACAACGTGGAATAGTTTGCACTTTGCCAATAGTTTTGTAACACTAGATAAATTATTGCATGATTTTATATGAACTTGATTTTCTTTAAATTATTTCAGATCTTTTTTGTTCTGCGTAAGAAAAATAGTCAAGTGACTTTCCTGCATGTCTTCCATCATACCATCATGCCATGGACCTGGTGGTTTGGAGTCAAATTTGCCGCAGGTAGCCAAGGGAGAGTTGGGATCATGTGTTACAATTGATTACGTTTCTGTATGCTATAAGCATAAATCCTGTCCTTAAATGTGATTTAAAAGAATCTCAAAACATCAAAGAATCACTTTGATCAAACTTCTGACTTTCATTAATTATCTGAAACATAAACATAGGACTCCTAACTAGATCTCCCCTCCACCTCCCAATACTCTTTAATATGTAAGACCTTTGGGTATAGTCTCCTACACATATCCTTTAGTTGTTTTGTTTGGATTTTATTCTTGTCCTATATAGTTCTATAACTATTTTTAAATAAATAATTAACAAACAAATAAAATGACAAAATCCTTGGTTTTATAGGAATATAGCTAGATAACTTATTCCTTGTATTTCCAGGAAGTTAGAATGTTTATCTCAAGTTCCATGTCTTCTTTGCTTTCAAATTTCCAAAAACTGATACACATCCCAATCCCTAACAACTCTGTAAAGATGTGTCAAATTGCAGTTTCCCACCTTCCCTAAACATCCTACCATAGTAAAGGATGTTTTGATATTGTTTTTTAGGTCAAAAATAGTTTAACTCAAAAGCTTGGCAAACAGGTTCTTTAGTTGGTTTTGATTTTATGCTTCTGAACATCTAGAATATGAGAAAACAGGTAAGTAATTTTACCTATCATAAATTTTTAAATAAGTGATATCCTGAAGGATATAGTCTTACTAGCAAAAATTGTTTGGGGTATTTATGTATGCTAGTTTCTTCAATTTAAGAAGTCTTCATGTAAGCCTGCAGCTCA
This sequence comes from Pseudorca crassidens, assembly GCF_039906515.1. Lineage (NCBI taxonomy): Eukaryota > Metazoa > Chordata > Mammalia > Artiodactyla > Delphinidae > Pseudorca > Pseudorca crassidens. The sequence goes on along the minus strand of NC_090298.1, from coordinate 47,905,869 downwards.
TACTAGACAAAGCTTTAACATTTCCGTGAAGAGCTTACCTCTATTGGGTATTCTGACTTGGTAAGACTAAAAGGAAAGAGAAACCACAATTGAGGAACTCTTGTTTGAGTTTTAGACTCTCTAGGCATGGGGAAAAATTCTGCATGTCTCAGAGCATGAGGGGACATGGATAAGCCAGTGGCTAGAAGAAGATGGCAGAACCTAGGGGAGCTGGAAGGGCTGTCCCTACCTTGGCCTAAGGGCATCAGATTTTCCAGCATGTAAAGTAGCTCCTTGCCCCAAATTGGCATTTATCTGTTGAGGATTTTTTTTAAAGGAAATGTAGTTGTTTTTCTTATAATGTATATGTGTTAATTTAAAAATTTAACTCACATTATAACAAGATAGTCTCATCTGTGTCCATTTTACAATTGAAGGTAGTTATATTATTTAATCTCCATTATTTTTCTTTGCTTTCTGTGTTTTTATTTTCTCTCACGTGTATATTGTGCCTCTCAGTTCTTTCTACAGTGGTATTTCTTAACACTATTTTTTTTGGTGAAAATGAGAAAATACCTAAACATCCAGTAATAGAATGGTTATGATGTCTTGTGTTTATAGTTGTGAAATGCAAATGATATTGAAAGACATTTAGCTCAAACTTTTGTTAAGAAGCTTGGCTCCTAAATTATCAGAAATAGATGGCTATTCTTACTATTCTGTTTTTAAAGTATGCTAGACAAGGTGTTTTCACACCCTTAGAACGAACTTATTCAGATTTCTTCCCTGAGACCAGATTATTCTATTACAACACTGAAAAATAAATATAGATTAAAAATATATAGGAAGATAATACCCCAAAAACAGTGATTTAGAGAAATCGACACAAAAGTGGTCTCCCTCTCCTTCTTTATCCATCTCTGCATTTTCTAATTTTTCTAGTTTGAATATCTGTTGGTTCTATAATGGGAAAAAATAAATTTTATTTGAAGAATAGAGTTGAGCATTTTTCTAGTTTCTCTCTTTGAGTCCATTGATAGTCTGGTTTCCATTTAAAAAACAAGCAATGCTTTCAATAATGAACATTTAAACATATAATATTCCTCAATTTTTCAATGTTACCATGTACATTAAGCACTTTGTAGTGGATTCATTGTCCACACCTCAATTCCCCGTCGGCTTTACAAAATGTAAGTGGTAGAAAATAATGTTTTCTTCTCTCTCATATGTTCCATGAGTTGGCACTTCTGCTCAGTCTCATGTGTGGAACCTAGTAAACCCTTGTACAGCACACCTGGTATCTATTCAGTGACAAGCACAGCAACAAGAGCTGAGGTATTCCCAGAAGTGTGGTGTGGCATTGGCTTTCATTCCTAGAATAAAACTGTCCAGTTTAAACTGTCCTTTCAAAAACTTGAGCACAGCTGATCTCTATCTAGTATTTAATTTCCTGTTTGCCTGTGGTACTCCTCCCTGGGATAATAGCAATCCACCTTTTCTTTTGAATGTGATGAAAATATTTCTGAGGCAGGTTTTTATATTAATTATGTATATACTCCTTCCCAGAGATATGGAGAGTTGTGATAATTACCCAGGTGGCTCCTTTATTTTTTTCCAAAGCAAAGGAGTAAAATGTGATGGTACTAATTATAATTCATCCTGAGATGTTTGCTTTTCAGAACTATTATGAAGAAGAAAACAAGCTTAGAAAATACTTTATTAGAAAAGCCTTCCAAAGAAGATATGAAAAGCATTACTAATTAAAATGTGATTGTTCTGTGAACAAACATTAAAATAACTTATCAGAAAATAATCATTACTAGAGAAAATAAGCAAGTTAATTTGATTTGATAGCTTATTTTGATCAGTAACCCTTACTGAACACTCTTAACTACACGAGTGCTTTGTTAAATTCCTGTCCGTAGGAGCCTCATTTTAGGACATTTAAATGGTGAAAGTTTCTGAGTGGAAGATAGAACGCTTGACCAAAAAATGGGAGAGGTGTCTTAGTGAGAAAGGCTCAGTCTAATGTAGTTCATTATCAAGCATGAAATAGATTTCCTGTGTATATGTAATGGTGAGACAAATGGACCTGAGAGGTATTTGGCTTGTCCCCATGTTAAGCAGCTTGACTCCTAATCTATTCTATTTTTAAATTAGCCTAGAAAAGGTGTTTTCATACCATACTAATTTATTTATTCAAGTTTCTTTTGGGAAATAAGACTAGTCCAAATGTAAATAATAAAAGCTGGGAGGTTGTTAATAAGCTTCATTAATTCAGTTTCTTCTGACTTGAAATTTGTGATAATTACAGGATTAGCTGAAATTTGATTTACTTAGGAAAGTTTATGAAGCACAGTATAGCATAAAAGAGACTTTAGGGGAATATTTAAACTACTTAAAAGTAATTATTTAAAACAGGTATTTTAAGGGTATACTTTGGCAGTGGTAGTATTTAGAAGAATCTAGCATTGCTGCAATTATGAATGATTTTTTAAAAAAATAATTATTTCTTCCATGAAACAATTTTTATGACATTTCTCCTTAGAAGATTGTGGTTGAAGTAATAAATTTGTATTTTGCTTTAAACTTTCTATAACTCATAGTGTTCATGGATTCAGTCCTTCCTCTAACATAGGCAAATCTGTGAGGTTTTGCTTAATTTCTGAAATTAAAGAATATTAGAATAAATAAAATAGCATATTTTGGAGAAAAATTTAAATTCTAGGTCAGCATTACTAAGCTGAATCAGGCTGTGCATAAAGAATGAAGATTCTTCAAGATTGTACATCTTAGGAAAGAGACACTAGGGAAGAGTTTTGGTTTTTTTCCCTACCATCAACTGAACACTCTGTTACCTCTTCCACTGTACTACTGATCCAGCTAAACACAATTGTAACAATCTTTGCTTATATTCCCCCCAGGGTCCTTTTCTTCTATTCTAAATTGAAAGTGATCAGTGGGAGATGTGGTGAGATCAGAAGAGGAAAACCAGAATAGGAAGGCACAATTGATAATAGTCAAATAGAAGCAGTAAGGAAAGATGATTTAACAATTAATAAATGTTTATTTTGGAAAAACAATGATTGATTAAAGCAAACTTAGCACAGCTTGGTAATGAAAGCCAGTGGTTTTACTGCCAAAATTTTGTGGCACTTGGACTTCCCTGGTGGTTCAGTGGTTAAGACTCCATGCTTCCACTGCATACTGCAGGGGAACGGGTTTGATCCTTGGTCAGGGAAGTTCCGCATGCCACGCAGTACGGCAAAAAAAAAAAAAAAAAAAAAGAAAAAAATTGTGGCACTAAAAGTATTGATGGAAAACTATTGAGAATGGAAAAAGTTAATTTGATTCCACACAATGTTATGTAAAATAATATTCTTAGTGGCTTTATTCATAGTAACCCAAATTGAAGATAACTCAAATGTCTTTTAATGGGAGGATGGATACATTGTGATGCATTCATATCACGTAATACTACACAGCAATAAAAAGGCAATCACATGGTCGAATCTTAAAAACAGTATGTTGATTGAAAGAAGGTAGCCACAAAGAATACATCCTGTGTAATTCTATTTATATGAAGTTTTGTAACAGGCAAAACTAATAGTTGATGATGGAAGTCAGAATAAAAGTTACATTGGGAGGAGTATGTCCTTGGAAGGGGCACATGGGAACTTTATGTGGCATCAGCAATGTTCTATATCTTGAATTTGGTGGTGGTAACAGGTGTATACATATGTAAAAAATCATCAAGTTGTACACTTAAGATTGGTGTACTTTGTGTGCTTTATATATGTTAATTCTCACTAAAAATGAATTTGATTACTATTACTTAGCAATATATTATATTTAAAAAGAAGTCAACTTAGTTTGTTAAAGTAACCAAATCATAAGACTGTTTTAAGGTTAAGATATCACAGAATAAAGTCATGCTAATTTATTTTACAAGATTTGTATTTTAGTTTTACTAACTGGATGTATTATCCAGCTCCCTCTAATTTTATAGCTATTTAACAATAGAGATATTTCATATATAGTTTTCTTCCTAATAAAATTAAAGAAATAATTATACTAAAATTTCAGTTCAGACACAAATATGTCTCATTTTAAGGAACAGTGCCCCTATTTTACAATATTTTTTTCCAGGTGGTTTGGGAACATTCCATGCCTTTCTAAATACAGCTGTACATGTAGTCATGTATTCCTACTATGGACTGTGTGCATTGGGACCAGCCTACCAGAAGTATTTGTGGTGGAAAAAGTATTTGACATCATTACAGCTTGTGAGTAATTAATTTTCTTTAAAACCAGATATGAAACTAAACTGGAGTCCCTTGTCTTCCTTACGAATGAGGATACTAACTAAAGAGCAAAGTTTACAAAACACAGGGATATAAATTGTCTGGCCTCTTATGGCATCCCATCATTGTCCTTTCTTTGTTATGTGAACTTTTCTCAGGAACTTTATTGAAAGCAAAGCCTATTTGGTAGCCAAGAGGCTCAGACAATTAAACTAGTGTGGGTATCTTTATACTATTTTATGCATTTATATAAAATAAAAATATTTATGTTCAAAATTATGTGAACCTCATTATACATAATATTAAATTAGAAGTTAGACATTCCATATTCTAGATCTAAATGACCTTGAGGGAATGTAACTTTGAGAGGATTATGAGCCTTTCTGTGTGCCTGCCTATCTAGTCCTAACATTTATAAGTCTATTTTTCCTCCAACTAGTAAAAGTACTGTGGGAATTAAAGGTGTAGAATGGTGGTGTAATATACATATTGACAAAAGTGACAACACCCTAAATAACTAACCATAAGGAAATGAAGAAGTAAATTATTCTAATTCCTGCTTGGGACTATTACAAAGTCATGAAAATTATTCACAAATCCTTTTTTTTTAAGCATTTTTTATGATTGTAAAGTAATATGTCCTCATTGCAGAGAAATTAGAACATCTATACTGCATATAGAATTTTTTAAATTAATTTATTTATTTTTGGCTGTGTTGGGTTTTCGTTTCTGTGCGCGGGCTTTCTCTAGTTGCAGCGAGTGGGGGCTACTCTTCATCGCGGTGCGCGGGCTTCTCATTGTAGTGGCTTCTCTTGTTGCGGAGCACAGGCTCTAGAGGCGCAGGCTCAGTGGTTGTGCCTCACGGGCTTAGTTGCTCCGCGGCATGTGGGATCTTCCCAGACCAGGGCTCGAACCCTGTTCCCTACATTGGCAGGCAGATTCTTAACCACTGCGCCACCAGGGAAGCCCTGCATACAGAATTTTGTATCAGGCTTTTTTTTCACTTAACATACTCTTAAATGTTGTAGAAACTTTTTAATAATGTGGAAAAATACTTATATAGCAAAAAGAATACATGTTGTTCATTATTTTTTCAAATATGTTGATAATATTTACACAAACACACCTGCATAGAATGTTGAGGATGCTGCTTACACTTTCTAAGGTTTCATTTTCTCGTCTGCAAAATGAGAGGAATAATTGTATCTACCGCACAGGAATGTTCTAAAAGTTCCTTAAGATAATGCAAGGAGGGCTTCCCTGGTGGTGCAGTGGTTGAGAGTCCACCCGCCAATGCAGGGAACACAGGTTCGTGCCCCGGTCCGGGAAGATCCCACATGCTGTGGAGCAGCTGGGCCCGTGAGCCATGGCCGCTGAGCCTGCGCGTCCGGAGCCTGTGCTCTGCAACGGGAGAGGCCACAACAGTGAGAGGCCCATGTACCACAAAAAAAAAAAAAAAAAAAAAAGATAATGCAAGGAAAGCTGATGATTATAACAGGAACAATGTGAAAATCTTAACTATGGTTATAACAGGATACATTGTGGGTAATCATTATTTATTTTTATGTATAGATTTTTATTTTCCAAAATTTCCACAGAACGCCTGTTGCCTTTTAATCATGAGAAAAAATATATCCAAAAAATCTGGATGTTAGCCCAAAACATGTCCCTTTTAAGACTGTGTAGAATGTTCTAGAACACAGAGCCCTTGGGCATCGCTAGGAGGGTCACCAATGCCCTCTCACTCCTTGCAGATTCTCTGCTGCAGTTGGCAGATAGGATGTATTTTTTATCTATGACGGTGGAGGACCGGTGGCAGATATGAGGACTTAGCGATGCTTTGGCTCCTACAAAATAAGCGGGGCTCTAATTAGAATGTTTTTATTCCCCTCCCCACCAATGGAAATATCCACTCTACCAACAGGACAGAATGTTTGAAATCAAACTGCCCTAGAAAATTAGGCCATAAGGTAGTGGTCCTGTATGCATTTCATCGGTCAAGGACTCAAGTCAGAGACTGATGGTTCTCTGAGTGTGAAAGGGCTGCTGCACTGCCCTGCTCCAGGGACATTTACATAGCTCCCCCTGGAGCTGTGCACTTTGGCAGGACTGAATAGTAGTTCCAAATTCCCATCTGCATTTTGACATTGTTCCACCCACTGTCATTCCCATAGAGGCTAGATTGAAAGATAAAATTCCCTGTCCAACAGTAGCCTGGATGTGGTTGGAGAGTGTTTAAACATAAGCAGACAAAGAATGCATTAAATAATTGCTCCATTGTGACTCTTCGTAGCTAAACAATACTTTTCATTCTTCCGTCTGTTAGGTCCAGTTCGTTATTGTCACTATACACATAGGCCAGTTTTTTTTCATGGAGGATTGCAAGTACCAGTTTCCAGTCTTTCTGTACATCATTATGAGTTACGGGTGCATCTTTCTGCTGCTCTTTCTCCATTTTTGGTACCGTGCTTACACCAAAGGTCAGAGGCTACCCAAAACAGTGAAAAATGGAATCTGCAAAAACAAAGATCACTGAAATTCAAGCACAGCATAAATCTATGAATAAGACTGATATCTTGTCTTCCTTGACAATCAAGAGATATTTCCATGTGCAGTGCATTTTGTATATTTTTCAAAACTAAGAGCTTGTATTTTTATGATAAGTTATTGGGGTTTCTGATATTTGAGAGCCCAAAGCTCCCAGATAACAGTCTTCTGATAATTAGAGCCTAAAGCAGCCAGTTTTTCAGCTGCTTTTAAACCTAATCTAAAGGTTTTATTTAACACATTTTGTTAGCTTGAAAGAAGGATGTGAAACAGTAGAGTACTCTTCAAAGAAGTCCAGTATAGATGAAAAATATCGTTAGATATTTTGAGCACGGACGGAGATCCATGCCGTACAGTAGATTCCTTCTGCCGGGTCTGGAAACCTTTAACTGTGGGCTCTGGCTTTGTTGCTTGTTGACTATATTCAGAAGACACTGTATTTACTCTAAACTTAAATTCCCATTCTAAAGAGCTAATAGGGCGAACGTTCAGTGTATTTTTGATCAGTTATCATTTAAAATCACTAATGGTAATTTTTAATGGATCTTTTGAGTAGCCGGCACCAGTTTTGCTTGTAAGACTTCCTCACAACGCTTTTGTTGTGTAAACTGTTTAAAAGTGACAATCCTTTAGGGTAATACATTGATGCACTTGAAACTAAGGTTAAGTTATTATTTTGAAAACAAGGTGATTTGTTCTGATGGCTTAATGAACACTTTGCTATCACCGTTTTGCAATGAACTTTATATATTTCGGGAAAGAGGTGAATTTATCAATGGAAAAAATAGTTGTCTGTGGTGTTGTCATGTCACTTTCTCATATCATGGTTTAAAGGATTATCTTGGTTAAATATATATTGGTTAGATGTGTAAATGTTCATATCACTGGCACACACTAAATGACTTTAGACCACCCAGGGATGGGTTAAGGGTGGCTTGTGAAGCAACTGGAAGCAAATGGTGGCACAGAGATTATCCAGGCAAGATTTGGTGACAAGGGTCTCTCTCATAATGAGAGAGAGCAAGAGAGAGACTGTATAATAGTTATTGTTATAGATTCACTGCATGGAAAAATATTTTCCAGAATTATGAATTAATTAACAGCCTGGAATTCTTTTTCTCAACCTTATAAACTATATAATGAGGGACTGAAATTCATTTTGCATAGCTCTCATTTCTTTAAAATTGCTACTTTCTAAAAGTCATATTTTCTTGTTGGAGAACCCAACTACTGATCAGTAGAGTTTTGCCCAAGAAACAGCAATATTTGGACATTTCTGAATTTTTCCACAGTGTTTTTTTTTCTTGTTCTATTTTACTTGATTTTGAAGGATTGCTTATGCTTGTATGACTGTAAGCAATTAGTACCCCAGTAATTGTGTAACACACAGTGATACTTACTGTACAATAAAGGCTGAGTTTTTACCAACTGTAAACTCCTAGAGGTAGGTGTCTCCCTCCTAATCCATTAATCTGTACCATGGCCTTTTCTCTTCACACTCAGCAAATTAGTAAGGTTATTTGCCTTTAGTGACTTCACTCGCTTACAATATGAGAATTTGAGGGTTGATAAAAGGGGAGATTTCATTTTTTTTTAATAAATAGTAAAGAACAGGAGAGCAAAGCTAAAAGAAACAGCAGCTCTAATTTATTTCTCTGTGAGAGTCTCAGGGTTCCTTAAGTGTTTTCCTGTTTTTCTCTTCAAATCCAACCAGTGCTAAAATGAGGAGGTACGGTAGATGCTGTTACACATACACACAATTCCCAAAGACCCCAGTAGGGTAAAGACCAAAAGGAAGCAAAACTAAAAGAAGAGAAAACAGGAGAGTTTGTTTCTTCTCTTGCATACTTTCTGCCCTGCACTGTACAACCCCTCCTTGTCTCCGTGTAGTCTTTAAAATGTTTGCTGTGCCTGTGAACTAACAGCAACATGTGACAGAATCACATTCTACATTATATGAATAGGAGTGGAGAGCTAGAATGTTACATGAAAAGAAATCACAGCTGGCAGAGGTAACCTCCGTATGAACAGCAGCAGATTAGAATGGGTATCACTGGATGTAGGATTGGATGGGCCTTGTTTTATTAAACAGCTCTGTGGGTCACATAGAGTTTCTGCTGGAGTTTCATCCCACTTTCCAGGACTTCCTTGCCTTTGGGTTTGCTTACCTAACAAATAAAAAGGCCAAAAGGCCAGCTGCAAAATCTGGCTTATGACATAAAGCTCTATGAATCCTTTAGAACCTATATCTATATTACAAATAAATGCAAATGTAAAATTTTAAATATCTGTGGGACATTGCCATTTTACAGTCTTAATTGAGTAGAATTCTTAACTGAGCAAACTACATTGTTACATAAATTATAAGATTATGATGTTACATTTCTTCAATTATCCCTTATCTCTGTTAACTACTTTTAACGACTGTGGAAAACTCTGTGGATACTGTCAAAGTTTGGGTTTGGTTTTTGGTGTGTGTATTATAATAAATTTGTGGTATCACATGCACATGTGTGTGTCTTTCATTTTGGAATCTAACTGCATGTGTTTGCGTGGATGGATGGTTTTTAATATGAATATTCATTTAACCAAATCATTTTACACATTTGTTGTACACTTGTTATGTTCAGAGCCCTGTGCTAGACATTAGAGTGATACAAAATACAAAGATGCCTCCCGCATAGTTGGGACCTCCTGGAGCTTGCAGGCTGGCAGAGGAGATTATGTTACAGGGAAGTATATGATTGTTACCCTATGATTGAAAGTCGTGGCACTTAGCAAGCAGGTAGGCTCCATGAAGGTATTTAAATTTGGGTCATGTATTTAAGATGTACAGGTTGTCAAAATGGGGAGTGGGTTAGTGGGCAAGGTGTTCTAAGTGAAAAGAAATAACAACTCAAGGCCCAGGGGAAGGAAAGCATTAGGAAAGTGTAGGGAATGGCCAACAGACCAGATTGAGCGAGGCACCTGTAGGTGTCACAGAGAGATGAGGCCAGTAGGGAGGAGGGCTCTGACACTGGAGATGTGCTGCTGCAGCATCCGCCCTTGATGCCTCAGGCAAATAGGAGCCTTCAAGGATTTGGGGGAGAGGAGAGGTATGACCAAAGTGGTACCCTAAGAAGAGTCACCTGGTAGGGTGGTGTGGAGGCATGAGACACTAAAGGCAGAGATAAATTAGTTGATTAGGGTGAGGGGAAGAGAGCTGGAATGTGTGACTGGAAAGAAAGAGGCTGATGTGAGAGAGCTTCTGATGGGAGAGTTGAATCTGGCAACTGATTGACCAAGGATGAGATGTGCTGCACAGTTCAGAGAAGCAGTGTGGGAGTGTGGAAAGGAGGTTGAATCTGAAGCTGTGAGGCATGGATATTAGATGCCAAGCGACCTTGAACAAGCCAGTTAACCTCTCTCAGCTTGTTTCTTCATCTGTAAAACGAGAATAATAGTACAAGTTCTCCTGGCTGGATTGTTGTATGGTTTAAATGAGGTCATGTATTTAAAAGCCTTCTGTAGTAACTGGTGAAAATATGAAATAACATAAGCACAAAGAATACAGATCTACCAGACTTGAGTGGGGAGGAAAAGAAGGTGGATCCTTACCCAAGGGAGACCAAGGGTTTTGGTACCTCCACTTCAGGACGTAAGTATATGTGTTGATTGGGGAGGAGGTGGGGACAAAAGTTTTTCTAGACGTTTCCAGCAGATGCAATCACAATGCAGCAGGCTCACAACTGGTCCTGTAACACCAGCCTGCCCCAGAGAGAAGACCAGAGGGCTCTTACTTTTATGTGGCTACCTGGGTGTGGTCATGGCTTTCACTGACACCTGGTATCAGGTCAGGCTGTACTTGCACATATGGCCCAACCATCTTTACAAACTGCAACACCCTTATCATCTAAAAGAGCATTTGTTCCTATATTTAAGCTGCAGCATTTTGAAAATATTGCTGTACCTTGTGTATATTCTAAAGCCGACAGGATTCAGTTAATTTAGGGGACAGTGTGGTTACTAAGAGAGAAGGCTTGGTACAAGGTAGTATTGGCTTCAAGTGCCCAGGCTGCCCAAAGGGACAGTCTGTGCTTAGTACTTACAACTTCAGTAGGCATGATGTAAGCATCTGACTACCTGAATCTGAAGGCCGTGAGCACAGACCTGCTGCCTTCTATCTTAAAAGCCGCACGAATCTTGGTCAGCGTGTCTTCCGCTTGCTTTGTGTTATCGTGCCCATGAATCTTTTCCTTTCTTTCTTTTTATTGTGCCAAATATCCTACTTCAGGCCCAAATAGTTTTGCCCAGATGAGAGAATTATCCTTGGTCTTTTTGCATTTTGACGGACTATAAGAACATTGTATCCAACTAGGCTGCTTTCATGGAGGGGAGCTTGGTGCAGTGGCTGAGAGCACTGACTCTGGAACCAGCCACCTGGTCAGAACCTGGCTCTGTCACTTATGAACTGTGTGACCCGGACGACCTCTCTATCTTAGTGTCCCCACTGAAAGTAGGAACCCTGGCACTACTTCCCTCATCAGTTCATTGTGGAGATTAGATGAGTTAATAGAGGGAAAACTTTTAGGGCAGTGCCTTCCTGCTGGTTCAGGCCAAAAACCTGAGTCATCCTCAACTCCTCTTTCTCACTCAACATCAAAGCCTTCCTCTTAAAGTATCGCCAGAATTTGACCACTTCTGGGCCCTCATCATGTCGGCCTGGATTTCTGAAATAGCTTCCTCTCTAACTCACTGCTTCTGCCCTTGCCTCTCTACAAGGCATTGTCCACAGAGCACCCAAAGTCATCTCTTAACATAAATTGATCATGTCACACTTACACTCAAAACCCACCAATGGCATGTGATTTCACCCAGAGAAAAAGCTGAAGTCTCTACAGTGGTCTACAAGGCCTTCCATCATCTGTCTCCCCTGCCATTGCCCCTCAGTCCTCATCTCCCACTTGGCTCCCTGTGGCCCAGCCACACTGGCCTCCTTGTGTTCACTAGACTGTATGAGGCACATTCCCATCTCAGGCCTCAGGGTTTAGCTTTTGCCTCTGCCTCGGGGGCTCTTGCCCTTGGCTAAACCCCTCATTTCCCTCCAATCTTTGCTCAGATCTTGCTTTCTCAGTGAGGCAGGCCCTGCCTGCCCTGTTTACTATTGCAACTGGCACTCCTCTTTGCCTTGCTCTCTCTTTTTTTCCATACAGCTCTTATTACCTTCTAACATGCTATACAGTGTGCTTAGTTATTATTTATATTATTTATTGACTGTCTTTCTCATTAGAAAATAACCTCCTTGTGGGTAGACATTTTTGTCCATTTTATTCACTGCAAGTGCCTAAAACAACAGCTGGCATATTCCAGGAACTCAAAAAATTGGTATTGAATGAATGCACGAAACACCAAATAGGTGTTTGCTATTGTTACAGGTTCTCTTCCTCTGCTCACTTTTTACTGACTTATTCATTCATTCAACAACAGTTTTTTTTTTAAATAAATTTATTTATTTAATTTTGACTGTGTTTGGTCTTCGTTGCCGCGTGCGGGCTTTCTCTAGCTGTGGCGAGCGGGGGCTACTCTTCATTGTGGTGTGCGGGCTTCTCGTTGTGGTGGCTTCTCATTGCAGAGCACGGGCTCTAGGCGTGAGGGTTTCAGTAGTTGTGGCATGCGGGCTCAGTAGTTGTGGCTCACGGGCTCTAGAGCACAGGCTCAGTAGTTGCGGCGCATGGGCTTAGTTGCTCCGCGGCATGTGGGATCTTCCTGGACCAGGGCTTGAACCTGTGTCCCCTGCATTGGCAGGCAGATTCTTAACCACCGCGCCACCAGGGAAGTCCCAACAGTTTGTTAAATACCTAGTATGTAACAGGTTTTGTGCTGGACACTGAGCATAAAAAACAAGTCAAATAATAGCAATCCCCACAGAGGTTTACACTTGGATAGAGGGAGACAAACATGTAAACAAGTCAAGTGATCCAGCTGCAAAAGTGGTGGTTTTTAATCTGCATAATGTAGGGACACAAAGGAGAGAGAGTTCTCCCTGGCTGACGGCAGGACTTCAGAAAAGGCTTGAAAGAAGTGGTAGTATCATATGACTCATGAAAGGTGAAGGCCTGTTTGTTAGACAGAAAATGAAGACAAGAGTGTGCCCAAAAGATAATTCCAGGGAAGAAAGGGAAAGAAATGGCCTGCATGAACTCGAACGAAATGTGTAAGGTGAACCCAGTGTTTCAGCTTCAAGAGTGCAGGCCCAGGACCAGGATTGACTGGGATTCAGGAAGAAGGAACACATGGTGAGTTGTTTTGGCCATGTTGAGTTTGAGGGATATCCCTCCATCAAATCTTCTCCTTTTCCTCAGGCGGTAGTGTGATGACTGTTCTTTCAAGGAGCTAGGATGAGGAGAGGATAAAGGGTAGTAGGTAAAGAAATGAGGGATTGAGGGAAATTTTTCTTTAAAGAAGATGCATAAACATGTTTATTTCCTCTAGGGATGGCTTGAGGAGAAGAGTGAAAAGTTGCATAAATACAGTGGGGAATGGATGTGCCTAGCCACAGCCAGAGATGTCAAATATTTCCCAGCCTCCAGTAGAGCCCTGCTGAGTCTGGAGACCATACATCTGTAGTGGTCTCAATGTGCATAACCGTGTTAGCCCACAATCGTGTGGGCACTGAGAAGACTTGCACTGACCAAGGTGGGGATTTGCAAGAAAGGTGCAGCAGGACAAGGAAGGGAGGATGTTGAGAATGCCAGTAAGAGCAGACAAAGTGATGCATTATGGGAGCTGAAATCAAGATTCTCAAAGGACAGTGGTGCTTACGAAGCTCCTTATGTGTCTCATGCAGTGAAATCCTCACAATATCCCTATAAGATAGGTACAATAAGGAAGATACAGGTAAGGAAATTGATGCTGATAGCATTTAAGTAACTTGCCCAAGATCATGCAGTTATGAAGTGGTAGAGCTGGTGTGAAACCAAATCTGTTTGATTTCAGAGCTCTTACTCTGAACCATTGTGCTGTAGGGCAAGGAGGGGTTGATGGAATAAGGGAGTGAACTGATTTGTAAGTTCAACTAGGAACGATGAAAACCCAAAATAACAGTTACTTAAACAAGATAGAAATTCTTTCTCATGTAAAGTTCCAGAGATGTGCAGTCAGAGCTGAGCTGGTTACACTATAGTATCAAAGACCCAGGAACATCCTATCTGATGACTCTGCTGTATGTGGCTTCCACTCCATAGTTATCTCATGATCCAAAATGGGTGTTGGAACTCCAGCCGTTATATACACATTTCAGCCAGCATGAGAGAGGAAGAGGATAAGAGAAGAACTTGATCTCTCCATTTAAGGACAAATAACAAAAGTGGTAACTCGTTGGCCAGAATTTAGTCACATGGGTCACATGTAGCAGAAAGTAATCCGTGAAGTGTAGTTTTTATTTTAGGTGACTCTATGTCAAGCTAAAACCAGAGATTATAACTATGACTATGGAAGAAGAAGGTGAATGGGCGAGGGATGTAGGCTGTGGTCAGAAATTCAAAGTGTGGTGGTAACACTGTATGGCTCTGGAAGTGAGAGACTGACATAGAAACTGTATGCTGGTTATTGGAATTGAACAGATGAGGAAGGCATGGGCTGGATGGGTTGTCCATGTGAATGTTGAAGAGCCTCACGATGATGAAGAATCTTGGGAAACTTCCCTGGTAGACCAGTGGTGAAGAACCCGCCTTCCAATACAGGGGACGCAGGTTTGATCCCCCATCAGGGAACTAAGGTCCCACATGCCATGGGGCAATTAAGCCCGCGCCACAACTACTGAGCTTGTGCGCCTCAACGAGAGAGCCCGGGTGCTGCAAACTACAGAGCTCATGCGCTCTGGACCCCGCACACCACAACTAGAGAGAAGGCCGTGTGCCACAATGAAAGATCCCGTGCGCCTCAAGGAAGACCCTGTGTGCCATGACTAAGACCTGATGCAGCCAAAAAAATAAAAGAAAAATAAATAAATTTTAAAAAAAAGATGATGAAGAATCTTGGAATAAAGATTAGCCAGGTGACAAAGTGCTCTGAATAGGGAGGGGTATATGGCCAAGAAGACAATAGATGACGGTAATGAGAAAAGCAAAGTGATGAAAGCCTCAAAATCTGGGATGTGCAGGACTTAGGTTCTTTTTTAAAATAAACTTCACAATAGTTTTAGATTTACAGAAAAATTACATGGTACAGAGAATCCCATAAATGCTTACCCAGTTTTCCCTATTATTAACATCCTATAGGGACTTCCCTGGCGGTCCAGTAGTTAAGACTTCGCCTTCCAATGCAGGGGGTGTTGGTGTGATCCCTGGTCAGGGAGCTAAGATCCCACATACCTTGCGGCCAAAAAACCAAAACATAAAATGAAGCAATATTGTAACAAATTCATTAAAGATTTTTAAAATGATCCACATCAAAAAAAAATCTTATGTAAGTACGGTACATTTGTTACAATTAATGAGCCAATACTGATACATTACTATTAACTAAAGTCCATACTTTATTTAGACAGATTTCTTTAGTTTTTAACCTAATGCTCTTTTCTGTTCCAGGATCCCATCCAAGATACCACTGCACTCAGTTGTCATGTCTCCTTAGGCTCCTCTTAGCTGTCATAGTTTCTCAGGCTTTCCTTGTTTTTGATGACATTGACAGTTTTGAGGAGTACTGGTCACGTATTTTGTAGAATGTGCCTCTTTTGGAATTTGTCTAATGTTTTTCTCATGATTACATGTGTTGTTAGGTTTTAGGAGGAAGACAATAGAGGTAAAGTATCATTCTTATATCATATCAAGGGTACATACTATCACCATGACTTTTCACTGTTGATGTTAACCCTGATCACCTGGGTGAGGTAATGTTACTCTTTTTTTCTCCTTTTATACTTTATTCTTTGGAAGGGAGTGACTATGTAGTCATACATACATAAATTCCAAATAATTCATGCAGATACTTTGCCCTCCCCTTGAGGGCAAAGTATCTGCATAAATTATTTGGAATTCTTCTGCCTGAGTCAGTTACCTATTCTGTCCCACTTATTCATTCTCTCATTTATTTACAGTAGTATGGACTCATGAATATCTACTTTATACTCTTGGTTATAATTCTAATACTGCCTCATTTATTTTGTTGCTCAAATTCTTCCAGCTTTCACCACTGGGAGCTCTTCCAGGTGGCTCCTGTATCACTTTGACATATCTCTACTTCCTTACTTTCTGGCACTACAAGATGCTCCAGACTTATCTTGCATATTTCCTGCCCCAGTCCTGGAATCAGCCAATTCTCCAAGGGGCCCTGGTTCCTTTGACTGGAGAATGGTATTAGAAACCAAGAGCTGGCACCGGGTGTACTCACTGCTACTGGGATGTCATTGCTTCTAGACCCTATCACCTGACAGAGCAAGGACGTATATGTGTGTATACTAACCAGTGCATATGCATATATCTATAAATGTTTCTATAGGTAACCATCTGTATCTACATTAAGATAAGCATAAGTTCATATTAATATCTTCAATTCTTTTTTTTTTTTTTTTTTTTTTTTTGCGGTACGCAGGCCTCTCACTGTTGTGGCCTCTCCCGTTGTGGAGCACAGGCTCCGGACGCGCAGGCTCAGCGGCCATGGCTCACGGGCCCAGCCGCTCCGCGGCATGTGGGATCTTCCCGGACCGGGGCATGAACCCGTGTCCCCTGCTTCGGCAGGCAGACTCTCAACCACTGCGCCACCAGGGAAGCCCTAATATCTTCAATTCTAATCCATTACTAAATGGATCACTCTAGCCTTTGCTCCTTGCTTATCTGTAACTGCTTCTGAGAAACCTTGCCCCAACATCTGCCATGTGTTTACTTAATAGTTCAATCCTAGTATACATGGATAGTGGTTTCAGAACTGTTAACCCATACCCCACTTGATCAACTAAAGTTTCTTTTGCCTTTCATTTACAGACTCCACTCATTTCCACAATGACTTACGTCAGCACCTTCCCCCCTCATCCTCTTCAATGAGGTTGTTTCATATATTTGTAATAGATTATTTTGTCACGTTCTACCTTCTATCCTGGGAACCTCTCACCTTCTAAACAATTAAAAAAATTTTTTTGCCTCCTTTAAGGTTGACTCTTTGTGCTTTAAAGCTCTTTGAGTTTTGATAAATATGTGGTACCATGTATCCACCATCACAGTGTCACACAGGATAGTTTCACTGTCCTAAAAAATCCTCTGTGTTTCGCCGGTTCAACCCTTCCCCACCCTGAACCCCTGACATCCACTAATCTATTTACCATCTCTCTAGTTTTGCCTTTTCCATAATGTCATATGAATGGAATCATGCAGTATGTAGCCTTTTTGGATTAGATAGCTTCACTCAGAAATATTCATTTAAGATACCTCCATGTCTTTGTGTAGTTTGATAGCTCATTCCTTTCTGTTGCTCAGTAATGATCCATTGTACGGATGTACCACAGTTCTTTATGCATTCACCTGTTGAAGGACATCTTGGTTGCTTCCAGTGTGGGAGGATTATGACTAAAGCTGCTATAAACATTCACATGTGGTTTTTTGTGAGCACATAGGCTTTCAAATCGAATGGATAAATGCCTAGGAGCACAATTGTATGGTAAGACCATGTGTAGCTTTGTAAAAAAACTGCCAAAATGTCTTCCAAAGTGGCTGTACCATTTTACATTCCCACCAGCAATGAATGAGAGTTCCTGTTGCTCCACATTCTCATCGGAATTTGATATTTTCAGATTTTTGGATTTTAGACATTCTAGTAGGTATATAGTGTTATCTCAGTATTGTTTTAGTTTGCACTTTCCTCATGACAGATGATATTTAGTATAATCAAGTTCTTTCTATTCCTCACATGGGATGCTTTTTATTTTCTGATCTTTGCAAATTCCACACGTTATCCAGACTTTGTTCAAGTGCTTTCTCCTCCGTGATGTCTTTACAAACCTTATGAGCCCTTAACATCACCTTCCTTTTTTGACTTTCTATTGCACTGTAGCGGAGTTACATCAGACTCATATCTAACTTGCTCAAATTCAGTTACAGATCCACAATCTTTGTCTGTGATTATGAAACCCAAAGTTTTAAGTTTGCAGCACATGTATTTGGTGGCCAAATCTGACTTGGGCAAGGAGAGACCATCTTTTTATTCATCCACACAGAGTGAATATTCACATATTTTACTGCAGAAATATGGATGTGTTTGATTATGTAATGCTGCCCAAAGCTCTACTGTGATGTAAAATAATATACTGTACACGTACCACATATTCTTCTCAAAAACATCCTAGGTTACATTTAGTAATCCTCAAGGGAGTAATGGTATTTTAATTTTCTAGGAACGGGGAGGAAATGGATCTGAAGAGGCTGAGAGATACCTTTGGCTTCTGAGAGCAGAGGGGACCTTCACCTTCCTTTGATAGTATCTCTGGGGAGAAATGGCTGCAGGGGGCATCTGGTCAGACAGGTCCAGAAAGAGCCTAGTAAAGATTTCTGGACCTTGTGGCTGTAGAAAGGGGATGTTGAATCCATGGGGAGAGGGAGGGAAGGTCAGTGGGCATCGCGAGGGCCATGTCTAAGGTCAGATGACAAAAGTCATGCTCCCTCACCCCACCTTCCCATACCTTCAGAAAACCGTGGAAAGAACTGAGGGTAAATTTTTATCTGTTAAATAGGATCAAGCAAATAAGGATAAAGGTCAGGGTTAGAAATTAAGTTCGACTTATAAAAAACAGAAGCAGTTCTATTTCTTGGAGTCATGAGTTTTGGGGCTAAGAATCATACCTGACATATAGAGGTAAAATTACATCTAGTCCTCACAGAGAGGTTGATGCATGTCATTGGAATAAACTGCTCAGGGCCTCACATCTTGGATGTCTTTGAATCAGCCTTCCAGCCTGACTACTGATTCACAGATCAATGCAGTTTCTGATTTTCATTAGTAGATAGCCCTGCGGTGTCTTGTGAACTGATTGCTTACATTATGGTACTTTTCCATATATTTTCCTCACCTGTGTACTGTGTAACTCTCCAGCTTTCTTTGTACCATTTTGCAAAGTGAATCAAGATAAATGCTTTCTGAAATTGCCCTACCCATTGTAAGAGTAATCACAGTTGCCAAGAGAGAAGCTTTAAGACTGCGATTTTTAACAATGTAAATCAATTTCATACCTACAGGCAAAGTAGCCTAGTAAGGCAATTCCTCATTTAAAGTACATTTGGTTTGCCATTATTTCTTTCACTAGAGAGCACTTTTGCATAAAAGTGCAATGTATTTTGTCCTAGTTGAATCAGAGTTACTTCAAAGGAGTAGTATCTAATTTTGTGTCCCTGGCTATAGGAGGGAAGGGAGCACCTGTTGCTGCTGGCTGGTGGTGATGCTGATGGTGATGATGGTGATGGTGCTGGTGGTGTGGTGTGTGATTTGTTTCCGTATCTAGTGGCCTCCTTCGGCACTTCAATAACTGTTCCAATTTTTTTCTTCTGGACTACTGTTGACCACTATGGACTAATTATGCAGATTCTTCTTGGTCTTTCCTCCTAGGGTCAAACACATGAATCCCCAAGCTGAATATCACAATTACTTTTTGAATATCTTATCTGTGATTCACAGTCACATTGTCATTTTTTTTTTTTTTTTTTTGCGGTACGCAGCCCTCTCACTGTTGTGGCCTCTCCCGTTGCAGAGCACAGGCTCCGGACGCCCAGGCTCAGTGGTCATGGCTCACGGGCACAGCCGCTCCGCGGCATGTGGGATCTTCCCAGACCGGGGCACGAACCCGTGTCCCTTGCATCGGCAGGCAGACTCTCAACCACTGCGCCACCAGGGAAGCCCTCTTGTCATTTCTTAATAGGCTCTAACACTTAAGGAACGTGTGAGACCTGTACTACAATGAGTTTATCTTTGCCTAATTCATTGTTGTATGCATGCATATTTTTCTTTTCTTTTTTCCAGCTTTACTGAGGTATTATTGACAAATAGGAATTGTATATATTTAAGGTATGCAACTTGATGTTTTAAATACATTGTGAAATGATCACCACAATCAATCTAATTAACAAATTCATCACTTCACATAGTTACCATTTCCTTCCTTCCTTCCTTTCTTCCTTCTTTCCTTTCTTCTTGCTTTCTTGCTTTTTTTGTTGTAAGAACACTTAAGATCTACTCTTTTAGCAAATATCAGGTATATAATACAGTATTGTTAACTACAGTTACCACCCCGTACATTAGATATCCAGAACTTATTCATCTTGCATAACTGAAACTTTGTGCCCTTTGACCAATATCTCCCCATTTTCCCCTCCCACCCAGCCCCAGGCAACCACCGTTCTACTCTCTGCTTCTATGAGTTTGACTACTTTAGGTACCTCATATCGGCGAATCATGCAGTATTTGTCTTTCTAAGTCTGGCTTATTTCACTTAGTGTGATGTCTTCCAGGCTCATTCATGTTGTCACTAATTTTTTCAAACGTGTCCTTGTAGGGGATATGTTTTTATGGCTGTACGTAACCAGCTGGCAAACATATGTATGACACAATTTTTAATAATCGAAGATAATGTGGGATAATATGGAAAAAGACATGGGCTGTATTGATAAATAACTTTCTACTCTGATACATGAGGTAAGAAAATGGGGCAGAGTATTACCATGGCTTATAAATAGCCAGATGGTGGGATTCTTCAATACTGTAAGAGCTGCATTTCAAATCTCTACCCCTAATTATTTGGTAATTGAATAACATATTGATCCTTCAGTTTCTCCTTTCCTTGTTTTACAAATGGAAAAGGTTGTTAGAACAAGGCAGAAATGTGCGGTTTATGGGTTTAGAGGCAGTGGAGGAAAGACGGGCCAGTGCATCTGTCTAATTAGGGAAGCCTTCAAGAAGAAGGGCACCAAGACAAGCCCATAATGATTTGGTTGTTAAGACATAACATTTTTTTTTTTTACAGCATTTACAATGTGAAACTTTCAATGCTTAGTTGATTGTACCTTGCATGTACTGTGGAAAGTAAACAAGTTTATTCTAGTTTAAGTACAGAATTGGGAAGGAGAAACGACGTCATTATTTTCATTGTTTTTTTTTCCTTCTAATTCTTCTTTTCAAATATATTATTTTTCCAAGTCTAATTTAAAAGATAGTATAAGCTAAAAGTAGAAAATGTAGAAAATACAAAAAGTACAATTGGAAAATGAAAAATCTACTTATATCCCCTCCACCCAAAGAAGACCACTGTTAACATTTTGTTATAAATTTCAGGTAACTATCGACAAATAATACTACTTAACAAAACAACCTCAAAATCTCAGTGGTTTGCAACAACAAGTATTTATTTTTCCACTCATGGGTCTGTGGGTTGGTTGGGTTGATTTTGGCTGAATTCAGGTTTGGCTCTAAGCAACAGGTCTGGGGTAAGTCCACGTCACGTGAGTTATTTGGGGCACCAGCTTAAGAAACAGTACTACAATTTTCCAGTGAAATGGTAATGAAGCAGGTATAAGCTGGGCTGGGAAAGAGTGGGTGGGGCTATAGATGAAGCAGCATTGGCCATAAGTTGCTAATTATTGAAATTGTGGGTTTGCTATACTATTCTCTCCACTCATTCATATGTTTAAAATTTTACATAATAAAGAGTTAAATTTGTATCCAAATACTGCTTTTACTATTAGAAAATTCTTTTGATAACAATCCCTTAATATTTGTATATATATTATTATTATTATTTTATTTGTTAGCAAATACTGTGGATTCAGTGTCTAACCTATGATCCTGTAATGGTCATGAGCTCGTCTTAAGATCCTTCCAAAGGCCCATCAATTTTTATTGAAGCTCCTGACTTGTTATATTTGTTTGATTCACTGTGTGTTCAATAATAGATGCAGACAAAACTGGAAACTGTTTTAATAATGGGTATACCAGGATCACCACTCCCTCCTCTGCCACTGCCCACAGCCCCGCCCTAGCCAGAAATAATCACATCCAAAGTAATTCTACAGTTTGTTTGTTCATAGACCATCTGTCGTCCTATGTATGTACTATAGATTCCCAGGGTTTATCAGCACTATAACCAGCCATTCCATTTTTCTGTTAAACCCCAAGAGGACTCCAAGGGACTGAACAGAAAGGCTCTCTACCTCGACCCCAGCCAGCTCTGTCCACCACTGCATTTAAGAAAGTAAGTCCTCAATGAGGGGCTAGCTCATCAGAGTCTCCTCTAGACTGAGGTCTAGGAAGCTCACAGCACCTAGGACAACATCTTTTTCCCACATGGGGAATCTTACAGGACATCCTCTTTGCCATCAAACATTATTGCAAAATCCCTACAGACATAGGGAATTTCCACTGATGCGAGACTCAGCCGTAAGATCAAGAGTGATCCATCTCCACAGCCCTACCAGGATTTTCACCCGTAAGAATAATCTATCTGTGGAATGAGGACAGCATTCCTAGAAAGTGACTGCTAGCTGAACAGTCCAAGTTCTTTGATTTTTAAGTACCTGTAACACCACTAACTCTTCTACTAGACACAGGTGAATTAATAGTCTTAACCAGTAGTTGAAATTTCTTTCTTTGTAGTGCTAGTAATTTAACTATTTGGTTTGGTTATCTACTGTTGCACAACAAATGATCCCAAAGACATTGAAAGATAAACTACCACAGGTTCTGTGGATCAGGAACTCAGACAGGACCTAGTCATCTCTCTTCCATGACTGAGGCCTCTTGTTCTGAAGATTCAAAAGGCTGGGAATGCCTTGAAAGGCTGAGGGCTGCAATCATCTGGAGGCTTCTTTATTCACATGTGAGGCACCTGGGCTGAGATGACGCCAAGGCTGGGCTCAGCTGGGCTGTCAGCTGGTGCCAACACTTGGCCTCTCCCAAGCTTGGCTTTTCCCAGCATGGCGGCTGGGTTTCTAGAGTGAGGACCCAGTAAAGAAACTTCTGTAGAGTGAGTGGTCCAAGAAAACTGGGGGGAATCTGCATAGCCTTTCAGGACCCAACTCCAGAAATCACATGGCATCATTTCTGTCATACTCTATCAGCTGAAACAGTCATAAGCCCACTGGATTCATTCGGGAGACAGAGCGGCCGCCTCTTGACAGGAGGTGTTTCCAAGCATTTTGGGGCCTGTTTTAAAACCACCACATAGCTTCAGATTCCAGTGGGAGCTGCTGCGCCTCCAGAGTTCCCCAGGTGAGTTGCTTCGCTATCGGCATGATAACTGAATGAGTGCAGGGTAAACTATTGTCTGGCATTGCAGTCTGGACAAAGTGCTTTAATATTCTTGCTTTTCCAAAATTCTTTCCCAGCATTCTTTTTTTTTGTTTTTTGTTTTTGTTTTTGTTTTTGTTTTTGCAGTACGCGGGCCTCTCACTGTTGTGGCCTCTTCTGTTGCGGAGCACAGGCTCCGGACGCGCAGGCTCAACGGCCATGGCTCACGGGCCCAGCCACTCTGCGGCATGTGGGATCTTCCCAGACCGGGGCACGAACCTGTGTCCCCTGCATCGGCAGGCGGACTCTCAACCACTTGAGCCATCAGGGAAGCCCCCAGCATTCTTATCTCTAAAACAAAATGTGTAGTTTGACCACCTCATTTGTGTTTTTAGAGCTTTTAAAGGGCTCGATTCTCTTCTGTATTTTCTGCGGAGCATTCCAAATATATCATTTGTTTTGGTGTTAGGGAAGGAAATGTTTCCTCTGGCTGTCTAGCCTCCGTTTTTTTGTATTCAGTGGATAAACCGGTTGGGGTTATAGTCTGTGCAGGGCAGAGCAGAGTGTTTTTGACACCCCTCCAGCTGTAGTAGCTGCAGGAGGCCCCTTCAACAGTGTCCTCACCAGGTGGAAGTAGCCAGTGAACTAGGCAGGTTCCTACCCTCGTCTCCCCAGTACCAGATACCAACCCTTTTACATAATATTGGCTACTTCTGTTTCATCCCTGGCAACCTTCCCGTGCCTGTCCTTTGCTCACTCTTCTATTAATTAATCTCTTTGCATTTCTTTAAACAAAGGTTCTTTTTATGTTTACATAGCAACCCTATGCTTTCTCGTTTTAAAATGGAACATTTAAAAACAGTTTTGTTTTTACTTTTTTCTTTCATTTATATTTTTCTGTATCTCTAATTTCCACAATAAACATGTGTACTTTAAAAATAAATGCACACTCATTAGGATGGCCAGTATGTAAAAAAAAACCCAAACAGGAACCAATAAAGATTGGTAAATTGGAGAAATTGAAATCCTTTTGCAGTTGCAATGGAGAAAAGTTTGGTATAATAGTTCCTCAAAAAATTAAAAATAGAATTACCATGTAATCCAGCAATTCCACCTTTGGGTATATATACAAAAGAACTGAAAGCAGGGACTCAAAGAGGTATTTGTACACCCATGCTCATAGCATTCTTTACATTAGCCAAAAGGTGGGAGCCACTCAAGTGTCCATCAATGGATAAATGGGTACAGAGTTTCAGTTTCACAAGATGAAAATAGTTCTGGAGGGCTTCCCTGGTGGCGCAGTGGTTGAGAGTCCGCCTGCCGATGCAGGGGACGCGGGTTCGTGCCCTGGTCCGGGAGGATCCCGCGTGCCGCGGAGCGGCTGGGCCCGTGAGCCATGGCCGCTGAGCCTGCGTGTCCGGAGCCTGTGCTCCGCAACGGGAGAGGCCGCAACGGTGAGAGGCCCGCTTACCGCAAAAAAAAAAAAAAAAGAAAAAAAAGAAAAGAAAATAGTTCTGGAGATTGGTTCCACAACAACGTGAATGTACTTAACACTACTTGAACTGTACACTTGAAAATGGTTAAGATGGTAACTTTTATGTTACTCCTTTCTCTTTGCATTTACTATGTCAATCAGATTTGGTGTCAGTTCTGCTAGCATTGTAAAAGGAGTTGGAAAACTTAAAAAAAATTTTTTTTTAGAGCACTCCTACATGCCTCACAGATTGTATGTAGCTTTAAGGAATCATTCAGATTATTCTCTGGACTCCCTTCCTCCCAGCTATCACTGCTAAAATTTTCCACCTCTACAGGGCTGAGACAGACCAGGTTTTTTTGTGTGTGTGTGTGTGTGTGTGTGTGTGTGTGTGTGTGTGTGTGTGGTACACGGGCCTCTCACTGTCGTGGCCTCTCCCATCGCGGGGCACAGGCTCCGGACGCGCAGGCCCAGTGGCCATGGCTCACGGGCCCAGCCACTCCGCGGCATGTGGGATCCTCCCGGACCAGGGCACGAACCCGTGTCCCCTGAATTGGAAGGCGTACTCTCAACCACTGCGCCACCAGGGAAGCCCGGGACCAGGTTTTCAGTGGTGCCACATCTTAGGAGAGCACAAGGGCAGATCCTTCAGAGTAAGGGAAGGGTGAAGGTCAGCCCTGTGCTCAGACTGTTCCCTCCCGTAACCTCTCACCTATCCCTTCCTCCTCCCTGCAGAAGATCCACACAAAATTCCAGCTCTTATCCATCTCTTTCTCTTCCTCCAGAGACCTCCACACTGCCTTTGAAGGCTCTTGGAGCATGTTTGTTTATTGGCTTTGTGTACCTATGTGTTCCTAAACTCTCAGCATTATCAACTCCAATCTCACTTCTGTGCCCTCAGGGTCCTATGGAGTGAGCATCTGCCCAGCCTGCCAGCTACCCCATAGTCCCTTACCCTAGCTTATGACAGTAAAGACCTCAGCATTTTTCTTGTTTCTCAGATATTCCAATTTCCTCTCTTTACCTCAGAACCTGCTAGACTCACTACTCCCATACCCTCTGCCACCAGCACCACTACCCCCAACACACACACACACACACGCCTTTTTCCCTTGAACTGAGTAACTCCTATCCACTTTTCAGATCCTAGATCTCAGTTCCTATTTATTTATTTATTTATCGGCCATGCCACGCAGCATGCGGGATCTTAGTTCCCCGACCAGGGATCGAACCTGTGTCCTCTGCAGTGGAAGTGCAGAGTCTTAACCACTGGACCGCCAGGGAAGTCCTTCTAAGTTCCTATTTTAAGGGAACCCTTCCCAACCCAGAATATGCCAGACTCCTTGATGTATGCCTAGAACTCAGTGTGCCTAGTTTTAGAGATTTACAGTGTTTGTAGTTAAATATTTATATGATCATTTGATTCATATTTGCCTTCTCCACTAGACTGTAAGCACAGGAAGGCCATGACTGTGTGTGTCTTGTTTCAAATTTTATCCCGGGTGCTTAGCACAGTGTAAGCATTCAAAAAATATTTGTTGAATCAATATAGTACTGTAAAGATAAGTTGTGAGCCTATTCTATATTACACTGGGTCAGGTATTGAAGGGTAAAGGGTTTAATACATAACACCTTATTTTTCACCTGCCCGAGTTTGGAACAAACTTGGAGATAGATGTAGGAGTCAGGCAGATAAAGATAAAAACAAAACAAAACAAAACTTTGTATCAAAGAGAAATGGCATAATAAATACCATTTCCAGTCAAAAGGAATGGGAACTTCTTGGAGAAACGGCTGCTTCCAGGTCTGGAGAAGGAAATATATTATATGAGCTTAAAATATCTTGTAGCAGAAATAAAGACACTATTTAAAAACTAACGGGGATATATGGAAACAACACAAGAGCTGGTTTCAAAAAGACAAATGACAGAAATGGATCATAATTTGATAAATAAACAAGGAATCCCTGAGTCCATAGTCATAATCAAAAAAGCAGGCAGTGAGGGGAAGGGAGGAAAGCTCTTTTTTATAAAAGAACTCCAGTTAAAAATGTGGAAGGAGGCCCGCCTCCCGCAGCGGAAGATGCGGCCGAGGAGGAGGTGGCGGCGGCGGCGGCGCGCTCCCACGGTTTGAAGCGGCGGCAGGCTGCCAGAGGCCGGCGGCGCGATGAGCTGGGCGGCCGCCTCCGGCTCGGGGCTGTGAGGGGCTCGGGGCCGGGGGTGGGCGGCGGCGGCGCGGCGGGCGGCCCACGCTTCTCCTCGGCGGCGGCGGCGGAGGCCATGCGCAGGACGGCGCGGCCGCTGGGCTGGGGCCGCCTCCCGTGGACCCACGGCCTGAGGGCCCTGCCGCCGCCCCTGCCCCGAGGCCGCCGGCGCTGCCTCCGGCGTACGCGGGGCCTGGCGTGAGCGTCTACCTGAGAGAGGACGAGGTGCGCCGGCTCATCGGTCTTGTTGCAGAACTTTATTATGTGAGAAATGATCTTATTAGTCACTACGCCCTATCCTTTAACCTGTTAGTACCCAGAGAGGCAAATTTCCTGCACTTCACTTGGCATGCAAAGTCCAAGGTTGAATATAAGCTGGGATTCCAAGTAGACAATTTCCTGGCTATGGACGTGCCCCAGGTCAACATTTCTGCTCAGGGGGAAGCTCCACGCACTTTATCAGTGCTTCGGGTCGAGCTTTCCTGTACTGGCAAAGTAGATTCTGAGGTTCTGATACTAATGCAGCTCAACTTGACAGTAAATTCTTCAAAAAACTTTACAGTCTTAAATTTTAAACGAAGGAAAATGTGCTACAAAAAACTTGAAGAAGTAAAAACGTCATCCTTGGACAAAAACACTAGCAGAACTATTTATGGTCCTGTACATGCAGCTCCAACCACTTCTACGCGTGTGTTTTATATCAGCGTAGGGGTTTGCTGTGCAGTAATATTTCTCGTAGCAATAATATTAGCTGTTTTGCACCTTCTTAGTATGAAAAGGATTGAACTGGATGACAGCATCAGTGCCAGCAGTAGTTCCCAAGGGCTGTCTCAGTCATCTAACCAGACGACTCAGTATCTGAGAACCGACACACCCAACAATGCAACTCCTATCACCAGCTCCTCAGGTTATCCCACCTTGCGGATAGAGAAGAATGACCTGAGAAGTGTCACTCTTTTGAAAGCCAAAGCTAGGGTGAAGGATATCGCAATATCCAGGGAGAGGATAACTCTAAAAGATGTACTCCAAGAAGGTACTTTTGGGCGTGTTTTCCATGGGATTTTAGTAGATGAAAAAGATCAAAATAAGGAAAAACAAGCATTTGTAAAAACAGTTAAAGATCAAGCTTCTGAAATTCAGGTGACAATGATGCTTACTGAAAGTTGTAAGCTACGAGGTCTTCATCACAGGAATCTTCTTCCTATTACTCATGTCTGTATAGAAGAAGGAGAAAAGCCCATGGTGATATTGCCTTACATGAATTGGGGGAATCTTAACTTGTTTTTACGGCAGTGCAGATTAGTAGAGGCTGAAAATCCACAAGCAATTTCTCAACGAGACCTGTCCACATGGCTATTCAGATTGCTTGTGGAATGAGCTATCTGGCCAGAAGGGAAGTCATCCACCAAGACCTGGCTGCTAGGAACTGTGTCATGGATGACACACTTCAAGTTAAGATCACAGACAATACCTTCTCCAGAGACTTGTTCCCTATGGACTCTCATTGTCTGGGGGACAACGAAAACAGGCCAGTTCGGTGGATGGCTCTTGAAAGTCTGGTGAATAATGAGTTCTCCAGTGCTAGTGATGTGTGGGCCTTTGGAGTGATGCTGTGGGAGCTCATGACTCTGGGCCAAACGCCCTACGTGGACATCGACCCGTTGGAGATGGCCGCGTACCTGAAAGATGGTTACCGAATAGCCCAGCCGATCAACTGTCCTGCTGAACTATTTGCTGTGATGGCTTGTTGCTGGGCCTTAGGTCCGGAGGAGAGGCCCAAGTTCCAGCAGCTGGTCCAGTGTCTCACAGAGTTCCATGCAGCCCTGGAGGCCTACGTCTGACTCCTCTCACAGTCCCCCAGCGTCAGGAGGAAGGAGCCTGCCAGGGCTCACTTGTAGCCAGTCACGGCTGCTGCATACGCCACGCAGCACCACAGAAGCACATTTGTCTTCCAGAACACCGTGCCTTGGGAATGCTTTAGAATCGGCACTATCTAAGGCAGACTTAATGATGTCAAATATTTTCTAGACATCACTTTCATTAGGTTGAACTGAAAATGTTTTTGTAAATTTTTTGGCCAAAAATTTTTTTAAACATAGTTAACTTTGGACTAGGGGTACATTCTTACAAAATAAATAGTTTTTTTAAAAAAAAATGTAGAAGGAATGATAGAATTAGAAAATCACTATTTGCAAACACCACTACTGCAAATCACTATTTGCAATCAGTAATAACTGATTATCCATGGTTGCTAAAACCATGGGTATAAGTTTGTTGGGGAACAGGATATTCGTATGGGCTCACAGTATCACCCAACAGGTTACTTATTAAGTATAAAGGGAAAAGATACCTTTAAAATGAAGAGATCTGGTGGGCACCACGTTAACCAAAGTGATTAAATCCAGCATCGGAGATACTGGAACAAACTGACATTGTGTTCTTACTGATGTGATGCAATTGGAAGCATACGACATCACAAACCTGGTATTCATGCTAAATATTTAACATGAATTAATCATAAGGAAGCATCATTATGGTGTATTTTATGCCACAGTCTGGCCTTTTCAAACTTGTCAGTGTCTTCTGAAAAGGAGGGAGATTATTCTATAGATTATAGATAGTAAAGAGACAAGACCAGTAAATGCAGTGTACGGTCTTTAAAACAGGTATAAAGGAACTTTTGAGGTAAACTAGGGTAATATAAATATGGAATGTATAATAGATAATAATGTATCAATGTTAAACTTCCTGAGGGTAAAAATTGTATCATGATTAAGTAGAAAAATGCCTTTGTTCTTAAGAGATACCTATTGAACTACCTACATTCAGCCAAAAAAGAAAAAAGGAAAAAAATAAGAGAGAGAAAGATGACAAATGGAACACAGTATTAACAACTGATGAATGTACTGAATGTATGTGGTGAGTATATATGCTTTGAACTTTTTCCAAATAAATGTTGGGGAGGTAAGGTTTTAGGAATAGATGGCTTTAAGTCTGATGACTAAGTGGACTTCCTTATATCTGAACTAGCTAGACTTACCTTGTCATAGTCAGTCACTCCTGGACAGCCATAGTCTTCTCCCACCTCCTGTTCCCTCTGCCCCTTGCCGTACAATTTACGGCTCAGAGTAGCAGAACAGAATCACTAAACTTTAAAGGCAGGCAGATCCCACATAAAATCCAGTAGAGCCTGAGCCATGCTTGCCCAGTTTCACCTCCTAAACTCACTGTTCACAGAGGTTACCAGGCCAGAAATATTCCTGTAGGGCAGTGGTTCTCAAGGTACATTGTACATCAGAATTGGGGATCCTACATCCAGGCCACACCTCAGTATAATTAAATCACAATCCGTGGAGGTGGAACCCGGGCAGCAGGAGTTTTCGAAGTTCCCCAAGTGATTCCAGTGTGCAGACAAGTTTGAGAGCCATGGCTCTCAGGAATTTCTCCTTGGAGAAATACGATTAAGTAAGGAATAAGTCTTCACTCTCAATATCAGTCAGGGAAGGCCCCCAGGTTGTGATAGGATGCAAGCTCAGGAGGAAAAAAAGCTCCTAGGGGCTTTAGAAAAATAAAGATAGAAAACCCTTCCCCACAGCCATCCAGCTCCTACCCAGCCTGTCTGTCTGTCCTTGCCACAGTATTGCAAAACCTTCTTCTTAGTTCTAGCAGCTGTTTTGTAGACCTCAAAGGATTTTCTGCATAGGCTATCATGCTGTCTGCAGATAAAGACGGTTTTACTTATTCTTTCCGATTTGGATGCTTTTTCTTTCTTTTTCTTGCCTCATTGTACTAGCTAACCAGTACAATGTTGAATAGAAATGATGAGAGCAGATATCCTTGTCTCGTTGCTGATCTTAGGGAGAAAGTATTCAGTCTTTTATCAGATACAATGTTACCTGAGGACTTTCATAGATTCTTTTCTTAAAAAAATTAATTAATATTTTTGGCTGCGTTGGGTCTTTGTTGCTGCGCATGGGCTTTCTCTAGTTGTGGCGAGCGGGGGCTACTCTTCGTTGTGGTGCGCGGGCTTCTCATTGCGGTGGCTGCTCTTGTTGCAGAGCATGGGTCCTAGGCGCACGGACTTCAGTAGTTGTGGCATGTGGGCTCAGTAGTTGTGGCTCGTGGGCTCTAGAGCGCAGGTTCAGTAGTTGTGGCACACGGGCTTAGTTGCTCCGTGGCATGTGGGATCTTCCCAGACCAGGGCTCGAATCTGTGTCCCCTGCATTGGCAGGCGGATTCTTAACCACTGCACCACCAGGGAAGCCCTTCATAGATTCTTATTAGGTTGAGGAAGCTCCCTTGTATTCTCTAGTTTGTTGAGAGATTTTTTTAAAAAATCAGGAATTGGATATTGTCAAATGCTTTTTCTATTTTTTTCTCTTCCCTTATCTTAAAAAAACGTTTAAAATAGAAATTTCAAACATAACAAGAGTAGACAGAATAGGAATAAATAACCCGCATGTACCCATCATCCAGCTTGTTAAAAATGGAAATTTTCGGGCTCCAACAAAGTTCTACAGAATGAGAAAATCTTGGGGATGAGACACAGTAATCTGCATTTTAACAAGTTCTCCAGGTGATTCTGATGCATGTTAAAGTTCTAAAACCACAGCCCTTAAAGACTGAGTCTTTTAAAAGATAACTGCAATACAATTTTAAACTATAATTCTTGATTATCTTCAAATACCTATTCAGTATTCCATCTTCCAATTGTCTCCCAATTGCTTTTTAAAATTTTTAGTTTTTATCATTTTTACAGTAGGTTGAATTATGATCTAAATAATTCCACATGCTGTGAATGGTTGATTTGTCTCAAACCTCTATGGGCTCTCCCTCCACCCCCCACACCCCACTTCCTTGTAGTTGCAAATACCCGGTCACTTATAGAATTCCCCACATTCCAGACGTTGCCAATTGCAATTCCCCGTATTTTTCCATCCTCTGCATTTCCTGTAAATCGGTAGTTGCCTCATAAAAATGAGGTATGGTCAGGTTTAGTTTCAGTTTTTTGGGCAAGAATCCTTAGTAGATGAAGCTGTGATCCTTGTCTCTTTAAAAGCTCCTGGCTAAAAGTTGATTCTAGCTATTTGCACTGCAGCTCTGTAGTTACTCTAGGTTCTGCCTCAAACCTCCTGTTCCCATCTCCTTGGGCTCTGTATTATTCCTGGCCTCGCTGGGAGGCCTGACTTGACTCTCCTCAAGGCCTTTATCTAACATTCCTTTAGGATGTTACTTCTGGAACTTCATCGTCATGCAAAGAGGAACAGGTAAGAGGCACTTTCTCCTAGAATGCTGCCCAGGTCCTCAGGACACTCCTGGCAGGGCCTGCAGAACCCCACCTCCAGCCCTCAGCTACTCTGAGGGAGAGGATCAGATAATAATGGCATATCTGTGGTCACGCCTCTGGTGCCCCTATGCCCTGAGGGAGCTACTTTCAGGAGACCTGGAGTCAGGCCTGGCATCTGTGTTTTAAATAAGAGTCTCCAGGGTTCTGGTATGTAGACAGGCTGGAGGTTACTTCATAGCTCTGAGGAGCTGCTCTCCCTCCTAATCCCACACTGGAGGTGGGATCAAAGCTCTGCCCTGTTAATTCCAGGAGCAACCCAATCACTGACTTTTTAAAATTTATTTATTTTTTGGCCGCGTTGAGTCTTCGTTGCTGCGCGCAGGCTTTCTCTAGTTGTGGTGAGCAGAGGCTACTCTTCGTTGTGGTGCGCAGGCTTCTCATTGCGGTGGCTTCTCTTGTTGCGGAGCGTGGCCTCTAGGCGCACAGGCTTCAGTAGTTGTGGCTCGTGGGCTCTAGAGCGCAGGCTCAGTAGTTGTGGTGCACGGGCTTGGTTGCTCCGCGGCACGTGGGATCTTCTCGGACCAGGGCTCGAACCGTGTCCCCTGCAATGGCAGGCGGATTCTCAACCACTGCGCCACCAGGGAAGTCCCCTATCATTGACTTTTCAGAGACAGCTGAATAAGGAAATGTAGTCAAGCCGGTTTGAATGTCTAGAAAGTCTCTCTTTAATTAAAAAAAAAATTTTTTATTTTGCCATATTACATACAGTAAGATGCATTTTTTTCAATGCTTTTCTTTTTTAAAAAAATTATTTTATCTATTTATTTTTGGTGGCACTGGGTCTTTGTTGCTGTGCACGGGCTTTCTGTAGTTGAGAGCGGGGGCTACTCTTCATTGCAGTGAGCAGGCTTCTCATTGCGGTGGCTTCTCTTGTTGCGGAGCACGGGCTCTAGAGCACAGGCTCAGTAGTTGTGGCGCTCAGGCTTAGTTGCTCTGCGGCATGTGGGATCTTCCTGGACCAGGGCTCAAATCCGTGTCCCCTGCATTGGCAGGTGGATTCTTAACCACTGCGCCACCAGGGAAGCCCCCATCCACTTTTTATAGTTGGCTTTTGGGTTACAACTAGATGGACTAAATTCCTGGTAATTTGTGAGGTGGCTCTTGTTCCCTCTTTAGTCTGGGGTAAACTCTTTCTTGTTTCTTTTTTTCTTACATAGTAGAAGATCCATACCAGTTATCTTTAGGCAGGTAGAGACTGGAGGTCTGCTCAGGTCCTGGTCATGTTTTGTTTCTTGATTGGGGTGCTGGTTACAAGGATGTGTTCAGTTAGTGAAAATTTCTCAAACCCTATACAGATAATGAGTGCTTTTCTCCATATGTTATAACCCAATAAAAAGTCGAAAGAAAGAAAAGAAAAGTATCTGTGTCAGAAATAAACAAAGAAAAATATAAAGTAATCATCAGTAAGGACAAAATGCTTAAAATAACTTTGTTTTTTATATCCAAGCCAGTTTCAATTACTTGCCTCTGAAAGAAAATAAGAGTGGCAGTGTCGTAGGTGAACACAATAACCACTGTTGCCTTTGTTAGCCCTTCAAGATAGCCCAACACATAACAGACACCCTGCCCCAGCTCACAGACCTTCCTTGTTCCCCAACTGCTTTTACCTCACAATCGCATTTTCATCCTGCTCTGGCTTGGTGCTGCCACCCACTGTCCTACTTCTGACTCTCTGGGCTCTTGTGTTTGTTTGTGGTCCATGGGCCTTGGCTCCCAGGGTCCTCTGCTGCTGCTGCCAGGAGTAGGAGATTCCCTGTTAAGTATCTTACCTCTGCCCTGGGCACCTTACTACTTACAAGCACCTGGCTGGGAGACCAGGCAGCAGTGTTTTCTAAAAGTTCTGCACATTCTTCTCCTCCTCCACTTTTTTTTTTTTGTAAATTGAATTCTTTGGGGGCTATCCTAAGTATATTTGCTATTTCAGGGACCACTTGTGATGAATCTTTTAAAAGTGCAGATAATTTTATCTTACCTTTAGATTTTTCTTAAAACTGAGCTTAGGGGCTATGGGTCAGACAGCTGATGTACTGATACCAGAATATATCATTTAACTATTGGTTTGCTACCCGAAAGTTCAATAACGTGTAATGATTTGTAATTCTGCTGAGGTGAAAACTTGAATCTTGAGCCTTTGACAGTGAAATAGAGGAGAAAGTCTTTGATGAATGCCCAGAGTTGAAGCCTCTAGGGAGGGAACCAAGAGAGTGGGATAATCTCCTAACTGAGCTATCCCTGGCCCAGGACAGGCTGAGGAATCACAAAGATGAAGTGCCCGGAGCGGGCAGATAAGCCTAGACTGAGAGGTGAAGCAGCAGGTTTTTTTTTTTTTTTTTTTTTAAGAGCTAGAACAAACAGTTAATTCTCACTACTATCTTATTCTATTTAACTTTACACACATTTCTTTGTATGGAAACAAGAACTACACATCTAAGAAATATTCTAAACCCCGCAACAAAGTGGATATTGTGGAAGTTTATCAAAAAGTTAATGTTAATTTTAAGGTGACTTTAAAGATGTTTGGTGACAACAGGAGGATAGTTCAAAAATAAGTTAATTTGTTATACAACAAATGGCTTCTCTGTTAAAGTGTTTGGTCTTTATGAAGATAAATGAGACATATAATTTTTTAGGCTGTCATGGGGCAAGGCAAATTTAAATTTACCTGATAAGAACCAACAGAAGTTTTCTATTGAAGCAGCAGGTTTGAGGGCCAGAGAAACTTGTCAGTCAGGGTAGTAAGCTAAAGGGCTGAAATGGGACAGTGAAGGCCTCTGTTCTTCTCTCTATATTCTTCCTTCCTCAAAGTCCTCATTTATCTGTAGGTCTTCAACTTCCCCAACTCTACCCTGCCCTTTTCATCTAATATTTTCAACCATGAGTCACCTCTATTTGGATGTTTCACTGTCAGTCAAAGGCTGCATATCCAAATTCCAACTTCTTTTGGCTTTTAGCATTTATGAGGAATAAGTCCATTGACTTGGATAATTCTGAAATACAACTATAGCATAATATTGTCCCCATAAGATACATAAACACAAACAGTAGAGAATATCAAAGTCACATTGGACATGAGATCCTAGGGGTTGGCTAGGCTCATGTACAAGCTGGATGACATTCTCTTGCATACCAGCCTCCAAGGTGGGAGTTTTAAAATTTTGCCTCATCAAAATTAGAAACATGTACATGGATCTTTGGAGTTGCTGGTAAGGAGTCAAAACCATAAATCACCCATGGAATCTATGTACCTAGGATTTTAAACCAGCTACCTTGGTGATTCTTGTCTCTAGGATCTTCCTCTTTGAATCCTATGTTCCTTGGCCAGACAGATGTTCGTTTAAAAAATATTGTTTTTCTATCATATCACTTTCTTAGATGTAGAGAATTATACTTAGCCATAGCAACACAGAGGCATGGCTGTGATATGCCAGAAACTGAACTTGTGTCCAAATATGAGAAACCATTCAGTTAGGTCCTTGCTAAAGATTTTCTTAATCTAACTTCAAACTATAATGGTGTGATTGTGAGGTGGCAGGAAGTGTGTGTGCACGTGTGTGTGTATGCGTGTGCACGATTATAACACAAGGCATGGGGTATGGATTGTATTGGGTTGGCCAAAAAGTTCGTTCGGCTTTTTCTGTAACATCTTATGGAAAAAACCCGAACAAACTTTTTGGCCAACCCAATATCTTCCCAGACTCAAAAGGGAGAAGCAAGAATGGATAATCCTTTAACAATAAGACCTACCAGAATAGTAGGTTCAACAGCAAATTGTATAGGTTAAATTGAAAACATAAAAGTTAGCTATTATATCGAAGAGTACATACCTATAAGAAATACACATAGATAAAATGAATTGAATCCATCTTTAGGAGATGAATAACTTTTTTTTTTGTTTTTGGTTGATCTGGGTCTTAGTTGCGGCAGGTGGGCTCCTTAGTTGTAGCATGAGGTCTCCCAGTTGTGACATGTGAACTCCTAGTTGAAGCATGCATGTGGGAGCTAGTTCCCGGACCAGGGATTGAACCCAGACCCCCTGCAGTGGGAGCATGGAGTCTTATCCACTGCACCGCTTAGTTTCACTTGCTCATTCATTTATTCATTCAACAAATATCTGTGGAATGTCACTATGTGCCAAGCACTGTACCAACCAAATTTATTTATTTTTCCTGCAAGTGTATTGCAACAGTATCCCTAACTGGTTTTCCTGCTTCCACTCCATACCGACACCCATTCCAATCCATTATCCACACAATGGCAAGAGTGCTGCTTAAAAAAACCTATTTAAGATCTTGACACACTCAAAACTTTTTAATACATTTGCAACAAATTCAGAGTAAAATCCAAATCCTGTGGCTCATAATGTGGCCTCAGAAGCCCCTTTCCACTCTGTATTCAACCCCATCTCCTCTTCTCTCCCTTTCATGCACCCCATTCCAGTAACGCTGGCCCCCTTCCCGTATTCCCTGGACGTGGCAAGTATGTGTCCACCTCAGGCTTTCACATGGGCTGTTGCTCCACTGGCGTGGAAGGTCCTGCCTTAGACAGCTATCCCTCTATTCCACTCAGATTGTCTCCCCAATGTCACTTCGTCAGACAGAACTTTCCCGACCACCTGAGCCAAAACAGCATCCACTCCCTCCACCCTCCTCTCTTTCTTCTTCTACTTTTCTTCCCAGCACCCAATTACCACCTGATATATTATATATATTTTTATGTATTTTAGTTAGCTTGTCATCCCTTTCCCCACTAGGATGTCAGCTTCTGGAAATGAGAACTTTGTTTTATTTACTTCAGTATTTCAGTGATTGGAACAGTGCCTGCCACATAGTTGGTACTCATACATACTTGTTGAATAAATTAATGAATGAATATAAATTCTCTATTTCTTTGGCACATTTATTTTTTAAATACTGAAATAAAAATATTTTTCAACAGTTTCAATGAAATAGTATGGTTTTATGTTTTCCATATATTTTTATCATTTCTTCTTCACCCATACCCCAAAGAATATGATGTCCCTATTAGTGAATAGGGTTAATACAACCTCTGGGGGAACATTTCCTAATAGAACAGTGACATTACAGACCAAGAGCCATGGAAATCAAGTCACAGATATTACAACTTTTAAGAACCTTGGCAAATAGACAGTCTTGATGGCTTAAATGCCAACAAACACAACTGAATGTAGTTGTAGTACAATCTGAAAGGCTCAAGTTGAATGTAGGAACTGAGTGACTTGGGTTTCAGCAGAGGAGTTCTTTCAAAATGACCCATCCAACTGGCTGGGAGACCTTTCAGGCAGCAGCAGAACTGCATGTAGCAGTCAGGAGTCCCCTGGGGAGCGAGGGCACCACTCCCAACTCTTCCCTACTGGGCATGATTGAGAAACACAGCTTCCAACCCCACAATATACTTGGGGCCTATGTTGCTTTCTTGCACCATAGCTTGGAACTTCCTAATATCAGTGACAAGTCAGGTGGTGATGGTGAAACTGCCCATTCTCAATGTGCTAATACTCACTTTATAAAGATGTTCTGAGGCTGAGGCAAAGCTTCTACAGGATCTTGATGGCCTTACACTTATATATGCCAAGAAGAGTATGAACAGCACTTTATTAAAATTGCTTCCACTGTGAATGTGGAAATAATTTTTTTTTCTTTTTTTTGTGGTATGCGGGCCTCTCACTGTTGTGGCCTCTCTGGTTGCGGAGCACAGGCTCGGGACGCGCAGGCTCAGCGGCCATGGCTCACGGGCCTAGCCACTCCGCGGCATGTGGGATCTTCCCGGACCGGGGCATGAACCCGTGTCCCCTGCATCGGCAGGCAGACTCTCAACCACTGCGCCACCAAGGAAGCCCTTTCCTCAGGTTTTTATGAAACTCATTCCTAGGAATGATCATTTGGATAAACTTATGAAAGGTTTCTATCCTTCTCCCCCCTCCTGAAATGTGTCTTTGCATAAATATAAATGTGAAACTCTACTTTACATTTGGAAAGTATCCTTTTTGATTTGTGAAGGCATTAGTAAAAACCGACCAACTAAGCAATCAAACCAAAGCAAACCAAACTCCACAGGCTTTGGCAGCAGAAGGTATAGGTTCAGTTCCAAGTTCCGTCAATTACTGGCTGTGGGACACTAAACCTCTCTAGTTAAGCAAGTCACTTAGTCTCTGAAGTTTAGCTTCCTCAGCAGTAGGATGGGATTATCCATATTTGCATATCCATATGGTTCTGAGGATCAAATGAGATAATGTGACAAAGCTTTGCAAGCAGCTTTACAATGGTAAGGACTGTAATTTATTTCTTAGAAGTAGTGGGTAACTCTTTCCAAAAAGGAACTGAGTCAACTTACGATGTATTTATATAATACCATAGAATACATAGAAAATAAATGTAGAAAAATGAAATAATGCACCATTATATTCTTTATAGTTGTTAATCTATCAAACAAAAAAGTAAACTAGCATTTTTTTGTGCTTATTCAACTGGGGTGCCCATGGATTTGGAAGGAAGGTTGTGGTATGCTCAGGCATGGAGCTGTAGAATCCGCGTAGGACTGGAACTGTAGAATCCAACTGTAGAATCTCCCTCCTGCTTCAATTTTATTTGAGCAAGTTAAAACATTTTTACATTAAAACAAAGTTATATATTAATTTTGTTAATTGAGTGTTTACTATGTATCAGATACTGTTTTGGGAACTGCAGTACAGTGGGAAACAAGAGGTCCTTGATCTCATGGAGTTTATAGTCTAGACAGAGCAATCATTCACAACTGGATCAGGGTCAATACTCTTTATTCTGCTGAAATGCAATTCACAGGTAACCAACCTACACATAATTAAAATTAACATTTTTTTATATAATGATGAAATAAAAAGGAAGTAATTCATAATAAAGCAATATTCATTTCAAAATTTAAATAAATACCTAAGCATGATTATATCAGAAAGATATAATGAGATAGGCAAGTACTTGCATCTACTTATAAAAATTAATTTGGGGGACTTCCCTGGTGGCACAGTGGTTAAGAATCTGCCTGCCAATGCAGGGGACACGGGTTCGAGCCCTGGTCCAGGAAGATCCCACATGGCGCGGAGCAACTAAGCCCGTGCGCCACAACTACTGAGCCTGTGCTCTAGAGCCTGCGTGCCACAACTACTGAAGCCTGCGTGCCTGAAGCCCGTGTGCCTAGAGCCTGTGCTCTGCAACAAAAACCACCGCAATGAGAAGCCCGCACAATGCAACGAAGAGTAGCCCCCGCTTGCCACAACTAGAGAAAGCCTGCATGCAGCAACGAAGCCCCAATGCAGCCAAAAATAAATAAATAAAAATTAATTTGGATTGAAGAGAAGTAAAGGTAAAGTCAACTGAATATTCTTGTCATTCTTCCCTTATATTTGACATTTGAAATAAGGACTAAATAAGTATACAGCACCTTTATGCATAATTCCCATGAATTCAAGAGTTGCAGATACAGGATGACACAGATACATGTCTCAAATACCATTAGCTGCGTTGCCATTACTGATGCTCTTGTGACATGGTGAGAAAGTTTTGGTACAATCCCAAATGGGACCGGGTATGATATTCCTGGAAACTTCAGTGTGTACTCTAGCCGGCCAAAACTACTTTTTATTTTACATGTAAAACAGAGTTAGGTTCTAGGCTCAGATAATAACAAACAGGTTATTCACTTACCTGAATGTCCAGTGGACAATAAAAAGGCATGTAGAACATGGGCCAATTGTAGATTGTGTGGCCTGACTTAAGCACCAGAAGACATCTAGCTCCCCTGACCCCTGCCCACAAAAATACCAGTACTGGCCTTCCTACCTTTTAGAAGATCAGAAAACAACCTCAATGCCTAAATGCCCCAAATGCTCCCAGAAGCTGGAACCCCTTCATTTGACAACCATCATTGTAGAAGTAGAAAAGAAGAAAATAAGTAATTCTAGTTACAGGTAAGTGCTCAGAAGGAAATAAAACAGTACAAGAGTAGGGTGGGCGTGTCAGGCTTCTCTATACAGGAAGGTCAAGGAAGGCTTTTCTAAGGTTGGCAGCATTATGAACTGAGACCTGAATGGTGAGATGGAGACGGCCTTGCAAAGAGCTGAGGAAAGAACATTCCCAGCAGGGGAACCAAGCGGACTGTGAGGTTTGAATGGAAAGAGGACCACTGTGGCTGAAACATAGGTCAGAAAGGTAGAAAGCACTGGCATTTTAGGGCAGAGAGAAGGTGAGCAATTTCCCAGTTGATTTATGTGATGCTGAAAGACTGGTAGATGATCAGCTGTCTAATTTAAACTACATTTACAAAGACTGTCTTTGTGGCCTCTGATATGTAGATCATTGGGAGATACGCCTTTCCAGAAAAAGGAACTATCTTGTCTTTGGCTCATGACCAACTCTTGGGAAAATGCTCAGGAAGCAGGGCATGATGTCTTGTACCAGATCACAGTTCCACCACTGTGGCAGGCGCTGACAATCCCCAGATGGACAAGGCTCTGAAATTTCTCCTTCTGTCACTTGTGCCCCATGGGTGTCCCTTGCCAAGGACAAGCAATATTTCTTCCATGGAGTTTAGAGGTCCAAAAAAAAGAAAAAGTTCTGATAAGGATTGGAAGTAAAAAAATATCTTCATTGCTTTTTTCTGATGACAAAAGTAATACATATGTATCATCTCAGGAATTTTTGGGGCTTTCTAAAATGCAGCTAAATACATATCTAAGGCAGCAAATGCAGCAAGAGTATTAACAAAGGGTGAGAATCTGATCCTTTCCGTATCTCTTACTTATGATATCTCATCCTGAATGGTTGCTGAGGTGATGACATATGAACTTTGAACTTGTAGGCATAGAGTGGTGACCTCATTTATCCCTTTGAACAATTGCAAATCACACCGTCAATTCCTAGGGGGAAAATTCTGAGCAGCAAAATGAACTCAGAGCCCTGTGGCATAGGACTGAAAATTTCAGTCAGATCCAAAAAACAAAGAACTCAATTCCAGGGAAAGACCACTCTACCAGAAGAACAACACAGGAAGCTGAATGGGGCTCTTTTCCAGCTCTTTGTTGTTCTTACACGCTGTCGACACTCCCTGTGGCCAAGAGCTCTTATCTAGTTTTTACATGTCCCTCCACTTGAAGAGGCTGTCCCCTCGCTTCCTTTCACTACCCACTTCTCCCAGTCTTCGCCGCACCACCAGGTTCACGGTGCACTTGGAAGGACGGACAGGGATTTGCCTCTCCAGTCCAAGCGGCTTTCGGTCACTGAATTACACACGTTCATCGACCCTTCTGCGGAGACTGCTTGCGTGTGCGCGGGGTGGGCGAGGGTGGGCCGCGGACTCCACCCCTGGCGGTTGTGAACCTACTGCCGCTCCGCAGCAGGAGGTCTCGGAGGAGACGCCCACCTCCCCCTCCGTGGGGCCCCGGCGGCCCCGCCCCTCAGTTCCCGTCACGTGCCGCCGCACCGCCCAATCAGCGCCTGTAGCGCGTGGGCTCGGGATTCAAACTGCGGCGCCTAGGACTCTCCGGGATCTGCGTTGGTGTGGCCGCGGCCGCCGCTGCGTGCGGGCCATGGAGCACTGCATCGTGGGGCCCGGGCCATACCGGGCCACCAGGCTGGTGAGTGTGCATACCGGGATCTGGGCGAAGCGAGGCCCCGGCCTGAGTGCCGACTGCGTACTCGTCAGTCTTCGCTTCTCCAGGGCAGGCCGGGCCCGGGTCTGGAGGCGGGACATGTTTCGGGTCGGGCGGCGGTATTCTGGACGACGCTCAAAGAAAGGCTAACCGGGCCTGGGGTCCAGCCCGTCCAGGGTGGGCGCAGCTTCGACCCCGAGACGTTGGCTGGGTTCTCGCCAATCAACGGCGCCTCCCTGTTTAAAGCGTCCGGAAGACCAGGGTGACACCCCTCTCCCCTCTCCTGTCCTCCGGAATCCAACGCCCCAGTCCGTAACTTTAGGGCCACCCGCCGCCTGGAGCGTGTCTCCGTCCCGAGTGTCACTTGTGGTGACACTTGAGGTTCTTTCTAACGGTGCCCAGAACAGAG
The DNA here is from genome assembly GCF_039906515.1 of Pseudorca crassidens. Lineage (NCBI taxonomy): Eukaryota > Metazoa > Chordata > Mammalia > Artiodactyla > Delphinidae > Pseudorca > Pseudorca crassidens. Next base: position 47,863,730 of record NC_090298.1, on the reverse strand, counting down.
GTGGATCGCCCTGGCCACGTTTCCGGCTCCTGACGTTTCTTTTTCTGTGAGCACCGACCTAAATGAGGAGGGTGGGCCCGGACTTAGGGTTTGAAAGAGCCTTTGCAGACCCTGGTCCAGGGTGCTGACTGTTTTCCTGGGAGAAGAGCTTTGGTAATCAGAGTTCTGAGGCGTACTTGATTTCTTTGTGACCTGGAGCAAGTGATTTTAGCGATTTCATAATGGAGTAAGTGGCGATAATTTGGTAATGTCTAGAGTAAGTTTTAGACAACTTTCTATGAAAGCTTAAAGGTGATTTGGGAGGAAAGGACTGCTCTCCTTGGTCTGTCAACACTTCTCTGGCCCCAGCTAACTTGGGAATTAGGCTCCTTGTTCTATGCACCCTAAGGGATATCCAGGAAAAGGTGAGAACAGGATGGAAGGAGTTATCGTAGTCATCTTTGCAAACAATGTACTACAGACACCCATAATGATTCATTCATTGAAAAAAAATTCAACACATATAAATTTAGGTTTTCCTTTGGACCTGCCTCTAAGAGGTATGGATGCTGGTAGCAGGGAACAAATAGGATTTTATAAAACCTCTTTTCATATCTGCTTCCACTTCACAGTTGCCTCTACCACTTGAAACCATCTGGGGTCAAGGCTATTGGTAGGTCCATCTTTTTTTTTTTTTTTTTTTAACATCTTTATTGGAGTATAATTGCTTTACAATGGTGTGTTGGTAGGTCCATCTTTAAGGATGAGATACAGGTTGTGCCTTATCAGGGACTTTCAAAAACTTTACTATTCTTTGTGGAGGGAAAATAACACTCCCCTACTGCCAATTTATTCACAGCACTAATGCAGGGGAAATAGAGAGAGACTCTGGATCTTGGGGTAACCAGTTCTCATTCTTCCAGCTTTAGACTAAAAAAATAAATTACATGATAATTGGAACTGTTTTTTAATCTCATTCACAGAATTGTTTGAAGTACCACATTTTATAAATGCAGAGTGCCTATGTGAAAGGCATTCTTGATTCTGAGTCACATTAAAATATTATCAAAGGAATTTACAAAGAAAAGTACCCTGTTCTTCAGAAGTCTTCAGTCCCCAAGAAGTGATATTTGAGTCAGATTTAGCCAAGACTGATCAAGTTAAGTAGAAAATTAAATATGTGAATAATTAATGAAAATACCTAAATATCACCAGAATTTCCTAGGTAGTCAATTCAGTTCTCAACTTTATTCTATTTGAGAATCTTGATCGTAAACTAAGATTTTTGAAAACACAGAAAACAATAGCCATTTTTTTAAGTGAATATTACAGATTTATCAGTGATCTCTGTAGTCATTACAGGTACTTTCCCCTCATTGTAAAATCTCTGTTTCCCTGAACATAATTCAGTTGTGCTTTACAGCTTTAATCAGTTAAATCATAAAGTTTGTGATTAGTCTTCTGTACTTATCTGCCCCAGCTTGCCTTTCCTCCCTGGCTCCCAGCTTAGCATTTCCATCTTCTCCCAACATCATCCTGAACCTAATCTTCAGGAAAAGCTTGGGAAAAACCTATTGGTACACAAAGAGCAGGCGTTTACTTCCTCCTTTCATGGCTCACTATACTTTCTCAAACCATGTACAGCTCCATTTTCTAAGACACCAAAGTCTTATCTGAAAATAGCATTTTATGAACTAGGTAAATTTCTATGCCCAAAATAAAATGACAGACACTGTAAGTCAATTCATGGTGAATATGGAAGCTAATTAGCAACTTATTCATCTTCACTGAAATAGCTTTCATTTTAACCCACATATGAAATAGTTCATTAGTTAAAAAGAAATAATGAGAGGGCTTCCCTGGTGGCAGAGTGGTTAAGAATCCACCTGCCAATGCAGGGGACACGGGTTCAAGCCCTGGTCCGGGAAGGTCCAACATGCCACGGAGCAACTAAGCCTGTGCGCCACAACTACTGAGCCTACGCTGTAGAGCCCACGAGCCACAACTACTGAGCCCACATGACACAACTACTGAAGCCTGTGCGCCTAGAACCCGTGCTCTGCAACAAGAGAAACCACGACAATGAGAAGCCCTTGCACCGCAACGAAGAGTAGCCCCCGCTCACCACAACTAGAGAAAGCCCGTGCGCAGCGATGAAGACCCAACACAGCCAAAAATAAATTTTAAAAAAAAGAAAAAGAAAAAGAAATAATGAGAAAGACAATTGCTTTTTCTGAAACTGCTTAAATCTACTGATCCTTTCTTTGAACTTAGTTCTGAGTTGTCTGTATCTTCTGATGCAACTAGTAAACTTTAAAAGACTTACAGCCATCATTGAATCTGAGAGTTTGAATGGACTCTAAAGATTATGTAGTCCAATTCCCTCATTTTATTGAGGTGTAAAGGGGTGAACTGACTTGACCAAGTTCACACTGCCAGTATGTGGCAAGTACATCTAGATCTAGCGTTCGTTTGCCTCTGAAGTCCCTGGCCAGGTGCTATATCATAATACTTTTGATATTAAGAAGTAAAGAAATGGAATAAATATTCAAGAGAAAAGAATAGGAAGCACATTTCAACACTCAGTATTTGTCACGTTAAGCAAAAATAGTTGTATGATTTTTTTAATATAAATTTATTTATTTTTATTTTTATCTTTGGCTGTGTTGGGTCTTTGTTGCTGCATGCTGGCTTTCTCTAGTTGCGGCGAGTGGGGTCTCCTCTTCCTTGTGGTGCGTGGGCTTCTCATTCTCTTGTTGCGGAGCACTGACTCTAGGCGCATGGCCTTCAGTAGTTGTGGCACGGGGGCTCGGCAGTTGTGGCTTGCGGGCTTTAGAGCGCAGGCTCAGTAGTTGTGGAGCATGGGCTTAGTTGCTCCGCGGTATGTGGGATCTTCCTGGACCAGGGCTCGAACACCGTGTCCCCTGCGTTGGCAGGTGGCTTCTTAACCACTGCGCCACCAGGGAAGCCCCAGTTGTATGATTCTTTATGCCTTAAACTAGGGGTTTGAAATAAACAAAAAATGTTTTTTAATCACAAAACAAATCTGTTTTGTCCCCTTTGCTATAAAGATTGTCTCGTAATACGTCGTTGAAACAATCACATTCTCAAGCTCTATCTAGTTCTTTGTTGACGTAGGATATTTTCTTTCTAAATGTTACTGAGGATAGTGAGTTATTTTAAAGGTAACTTTTTCTTTCTTGGCAGAGTAGCCAAATAATGACTGAATTATTTTTGGAAATACGTGGGAGCAGAGATCACGGTCCTTGCTAGGTTTTGAAAATCTAAAGTGTCTCATGGATTGAGTAAATATCCTAATGTTAAATGCTATTAAAAATCAAAATAAATAAATTAAAAATTCTTTTTATGAGTTTTTCTAAAAAAGAGATATGAGGCTTTGATTAGGATGTCTTCTTAGAAAATTTCTAGTGTAAAATGAAAACTAGCTATCACCAGAATAGCTAAAAAACCAATCAGAATCCTAATAGATTTTTTCCTCCCTGTGTGGGGATGCATTGAGTAGAAAGCTCATACAGAAGAGTAAAAGTGGAGGAATTAAAAGGTTTTAAAAAAGATGACTATAGGTGACTTTGACCTACCAGAAATTTAAATTTAGTATTAATAGACTGTAATCACACCAGTGTAGTATTGTTTAGGAATAGACAAACAGCTCAGTGGGATTAAAAAAAAAAGAGTTCAGAAACAGAATCAAGGACTTCCCTGGTGGTGCAGTGGTTAAGAATTTGCCTGCCAGTGCAGGCGAGCCCGGGTTCGAGCCCTGGTCCAGGAAGATACCACATGCCACGGAGCAGCTAAGCCCGTGCACCACAACTACTGAAGCCCGCGCACCTAGAGCCTGTGCTCCTCAACAAGAGAAGCCACCGCAATGAGAAGCCCACGCACTGCAACAAAGAGTAGCCCCCGCTCGCCACAACTAGAGAAAGCCTGTGTGCAACAATGAAGGCCCAATGCAGCCAAAATAAATAAATAAATAAAATTAATTAAAAAACAAACAAAAAACCAAAATAAAAAGTTAAAAAAAAATAATAAAGTAAAACATTAACAGTTTCAAAGTTCGTTCATAGCTAGCTATTAAAAAAAAAAGAAAAACAGAATCAAGAAAGGTAGTATGTAAGGTAGCTTACTATTTCAGTTTAGTGAGAGAAGGGTAGCATAATTGACTCTCCATTTGGGAGAAAATAGAGTTGGAGATCTCCTCCCCACAACATAAAAAATTTCAGTTGAAGATTCAGATATTAAAATCCCTGTAAAATATTAAAAGAAAAATTTGATAAGTATTTTTAATATGTCAGGATAGGGAAACTTTCCCAATTGAGGGAGTAAACCCTGAAGCTATAAAGATAAGAAGATATATTTGTTTTCTTAAAACAATATAATCATCAGTGAAACCTTTATATAACTAGAGACCAAATAAACAAATTGATAAGTCAGGGGAAAACATTTCTAATATATTTGAAAAAGGATTAATATTCCCTATTTATATTCATTCAATACGTATTTATTAAACACATGTACTGTATGTCAGGCACTGTCCTCAGTTGTGGGGATACTGAACTGAGCAAAATAGAGTAACTTTCCTGACTTCTGTGCACTTAGATTCAAATTCTAGATTTAAACAGTTCTTAAAATTAAGTAAAAGATAGAGAAAGACAACCCAGAAGAAAAATGGCAAGTCTCAAATGAAGAAATAAAAATGACTGAAGATAAAGGCAGGAAAATACAAACAAAATATAAAGATACCATTTCTTGTGTGTAGATTGGCAGACAAAAGAATGATAATATCTAGGAATGGCCAGAGGTAAGGCAGCAGGCTCATACAGCATTGCTGGGAGTGTGAATTGCTACAACTGGTTTAAATAAGCTGATACCCTTTAGAAATCTGTTCTCAAAAATAAATAAATAAAAGGATTGATACATTAGGTTATGTAAACAAGGATATACTTGTGAAACAACAAACTGGAAACAGCTGCATGCCCATTAGTTGGAAAATGGTTGAATAAATTATGGAACTCATTCACTCATAAAATGGGCTATATCTATAGGTACTGACACAAAAATATCCTGGTATGTTTAATGCAAAAGCAAGTTGTAGGATAATATGTACAATATGGTTGATCTCATTTCTTCAAAAAGGAAGCAAACAGCGACAGTGATAATAAACAAAATACATACATACAAAGGGAAGGATTCTATATATGTGTATGTATGATTAATAGATATGTGGGATTGGAGAGAGACAGGGCAGAGTCTTTTGTATATATTTCTGCATTTAATTTGTTACAGTGTGCATTATTCTGTAATTAAAGTGACAGTAGAGGAACTGCTAACCAGCTTGAGTCAAATAACAGGCATATTTACTTATATTTTGAAATATTGGGCCCCAGAGAGCCATATCTTCATTCTTTTATTAAGTAATGCATAAAGTACTATGCATTAAATTTATCAATCAACCTAAAATAAATAAAACTCTTTTTTTTATTAACTCTTCTTTCCTCCCCATCTCCCAACATATATTAATCAGGACTGAAATGCAAGGTTGGTGTCAGCAGAGAATTGAAAAAAAGACCCAAACAGCTAATGTTTAAAAATATGTGGAAATTGTTTAAAGCTATGTTGAAGTTTGTAGGTTCTTGTTATAATGAAATGACCACTCGAGAAGGAGAGCATAGAGTAGGTTTCCAGATCTTATTATGAGACTAAATACCTGAGTGACATGTGCCAACTTGCCTGTCCTCTTTGGATCTTAATTTTGCCCCAAAGTTTCCTTCTAGCTCCAGAATAGATTGAACCTGTAATTTGTTTCAAGAGATTATCCTGGGAATTTTATATATTCTCCTTATGCTTGAGGAATGCCTTATCTTTTACAGAGGGCTTTCGTAAGCATGATCTCACGAGAGACGTCACAGTAACTTGGTGAGGGAGGTGGGTAGAGAGTGAACTTAAATCAACATTCATGGACTCTTCCTGGGCTCTCTTTCTGCTGTTCATTATTTCATTCTAGCCAGTTTGCCCTGCTTCTCCTCTGTTTACATTCAAGTCCCTCTTTCATCCACTCACTTTGTTTCTTCTTCGGCTACCCTCCTTAATCTCTTCCACATTCAGTTTACCAGCACAATCAGCTAGTTCATATTTATCAACTTTCAGGTTGGTAATTTAAAATTGTGGATTGCTCTCAAGGAAGATTTTAATATATGAGTGTGTGTGTGTGTGTGTATGTGTATGTGTGTTTTGTTTTTCGCCCTTTATTCTGCATAACATGTACAGAAAAGCACACAAATTATAGGCGTACAACTCAGTGCATTTTTACAATGTGAGCGCCCCATTTAACCAATGCCCACATCAAGAAATATGACATTACCAGCAGCCCAGATGTCCCTCCGCCCCTCCCAGTCTCTACCACTACTTTGATTTCTAATACCATGGATTAGCTTTTGTCTGCTTTTAAACTTTATGTAAATACAATCATATAGTACTTTTCACATCTGGCCTTCTTATATCAATTATATTTTATCTATGTTATTCATCTATGTTATTGCATGTAGCAATAGTTCATTCTCATTGCTGTGCAGCATTCCATTGCATGAATCAATTTATCTGTTCTTATGTTGGTGGATATTTGGGTTGTTTTTGTCTATTAAGATAGTGCTATTATGAGCAGGGTGGCTTTTGGTGAACATATTTCTGTGGCATATATACTTAAGAATGGAATTGCTGGGTTATACAGTGTGCATATAATTTCCAGTTGTTCCACGTTCCCTTGGTAACACTTAGTATATTGCCTTTTTCATTTTAGCCATTCTGTAGGCATGTAGTGGTATTGCATTATAGATTTCTTTTGCATTTCACTGCTAATTAATGAGATTGAATATCTGCATATGTTATGGTAAATTTGGAGGTTCTTTTATGTGAAGTGCCTGTTTGTTTTCCCATTTTTGTATGGAGTGTCTGTCCTTTCTTGATCTGAATTTTTTGTTTTGTTTTAGAAATTCTGGTTATAGGTTATCTTACTCTACAGCTTGTATTGTTTTTGTGTGTGTATGGTTTTTTTTTTTTTTTGCGGTACGCGGGCCTCTCACTGTTGTGGCCTCTCCCGTTGCGGAGCACAGTCTCCGGACGCGCAGGCTCAGCGGCCATGGCTCACGGGCTCAGCCTCTCCGTGGCATGTGGGATCTTCCCGGACCGGGGCACAAACCCATGTCCCCTGCATTGGCAGGCGGACTCTCAACCACTGCGTCACCAGGGAAGCCCTGTGTGTGGTTTTAAGAAAGTTAAAAAGAAAAAGTTTAAATCTGGACCAACTTAATTTGGAGCATGGCTTATAGTAGTGTCAAATGAAGTAGAAAGATTGATATGCATAGGACAAAAAGATGTTTGAGTTTGGCCAGGAGAAAGACATGACTGCGAGTCAAAGTAGAATTAAGTTGAATAAGGTTAGGGGGTAGTTAAAAAAAAAAAAATAAGGAAAGTGAAAGACCAGTTAGGCGTTTGCTTGTTGAGTACCAACTGTGTGTTTGTTGTGTCTGGTGCTGTACATCCAGGGTGCCTGCTTGCACAGACCCTACCTGGGCCCTTGAAGCACCTGGTGTTGTATACTCAGGAATGATTACTGTGGCTGAGAAAGTTAGCCATCAAAGGGAGAAGAGAAATGGGACAACAGGTGCAGAGGTGATTGGGCAGTAGAGCATATGAAGAGAAACCTGGAAGAAGAGGCCTGGTTGGAAGAGAAGATAAGGAACCAGTGTTGGGCAAAATAAAAAGAATATGCTGAGGTCAGAACTATCACTGAAAGAAAAAGGTGAAATCAGAAGAGCTGATTTCAGTAGGAAGGTAGGTGAAAAATAAGGCTCAGAGTCTGTTAAGTGATAGACTTGCAAGAGGAGCATAAGAGGAGAGAGAATGGTTATGAGAGTAAGACTCTGAGTTTTCGGGACTTTTAGAAGGAATGGTGGGAAGACGAGGGTCCTAAGAAAATGTTGGAGTAATTATGCAGGAAGAACACCATATGTGAACATTTCATTTAATTTAGGGATGGCTGATGATGGCTTGGATGTCTAGATTTTATTTTTTTAATTAATTAATTTACTTATCTTTGGCTGTGTTGGGTCTTCGTTGCTGCACGCGGGCTTTCTCTGGTTGCGGCGAGCGGGGGCTACTCTTCTATTGTGGTGCGTGGGCTTCTCATTGCGGTGGCTTCTCTTGTTGTGGAGCATGGGCTCTAGGCACGCGGGCTTCAGTAGTTGTGGCTCATGGGCTCTAGAGTGCAGGCTGAGTAGTTGTGGTGCACGGGCTTAGTTGCTCCGCAGCATGTGGGATCTTCCCCGACCAGAGCTCGAACCTGTGTCCCCTGCATTGGCAGGCGGATTCTTAACCATTTGCACTACCAGGGAAGTCCCCTTAAGGCAGTCTTTTAAATGGAAAAACTGCATTCATTGTCTTAAATATTTGGGATGTAATAACCTTGTAAAAAACTCAATCGATCACTAAATACATTCCTCTCTTTTTGCCCCTAGTGGAATGAAACAGTTGAGCTTTTTCGCACCAAGATGCCGTTACGGAAACATCGGTGTCGTTTCAAAAGTTATGAACGTTGCTTCACAGCGGCCGAAGCTGTGGATTGGCTACACGAGCTGTTGAGGCGCAGCCAAAACTTTGGCCCCGAAGTGACCCGCAAACAAACGGTCCAGCTGCTAAAAAAATTCCTGAAGAATCACGTTATTGAAGACATCAAGGGAAAATGGGGCCAGGAAGACTTTGAAGACAACCGTCACTTGTACAGGTAATGGCAACAAGTCAGCCCCGAAGGGGAGGAGTTTGGGGAGGACCAGTGGGTCTGGTCAGTCTGTTGAAACTTCCTCATGTGAAAGAGCTTACTTGTCCATGGGCGTGATGCTTCAACTTGTGATTTGTTGGGTGGAGAACTGAATCTGCTGCTACAGCAAAATTGATTACAGTTTTTCTTGGTGCTCTCTTCTTCATAGAGCACCCCTTAAGTAGTCTTTTGTTGCAGTGGCTTTTCAGTGAGGAAGACTTTTTGTGCCTTTTGCACACTGGGAGGATGGCTATAGTAGCTTAGTACCTCTCCTGGGGAACATGAAAGGGTGAAAGAGTAGTTCTGTCTTGCACCTTTCTGAGCAGTGTGAAGGTGTGTATTCAGGGGGTTAGTGGCAGAGGCATCTGATCTTTAAGTGGAGCTCAGGTCTATAATGAAGAGTTGTACTAGAATTCCCCGATGTCTCAGATTAACCCTGCAGTGCATGTCTACTTTTCCCTAAACATTTTTGCTCGTGTTTTAGTGCTGTTTTATGATTGCTCACTTACTACCCAATAATCTGAGGGTAAGGATGTCTCTCTGCTGACACTTCTGTCCTCACTGCATGCTAGACTGTTTCATTGCTGGAGGTGGAGGAGACCTGCCTAGGATTCAGGGAATGGGAGAATACTAAAGAGGAATGAAGTCACACGAGTCCAGAAAAGAGGAATTGTTGAGCTATCTACAGAGAGGGCTACCAAAGTGCTAAGAACCCGAGAGGTATTAAATGAAGAAACGAAGATGATGGGCCCTTAATATTTGCTGCCTTTTACTCCAACAGAAGAATAAGGAATTCTCTTACAGCACATTCAGCGAGGCATTTTGGGGCCACGGGGCACCTGGGTTTGAGCAGAGAAAACGTGACTGTTTCCTATCTGAGTCATTTCTTTGGTTCCTTTGGGGACTAGAGGCTGAGAAAGGCTGCAGAGCAAGGGGAGGATGGTCTCCAGCACCAAGGCTAAGGCCAGACAACTTTGTATGTTTAGGATCTAACTTCGTCACGGAATTCCATCAGCAATCTCCCTCTTCTAGATGTCAAGGTTGTCAGCTGGACAATTAGTTGTCTCTCCATTTGGCAGTTATCTCTAGCTTGCTGATCCAACTTTTAATTAGAATCTTGGGTGACTTTAGCCTGTTCTGAGACCACAGTGCTTATTAGTATCAGGCAGTGGAAACTCTATCCTTGGTTCCAAATGCTGTACTTCACTGGGGATTCTTTTTTTTTTTTTTAATTGCCTGTGTTTTTTTAATTGAAGTATAAGTTAATTTACAATATTATATTAGTTTCAGATGTACAGCATCTTACTAAGTTCTTACTTAGAACTTTCTTAGACCTTAGTTCTAAGGTCTAAGAAAGGAACTGATACCAACAACACCTGTGATGTGCCAGACTCATTGCACAGTCGTCATTGAACTCAGCACCTGTAGATGTTGGTGGTATTATCTTGATCTTAAAGATCAGGAAATTAATGAGGCCAAAGTTACTGACTTGTCCAAAGTTACTCAGGTAGTAGTAAGAGTCAGGATTTAAACTGAGGTCTCTATCTCTGAAGCCTGTGTTCTTGTGGCGTGTCAGACTGCCTCCATTGCCATGGCATGAGGTTGACTAGCTTATTAAATAAACTAATGACCGAATGAGTAAACAGAATCATAAACCAGAAATATTCAGTGTAGTCAACACACGTTCATATATTCACAGAATTCCAGTAATGTATTAAGTACTATGTAATACATATTAAATGATCAGCTGTCTTCTCAAATAAAGGAGGTAAGGTAAACATAATCAGCTTAAACACTTACATAAATATAGCAGGGGATAGGTGGTTTCCTGGGTCTGTGAATTACAGAAAGGCATAGTTAGAGAAAGCAACATGAAATATAAAGACTCTTAGAGTATTTTTTAAAGACAGAAATTACACACACACCACAGGAGAATTTTATAACAGAAATGATGAGTGAAGCTTTTATTTTGGAATGTGTCAAATCTTATTTTTAGTTTAAAAACATGTCATATTTGCTGTGTGACTGCATTTACATTTGTTAACTATGATTTTATTTTTCAAGAATCCAAGAGTTAAGTATAGAAAGTAGGGGGAAATAGTGAATTTTTGTGTGTAAGAAAGGAAAGTGAGATCCTAATATCTGAATGTCCCTAACAGAGGAGATTTTGCAGAGAAGGGCCCAGAGCTATTTACTGAACCACTCTTTGCTGTTAGTAACATGGGTGACTAGAAAGAGAGCTGGACTGGCTGCCAGTGGAGACAATTTTCGATTTCACTAAAGGGTCCTCATAGTCGAGCCATATGCTGTCATCTGTGTCTAACAAAGCTTCGTGGCCCCAGACTTTGGATGAAGAGAACCAGTGATACTACCTTGTATTTTTATAAGAAATTTCAGTTTATGAAGCAATTCTTTATGATCTCATTTGATCTTCGTGACAACCCCGTATGGTAGACAGGGTGGATAGTTCATCCTCAGAGAACTAGACAGTTGTCTCTTTGAAACCTCTAAACAAAACATCAGTAAATTCCATGGGGATCATTGAATTGGCCCATTTATGTATGGGAACAGACAGTTACCTAGGATTATTTAAACCTAATGAAGTGGGTTATATAGAAATAGAGGTGTGTATTATGATCATTGCTTGTTTTGGACTATTAAATGAGGAAAGTGTTTGGCCGGCTTTAGATCTTTAGCAGGATGGGTCCTTGGTCTGGAGCCTCCACCGGGCCCTTGCCCTGTTCTTACTACTGATGCTAGCTCTGGTATGCAGTTGTAACCACGGTGTTCATGGCTTACGGATAGAAATTCACTGGCTCGGGTGTAGTGCTTGTGATCTAATGTGCAGGGAACCATTTTCTTTTTATTTTCCTTCTTCTTCCTGTGCCTTTTTTTCTTTCCTTCTCTATTTCTTTCTCTGTTTATACCACTTTATGTGTATGACTGGCATGTTCCCACTTCTTTCCCCTTTTCTTTTCCTTCTACTTCATTTCTCTCTCCTTTTCTTTCTGTCTTTTCCCTCATATTTGCTTTTTTTCTGGCTTATTTCCAAAATGTTTAATTTGAACCTAAAATTTGTTATGTAGATTTTGTCAGCTTTCTTGAATGTGACTTTCACTGTTCTTTATTTAAAAAGCAGGAGTCATGCTACCTAGTTTTAAGACTTACTCTATAAAATCACAGTAATGAAGACTGGTGTTGGTGAAGGGTTGGATGGACACTTGGGTCAGTGGAACAGAACAGAGTCCAGAAACACACACAAACATGGCCAGTTGATTTTTGACGAAGATGTAAAGGTAACTTAAAGGGAAAAGATCAGTCTTTTTGGCAAATGATGTTGGAACAATTAGAAGGCAGCTATGCTTACCACTATACCACCAATGCTCACAATGTTGGGACAGTTGGACATCTATTCATCTACATGCAAAAAAATGAACCTCAACCTAAACCTAATTTTTTAATACAGAAATTCATTCATAGAATTCAATGTAAAACTAAAAAAATTTTAGAAAAACAGAAAATCTTTATGCCCTGGGGTTAGGCAAGGAGATTTTAGACATGACACCAAAAGCATGATTTATAAAAGAAAAAACATGATAAATTGGACTTCATCAAAATTAAAAACTTTTGCTATGTGAAAGGCACTGTTAAGAGGATGAGAGGACAAGCGAATGTTGGGGAGAAAATACTGGTAAATCGCATATATGACAGTGAACTGGTATCAAGAATATATAAAGAATTCACAAAACTCAACTGTAAGAAAACAAACAACAAATAATAGATTTGAAAAGACACTTCATCAAAGATATAAAGATGCTTCATCAAAGATATACAGACAGCAAATAAGCACCTGAAAAGATGTTTAACATTATTAGCACTAGGGAAATGCAAATTAAAACCATGGTGAGATACCACTACATATCTAGTAGAATGGCTAAAATAAGAATACTAATAACGCCAAAATCAAGAGAGGATGCAGAGCAATTGGAAATCTCCTCCATTGATGGTGGGAAGCCTAGATTGGTAGTCACTTTGGAAAACAGTTTGGCAGTCTCTTTTAAAGTTAAACATGTACTTATATATGACTTCATATTCCTGCTCCTGGGCGTTTACCCTGGAGAAATGAAAGCTTATGTTCACACAAAAACTTGTATGTGAATATATATATTTTTAACATCTTTATTGGAGTATAATTGCTTTACAATGTTGTGTTAGTTTCTGCTGTATAACAAAGTGAATCATCTATACATATACATATATCCCCATATCCCCTCCCTCTTGAGCCTCCCTCCCACCCTCCCTATCCCACCCCTCTAGGTGGTCACAAAGCACTGAGCTGATCTCCCTGTGCTATGCGGCTGCTTCCCACTAGCTATCGATTTTACATTTGTTAGTGTATATATGTCAATGCTACCATCTCACTTCATCCCAGCTTACCGTTCCGTACCTAAATATTTATAGCATCTCTGTTAATTCAAATGTTCCTATGGGTGAATGGATAAACACTGAACATCTATATGGAACGCTTCTGTGCATATCCAGTGCAGTGGGAGGTGTGACTAAGTCAGAGCAGGAGGGAGGTTTTTTGTGAATAATTGAATTGTTCTGTTTGTTGATTGTGATGGTGGTTTTACAAAGTGTATATGTGTGTTAAAATTGATAGAGCAGTACACACACACACACACACACACACACACACACAAGAAAAAAAGAATAAATTTTACTATATGCTAATAACATTTTTTTAATGCTGGAGATTTGAAAAATCTCTATTTTTACCTCTAGTGAAAGAAATCCTAATTTACATTGATTGAGGTATATGGCCCTTCAGTCATTTTCTGTGGCTCTGGGAAAAAGTCTTTATTATTACCCTATAGGTCTTTTGAAGGGACCAATAGGAACTTCTTCAAGTTAATGGACTATTGGCTCCCTCTAGTGGACACCTTTTGTTTTTATAGTAAAGCTTAAAATTGTGATTGTGAGTTTTGTTTTTCTTTTGTTTTTATTCATTTAAAGTCCTGAGTTTTTATCCTGTGATAGTTGGATAAATTTTGTACATTTCCTATGCATCAGTTTTTTTCATCTATAAGATGACAGCGCTGGACTAGATCTTTAAGGTCTTTTTCCATTCTAAACTTTTATGGTTCCAAATATTGAGTACATATCATAGATGTTTTCCAAGCCCTAGGCGATGAAGAAGATATGAAAGAAATGTAACATTCTTTTCCTCCCTAATTTTGCAATCTCTTTTGAGAGAGAGTATGCATATATAAAAAAGATATGTAGCAGAACCAAGGCAGCATTGAATTAATTAACCAAAATGAACCTGTAACAAAAGCTTAGAGGTACTACACTGGCAGTCCTTGGGTTGACACAGCTGTTTTGTTTAACTGGCATTGTGTTTTTAATCATTGAAATTTTTTTCTCATTTTTGTTTTTCAATTTTGTGTATTTTGTGAAGGTAATACATTCATGTGTTTCAAAATTTACAAAGTACAAAAGAGTATATACAATAAAAATTTCCCTTCTACTTTGCTCCCCCAGGTGGGGTTCAGGCCTTGAACTTGCATTGAAGCTTTCTTATTTTTATTATTTATTCTCAAGTTGTGTTGTTCTTTTTAATACCTTAAATGCTAGTTTGTCCTGGATGAGAAGAAGCTGAATAACTTTCAAATGCACAATAGAAATAGAGTGGGGGGTAGAGGGGGAAGAACAGGATAGAAAATAGTTTATTCTTACTTTTTCCCATGTAAAGGCTTAAGCAAAAAAATATAGAAAAGTCACAATGTTAACAGTAGTTATTTCTGGATAGAGGGCTTAAAGACAGCATAAATTATTTTCTCTCTTCTTAATTTTACACATTGAGTACATATTGCTTTTATTTTCAATTTTTAAAATCATTCCAGTAAAAGAGTAATCAATAAATTGTATTGTTTGGAAGTTTACAATGATAGGATGACTTCTTCTGGGCACCTCTGCTCCATACCAGTACCCCACTTGCTTCTGGATACTGTGGACTAAGAATGCTGCCTGCCATTATCAGTAAACAAAGGATGTTGCAGCCATCGAGCAATCAGCCACTGCAGCCACCTTGTTGAGCCCTGAGGGGACTCAGGATGGGAGAGCACAGGATACTGGCCCCAGATAGCTAAGGTGCATGTCAAAGGGATGATTTCAGTGAGCCCAGACTCTTGCATCTTCCCATACATAGAAAAGCGCCAAGTTAATTAACTTGAGATATGTGGTTTTCTTTAATTAATCTTTTGATGTTCCCACTATCTGGACTTTGTTACAAAACTCCTATATATCTTGGCTCTCCCCTTACCTCTTCAGAGCAGTTTCTCAGAGCTATCTGAGAGGCTGCCTTCCAGGCTTGAACTCCTGAGAAAGTTCGCCAAATAATACATGATTCTGAAGTTTTAGGTCGTCCATTTTCTTCAGTCGACAGTAGTAAAAATTCATCCGGAAGAGAGAAGGCACAAAAGTAGCCAAAAAAATCTTGGGCAACAAGACCTCTGCTTTATCAGAAACTAAAATGCCATAGGGCTAAACAGTGTGATAGTAGACCTGGAATAAATAAATCTGGAACTGACTAGAGTAGAGAAAAAACAAACTCTCCACCCAGTTCCCTTCCCCACAGGCACCTAATGTTATTAGCTTATAACACAGCGTCTTAAAAAATTGTGAACAAATGGGAGCAAATTTAATTGGAGCAAATTCCCCCCAGTTGCCGCCCTTCCCACCACTTCACTACATCACACCAGACTGTATCATGGTAATGTTGTCTGTCTTGGTCAGTGCAGGAATTGTGTTTGTGACCCAGTCGGTGTGGACTGGAGTTTTGTGAGATCTCCTGGAGGAGGGAGGTGGAGGACGTCCATCTGGGTCCTGAGAATGGGATAGGGTCTGGATGATCAGACGGGATGGGAAGGGGGAGCATATTCCAGGTGACAGGACCACGGCTCTCAGTCAGATATACCTAAGTCAGCTTCACTGGGAGAAGAGGGAGGAGGCTAACCTGGCTGGAGAAGTTTTAGGTCAGGAAATCATAGGGCTAAATTTGGTGGTGTTTCTTAAATATCTGGCTATGGAGTTGACATTTATGTAAAAGGAAAAGGCAGCCAAGGTCCGTGTTTTGAGTAGGAATGAAGTCTGTGTTCTAGAATAGAGTTAATTGGACTTCCCTGGTGGTCCAGTGGTTAAGACTCTGTGCTTCCACTGTGGGGGGGCATGGGTTCGATCTCTGGTCAGGGATCCCACATGCCATGCCGTGTGCCCAAAAAAAAGGGAATAGAATAGAGTTAATTGAATAGTAGTAATAGAATAGATTTTTAAGGCAGTGAAACTGGTGAGGTTTTCAAGGTAACTGGTGGGGGTGATGTTGCCTGGATGAGAATGCCAGCCATGGGGCTGAAAAAGAAGGAAGGGCCCACATTTATAGCCAAATTCCAGGCTAGACCCTAACTGCTCCATAGGCCTTCGGGTTTGCCTGAAGTCTGACATTTTTTAAATGTATTATTCATTAGTCTGAAATTGCTATTTTCATTTAGAATCTTTGTTGACGTTTGGCATTTTCTTTTACTGAGGCCTGGAATGTAACTCAAGTACTTTTCAAGGCAACTGTCAATCCGTAATACCTTGCAGTTATTCAGACACATCTACAGTGTTTAGTGGGTGTTTAAATCTTTGGAATGGCTTTGTTCCTATTTAATGTCTCAAGGAGTTTGGAGCCTCCGGAGCTGGAGCTGGGTGAGTGTCTCAGAGTCTCTGTCCCCATACCTCCCACAAGGGTCAAGAATGAACGTCCAGTTCACAGTGTCATAGCTGTGGGATAATGATGGAAAAATATATAGTAGAGGGGACTTCCCTGGTGGCGTGGTGGTTAAGAATCCGCCTGCCAATGCAGGGGACACGGGTTTGATCTCTGGTCTGGGAAGATCCCACATGCCGCGGAGCAACTAAGCCCATGCGCCACAACTACTGAGCCCACGTGCTGCAGCTACTGAAGCCTGTGTGCTCTAGGGCCCGCTTGCCGTAACTACTGAGCCCGCGTGCTGCAACTACTGAAGCTCGCATGCCTAGAGCTCATGCTCCGCAACAAGAGAAACCATTGCAATGAGAAGCCCGTGCACTGCAATGAAGAGCAGCCCCCGCTCGCCACAACTAGAGAAAGGCCATGCGCAGCAATGAAGACCCAACGCAGCCAAAAAAAAAAAAAAAAGAAAAAAAGAAAAATATATAGTAGATGTTTGGCTTTTTTTTGCTGCCACGCCTTCTAGACTCCTTTTCTAGTTTGTGGGATCTCTTGTTTGTGTGAGCCTTGGTGGGAAGGAGAGCCCCGCCCCCAGTGGAAGCCTAGGCAGGTGAGACGCTCTCTCCCTGCCCCTGAGCAGTTACGGTGCAGGCACACATCCTACACGTGGCTGTTGGTATGTTCCTACCTAGGACTTTGGACAGCTTAGAGTTTGTTGCGATAGCAGTGGTGGCCTGCAGGAGCAAGGACAAGCAGCCCTGGTGCCAGCAGTGGCTTTCACACTAGACTGTCACTTGTGGTTCCTGCTGTGTGTGCTGTGGGGCTTCCTTTTGTCCAAACTTTTTTTTTTTTTTTTGACTTTCTGATCCTGGTTTTCCAGCTCTCCTATTGATCTTGTGACCTACTAGGATATCTTCAAACTCCTTTCTGGTTAAATTAGCCAGAATTGGTTTCTGCAACCGAGAACTCAGACTGAAATAACAAGCAATGCCTATAGAGGTAGCAAAACTGGGGCAGCTCTTTGGGCCTAGGAAATAGTGCCACAATTTCTGTGTGTATTGGGACCGCCTGAGAGCTAAGCACCAGGTCAGATTGGCCTGTAGCAATCAGAGAAAAGGAGATGGAGCTCAGAATCCCTGAAGCACAGGAATGGAGTCTACTAAGAATAATGGCTACACATGGCGGGGGTGGGGGGGCGGGGGGCTGAAAGTTCTGTACTGGGCTGTTTAGTCTAACTGATTCTAATGGAGGTTGCATTGTAACTGCCGTCTTTGGATGTAAAAGATGCCAGTATGGTGCGTTAAATAGAAGGTTGAAGTAGATTGCCCTCACTCACAAAAGACAACTCCTGGTAACTGATCAACTTTTGTTTTGTAACATCCTTTCTTAGGCTTTTTGGTGATTAACTTGTGAAAATTGCAAACTTGTGATTTATCTATCTTGGTCTTTCATTTGTGGTCATAGTTACACATTGCCTATCAGGTTACTTTATCCTTCCCTTTATATTTGTTTGTTTTATCCACTTGGTCTTCACCAACTTGCTCTTGGAATTCTTTTTTTCTTTAACCCTTACCCAGCTTTCTTTTCTATGAATTTATGATACCTGGTTATTATCATTAATAGAGAATGATGCATCATTAGTAGGGAATGGGACAATGGAATTCAGAAAAATCAAAGGCTTACTGAATGCCTTTGGCTTACTGAATGCTCCAATTTCAGATGGAGACAAAGCTCTTTAGGCCAGAGAAGGTAGATTGAACAGGGATAGTTCTCAAATACTGTTGACCTTGAAACAAAATATAGTTGACCCTTGAAAAATGCAGGGGTTAGGAGCGCCGACCCCCTGCACAGTCAAAAATCCGAGTATAAATTTGTTTTTTGCTCTCCGTATCTCCACATTTGCATATTCAACCAACTGCAGATTGTGTTGTGCTTTGCTTTGTTTTTTTTTGTTTTAGTGTGTATTTTTTTTTTTTTTTTTTTTTTGCGGTATGTGGGCTTCTCACTGTTGTGGCCTCTCCCGTTGCGGAGCACAGGCTCTGGACGCGCAGGCTTAACGGCCATGGCTCAAGGGCCTAGCCACTCCGTGGCATGTGGGATCTTCCCAGACCGGGGCACGAACCCGTGTCTCCTGCATCGGCAGGCGGACTCTCAATCACTGCGCCACCAGGGAAGCCCTTTAGTGTGTATTTTATTTTATTTTTTTGAAGTTTAGAATTTTATTTATTTTTTTATACAGCAGGTTCTTATTAGTTATCCATTTTATACATATTAGTGTATACATGTCAATCCCAATCTCCCAATTCATCACCACCCCCCCCCACTTTCCCCCCTTGGTGTCCATACGTTTGTTCTCTACATCTGTGTCTCAATTTCTGCCCTGCAAACCGGTTCATCTGTACCATTTTTCTAGGTTCCACATATATGCATTAATATACGATATTTGTTTTTCTCTTTCTGACTTAGTTCACTCTGTATGACAGTCTCTAGATTCATCCATGTCTCTAAAAATGACCCAGTTTCTTTCCTTTTTATGGCTGAGTAATATTCCATTGTATATATGTACCACATCTTCTTTATCCATTTTTATGTCGATGGGCATTTAGGTTGCTTCTAGGACTTGGCTATTGTAAATAGTGCTTCAATGAACATTGGGGTGCATGTGTCTTTTTTTTTAAACATGGGCTGGATCCCTGCCCTGCTTTCTCTCTCCTGGAAGCAGCCATGCTTTTTTTTTTTTTTTTAATTAATTAATTGTTTATTTATTTATTTTATTTTTGGCTGTGTTGGGTCTTCATTTCTGTGCGTGGGCTTTCTCTAGTTGCGGCGAGCGGGGACCACTCTTCATCGCGGTGTGCGGGCTGCATGTGTCTTTTTGAATTATGGTTTTCTCTGGGTATATGCCCGGTAGTGGGATTGCTGGGTCATATGGTAATTCTATTTTTGGTTTTTTAAGGAACCTCCATACTGTTCTCCGTAGTGACTGTATCACTTTACATTCCCACCAACAGTGCAAGAGGGTTCCCTTTTCTCCACACCCTCTCCAGCATTTGTTGTTTGTAGATTTTCTGATGATGCCCATTCCAACTGGTGTGAGGTGACACCTCCTTGTAGTTTTGATTTGCATTTCTCTAATAATTAGTGACGTTGAGCAGCTTTTCATGTGCTTTTTGGCCATCTGTATGTCTTCTTTGGAGAAATCTCTATTTAGGTCTTCTGCCCATTTTTGGTTTGGGTTGTTTGTTTTTTTTAATATCGAGCTGCATGTGCTGTTTGTATATTTAGGAGATTAATCCTTTATCTGTTGATTTGTTTGCAAATATTTTCTCCCATTCTGAGGTTTGTCTTTTCGTCTTGTTTGTAGTTTCCTTTGCTTTGCAGAAGGTTTTAAGTTTCATTAGGTCCCATTTGTTTATTTTTGTTTTTGTTTCCATTACTCTAGGAGGTGGATCAAAAAAGATCTTGCTGTGATTTATGTCAAAGAGTGTTCTTCCTATGTTTTCCTCTAAGAGTTTTATAGTGTCTGGTCTTAAATTTAGGTCTCGAATCCATTTTGACATTATTTTTGTGTATGGAGTTAGGGAGTGTTCTAATTTCATTCTTTTACATGTAGCTGTCCAGTTTTCCCAGCACCACTTATTGAAGAGGCTGTCTTTTCTCCATTGTATATCCTTGCCTCCTTTGTCATAGATTAGTTGACCATTGATGCGTGGGTTTATCTCTGGGCTTTCTATCCTGTTCCATTGATCTGTATTTCTGTTTTTGTGCCAGTACCACATTGTCTTGATTACTGTAGCTTTGTAGTATAGTCCGAAGTCAGGGAGTCTGATTCCTCCAGCTCCGTTTTTTTTCCTCAAGACTGCTTTGGCTATTCAGGATCTTTTGTGTCTCCATACAAATTTTAAGATTTTTTTGTACTAGTTCTGTAAAAAATGCCATTGGTAATTTGATAGGGATTGCATTGAATCTGTAGATTGCTTTGGGTAGTATAGTCACTTTCACAATATTGATTCTTCCAATCCAAAAACATGGTATATCTCTCCATCTGTTTGTATCATCTTTAATTTCTTTCATCAGTGTCTTATAGTTTTCTGCATACAGGTCTTTTGTCTCCCTAGGTAGCTTTATTCCTAGGTATTTTATTCTTTTTGTTGCAGTGGTAAATGGGAGTGTTTTGTTAATTTCTCTTTCATATTTTTCATCATTAGTGTATAGGAATGCAAGAGATTGCTCTGCATTAAATTTGTATCCTGCAACTTTACCAAATTCATTGATTAGCTCTAGTAGTTTTCTGGTGGCACCTTTAGGATTCTCTATGTATACTGTCATGTCATCTTCAAACAGTGACAGTTTTACTTCTTCTTTTCCAAGTTGTATTCCTTTTATTTCTTTTTCCTCTCTGATTGCCATGGCTAGGACTTCCAAAACTATGTTGAATAATAGTGGTGAGAGTGGACATCCTTGTCTTGTTCCTGATCTTAGAGGAAATGCTTTCAGTTTTTCACCATTGAGAATGATGTTTGCTGTCGGTTTGTCGTATATTGCCTTTATTTTGTTGAGGTAGTTTCCCTCTATGCCCACTTTCTGGAGAGTATTTATCATAAATGGGTGTTGAATATTGTCAAAAGCTCTTTCTGCATCTATTGAGATGATCATATGGTTCTTATTCTCCAGTTTGTTAATATGGTGTATCACATTGATTGATTTGTGTATATTGAAGATCCTTGCATTCCTGGGATAAATCCCACTTGATCATGGTGTTTGATCCTTTTAATGTGTAGTTGGATTCTGTTTGCTAGTATTTTGTTGAGGATTTTTGCATCTATGTTCATCAGTGATAATGGTATATAATTTTCTTTTTTTGTAGTATCTTTGTCTGGTTTTGGTATCAGGGTGATGGTGGCCTCGAGAATGAGTTTGGGAGTGTTCCTTCCTCTGCAATTTTTTGGAAGAGTTTGAGAAGGCTTGGTGTTAGCCCTTCTCTAAATGTTTGATAGAATTCACCTGTGAAGCCATGTGGTCCTGGACTTTTGTTTGTTGGAAGAGTTTTAATCACAGTTTCAATTTCATTGCTTGTGATTGGTCTGTTCATATTTTCTCTTTCTTCCTGGTTCAGTCTTGGAAGGTTATACATTTCTAAGAATTTGTCCATTTCTTCCAGGTTGTCCATTTTATTGGCATAGAGTTGCTTGTCGTAGTCTCTTAGGATGCTTTGTATTTCTGTGGTGTCTGTTGTAACTTCTCCTTTTTCATTTCTAATTTTATTGATTTGAGTCTTCTACCTGTTTTTCTTGATGAGTCTGGCTAATGGTTTATCAATTTTGTTTATCTCCTCAAAGAACCAACTTTTAGTTTTATTGATCTTCACTATTGTTTTCTTTGTTTCTATTTCATTTATTTCTGCTCTGATCTTTATGATTTCTTTCCTTCTTCTGACTTTGGGTTCTTTCTCTAGTTCCTTTAAATGCAAGGTTAGATTGTTTATTTGACATTTTTCTTGTTTCTTGAGGTAGGCTTGTATTGCTATAAACTTCCCTCTTAGAACTGCTTTTGCTGAATCCCATAGGTTTTGGATCGTCGTGTTTTCATTGTCATTTGTCTCTAGGTATTTTTTGATTTCTTCAGTGATCTCTTGGTTATTTAGTAATGTATTGTTCAGCCTCCGTATGTTTGTGTTTTTAACGTTTTTTTCCCTGTAATTGATTTCTAATCTCATAGTGTTGTGGTCAGAAAAGATGCTTGATATGAGTTTAATTTTCTTTTTCTTTTTTTTTTTTTTTAACATCTTTATTGGGGTATAATTGCCTTACAATAGTGTGTTAGTTTCTGCTTTATAACAAAGTGAATCAGTCATACATACACACATGTTCCCATATCTCTTCCCTCTTGCGTCTCCCTCCCTCCCACCCTCCCCATCCCACCCTTCCAGGCTGTCACAAAGCACCGAGCCAATATCCCTGTGCCATGCGGCTGCTTCCCACCATCCATCTACCTTACTACGTTTGTTAGTGCGTATATGTCCATGACTCTCTCCCGCCCCATCACAGCTCACCCCTCCCCCTCCCCATATACTCAAGTCTGTTCTCTAGGAGGTCTGCGTCTTTATTCCTGCCTTACCCCTAGGCTCTTCATGACATTTTTTTCCCTTAAATTCCATATATATGTGTTAGCATACGGTATTTGTCTTTTTCTTTCTGACTTACTTCACTGTGTATGACAGACTCTAGGTCTATCCACCTCATTACAAATAGCTCAGTTTCGTTTCTTTTTACGGCTGAGTAATATTCCATTGTATATATGTGCCACATCTTCTTTATCCATTCATCCGATGATGGGCACTTAGGTTGTTTCCATCTCCGGGCTATTGTAAATAGAGCTGCAATGAACATTTTGGTACATGACTCTTTTTGAATTTCGGTTTTCTCAGGGTATATGCCCAGTAGTGGGATTGCTGGGTCATATGGTAGTTCTATTTGTAGTTTTTTAAGGAACCTCCATACTGTTCTCCATAGTGGCTGAACCAATTCACATTCCCACCAGCAGTGCAAGAGTGTTCCCTTTTCTCCACACCCTCTCCAGCATTTATTGTTTCTAGATTTTTTGATGATGGCCATTCTGACTGGTGTGAGATGATATCTCATTGTAGTTTTGATTTGCATTTCTCTAATGATTAATGATGTTGAGCATTCTTTCATGTGTTTGTTGGCACTCTGTATATCTTCTTTGGAGAAATGTCTGTTTAGGTCTTCTGCCCATTTTTGGATTGGGTTGTTTGTTTTTTTGTTATTGAGCTGCATGAGCTGCTTGTAAATTTTGGAGATTAATCCATTGTCGGTTGCTTCATTTGCAAATATTTTCTCCCATTCTGACGGTTGTCTTTTGGTCTTGTTTAAGGTTTCCTTTGCTGTGCAAAAGCTTTGAAGTTTCATTAGGTCCCATTTGTTTATTTTTGTTTTTATTTCCATTACTCTAGGAGGTGGGTCAGAAAGAATCTTGCTGTGATTTATGTCATAGAGTGTTCTGCCTATGTTTTCCTCTAAGAGTTTGATAGTTTCTGGCCTTACATTTAGGTCTTTAATCCATTTTGAGCTTATTTTTATGTATGGTGTTAGGGAGTGATCTAATCTCATACTTTTACATGTAGCTGTCCAGTTTTCCCAGCACCACTTATTGAAGAGGCTGTCCTTTCTCCACTGTACATTCCTGCCACCTTTATCAAAGATAAGGTGTCCATATGTGCATGGGTTTATCTCTGGGCTTTCTATCCTGTTCCATTGATCTATCTTTCTGTTTTTGTGCCAGTACCATACCGTCTTGATAACTGTAGCTTTGTAGTATAGTCTGAAGTCAGGGAGCCTGATTCCTCCAGTTCCTTTTTTTGTTCTCAAGATTGCTTTGGCTATTCGGGGTCTTTTGTGTTTCCATACAAATTGCGAAATTTTTTGTTCTAGTTCTGTGAAAAATGCCAGTGGTAGTTTGATAGGGATTGCATTGAATCTATAGATTGCTTTGGGTAGTAGAGTCATTTTCACAATGTTGATTCTTCCAATCCAAGAACATGGTATATGTCTCCATCTATTTGTATCATCTTTAATTTCTTTCATCAGTGTCTTATAATTTTCTGCATACAGATCTTTTGTCTCCTTAGGTAGATTTATTCCTAGATATTTTATTCTTTTTGTTGCAATGGTAAATGGGAGTGTTTTCTTGATTTCACTTTCAGATTTTTCATCATTAGTATATAGGAATGCCAGAGATTTCTGTGCATTAATTTTGTATCCTGCCACTTTACCAAATTCATTGATTAGCTCTAGTAGTTTTCTGGTAGCATCTTTAGGATTCTCTATGTATAGGATCATGTCATCTGCAAACAGTGACAGCTTTACTTCTTCTTTTCCGATTTGGATTCCTTTTATTTCCTTTTCTTCTCTGATTGCTGTGGCTAAAACTTCCAAAACTATGTTGAATAAGAGTGGTGAGAGTGGGCACCCTTGTCTTGTTCCTGATCTTAGTGGAAATGCTTTCAGTTTTTCACCATTGAGGATGATGTTTGCTGTGGGCTTGTCGTATATGGCCTTCATTATGTTGAGGAAAGTTCCCTCTATGCCTACTTTCTGCAGGGTTTTTATCATAAATGGGTGTTGAATTTTGTCAAAAGCTTTCTCTGCATCTATTGAGATGATCATATGGTTTTTCTCCTTGAATTTGTTAATATGGTGTATCACATTGATAGATTTGCGTATATTGAAGAATCCTTGCATTCCTGGAATAAACCCCACTTGATCATGGTGTATAATCCTTTTAATGTGCTGTTGGATTCTGTTTGCTAGTATTTTGTTGAGGATTTTTGCATCTATGTTCATCAGTGATATTGGTCTGTAGTTTTCTTTCTTTGTGACATCCTTGCCTGGTTTTGGTATGAAGGTGATGGTGGCCTCGTAGAAGGAGTTTGGGAGTGTTCCTCCCTCTGCTATATTTTGGAACAGTTTGAGGAGGATAGGTGTTAGCTCTTCTCTAAATGTTTGATAGAATTCGCCTGTGAAGCCATCTGGTCCTGGGCTTTTCTTTGTTGGAAGATTTTTAATCACAGTTTCAATTTCAGTGCTTGTGATTGGTCTGTTCATATTTTCTATTTCTTCCTGATTCAGTCTTGGCAGGTTGTGCATTTCTAAGAATTTGTCCATTTCTTCCAGATTGTCCATTTTATTGGCATAGAGTTGCTTGTAGTAATCTCTCATGATCTCTTTTATTTCTGCAGTATCAGTTGTTACCTCTCCTTTTTCATTTCTAATTCTATTGATTTGAGTCTTCTCCCTTTTTTTCTTGATCAGTCTGGCTAGTGGTTTATCTATTTTGTTTATCTTCTCAAAGAACCAGCTTTTAGTTTTATTGATCTTTGCTATTGTTTCCTTCATTTCTTTTTCATTTATTTCTGATCTGATTTTTATGATTTCTTTCCTTCTGCTAGCTTTGGGGTTTTTTTGTTCTTCTTTCTCTAATTGCTTGAGGTGCAAGGTTAGGTTGTTTACTCGAGATGTTTCCTGCTTCTTAAGGTGGGCTTGTATTGCTATAAACTTCCCCCTTAGAACTGCTTTTGCTGCATCCCACAGGTTTGGGTCGTTGTGTCTCCATTGTCATTTGTCTCTAGGTATTTTTTGATTTCCTCTTTGATTTCTTCAGTGATCTCTTGGTTATTTAGTAATGTATTGTTCAGCCTCCGTATGTTTGTGTTTTTAACGTTTTTTTCCCTGTAATTGATTTCTAATCTCATAGTGTTGTGGTCAGAAAAGATGCTTGATATGAGTTTAATTTTCTTAAATTTACTGAGGCTTGAATTGTGACCCAAGGTGTGATTTATCCTGGAGAATGTTCCGTGCGCATTTGAGAAGAACATGTAATCTATTTTTGGATGGAATGTCCTGTAAATATCAATTAAATCTATCTGGTCTATTGTGTCTTTTTTTTTTTTCTTTGCGGTATGCAGGCCCCTCACTGTTGTGGCCTTTCCCGTTGCAGAGCACAGGCTCCAGACGCGCAGGCTCAGCGGTCATGGCTCACGGGCCTAGCTGCTCCATGGCATGTGGGATCTTCCCGGACCGGGGCATGAACCCATGTCCCCTGCATCGGCAGGCGGACTCTCAACCACTGCACCACCAGGGAAGCCCTATTGTGTCATTTAATACTTATGTTTCTTATTAATTTTCTGCTTGCATAATCTGTGCATTGGTGTAAGTGAGGTGTTAAGTCCCCCACTATTATTGTGTTACTGTCGATTTCCTCTTTTATAGCTAAGAGTTATAGCTAAGATTTCTTCTTTTATAGTTAAAAGTTGCCTTATGTGTTGACGTGCTCCTATGTTGGGTGCATATATATTTATAATTGTTACGTCTTCTTTTTGGATTCATCTCTTGATCATTATGTAGTGTCCTTCCTTGTCTCTTGTAACATTCTTTATTTTAAAGTCTATTTTTTCTGATATGAGTATTGCTACTCCAGCTTTCTTTTGATTTCCATTTGCATGGAATATCTTTTTCCATCCCCTCACTTTCAGTCTGTATGTGTCCCTAGGTCTGAAGTGGGTCTCACGTAGACAGCATATATATGGGTCTTGTTTTTGTATAGATTCAGCGAGCCTGTGTCTTTTGGTTGCGGCATTTAATCCATTCATGTTTAAGGTAATTATCAATATGTATGTTCCTATTACCTTTTTCTTAATTGTTATGGGTTTGCTTTTGTAGGCCCTTTTCTTCTCTTGTGTTTCCCACTTAGAGAAATTCCTTTAGCATTTGTTGTAGAGCTGGTTCGGTGGTGCTGATTTCTCTTAGCTTTTGCTTGTCTAGCTTTTGATTTATTTCTCCATCAAATCTGAATGAGATCCGTGCTGGGTAGAGTAATCTTGGTTGTAGGTTCTTCCCTTTCATCACTTTAAGTATATCATGCCACTCCCTTCTGGCTTGTAGAGTTTCTGCTGAGAAATCAGCTGTGGGAGTTCCCTTGTATGTTATGGGAGTTCCCTTGTATGTTATTTGTCATTTTTTCCTTGCTGCTTTCAATAGTTTTTCTTTGTCTTTAGTTTTTGCCAATTTGATTACTATGTGTCTTGGCGTGTTTCTTCTTGAGTTTATCCTGTATGGGATTCGCTGCACTTCCTGGACTTGGGTGGCTATTTCCTTTCCCATGTTAGGGAAGTTTTCGACTATAATCTCTTCAAATATTTTCTCGGGTACTTTCTCTCTCTCTTTTCCTTCTGGGACCCCTATAATGCGAATGTTGTTGCATTTAATGTTGTCCCTGAGGTCTCTTAGGCTGTCTTCATTTCTTTTCATTCTTTTTTCTTTATTCTGCTCTGTGGCAGTGAATTCCACTGTTCTGTCTTCCAGGTCACTTATCCTTTCTTCTGCCTCAGTTATTCTGCTGTTGATTCCTTCTAGTGTATTTTTCATTTCTTTTATTGTATTGTTCATCTCTGTTTGTTCTTTAATTCTTCTACGTCTTTTTAAAACGTTTCTTGCATCTTCTCTATCTTTGCCTCCATTCTTTTTCTGAGGTCCTGGATCATCTTCACTATCATTATTCTGAATTCTTTTTCTGGAAGGTTGCCTATCTTGCTTATCTCCACTTCATTTAGTTGTTTTTCTGGGGTTTTATCTTGTTCCTTCATCTGGTACATAGCCTTCTGCCTTTTCATCTTGTCTGTCTTTCTGTGAATGTGATTTTTGTTCCACAGGCTGCAGGACTCTAGTTCTTCCTGCTTCTGCTGTCTGCCTCCTGGTGGATGAGGCTATCTAAGAGGATTGTGCGAGTTTCCTGATGGGAGGGACTGGTGGTGGATAGAGCTGGCTGTTGTTCTGGTGGGGAGAGCTCAGTAAAACTTTAATCTGCTTGTCTGCTTATGGATGGGGCTGTTTTCCCTCCCTGTTGGTTGTTTGGCCTGAGGTGACCCAACACAATCCTACCTGGGCCCTTTGGTGGGGTAATGGCGGACTCTGGGAGGGCTCAAGCCAAGGAGTACTTCCCAGAACTTCTGCTGCCAGTGTCCTTTGTCCTTGTCCTCATGGTGAGACACAACCACCCCCCGCCTCTGCAGGAGACCCTCCCAACACCAGCAGGTAGGTCTTGTTCAGTCTCCTATGGGGTCACTGCTCCTTCCCATGGGTCCCAGTGCACACACTGCTTTGTGTGTGTGCCCTCCGAGAGTGGAGTCTCTGTTTCCTCCAGTACTGTCAAAGTTCTGCAATCAAATCCCGCTAGTCTTCAAAGTCTGATTCTCTTGGAATTCCTCCTCCCATTGCTGGACTCTCAGGTTGGGAAGCCTGACGTGGGGCTCAGAACCTTCACTCCAGAGGGTAGACTTCTGTGGTATAAGTGTTCTCCAATTTGTGGGTCACCCACCCAGCATTTATGGGATTTGATTTTGTTGTGATTGTGCCCCTCATCCTGTCTCATTGTGGCTTCTCCTTTGTCTTTGGATGTGGGGTATCTTTTTTGGTGAGTTCCAGTGTTTTCCTGTCGATGATTGTTTAGCAGTTAGTTGTGATTCAGGTGCTCTCGCAAGAGGGAGTCCTAGTATAACTTTTGATTCCCACCCCCAGATTTAAGTACTAAGAGCCTACTGTTGACTGGAAGCCTCACCGATAATAATTAACTGTCAGTTAACACATACTTTGTATGTTACATGTATCATATACTGTATTCTTACAATGAAATAAGTTAGAGAAAAGAAAATGGTAAGGAAATCATAAGGAAGAGAAAATACATTTATAGTACTATACTGTATTTGTTATATTCATGCATTCTTTTTTTTTTAAGATTCCACATGCAAGTGAAAATAAACAGTATTTGTCTTTCTCTGTCTGACTTATTTTGCTAAGCATAATACCCTTCAGGTCCATCTATGCTGTTGCAGATGGCAAAATTTCATTTTATGGCTGGGTAATATTCCATTGTATATATCTACCACATCTTATTTATCCACTCATCTGTTGATGGACACTTAGGTTGCTTCCATATCTTGGCTGTTGTAAATAATGCTGCTGTGAACATTGGGGTGCACGTAAATCTTGAATTGGTGTTTTCATTTTCTTTAGAGATATACCCAGGAGTGCAATTGCTGGTCATATGGTCATTCTATTTTTAGATTTTTGAGGAAACTCCATACTGTTTTCCATAGTGGCTACACCAATTTACCTTCCCACCAACAGTGTACTAGGGTTCCCTTTTCTCCACATCCTCACTAACACTTATATTTGTTGCCTTTTTGACAATAGCCATTTTGACAGGTTTGAAATGGTATCTCATTGTTTTTTTAAAAAAAATTATTTATTTTAATTAATTTTTTTTTGGCTGTATTGGGTCTTCGTTGCTGTGTGCTGGCTTCTCATTGCAGTGGCTTCTCATTGCAGAGCGTGGGCTCTAGGTGCGCAGGCTTCAGTACTTGTGGTGTGCGGGCTCAGTAGTTGTGGCTCTTGGGCTTAGTTGCTCCACAGCATGTGGAATCTTCCCAGACCAGGGCTTGAACCCGTGTCCCCTGCATTGGCAGGTGGATTCTTAACCACTGAGCCACCAGGCAAGTCCTTCTCATTGTGGTTTGGATTTGCATTTTCCTGATGATTAGCGATGTTGAACATCTTTTTATGTGCCAATTGGCCATAAAACTCCTAGAAGAAAACATAGACAGTACACTCTGACATAAGTCTTAGCAGTATTGTTTTTTGCATCTGTCTTCTCAGGCAAGGGAAAGAAAATAAAAAATAAACAAATGGGACCTAATTAAACTTAAGAGCTTTTTTGCCCAGCACAGGAAACCACTGACAAAATGAAGACATCCTACTGAATGGGAGAAAATATTTGGAAAGCATATGTATGATAAAGGGTTAATACCCAAAATATATAAACAGCTCATACAACTCAATATCAAAAAAACAAACAACCTGATTAAAAAATGGGCAGAAGACCCGAATAGCCATTTTTCCAAAAAAGACATACAGATAGTATTTATCGATACTGTAAGTTTACATCATCTGTTTACAAGATGAATTGTCTGTCAGTTTGTAACATCAGTATTGTCTTATATGGTACAAAACACTGTAGATGTTATATGTATCACTAACACTAGACATCACAAATGAAAAGATAATGTGATAACTCTTAAACTCTCCCTTCAAGTGTTTCATAAATTTAGGATTTAAAAGTATATCTTAAAAAAAAGATAATGTGAAAAAGAAATTCATATTTATTTACAGGTATAACGATCCATGCATTGATAACAAAGAAGCAACAATATGATTGCTCCATAGTAGACTACCCTATACACTAGTGAATAAATTCTCACAAAATTTTTATGACATACGGTATTACAGTCATATAATACTGTTACATGTAAGAAAAAAAAGCCGCTTACCTGTGATGATAGGCTGATATATGGTTTCTCCAAATACAAGAGAGAGAGGCATACGGTATGGTAATATAATTCTTTGAAAGCAAAGTTATGAAATAGTAAAAAAAGTAACACAGTAGTAGTTTTATATTAAATATCACTCATCTTATGCCTATGTAAGGATAGGCTATTCACTTGGAGTCTTGCACAGGATGTTCTATACAGTGAATACTTAGATGATGATGATGACACAAAAATGTCTCATACAGTTCTTGCTGTACAGTTATGTGATTTTCACATGAAGACACATACAACAGATAAGCTTATTAACTGGGTGATGATTATTTACTATTCATTAGGTATAAGTGGATCATCATAAAGGCTGAGTAGGCTGAGGGGGAGGAGGGAGAGGAAGGGTTGGTCTTGCTGTCTCAGGGGTGACAAGAGGTGGAAGGGGAGGAGGAGGTGGAAGGGGAGGGAGGAGAGGCAGGCACACTTGGTGAACTTTACAGAATACATCATAATTTCTGACTTTTTTGCTTTTTCATTTGTCTACAAATGTTTCTATGATACATGGTACCAATCATTCTTCCACCATTTGCTTTAGTTTCAGTGTCTGTATCATAGAAGGGTGCATGCCGTAAAAGAAGTCAAAAGCAGTCTTGAAGAATTGGAACCCTCTGCCAGATTGTCTAATGTCAATTTGTTTTCTGACACTGCTTCTTCCTGTATCTTCTTCCTCTTGTCTGGCACTGGTTAGGAATACCCATCTCCATCAAGTTGTGTTCTTTCTTCTGGTGTGGTGTCTGTTAGCTTTTGAAGTTCTCCTAGATCCATGTCTTGAACCCTTCAGCCTCCCCCTTTTGTGTCATATCCACAGTATCTTTCATGATTTCCTTGATTGGCTCTTCAGCAATTCCTATGAAGTCATGTACAGCATCTGGACATATTTGCGTCTGGCAGGAATTGATTGTTTCAGTCTTGACAGCTTTCACAGCTTTTTCTGTAACAACGATGGCATATTCAATGGTGTAATCCTTCCAGACTTTCATGACATTCTCTCGATTAGGGTTCTCTTGCATAATGTGACAGTCCTTTCCATAAGGTACTGTGTGTAATTAGCCTTAAAGGTCCTTATGATCTCCTGATGTAGAGGCTGAATTAGAGACGTTGTGTTTGGGGGCAAGTAAACCACTTTGATGCCTTCAGTGTTGAACTCATAGAGTTCTGGGTGGCCAGGGGCGTTGTCCAATATCAAAAGAACTTTAAAAGGCAGTCCCTTACTGGCAAGATATTTTCAGGGACAAAGCATCGATGGAACTGGTCCAGAAAAGGGGTTCTCGTCCAGACCTTCTTCTTGTACAGCCAGAAGACTGGCAGCTGGTGTTTAGCTTTCCCTTCAAGGCTCATTCATGGGTTAGCAGCTTTTTATAAATAAGGGCAGTCCTGATGGTAAACCCGACTGCGTTTCCACACAACAATAGAGTTAGCTTGTCCCTTCCTGCCTTAAATCCTGGTGCTCACTTTTCTTCCTTACTAATAAGTGTTCTTTGTGGCATTTTGCCTCCAGAATAGGGTACTTTCGTCTGTGTTAAAAACCTGTTAAGGCAGATATCTGATTTTCTCCTCACTGATTTTCTTAATGGTGTCGGGGAATTCATGTGCTGCATCTTGGTCAGCAGAAGCTGCTTGTCCTGTTATCTTGACATTTTTTAAGCCAAACCTTTTTCTGAAATTACTAAACCATCCCTTGCTGGTATTAAATTCTCCAGTTTTAGATCCTTTACCTTCCTTTTGCTTTAAGTTTTCATATAATGATTTTGCTTTTCCTCGAATCATATTAGAGTCTATATGCCTTTCTTATAGCAATCCTGTACCTACCTAAAAACTGCATTTTCAGTGTGAGATAAAAAGGTGTATCTCAAAAAGTGCAAGGTTTTTGCACCTGCTGGATTATTAGTGGCAGCAACAGCTTCACGAATTTTTCTTTCTTTCTTTCTTTTTTTTTTTTACAATGTTCCTTACACTGAATTCATTTGTCTTGGACTGGTGGACAACCACAGTGTCCGACCTCAATCTATGGAACATATTAAGGAATTCGACTTTTTCTTGTCATGTCATGACTTTTCTCTGCTTCTTGGGAGCACTTCCAGCATCACTAGTGGCACTTTGTATGGGTCCCGTGGTGTTATGCAAGGTTTACGACCCTAAACATGATGAAAAATACATGAGAACAGTGAGAGATCACTTTCTACTTCAAAACGCAATTTACTGGAGATATGAACTGCTCCCGTGGAGATGATTAGCGTCACAGGGCATTTTAAGCAGGTATTGGCAACACTTGAGCTCACTGTAATGGCAACAGGAAGTGGCTACCAAATTACTACAGTAGTACATTGTATACACAGTTAATTCTATGCAGTTTTTTTTTTTTTTTTTTTTTTGGCGGTACGCGGGCCTCTCACTGTTGTGGCCTCTCCCGTTGCGGAGCACAGGCTCCGGACGCGCAGGCTCAGTGGCCATGGCTCACGGGCCCAGCCGCTCCGCGGCATGTGGGATCCTCCCGGACCAGGGCACAAACCCGTGTCCCCTGCATCGGCAGGCTGACTGTCAACCACTGCACCATCAGGGAAGCCCTAAGCAGTTTTAATACTGCATTTTTATGTTTGTTTACCTTTTTCTCAACTGCAACTGGTCCCATGTACAGTCTGTAAGAGTTTGTGTGTAAGTTTTGACCAATTTTAACTTTTTATAATAGATTTGTATATATTTTATGGTAGTGAATGATAAAATAGACTAGTCTCTACATATAGTTTATGCATTCAGGACATGCATAACTTTTTCTTAATTTTTTTTGATAGTTCTAGGCTACATTGTTTGTCTGCTAGTTTTTTTTCAAATTGTTGCAAATCTCCAAAAAAATTTCCACTATGTTTATTGAAAAAAATCCGTGTGTAAGTGGACCCACGCAGTTCAAACCTATGTTGTTCAAGGGTCAACTGTGATATAGATCATGTGGGCATCAATCAGTTCTTCTCAGTTAATCCTAAAACTGTAACTTTCTGAGAAGAGTGGAAACTTGCCTTGAGTTGCAGTTTATAAGACTAGACTTATAAAAGTCGTTGAAAGATGCCTGTTACATAGCATGCACTTACATTGTTTGAATTGATTTGAAGTCGTCACACAGAAAGGAGTACAAATTAATAGAAGATTCCGTTAGTTCAGGTTCTCTGAGAAGAGAAGGAGATGCCAGGAAGGGACTAGATGTGCAGGCATTATAATGCCAGGGTTGATGAGGGGGGTGGGGCACCTGGAAAGGATAAAGGGAAGGCAAGAGGAGTTGAGGTGAGCCTTCAGACTGTGATGCAGATCTGACCTCTGTGGAAAGCAGAGAAGGAAAGAGGAATCGGGAAGGAAGAGCCTAAGCCCACAGGGTGCAATTCTGAGAAGGTCTCGGCCGGGCCCATGTGATGGGGAGGCCTTGGGCAAAGGTTGCCAGCTGGAGGAGTCCTGTGTCTTCTCGTGGGATTGGCCTGGCTCCGTACCCCCACTGTGCTCACTGATGTGCTGGAAGCATCCTGGGGGAAGTGTGAAATGTGCAGCAGCTAGAGGCTGGAGGCTGTCCTGGACGCTGCTGCTCTTGAAGATATGAGATATGAGCTGTGCACCTCCATGGCTGGCACTGTCCATTTCTGGTGCTGCACAGATCTGCTTCTCCACATGTGTTTATAGGCCTTTCTTCCTGGGGCAAAATCTAGGAGATGGAAATTTCTAGGAAGAATACGTTCTCTGTTGCTGTAGCTGATCTCATGGATGCAACTGGTGCTGATTCTTTCCCTTCTCCACTCTCCATTGTAGATTCTCCCACCCTCAGCTGTCACGTTGGCACACTTTGGGTGTATTACCTAGAAGTGTGACCCAAAAGTTCATTTTGAGAATCTGGACCCTTGATAATCGTGCGTTTCTCAGGTGTGATGTTTGTGCACATGCCCATTCACGGTACAGTGGGGCAAGGGAGTACAAGAGGTGTGTGGGTATTCATTCCTTCCTGCCCCCGGGGGCTGAGAGCAGCCCTGCCTCGTCCTGCTGGTCAGGATCAGTTACCCCTGCTATGACAGGGGTTCCTGTTCTTGCCTGTCGGTCCCTGCTATGACTCCTGGCAAGAGTACTTACTTCTCTTTGGGGGACAGAACTTCTAACTGCAGAGCCCAGGGTTGTAGGGATGGGAAGCACAAAGTCCCCCAGTGGGTCACTGGGAGGGATGGTAAGAAGGGCTACTCCTACTTCCACCCCTTGGTCCCAGGACGTGTATTCATGTGTGTATTGGACCCAGCACTGTATAAAGCCCTCTGATTTAATTCATACACTATTCCATTGTCCTGTATGTCTACCTTGTCTCCAGTACCATTTCGATTACAGTAGGTTTATAATAAATCTTGAATTCAGATAATGACCCCTAACTTCTTTTTTTTTCCAAAATTGTTTTGGCTATTCTAGTTCTTTTGCCTTTTCATATAAATTTTAGAATCAACTTGTTTATTTCTATAAAAATTTCTTTTGAGATTTGGAATGAAATTGTGTAGAATCCATAGATCAGCTTGAGGAGATTTGATCACAAAATTGAGCCTTCCAAATCATCATGGTGTATCTCTCAGTTAATTTAGGTTTTAAATCTCTCAGCAGTGTTTGTAGCTTTAAGTATAAAGATTCTGCACAAGTTTTGGAGATTTAGATCTAAGTAGTTCATGTTTTTGGTGCTATTGTAAATGGTGGTAGTTTTCCCTATAGATCTTGTGCATTTCTTTTATTTTTTTGTCATAGGTATTTAATATATTTTGTTGTAAATGGAATTTATTTTCTAAATAGTTATTGCTGATCTGAAGTAGGAATGTCTTTCAGATCAGATCATATCTCTCCCCTTCTTAAAAATACTCATTTGATTCTTTACTCATAGAGGAATCTTTATTCATACAGAATACGGAATGATTCTGAGCTTGTAGTTCAGAGTTCCTTAGTTTATCAAGTAACTTTTTCCAGCTTCGTCTATCATTGTCCTTCCCTCAAATACTTTTAGTTCCTGATACACCTTTAAGCAGTATCGTGAGATGTAATCATTGGCAGTTTTTCAGCACTTAAGTGATACAGTACTATATACCACTATTGGGCTCGAAAAATATGTTGAATGGGTTTACAGAGCATAGTGAAACCCAGAAAAATACTATAAATTTGCCTAACCCATGGGTTTCTGGGAAACAGTGGTCTCAGAGAGATTGGCTCCTATAATAATCACTACTGAATTGCTTTTTTTAATACAAAGGCTTTAGGCTACTAAGGCAAAGAGGCAGGGTGGTAAAAGCTGTAGATGCTGCAAATTTCTACAGATGCTAAAGGAACAATTTTAGTATATATTGTGAAAAGGACTTTAAGTCATTCCGTCCTCTGTCATTAATGAGTGAAATTTATTAAGATTTATAAACTTGTTTTCCTTGGGGTTTAGAGGCCCTAGAATATTTTTATTGATTGATTAGGTAATGAATTCTGGTTTGTTTCAAGTACATTCATCAAAGGATAGTAGCTTTGGTATGGATTATTATTATTTTTTACATTTTTTTGTGGTACGCGGGCCTCTCACCGCCGCAGCCTCTCCTGTTGCGGAGCACAGGCTCCGGACTCCCAGGCCCAGCGGCCATGTCCCACGGGCCCAGCTGCCCTCCCGGACCGGGGCACGAACCTGTGTCCCCTGCATCGGCAGGTGGACTCCCAACCACTGCGCCACCAGGGAAGCCGGGTATGGATTATTTTTTAATTGCTTTTTTCCAACCAGTATTTGGCAACAGAGGTGGCAGTAGGAGACCTGGGTTGTTTTATTGAACGATTAGCTGTGGCCAGTTCCTTTTCTACCCTCAGATTTTTCAGTGTGCAAATGTGGAGTTTGTGCTAGATCATTCTAAGGGAACTTTATAATTTTGGAATTCATGATCATGTTGGGATTAAATTTATAGTTGGTGTTTATTTATTTATTTTTTGGCCATGCCTTGCAGCCTGCAGGATCCCAGCTGCCCAGTTAGGGGAGCGAACCCGGGCCCTTGGCAACGAAAGCAAGAAGTTCCAACCACTGGACCGCTGGGGAATTCCCTATAGTTTTTTTTTTTTTTTTAACATCTTTATTGGAGTATAATTGCTTTACAATGGTATGTTAGTTTCAGCTTCACAACAAAATGAATCAGTTATATATATACATATATTCCCATATCTTTTCCCGCTTGCGTCTCCCTCCCTCCCACCCTTCCTATCCCACCCCTCCAGGCGGTCACAAAGCACCGAGCTGATCTCCCTGTGCTATGCGGCTGCTTCCCACTAGCTATCTACCTTACGTTTGGTAGTGTATATATGTCCATGCCTCTTTATCGCTTTGTCACCGTTTACCCTTCCCCCTCCCCATAGTCTCAAATCCATTCTCTAGTAAGTCTGTGTCTTTATTCCTGTTTCACCCCTAGGTTTTTCATGACATTTTTTTTTTTTAAATTCCATATATATGTGTTAGCATACGGTATTTGTCTCTCTCTTTCTGACTTACTTCACTCTGTATGACAGACTCTAGGTCTACCCACCTCATTACAAATAGCTCAATTTCGTCTCTTTTTATGGCTGAGTAATATTCCATTGTATATATGTGCCACATCTTCTTTATCCATTCATCCGATGATGGACACTTAGGTTGTTTCCATCTCTGGGCTATTGTAAATAGAGCTGCAATGAACATTTTGGTACATGACTCTTTTTGAATTTCGGTTTTCTCAGGGTATATGCCCAGTAGTGGGATTGCTGGGTCATATGGTAGTTCTATTTGTAGCTTTTTAAGGAACCTCCATACTGTTCTCCACAGTGGCTGTATCAATTTACATTCCCACCAACAGTGTAAGAGGGTTCCCTTTTCTCCACACCCTCTCCAGCATTTATTGTTTCTAGATTTTTTGATGATGGCCATTCTGACTGGTGTGAGATGATATCTCATTGTAGTTTTGATTTGCATTTCTCTAATGATTAGTGATGTTGAGCATTCTTTCATGTGTTTGTTGGCACTCTGTATATCTTCTTTGGAGAAATGTCTGTTTAGGTCTTCTGCCCATTTTTGGATTGGGTTGTTTGTTTTTCTGTTATTAAGCTGCATGAGCTGCTTATAAATTTTGGAGATTAATCCTTTGTCAGTTGCTTCATTTGCAAATATTTTCTCCCATTCTAAGGGTTGTCTTTTGGTCTTCTTTATGGTTTCCTTTGCTGCGCAAAAGCTTTTAAGTTTCATTAGGTCCCATTTGTTTACTTTTGTTTTTATTTCCATTTCTCTAGGAGGTGGGTCAAAAAGGACCTTGCTGTGATTTATGTCATAGAGTGTTCTGCCTATGTTTTCCTCTAAGAGTTTGATAGTTTCTGGCCTTACATTTAGGTCTTTAATCCATTTTGAGCTTATTTTTGTGTATGGTGTTAGGGAGTGATCTAATCTCATACTTTTACATGTAGCTGTCCAGTTTTCCCAGCACCACTTAATGAATAGGCTCTCCTTTCTCCACTGTACATTTCTGCCTCCTTTGTCAAAGATAAGGTGACCATATGTGCGTGGGTTTATCTCTGGGCTTTCTATCCTGTTCCATTGATCTATCTTTCTGTTTTTGTGCCAGTACCATACCGTCTTGATAACTGTAGCTTTGTAGTATAGTCTGAAGTCAGGGAGCCTGATTCCTCCAGTTCCTTCTTTCGTTCTCAAGATTGCTTTGGCTATTCGGGGTCTTTTGTGTTTCCATACAAATTGCAAAATTTTTTGTTCTAGTTCTGTGAAAAATGCCAGTGGTAGTTTGATAGGGATTGCACTGAATCTATAGATTGCTTTGGGTAGTAGAGTCATTTTCACAATGTTGATTCTTCCAATCCAAGAACATGGTATATCTCTCCATCTATTTGTATCATCTTTAATTTCTTTCATCAGTGTCTTATAATTTTCTGCATACAGATCTTTTGTCTCCTTAGGTAGGTTTATTCCTAGATATTTTACTCTTTTTGTTGCAATGGTAAATGGGAGTGTTTTCTTGATTTCACTTTCAGATTTTTCATCATTAGTATATAGGAATGCCAGAGATTTCTGTGCATTAATTTTGTATCCTGCCACTTTACCAAATTCATTGATTAGCTCTAGTAGTTTTCTGGTAGCATCTTTAGGGTTCTCTATGTATAGGATCATGTCATCTGCAAACAGTGACAGCTTTACTTCTTCTTTTCCGATTTGGATTCCTTTTATTTCCTTTTCTTCTCTGATTGCTGTGGCTAAAACTTCCAAAACTATGTTGAATAAGAGTGGTGAGAGTGGGCACCCTTGTCTTGTTCCTGATCTTAGTGGAAATGCTTTCAGTTTTTCACCATTGAGGATGATGTTTGCTGTGGGCTTGTCATATATGGCCTTTATTATGTTGAGGAAAGTTCCCTCTATGCCTACTTTCTGCAGGGTTTTTATCATAAATGGGTGTTGAATTTTGTCAAAAGCTTTCTCTGCATCTATTGAGATGATCATATGGTTTTTCTCCTTCAGTTTGTTAATATGGTTTATCACATTGATAGATTTGCGTATATTGAAGAATCCTTGCATTCCTGGAATAAACCCCACTTGATCATGGTGTATGATCCTTTTAATGTGCTGTTGGATTCTGTTTGCTAGTATTTTGTTGAGGATTTTTGCATCTATGTTCATCAGTGATATTGGCCTGTAGTTTTCTTTCTTTGTGACATCCTTGTCTGGTTTTGGTATCAAGGTGATGGTGGCCTCGTAGAAGGAGTTTGGGAGTGTTCCTCCCTCTGCTATATTTTGGAACAGTTTGAGAAGGATAGCTGTTAGCTCTTCTCTAAATGTTTGATAGAATTCGCCTGTGAAGCCATCTGGTCCTGGGCTTTTCTTTGTTGGAAGATTTTTAATCACAGTTTCAATTTCAGTGCTTGTGATTGGTCTGTTCATATTTTCTATTTCTTCCTGATTCAGTCTTGGCAGGTTGTGCATTTCTAAGAATTTGTCCATTTCTTCCAGATTGTCCATTTTATTGGCATAGAGTTGCTTGTAGTAATCTCTCATGATCTCTTTTATTTCTGCAGTGTCAGTTGTTACCTCTCCTTTTTCATTTCTAATTCTATTGATTTGAGTCTTCTCCCTTTTTTTCTTGATCAGTCTGGCTAGTGGTTTATCTATTTTGTTTATCTTCTCAAAGAACCAGCTTTTAGTTTTATTGATCTTTGCTATTGTTTCCTTTATTTCTTTTTCATTTATTTCTGATCTGATTTTTATGATTTCTTTCCTCCTGCTAGCTTTGGGGTTTTTTTGTTCTTCTTTCTCTAATTGCTTGAGGTGCAAGGTTAGGTTGTTTACTCGAGATGTTTCCTGCTTCTTAAGGTGGGCTTGTATTGCTATAAACTTCCCCCTCAGAACTGCTTTTGCTGCATCCCACAGGTTTTGGGTCCTTGTGTCTCCATTGTCATTTGTTTCTAGGTATTTTTTGATTTCCTCTTCGATTTCTTCAGTGATCACTTCATTATTAAGTAGTGTATTGTTTAGCCTCCATGTGTTTGTATTTTTTACAGATCTTTTCCTGTAATTGATATCTAGTCTCATGGCGTTGTGGTCAGAAAAGATACTTGATACAATTTCAATTTTCTTAAATTTACCAAGGCTTGATTTGTGACCCAAGATATGATCTATCCTGGAGAATGTTCCATGAGCACTTGAGAAAAATGTGTATTCTGTTGTTTTTGGATGGAATGTCCTATAAATATCAATTAACTCCATCTCGTTTAATGTATCATTTAAAGCTTGTGTTTCCTTATTTATTTTGATTTTGGATGATCTGTCCATTGGTGAAAGTGGGGTGTTAAAGTCCCCTACTATGAATGTGTTACTGTCGATTTCCCCTTTTATGGTTGTCAGTATTTGCCTTATGTATTGAGGTGCACCTATGTTGGGTGCATAAATATTTACAATTGTTATATCTTCCTCTTGGATCGATCCCTTGATCATTATGTAGTGTCCTTCTTTGTCTCTTCTAATAGTCTTTGTTTTAAAGTCTATTTTGTCTGATATGAGAATTGCTACTCCAGCTTTCTTTTGGTTTCCATTTGCATGAAATACCTTTTTCCATCCCCTTACTTTCAGTCTGTATGTGTCTCTAGGTCTGAAGTGGGTCTCTTGTAGACAGCAAATATGTGGGTCTTGTTTTTGTATCCATTCAGCCAATCTGTGTCTTTTGGTGGGAGCATTTAGTCCATTTACATTTAAGGTAATTATCGATATGTGTGTTCCTATTCCCATTTTCTTAATTGTTTTGGGTTCGTTATTGTAGGTCCTTTCCTTCTTTTGTGTTTCTTGCCTAGAGAAGTTCCTTTAGCAGTTGTTGTAGAGCTGGTTTGGTGGTGCTGAACTCTCTCAGCTTTTGCTTGTCTGTAAAGGTTTTAATTTCTCCATCAAATCTGAATGAGATCCTTGCTGGGTAGAGTAATCTTGGTTGCAGGTTTTTCTCCTTCAACACTTTCAATATGTCCTGCCACTCCCTTCTGGCTTGCAGAGTTTCTGCTGAAAGATCAGCTGTTAACCTTATGGGGATTCCCTTGTGTGTTATTTGTTGTTTTTCCCTTGCTGCTTTTAATATGTTTTCTTTGTATTTAATTTTTGACAGTTTGATTAATATGTGTCTTGGCGTATTTCTCCTTGGATTTATCCTGTATGGGACTCTCTGTGCTTCCTGGACTTGATTAACTATTTCCTTTCCCATATTAGGGAAGTTTTCAACTATAATCTCTTCAAATATTTTCTCAGTCCCTTTCTTTTTCTCTTCTTCTTCTGGAACCCCTATAATTCGAATGTTGGTGCGTTTAATGTTGTCCCAGAGGTCTCTGAGACTGTCCTCAGTTCTTTTCATTCTTTTTTCTTTATTCTGCTCTGCAGTAGTTATTTCCACTATTTTATCTTCCAGGTCACTTATCCGTTCTTCTGCCTCAGTTATTCTGCTATTGAGCCCATCTAGAGTACTTTTAATTTCATTTATTGTGTTGTTCATCGTTGCTTGTTTCATCTTTAGTTCTTCCAGGTCCTTGTTAACTGATTCTTGCATTTTGTCCATTCTATTGTCCATTCTATCTCCAAGATTTTGGATCAACCTTACTATCATTATTCTGAATTCTTTTTCAGGTAGACTGCCTATTTCCTCTTCATTTGTTAGGTCTGGTGGGTTTTTATCTTGCTCCTTCATCTGCTGTGTGTTTTTCTGTCTTTTCATTTTGCTTATCTTACTGTGTTTGGGGTCTCCTTTTTTGCAGGCTGAAGGTTCGTAGTTCCTGTTGTTTTTTGTGTCTGTCCCCAGTGGCTAAGGTTGGTTCAGTGGGTTGTGTAGGCTTCCTGGTGGAGGGTACTAGTGCCTGTGTTCTGGTGGATGAGGCTGGATCTTGTCTTTCTGGTGGGCAGGTCCACGTCTGGTGGTGTGTTTTGGGGTGTCTATAGACTTATTATGATTTTGGGCAGCCTCTCTGCTAATGGGTGGGGTTGTGTTCCTGTCTTGCTAGTTGTTTGGCATAGGATGTCCAGCACTGTAGCTTGCTGGTCGTTGAGTGAAGCTGGGTGCTGGCGTTGAGATGGAGATCTCTCGGAAATTTTTGCTGTTTGATATTATGTGCAGCTGGGAGGCCTCTTGTGGACCAGTGTCCTTAAGTTGGCTCTCCCACCTCAGAGGCACAGCACTGACTCCTGGCTGCAGCACCAAGAGCCTTTCATCCACAGGGCTCCTTAATTTAGGATGATTAGTTGTCTATTCAGGTATTCCACAGATGCAGGGTATATCAAGTTGATTGTGGAGCTTTAATCCGCTGCTTCTGAGGCTGCTGGGAGAGATTTCCCTTTCTCTTCTTTGTTCTCACAGTTCCCAGGGGCTCAGCTTTGGATTTGGCCCCGCCTGTGCGTGTAGGTCGCCGGAGGGCGTCTGT
Organism: Pseudorca crassidens; assembly: GCF_039906515.1. Lineage (NCBI taxonomy): Eukaryota > Metazoa > Chordata > Mammalia > Artiodactyla > Delphinidae > Pseudorca > Pseudorca crassidens. The sequence continues at coordinate 47,821,289 of NC_090298.1, read as the reverse complement.
TCTTTGCTCAGACAGGACGGGGTTAAAGGAGCCGCTGATTCGGAGGCTCTGGCTCACCCAGGCCGGGGGGGTAGGGAGGGTCACGGAGTGCAGGGCGGGCCTGCAGCGGCAGAGGCCGGCGTGACGTTGCAGCCTGAGGCGCGCCGTGCGTTCTCCCGGGGAAGTTGTCCCTGGATCCCGGGACCCTGGCAGTGGCGGGCTGCACAGGCTCCCCGGAAGGGCGTGTGGCTAGTGACCTGTGTTCGCACACAGGCCTCCCGGCGGTGGCAGCAGCGGCCTTAGCGTCCCATGTCCGTCTCTGGGCTCCGCACTCCCAGCCGCGGCTCGCGCCCGTCCCCGGAGCTCTCTCAAGCAGCGTTCTTAATCCCCTCTCCTCGTGCACCAGGAAACAAAGAGGGACGTAAAAGTCTCTTGCCTCTTCGGCAGGTCCAGACCCCTCCCCGGACTCTCTCCCGGCCAGCCGCGGCGCACCAACGCCCTGCAGGCTGTGTTCACGCCGCCAACCCCAGTCCTCTCCCGGCGCTCTGACAAAAGCCGGAGCCTCAGCTCCCAGTCCCGCCCGCCCCAGCGGGCGAGCAGACAAGCCTCTCGGCTGGTGAGTGCCGGTCGGCCCGATCCTCTGCGCTGGAATCTGTCCGCTTTGCCCTCCGCACCCCTGTTGCTGTGCTCTCCTCCGCGGCTCCCAAGCTCCCCCACTCCGCCTCCCGAAGTCTCCACCCGCGAAGGGGCTTCCTAGTGTGTGGACACTTTTCCTCCTTCACAGCTCTCTCCCGCTGGTGCAGGACCCGTCCCTATCCTTTTGTCTCTGTTTAGTTTTTTCTTTTGCCCTAACCAGGTACGTGGGGGGTTCCTTGCCTTTTGGGAGGTCTGAGGTCTTCTGCCAGCGTTCAGTAGGTGCTCCGTAGGAGTTGTTCCACGCGTAGATGTATTTCTGGTGTATCTGTGGAGAGGAAGGTGATCTCCGCGTCTTACTCTTCCGCCATCTTCCCGGAAACTCCCTATAGTTTTTAAAGACAAATGTTGCCCAGTAGAGAGAGCTCTGCTCTATTTGAATGTCCTCAATCTTGAGAAATACATTTTTCATGCAAGAGTGTATAAACTATATTTGAACAATTTATATAGGAATAATAAAGCAAACACTTAACTACCCACAATTTATTTCTTCTCTAGAGAGATCATCAATGTCCTGACCTCATTTGTTAATGTGTTAATCATTTCCTTGCTTTTCTTTATTGTTTTTAACACTTAGATTTGTATCCTTAAACAATATACTATTTTTATTTGAAACATTTTTCTTTGTTTTGAAATTTATATTAAAGATATCAAAGAGTGTCTGTTCTCTGACTTATTCTTTTGTTGCTCATGATTTTTTGAGATCTCATCCATGTTGGTGTGTTTAATTATAGTCGTGGAATTTCCTCAGCTATATTATGTTCTATTATATTGATATAATCTCTGTAATCTGTCTCTTCTCCTGACAGTAGAGATTTGGGTTGCTTTGAGTTTTTTTCTATTATAAACAATGCTGCCATCAACATTTATGAACATGTATCCTTTGCACATGTGTGTTTCTTTAGGTTACCCAGAGTTACCGAGGAATGGAATTAGTATACAGGATATGGGTATGTTCATACATGCATGTTCAACTTTACTAGGTCATGCCAGCTGTTTTCTGTAGTGAATATGCAAATTTTTATTTCAGTAGTAGAAAATATTTGATATTGACTGACTCTACCTTTTGCCGATCTGTGAAATGATCTTTTATTGTGATGTTATTTTGAATTTCCTTGATTGCTAATGAGATTAAGTATCTTTTTTTTTAATTGAAGTATAGTTGATTTACAATATTGTGTTAGTATCAGGTGTACAACAAAATGACTTGGTTTCATATATTCTTTATTTTTTGATTCTTTTCCATTATAGGTTATTTCAAGGTATTGAATGTAGTTCCCTGTCCTATACAGTAAATCCCTGTTGTTTATTTTGTACATGATCGTGTGTATCTGTTAATCCCACACTCCTAATTTATCCTCCCCCACCCCGAGATTAAGTATCTTGTTATATGTTTATTCATCATTCCTGATTCCACACCTGGAAGTGCCTGCCTCATGTCTTTGTCTTCTCCATAGGATTTTTATTTCTTATAAATCCTTAGCAGTTTTTAAAAATATTCTGGATATTAATCCTTTGTCAATTATATAGATTACAAAATCTCACTTTTTTTTCACCTTATGGTGTCTTGATGAACAGAAAAGTTTTTAATTGTGATGTAAGTGAATGTATCAGGCTTTTTTTTTTATACTGTGTGGTTTTTATGTCTTGCTTAAAAAAATTCCTTTATTGCCCAAGGTCAGAGAGATATTTTCTTATATTGTGCCCTGAGTTTTATGGTTTCGCCCATGATTCTTATTCATAGTGTGATTTTGGGATTGTTCTGGTTTTCTACTGCTGAAAAACAATTTACCCCAAACTTTAGTGGCTGAAAGCAGCCATTTTATTTAGCTCATGGTTTTTGTGTCAAGAATTTAGAAAAAGCTCAGCTGGCAGTTTGCCGCTTACCCACAAGGCATTAGTTGGGCTAGAAAATTCACTTCCAAGATGGCTTCTTTCTCTGCTCACAATAGTGGTGTCTTTGTGCTTCCTGGCTCCCTTCTCTTTCTACATGAGCTTTTATCCTCTAGGGCATCTCCCATGGCTTGTGCTCCTTGCAGCATGATGGGCTTAGGGTAGTTGCTATTCTTATGGGGTTGTTGGCTTCTAAGAGGTATGTTCCAAGAATGAACATCCCAAGAGCAAGTATTTACAATAGGCAAGAAGAGGAAACTGCCAGGCAGCTAAGATCTATGCCTGAGTTGGCAAAGTGTCACTTCTGCTTATTCTATTTATTCAGAAGAATCACAGAGCTCACTCACGTTCAAAGGAGTAGAGAAATAATCTCCTCCTGTTGATAGGGAATGTTAAAGTCACATTGTGGAAGAGGCATAAAGAATGGGAGATATTGTCGTGGCCATCCTTGAAAAATACAATCCGACCACAATAACATTCGTTTGCAAACTATATTCACCCCCTTCCTCAAGACTCCCAGAATTCATCATGTTATGGCATCACATACCGGAATCAGTAGCCCATACATTGCACTTCTAAAATGCAGTTGAGGGACTTCCCTGGTGGTTCAGTGGTTAAGAATCCTCCTGCCAATGCAGGGGACACAGGTTCGAGCCCTGCTCCGGGAAGATCCCACATGCCGTGGAGCAACTAAGCCCATGCACCACAACTACTGAGCCTGCACTCTAGAGCCTGCAAGCTACAACTACTGAGCCCACACCCCACAACTACTGAAGCCCGCGCACCTAGAGCCTGTGCTCCGCAACAAAGAGAAGCCACTACAATGAGAAGCCTGCGCACTGCAATGAAGAGTAGCCCCCACTTGCTGCAACTAGAGAAAGCCCGCATGCAGCAACGAAGACCCAATGCAGCCAAAAATGAATAAATAAATAAGTTTAATAAATTAGGAGGAAGCCATTTGATACCTAAAAAAAAAAAAAGTAAATTAAAAAAAAATGCAGTTGAACATACGTCTGCCATTCCTCGATTAGGTCACAGTTCTGCTTCCTGGGAGTGATTCTGTGTGGTTCCTGCCTACACCCTTGTGCTCTTAGCTCTAATTTCTGAGTCATTCTGGCCCATGACTGCAGTGGAAAGCTTTCTCAGATGCTTCCTGCTTATAGAAGCTTGAGATTCTTGATTGTTCTTTTAATTTTGAATTGTTTCTTTTTTAGTCCAAGTGGCTGGTGATTCTGTTAGTACTATTATCTTTAAAATGCTGTGGCTTTTCTATGAATTTCATTGTGCTTTAATCCATTAGACAAAAGTCACACTCATAAATCTCTTTGAGATAGACTCTCCCCTGCCTTGGGCTGTTATAAGTCTGCTGTGGTACAACGCTCTTAAGATTCTTAAAGTACTGCTTTTATAAGGTATTACCTTAAATCTTCCTGAAGTTATAGCAAAAGTTTTATAGCCACACACTTGTGACTACTCTGAGACAGTAGTTTACTAGAAACATCTTGAATTTGATATTTGTTGTAAGACCATTTTTACTTTGAGAACCTTTTGCTGGGAGAGATTAAGGATGAGAAATAGCTTTGTTTTCTAATCATTCAAGTCATGATTCCTTGATATTGCCTCTAAATTCTGCTTAAAAACTAAAAAGTTCCTTCTTCAGTTTCTTTCTCTCTGTCTATATCTTTTTATCAAGGCTAAAAGAAACAAGTCGGCATTTTGAACATTCATCCTGGGAAACTCCTTAGATCCACCTTTTGTATCTTCCTTGTAACCGAAGGTGCCAGTTTTAACCGAACTTTATGCCACTACGTAACATGGGTCTTTCTCTGTCTTCCAATAACAGCTTCCTTGCTGTTCTTCCAGCCTCCGCTAACAAGTCTCTCTGAGCTCCTTCAGACCTCCACTCACTGCCTGGCCCTGATGCCACACACTTCTGTTCTGGTTATCTGTTGTTGTGTAACAAAGCTATGCCCAAACCTAGTGGCTTAAAACAATCATTGTAACTTTTACGTAATTTTGTGGGTTGGGAATTTGGAAGGACTTAGCTGGACATCAGCTGAGGCTGAGGAGTCCACCTCCATGGTAACTTCTTCATCCACAAGTCTGGAACTTTGGTGCTCCTTGACCTCAATTTCTTTCCACACAGGGTCTCATCTTCTAGGGCCTCTTCCTGTTGCTTAGGCATCTCACAGCATGCTGGGCTCAGGGTAGTCGCACTTCTTACATGATGACTGGTTTCCAAGAGGGAGCTTTGCAAGAATGAATGATACAAGGGCAAGAGTTCCAAGAGGCAGGAAGAAAGTTTCAGGCTAGTTAAAGGCTAGTGCCCAGAACTGCCACACTGTCACTTCTGCCATCTTCTATTTATCAAATCAGTTAGAGAGGGCTCACCCTAACTCGGATACACTCTACCTCTTGTTGGGGTAGTGGCAAGATCACATTGCAGAAGCACGTGTAGGTGGGAGGTAATGTTGCAAAACATCTTTGGAAGTGCACTCTGCCACAGGGATGCAGACTGTTCCCAAATGGATAACCAATTGGATCAGAATTCTTTATTGAACAGTCTGTACTTTTTCATTGATCTGTAATGTCTGTTCTGTCATAAATCAGGTTTGTAAAGATGTGTGTATTTGTTTTAGATTGCCTGTTTTTACTCGTGGTTTACAACTGGGGGCCATTCTGCAGGGGACAATATTTGGAGACATTTTTGGTTGTTACGCTTGGGAGAACATGCTGCTAGCATCTAGTGGATCTGCACAATGTGCAGAACTGCCTCCCATGACAAAGAATTATACAGCCCAAATGTCAATAATTCTGAGTTGAGGGCTTCCCTGGTGGCGCAGTGGTTGAGAATCTGCCTGCCAATGCAGGGGACGCGGGTTCGAGCCCTGGTCCGGGAAGATCCCACATGCCACGAAGCAACTAGGCCCGTGAGCCACAACTACTGAGCCTGCGCGTCTGGATCCTGTGCTCCGCAACAAGAGAGGCCACGATAGTGAGAGGCCTGTGCACCGCGATGAAGAGTGGCCCCGCTTGCCGCAACTAGAGAAAGCCCTTGCACAGAAACGAAGACCCAACACAGCCAAAAATAAATAAATAAAAATAAATAAAGAAATTCCCTTAAAAAAAAGGAAAAAAAAATTATGAGTTGAGAAATCATGGTCCGTGCCACCAGTATCATCCTACCGTATTATCTTAGTTAGCTTAATAGCTGGTACAGTAAGTCACCTCACTTTGCTTTTCTTCTTTAAGAATGTCTTGATTATATTTGGTCCCTTGCATTTCCGTATAAATTTTAGAATCAGTTTATCATGTGTCATGGAAAACTTTATATTTTGACTGGAATTTCGTTGTAACTATATATCTTCATGATGGAAATTGACATTTTATGATATTGAATCTTCTTATTCACTAACATGATATCTCTATCAATTTAGTTCTTTGATGCCTTTTAATAAAACTTTATAATTTTCTTATTAAAGGGCTTGCAAATCTTTTGTGCAAGATTTGCTCTCTTGGCCAGGTAGCTGCTGGGCTTTTAATAAGTTGTGTTCCTCTTTTGGGCCTTAATTCCCCTAAGTGAAAAATGTGACATTTGGAATAGAGATGACATGATTAAAATGTTAGAAAATGAAAACTGTCAATGTACAAAATACAGGTGGTCCTCTAGAGGGAGCTCTTCTGCATTTCATCTCAGGTCGGGTTGACAGTCGGCTGTGAAGATACCACCTCAGTACTGACAGCTGCAGATGTTATAGCACAGACCTCATCTTATCAGGGCAGAGGAAGAAAGTGACTCCCTAGTATCTCATCAATCACAGTTCTCCACATAAGAAATTCTGCTTTGGACTTTGGAAGATATTACTTGTTTCTGGGTATGGGAATACAAGAAATATATTTTGAACCTAGGAGGAAATTTATAGATCGTCCAATTTAATCCCTTCATTTAACAAGTAAAAAAGCTATGATTTACATAGAGATGCTTTCTCTTTCCAAAGGATAAACAGCTTGTGAGAGAGCCAAGGCTGGAACTCAGGTCCATACTTTTCACACTATAGTTGAAGGAATGGGGAAAAGAAGTAAGCAGTGGGTATTAGTGATGGGGTGGGGGTAGGGATTATGTTTAATTTTTAAAGAATTGAGAGGTGGGTTGTCTGTGAATTCCTGAAATTATATGCAATATTGTATATGTGAATGTGAGAGTGTATGTGTGTATGCGAGTGAGAGTGTATGTGTGTGCATACACATGCTATACTTTGGCTGGAAATAGGACTTTTGCTGTGATTGTTGGCTTCTAAGAAATAGGATTGGACTTGGGTAAGCCAGCCTTTATTTACAAAGTACAATAACTTTCACTGACTTTAGAGATGCATTTAATTTATAGTTTGGAATCATTTGGAAATAACTGCGTTGGTAACTTGAATACCAGAAATTTAAGCTGTCTTTCAGTTTATTTATCCTTAAGTTGATTTAATGATTTCAAGACCTCTTTTTTTTCTTACTGACTCAAAACTGACTTTTCAAGTAAAGTGCAGTTATTGGATGTTCTTTTCAGAGAAGATAAAGCTGAACTTCTCTCTGTTAGTCATCCTTTTTGAAGTCTATTGTGACTGTTTTTGAAAGGTTTCTCCATAGTTCTCTGATTTATGATTTATTATTCTTATTTATGATTCTTCTGATTCAGCTCAATACAAACTTGTGAACAGTAGACATTTTAAAATTCTTTATTTCTGCAGTTGCCTTATGAATAAGATCTTTATAGTTTATTTGGATTATTTTTTTGTGAATATCATGGACAAGATTTTAAGCCTTTATTTCGGCTTAAATAAATAAAAAATGAAGATAAAAAGTCATTACCTACTAATTTCTATGTCTACTTTTTAATTGATTTTATTTTATTTTTGGCTGCGTTGGGTCTTAGTTGCTGCACTCAGGATCTTTGCTGTGGCATGTGAGATCTTTCATTGCGGTGCGTGGGCTCTCAGCTGCGGTGTGCGGGCATCTCTCTAGTTGTGGTGTGTGGGGTCAGTAGTTGTGGTGTGTGGGGTCAGTAGTTGCAGTGCAGGGCTCTCTAGTTGTGGTGTGAGGGTTCTGTGGTTGCAGCATGCAGACTCTCTAGTTGTGACTTGTGTGCCTCAGTAGTTGTGGTGTGCGGGCTTAGTTGCCCCGCAGCATGTGGAATCTTAGTTCCCCGACCAGGGATCGAACTCACATCCCCTGCATTGGAAGGCAGATTCTTAACCACTGGACCACCAGGGAAGTCCCTATGTCAGCTTTAAGAACTAGAGTTCTTGGGCTTCCCTGGTGGCGCAGTGGTTGAGAGTCTGCCTGCCGATGCAGGGGACACGGCTTTGTGTCCCCGTCTGGGAAGGTCCCACATGCCGCGGAGCGGCTGGGCCCATGAGCCATGGCCGCTGAGCCTGCGCGTCCGGAGCCTGTGCTCCGCGACGGGAGAGGCCCCAATAGTGAGAGCCCTGTGTACCGCAAAAAAAAAAAAAAAAAAAAAAAAAAAGAACTAGAGTTCTTGCATTGCTTTTTCAGTGCAATGCAATATATCCTTCTCTAGCAAGCTAACAGAAAAAGATGCTCTGAGAAAAATATGTATTTAATTGCCTCTATTGTTCTTTAGACTTCCATGTATTCATCCAAGGAGTGATGATGTTGATTCCCAGGGGGAATAAAAACAGAAAGGAGTATAAAAGGGCAGAGTAAGGATATTGGGAAGCTTTATATCTCCTCCAAGATGGATTTTTAGACTGAAGCTTCAGTCTCATTGCGAGGTGTTGGATATTCAAGGAAAGGAGGATTAATCTTTATTAGAAATAGTTATGAAAATGAATTTTAGGCCAAATGATTTTTGTGCTAATGTTACTTTCCTCAACAAGTGTTACTGAAGATTTATCTGTCAATAATTTCCATTTGCGTACTTACCACCTAAAAATTTCAGCAGGAGTTATGAGGCAGTAAGGGTTTTGAGCTGGGTGAAAGAAATGGCTTACCCTAACATCCCATTAAGAGCATGTTTAATCATGAAAATCAAGTGACAGACCAAGGTTTATTTATTTAAAAATGCATCACATGTTTGACTCCTGTTTTTCTTCATAAATGTTATTTAATGGGCGTAATGAATGGATGTTTTTATTTAAAAAATTAAAAAAAAATTTTTTTCCTTCTTTAACATCTTTATTAGAGTATAATTGCTTTAAAATGGTGTGTTAGTTTCTGCTGTATAACAACGTGAATCAGCTATATATATACATATATCCCCATATTTCCTCCCTCTTTCATCTCCCTCCCACCCTCCCTATCCCACCCCTCTAGGTGGACACAGAGCACTGAGCTGATCTCCCTGTGCTATGTGGCTGCTTCCAACTAGCTATCTATTTTACATTTGGTAGTGTATATATGTCATGTCACTCTCTCACTTCGTCCCAGCTTACCCTTCCCCCCACTGTGTCAAGTCCCTTCTCTATGTCTGTGTCTTTATTCCTGTCCTGCCCTTAGGTTCTTCAGAACCCTGTTTTTTTTTTTTTTTTTTTAGATTCCATATATATGTGTTAGCATATGGTACTTGTTTTTCTCTTTCTGACCTACTTCACTCTGCATGACAGTCTCTAGGTCCATCCACCTCACTACAAATAACTCAATTTCGTTTCTTTTTATGTCTGAGTAATATTCCATTGTATATACATGCCACATCTTCTTTATCCATTCATCTGTCGATGGACACTTAGGTTGCTTCCATGTCCTGGCTATTGTAAATAGAGCTGCAATGAACATTGTGGTACATGACTCTGTGAATTATGGTTTTCTCAGGGTATATGCCCAGTAGTGGGATTGCTGGGTCATATGGTAGTTCTATTTGTAGTTTTTTAAGGAACCTCCATAGTGGCTGTATCAATTTACATTCCCACCAACAGTGCAAGAGGGTTCCCCTTTCTCCACACCCTCTCCAGCATTTATTGTTTGTAGATTTTTTCATGATGGCCATTTTGACCGGTGTGAGATGATACCTCATTGTAGTTTTGAGTTGCATTTCTCTAATGATTAGTGATGTTGAGCATCCTTTCATGTGTTTGTTGGCAATCTGTATATCTTCTTTGGAGAAATCTCTATTTAGGTCTTCTGCCCATTTTTGGATTGGGTTGTTTGTTTTTTTGATATTGAGCTGCAGGAGCTGCTTGTATATTTTGAAGATTAATCCTTTGTTGCTTCATTTGCAAATATTTTTTCCCATTCTGAGGGTTGTCTTTTGGTCTTGTTTATGGTTTCCTTTGCTGTGCAAAAAGCTTTGAAGTTTCATTAGGTCCCATTTGTTTATTTTTGTTTTTATTTCCATTTCTCTAGGAGGTGGGTCAAAAAGGATCTTGCTGTGATTTATGTCATAAAGTATTCTGCCTATGTTTTCCTCTAAGAGTTTGATAGTTTCTGGCCTTACATTTAGGTCTTTAATCCATTTTGAATTTATTTTTGTGTATGGTGTTAGGGAGTGTTCTAGTTTCATTCTTTTGCATGTAGCTATCCAGTTTTCCCAGCACCTCTTATAGAGGAGGCTGTCTTTTCCATTGTATATTCTTGCCTCCTTATCAAAGATAAGGTGACCATATGTGTGTGGGTTTATCTCTGGGCTTTCTATCCTGTTCCATTGATCTATATTTCTGTTTTTCTCCCAATACCATATATCTTGATTACTATAGCTTTGTAGTATAGTCTGAAGTCAGGGAGCCTGATTCCTCCAGCTCCGTTTTTCTTTCTCAAGATTGCTTTGGCTCTTCGGGGTCTTTAGTGTTTCCATACAAACTGTGAAATATTTTGTTCTACTTCTGTGAAAAATGCCATTGGTAATTTGATAGGGATTGCATTGAATCTGTAGATTGCTTTGGATAGTATAGTTATTTTCACAGTGTTGATTCTTCCAACCCAAGGACATGGTACATCTCTCCATCTGTTTGTATCATCTTTAATTTCTTTCATCAGTGTCTTACAGTTTTCTGCAGACAGATCTTTTGTCTCCTTAGGTAGGTTTATTCCTAGGTATTTTATTCTTTTTGTTGCAGTGGTAAATGGGAGTGTTTGCTAAATTTCTCTTTCAAAAATTTTATCATTAATGTATAGGAATGCAAGAGATTTCTGTGCATTTATTTTGTATCCTGCTACCCTACCAAATTCATTGATTAGCTCTAGTAGATTTCTGGTAGCATCTTTAGGATTCTCTATGTGTAATATCATGTCATCTGCAAAGAGTGACAGTTTTAATTCTTCTTTTCGGATTTGGATTCCTTTTCTTTCTTTTTCCTCTCTGATTGCTGTGGCTAAAACTTCCAAAACTATGTTGAATAATAGTGGTGAGAGTGGGCAACCTTGTCTTGTTCTTGATCTTAGAGGAAATGGTTTCAGTTTTTCACCATTGAGAATGATGTTGGCTGTGGGTTTGTCATATATGGCCTTTATTGTATTGAAGTAACTTCCCTCTATGCCTACTTTCTGAAGGGTTTTTATCATAACTAGGTGTTGGCTTTGTCGAAAGCTTTTTCTGCATCTATTGAGATGACCAGATGGTTTTTCTCCTTCAATTTGTTAGTATGGTTTATCACATTGATTGATTTGCGTATATTGAGAATGCTTGCATTCCTGGGATAAACCCCACTTGATCATGGTATATGATCCTTTTAATGTGCTGTTTGATTCTGTTGGCTAGTATTCTGTTGAGGATTTTTGCATCTATGTTCATCAGTGATATTGGCCTGTAGTTTTCTTTTTTTGTGACATCTTTGCTTGGTTCTGGTATCAGGGTGATGGTGGCCTCGAAGAATCAGTTTGGGAGTGTTCCTCCCTCTGCCATATTTAGGAAGACTTTGAGAAGGATAGGTGTTAGCTCTTCTCTAAATGTTTGATATTATTCTCCAGTGAAGCCATCTGGTCCTGGGCTTTTGTTTGTTGCAAGATTTTTAATCACAGTTTCAATTTTAGTGGTTCTGATTGGTCTGTATATATTTTCTATTTCTTCCTGGTTCAGTCTCAGAAGGTTGTGCTCTTCTAAGAATTTGTCCATTTCTTCCAGGTTGTGCATTTTATCGGCATATAGTAATTTATTGGCTTGTAATAATCTCTCATGGTCCTTTGTATTTCTGCAGTGTCAGTTGTTACTTCTCCTTTTTTATTTCTAATTCTATTGATTTGAGTCTTCTCTCTTTTTCATGATGGCTAATGGTTTATCAATTTTTTTAATGTGCTTAAAGAACCAGCTTTTAGTTTTATTGATCTTTACTATTGTTTCCTTCATTTCTTTTTCATTTGTTTCTGATCTGACCTTTATGCTTTCTTTCCTTCTGCTAACTTTGGAGTTTTTTTGTTCTTTCTCTAATTGCTTTAGGCATAAGTTTAGGTTGTTTATTTGAGTTGTTTCTTGCTTCTTGAGGTAAGAGTGTATTGCTATCAACTTCCCTCTTAGAACTGCTTTTGCTCCATCCCATAGGTTTTGGGTCGTCGTGTTTTTATTGTCATTTGTTTCTAGGTATTTTTTGATTTCCTCTTTGATTTCTTCAGTGATCTCTTGGTTATTAAGTAGTGTATTGTTTAGCCTCCATGTGTTTGTGTTTTTTACAGAATTTTTCCTGTAATTGATATCTAGTCTCATAGCATTGTCATCAGAAAAGATACTTGATATGATTTCAATTTCCTTAAATTTACCAAGGCTTTTTTGTGACCCAAGATATGATCTCTCCTGGAGAATGTTCCATGAGCACTTGATAAGAAAGTGTAATCTGCTGTTTTTGGATGGAATGTCCTATAAATATCGGTTAAGTCCATCTGTTTAATGTATGATTTAAAGCTTGTGTTTTTTATTTTTTTTCATTTTGGATGATCTGTCCATTGGTGAAAGTGGGGTGTTAAAGTCCCCTCTTCCTATTATGTTATTGTCGATTTCCCCTTTTATGGCTGTTAGCATTTGCCTTATGTATTGAGATGCTCCTATGTTGGGTGCATAAATATTTACAATTGTTATATCTTCTTCTTGGATTGATCCCTTGATCATTTGTCTCTTGTACTTCTTTGTCTCTTGTACTAGTCTTTATTTTAAAGTCTGTTTTGTCTGGTATGAGAATTGCTATCCAGCTTTCTTTTGATTTACATTTGCATGGAATATCTTTCCATCCCCTCACTTTCAGTCTGTATGTGTCCCTAGGTCTGAAGTGGGTCTCTTGTAGACAACATATTTATGAGTCTTGTTTTTGTGTCTATTCAGGCAGTCTGTGTCTTTTGGTTGGAGCATTTAATCCATTTACATTTAAGGTAATTACAATATGTATGTTCCTATTACCATTTTCTTAATTGTTTTTGGTTTGTTATTGTAGGTCTTTTCCTTCTCTTGTGTTTCCTGCCTAGAGAAGTTCCTTTAGCATTTGTTGTAAAGCTGGTTTGGTGTTGCTGAATTCTCTTAGCTTCTGATTGTCTGTAAAGGTTTTAATTTCTCCATCGAACCTGAATGAGATCCTTGCTGAGTAGAGTAATCTTAGTTGTAGGTTTTTCCCTTTCATCACTTTAATTATGTCCTGCTACTCCCTTCTGGCTTGCAGAGTTTCTGCTGAAGGATCAGCTGTTAGCCTTATGGGGATTCCCTTGTATGTTATTTGTTACTTTTCCCTTGCTGCCTTTTTTTTTTTTTCTTGCGATACGTGGGCCTTTCACTGTTGTGGCCTCTCCCATTGCGGAGCACAGGCTCCAGACACGCAGGCTCAGTGGCCATGGCTCACGGGCCCAGCCACTCCACAGCATGTGGGATCCTCCTGGACCAGGGCACGAACCTGTGTCCCCTGCATCGGCAGGCAGACTCTCAACCACTGCACCACCAGGGAAGCCCCCTCCCTTGCTGCTTTAATATATTTTTTTTGTATTTAATTTTTGATAGCTTGATTAATATGTGTCTTGGCTTATTTCTCCTTGGATTTATCCTGTATGGGACTGTCTGTGCTTCCTGGACTTGATTGACTATTTCCTTTCCCATATTAGGGACGTTTTCAACTATAATCTCTTCATATATTTTCTCAGTCCCTTTCTTTTTCTCTTCTTCTTCTGGAACCCCTAAAATTCGAATGTTGGTGCGTTTAATGTTGTCCCAGAGGTCTCTGAGATGGTCCTGAATTCTTTTCATTCTTTTTTCTTTATTCTGCTCTGCGGTAATTATTTCCACTATTTTATCTTCCAGGTCACTTATCCGTTCTTCTGCCTCAGTTATTCTGCTATTGATTCCTTCCAGAGAATTTTTAATTTCATTTATTGTGTTGTTCATCATTGTTTGTTTGCTCTTAGTTCTTCTAGGTCCTTGTTAAACGTTTCTTGTATTTTCTCCATTATATTTCCAAGATTTTGGATCATCTTTACTCTCATTACTCTGAATTCTTTTTCAGGTAGACTGCCTATTTCCTCTTCATTTTTTAGTCTGGTGGGTTTTTACCTTGCTCCTTCATCTGGAGCATCTGTGTATTTCTCTGTCTTCTTATTTTGCTTATCTTACTGTGTTTGGGGTCTCCTTTTTGCGGGCTGCAGGTTCGTAGTTCCCGTTGTTTTTGGTGTCTGCTCCCATTGGGTAAGGTTGGTTCAGTGGGTTGTGTAGGCTTCCTGGTGGAAGAGACTGGTACCTGTGTTTTTGTGGACACAGCTGGATCTTGTCTTTCTGGTGGGCAGGACCACGTCCAGTGGTGTGTTTTGGGGTGCCTGTGAATTTATTATGATTTTAGGCAGCCTCTCTGCTCATGGGTGGGGTTGTGTTCCTGTCTTGCTAGTTGTTTGGCAGAGGGTGTCCTGCACTGTAGCTTGCTGGTTGTTGAGTGGAGCTGGGTCTTAGCGTTGTGATGGAGATCTCTGGGAGAGCTTTCGCTGTTTGATACTACGTGGGGCCAGGAGGTCTCTGGTGGACCAATGTACTGAGCTTGGCTCTCCTACCTCAGAGGCTCAGGCCTGACACCTGGCTAGAGCACCAAGACCCTGTCAGCCACACGGCTCCAGGAGTCATCGTCATGACAGCCCTTCACTCCCCCACAGCAGACTCAGCAGCCGTACAGACAGTGCACTTCAAATTGCCAATCTGGCAGACTGCCTGCAGAATCATTCCTCCTCCTCCTCGTCTGCCTTGGGGGGAGCTGGCGCAGCCAACTTGGCCAAGAAGACGAGGAAAAGGTGTGGGGTCTGTGTGCCCTGCAAGAGGCTCATCAGCTGTGGCCGAATGAATGCTTTTAAAAAATCATACATTGTTGGGTACTATTAGCCGTGTGTAATGATTTAAGTACGAATTCATTACCTGAAGTTTGGAATTATATAAACTATCATGGATAAAAGAAGTGGGGACTATTGTTAAAATATCTGTGTTTCCCACTGACTGCAATAATATTTTCTTCTTGGTTTTTAGATTTCCTCCTTCCTCACCCCTGAGACCATATCCAAAGAGGCCCCCATATCAAAAGGATGTTATTAAATTTCCAGAATGGGATGATCCCCTACCAGGCACTTCACAAGAGAATATCCCAGTGAGGCCAGTTGTGATGGTAAGTGCCATTATAGAAGCAGGAGGACTAGCAGAGGGAAAGATAAGAAATAGTCTGTGAACCATCAGGCTTAGTCCAGTTTTTCTTTCGATCCCTTGGAAACAATGGTCTGAAAGCACTTTAAAACAATATCATATCCGTTGATAGCTGAGAGACTAGTAACACGGGAAGATTGGCTTTTGCAGTTTTTCACTCTTGCCTATGGGCACTGTGACTGAATACATGGTAGCTGTTTTCATATGTTTCGACTGAGCAGTTTTCTCTTAAAACTCCCTTCTAATTTCCTTTTCCTTTCTATTCTATAATTTTCCTCTTCTCCCTCTTTGTCTTCTCTTCCTGAACTTTTTTGTAATTATTACCAGTTGAAAGTGAGAAGTTTGGGACATGGAAGATTGTGGAGTGAGCCCTGACACAATATGAACAAAGGTAGGTTCTGCTAGTTTTGGGAAACCTAAGCACATTGTAGAATAAACTACCTTTTTTGGGGTGTACTTCTTCCTTGAAATACCTCAGTAGAAAACTATTAAGATTGCCATAATGCTAAAAAATAAAATGCAGACAAATATTTTATACTGCAGTTTTTAAGAATTGTACCAACACCAACGTTTTAGGTTAATCTAGTCTTATAGGACTGGATGTCCAGTTCATACATTTGCAAAGATATGTTGTAAACATTTTTAGGCAATGTGATTGAAAGAAAAAAAATTTTTTTAACAGAGGTTGTATTGTATCTCAGTTTGAGGAGAATAATTAAGCAACTTAGGCTTTATCAAAAATAATTCAAGAAAAAGAGTGGCACCAGTGACAGAAGTGGGGACTCCGTATGAACTTGCAGATTAGTCAGGGACAGTGATGAATGTAGTTTTAAATATGTTTGATGAGAAAGGTGGGTTGTATTAAATGGAAGTATCTAACAGGCAGATGGAGATAAAAGCTCTGGAACTTAGATGAGAGGTCGTATTTGAAAGTCATTAACATTCATTCAGCAAAGATTTGCTGATTGTCTACTGTGTGCCATGCATCCTGCCAGGTTCTACAGATGCAGCTGTATGTAATACGGTTTTTCCTCCAGAAGGGCTCATAGTCTAGTGAAGTATTCAATACGATGATAGATTATTAGAAAACAAAGTGGAACTACTCTGAAAGAGTGAGCACAAAGGGTATTTGAGGACTATTTAATTCATTACTAATGAGGAGAACTTAATTAAGGTCTAGCTGATAGTTCCTGTACTTAAGAAAGTTAAAATACCAGCTCCATGAAATCAGGTTCATTTTTTTTAACATTTGTGTTTAAACACCTAATATGACCCCATCAGTAGAGTGGTTATTCAACAGATGTTTTTTCATTATAATGTCATCCAGTATTGTTTATACAAAAGAGGTAAAAATCCCATATTAAACTAATGTGTATTTATGTCATCGATATAATAACTTCCCTTTTTTGTTCTTTTTGGTTCTGTGAACCTTTAGGAAGACCAGCTGGTCATTAGCACACTTTTCATGCACCAATGAAGAAGACAGTGTCATCTCTCTTCTCTCTTCTGTTTTCAGTTTCTAATTTTTCATCAGCCCTGAAGTGGTGGTATACCAGTCTCAGATTCATCAAACATTTCCCCCACAGCTTGTCATGTCGCTGGTCGTCTGTGTGTATATTTCTGATAATGTTGCTCTTGCCTTTTCTTGTACTTCCCTCTAAATCAAGTGGTGGAGGTTTGAGCTCCTCACTTGCTACAGTTCCTCTAAAGCTTGGGCTGTCCGGAGGAAGAGGACTGTCCAGAGGAAGAATGGCAGAGCAGGATCTGTTTCCCCAGTTGGGCCTTATGCAGGTTTTAGGTTGATGAGGTTAGTAGTCAATAGAGAAACAGTCCACCTTTCTTATAGGACCTGAGCTCGTATTCATTTCTTCTATCTTACTTGTCCTCTTTGTATCTCTGCCTCCACTTTGCTTGTTCGTTTTTGTTTTTGTTCTGTCCTATCCTCTCTCTTGCCTAGCCATTTTATAAAATAAAATGAAGTGAGGCAAATAGAATGATTTGTTGTGTTTGCTGAGGGGCAGTGTAATGTGGAGAGGACAAGTGTGAGCTCTGGAGACAGACTGCTGGATTTGAATCTTGACTCCTTCATTTACTAGCTGTGTGATTTTGTTTCTCTGTTTTATTCACCGTGTCTGTGTCTCATTTTTCTTTTTGGTGAAAGTGAGATGAAAACACCCCCCTGGGGTAAGGTCATTATGAGAATCAAGTGACTTCCTATCTATAAAGTGTATAGAAGGTGCCTGACACACAGGTTTTCAGAAACTGTTAACTGCTATTGCTGTTATTAACAGAATTGTTCATAGGTAGAGACAAAAGAAAAAAAAAGTACTCATAATATCATCCAGAGAGAATTAATATTAACATTTTTGTTGTGTTTTATTTTTTTCCACGCATGTTTTTAAAAACAAAATGAGATTGTGCTGTGCTGTTTTGGTAGCCTATGTTCTTCACTTAGAACAGTGTATTGTGTCCATTTTTTCATGTTATTCAACATCATTTTTAATATCTGCATCATGTCTATAAAGGATTATGGTTTACTTATCCAGTTCTTTACTGTTAGATGTGTACCATGTTTTCAGCTTTTTCAGTATGTGTGTAAACGATGCAATGAACAGTATCTTTACAGATAAATAGTTGAGTATTTCTTTAAGATAACTTTTAGAAGTGAATTTGCTAGGCAAATGCAACAACTGATATTCCTGCCTTTAAAAGAGAACACCTAATTTGGATACTTTAAAAAAAAAAAAGTCACAAATCCATGTGACCTTCAAGTTTCTTTTGTAGTTCAGTAATTCTCCAAAAACGAAACTAAAAACCACATCAAAAAACAACTGTCCAGTTCACTTTTTCTAATTAATAAGATTTTTCTATAATGACACTTCTGCAAAAAACTATTATAAAAGTCCTTTGTAGGTGATTTCTTACATGTTTTGCCTTTAAAAGTTCATAGTTCCTCACTGTCATTACCAAAAGGAAGTTTTAAGATTTCTGTCTAGTAGCCTAAATGTGAGAAGGGAGGTGCTAAGAATGTTGAAGCGCTAAAGCTATGTGACTTTGAGCAAATTACTTAACCTCTCTGGGCTTTAGTTTTTCTTCCTGGCCATCTCCAGGTGTCCTTGTGGAGCTCTTTTTTTCCTGCCTTCTTCAGATGCCTAAGATCTGGGGCCTGCTATCTAACATTGTACTTAGTTGATCTTTCCTTATAAAAAACAGAGAATTCTTGAAAGTAATAGACTTTAATGTTATTTTAAACAATCACTTAATTTGGACAGTGTGTGAATTTGGATAGATACTCCTCAATGTTAATTAATTTGAATTAATGAAATTTTATTTTACTGCTACTTCACTGATTAGTTAGAACTCCCACAGGGAAAAATAGCTAATGTCATGCTTATTGCCATAGCTGTTTTGCAATTCTTGAATATTCATTTATGATATGACCTGATCTTTGAGTCATACTTTATTACTCTGCAGTCCATGCAAAGAAAGTTAATGTTTCAAATTATTATTTTAAAACAAGTTAAAAATAACCAAATCAAAGAAATTTCTCATAAACTCATACTCTGTCTATTGAAATACTTATTCTCTCTCTTTCTTACCCTCCTCCTCCCCCCCCCAATTAGAATTCTGAGATGTGGTACAAGCGTCACAGCATTGCTATTGGAGAGGTGCCGGCTTGCCGTCTTGTCCACCGCAGACAGCTGACAGAGGCCAATGTAGAAGAGTTATGGAAGACTATGACATTATCATAGTATGTGCATTTGCTATTAATGAGAACTTCAAGTATTTTTCTTTTTTTTTTCTGTTTTGCTTCACTACTACTCTCTGCATATTTAATTTTCTGAAACTGTGTATAAAACTCTCAAATTTGATTGCATTATTTGCAGCTGTGCTGCTTAGCAAACATAATTTAACTGAATTCTGGGAATTTTCTATTGTCATTTATATGCTAGTTAAGAATAGAACATTAAAAGTTCTTTTTTTTTTTTTTTTTTGCCACTGGTCCAAAATTACCTAATGTTTAATTATTTTTATTTATTTTTTATTATTATTATTTTTTTTGGTACACGGGCCTCTCACTGTTGTGGCCTCTCCCATTGCGGAGCACAGGCTCCGGACGCCCAGGCTCAGCGGCCATGGCTCACGGGCCCAGCCGCTCCACGGCATGTAGGATCCTCCCGGGCCGGGGCATGAACCCGCGCCCCCTGCATCGTCAGGCGGACTCTCAACCACTGCGCCACCAGGGAAGCCCAATTATTTTTATTTTTGTTTTTTTAAATTTAACTATAGTTGATTTACAATATTGTGTTAGTTTCAGGTGTACAGCTTCAGATTCTTTTCCATTATAGGTTATTACAAGATATTGAATATAGTTCCATGTGCTATGCAGTAAATCCTTGATGTTTATCTGTTTTATATATAGTGGTGTGTATCTCTTAATCCCATACTCCTAATTTATCCCTCCTCCTCCCCTTTACCCTTTGGTAACCATAAATTTGTTTCTATGTCTGTGAGTCTATTTCTGTTCTGTAAATAAGTTGATTTGTATTATTTTTTTAGATTGCACAGATAAGTGATATCATATAATATTTGTGTTTTTCTGTCTCACTCACTTCACTTAGTATGATAATCTGTAGGTCCATCATCCATGTTGCTGCAGATGGCAATATTTCATTCTTTCTTATGGCTGAGTAATATTCCATTGTGTATATGTGCCATATCTTTATCCATTCATCTGTCGATGGACACTTAGGTTGCTTGCATGTCTGGGCTATTGTAAATAGTGCTGCAGTGAACCTTGGGATGCATATATCTTTTTGAATTAGAGTTTTCATCTTTTCCGGATATATGCCCAGGAGTAGGATTGCTGGATCATATATGGTAGCTCTATTTTCAGTTTTTTAAGGAACTTCCACTATGTTTTCCATAGTGGCTGCACCAATTTAT
This sequence comes from Pseudorca crassidens, assembly GCF_039906515.1. Lineage (NCBI taxonomy): Eukaryota > Metazoa > Chordata > Mammalia > Artiodactyla > Delphinidae > Pseudorca > Pseudorca crassidens. The sequence continues at coordinate 47,801,200 of NC_090298.1, read as the reverse complement.
ATTCCCACTAACAGTGTAGGAGGGTTCCCTTTTCTCCACACCCTCTCCAGCATTTATTATTTGCAGACTTTCTGATGATAGCCATTCTGACCAGTGTGAGGTGGTAACTCATAGTTTTGATTTGTATTTCTCTAATAATTAGTGATGTAAAAGTCTTTAAACTTTCTAGTTACACTGAAATCTTAAGCTTAATGAAACATGTAGTGGAAAATTTGGTCTCCTAGATATTTGATGTACAATAGGTAATTAAAGTTAACAATGTCGTAGCAAGTTTTTTTTTTTTTACTTCTTATAAAGATGTACTCACAGCGGTTTCTCATTATTGGATAAGCTAGTTTTTGTTCTTATAATATTTTACTTAGAAAGTCATTTTCTTGACATTCAGTGTGTTGTGTTTTTAAATTAGTGAAGTACTATGTTAATAACAAAATGATCTAAGTTTGTTTTATATATGCAATGTCTAACCTTTTTGCCCCACAAAGGTGAAATGTGTGAAAACAGCACATTCTAAAGATTGATCTTTTACAGTGCCAGTTCTTGGTCAGATAATGATTTTTAAAAAGTAACTAATTAATTTAATCATTATTTATCTTTTTTAGTTTACAGAAAATCCTTGGCCTGGATTCCTTAGAAGAAGTTTTAGACGTTAATCTTGTCAACTCCAAGTTCATCATCCATAATGTATATAGTGTGAGCAACCAGGGAGTTGTTATCCTTGATGACAAGTCAAGTAAGTGCATAAAAGCCGTTTTGTTCCCGGTTGACCCAGTACATTGGCTGTACAGGTCCATCAGCTTCTCTTTGACCCTTCCCTAAACCTTACATATGTTTACCCCCTCATTACATATAGCCTTAGCTCACTTCCAGAGACCTTTAAACTAATTGTTTGGAGTCAGGAAATGTCATAGAAAGATGACTACCCAGGAGTGAAAGCCTCAGCAAGATCCATCCAGATGCTAGTTCAGTGTTAGCCACACAGGGCATTAAGTGGTTCTTTATCATCCCCAGAAAATACCTGAGAAGTGAGTAAGTTTAATGCCTAACAGAAAGCTTGAGTCAGTTTTTACATGGGTCCTGGGGTCTGACTGATTTTTTTAGAGCTCTCACTGACCTTTTCATTATGGTGTCTCTGTGTCAGATTTTCTGGGATAGTCTTGGTTTATGTCATTTTTTTTTCCTTTTTAATAAAGGTAGCTTTCCGGGCTTCCCTGGCGGCGCAGTGGTTGAGGGTCCGCCTGCCGATGCAGGGGACGCGGGTTCGTGCCCCCGTCGGGGAGGATCCCACATGCCGCAGAGCGGCTGGGCCCGTGAGCCGTGGCCGCTGAGCCTGCGCGTCCGGAGCCTGTGCTCCGCAACGGGAGAGGTTGCAGCAGTGAGAGGCCCGCGTACCGCAAAAAAAAATAATAAAAAATAAAATAAAATAAAGGTATCTTTCCAGATGTTGAAGGTGCTTTAATTTTTTTATACTTTTTCCTCCAAGCCAGTTTATAAATTGGGAAAAAAGACATTTAGCAGCCACCTATCCTGGTTTTTGATTAGGAAAAATAAGGTCCTGGTAACTGTAGTGAGCCAGAATCCCCAAACTGATTTAAAAATTTTCTTCCTCTGGATAAGGGATAGACCAGAATTGGATGGACGCTTCTTTTACTTCACACACTTGATCCTAGGAATTAGCTGGAGCTAGAATGACGTTTGGATGTGGGAAGATGGTATAGTACTTTTGGGCTTTTGTAAATTATTATTAAATGTAGGGCTGGAGGCTCCTGGGCAGCAAACAAACCTGGCCTAGAAGGAGCCTGAGCAGTGAGAGAGGAAGAGGTTTTTCTAGGCCATGTTTCCTGACATGAGCAGAATGTGTCTTTGAAACCTGAAACACTTCCCCTTTAAAGCCCCTCTATCAGGAATGAAGAACATTAGGAAACAGAAATAAACAGATTTGTGACTTCATGAGTTGTCAGGTTAACATCAACATATAAAATTACATAGAATGAGGGGGGTATTGTTGTCTTTGAAGTACATCTAAAATCCTTCCACATTCTCTGAGTACAGCAAACATGAATACTTCCAGCTACCAGTTGGATGATCAGTTGTCTTTTTTTTTTTAATTTATTTAATTAATTTTTAATTTTTGGCTGTGTTGGGTCTTTGTTGCTGCGTGCCGGCTTTCTCTAGTTTCGGTGAGCAGGGGCTACTCTTTGTTGCGGTGTGCAGGCTTCTCATTGCGGTGGCTTCTCTTGTTGCAGAGCATGGGCTCCAGGTGCGTGGGCTTCAGTAGTTGTGGCACGTGGACTCAGTAGTTGTTGCTTGCGGGCTCTAGAGCGCAAGCTCAGTAGTTGTGACGCACGGGCTTAGTTGCTCTGCGGCATGTGGGATCTTCCCGGACCAGGGCTCGAACCTTTGTCCCCTGCATTGGCAGGTGGATTCTTAACCACTGCACCACCAGGGAAGCCCCGATTAGTTGTCTTTTATTTTATTTTATCTATTTATTTACTTATTTTTTGCGGTACGCGGGCCTCTCACTGCTGTGGCCTCTCTCCCGCTGCGGAGCACAGTCTCCAGATGCGCAGGCTCAGCGGCCATGGCTCACGGGCCCAGCCGCTCCGCGGCATGCGGGATCTTTCCAGACCGGGGCACGAACCCGTGTCCCCTGCATCAGCAGGTGGACTTTCAACCACTGCACCACCAGGGAAGCCCAGTTGTCTATTATTTTATTAAGTACATTCTTCAGAAAGAAGAGAGCACTTTACAAGCCTCAGGTTCATTAGCTCTAATGCAAGTCAACCAACCAGTGTCTCTGCAGTTTCATAGACAGTGGAGAAGGTGAGAAGTGGAAGCATGAGTGCTGGCCCCGCTCATCAGATGTCTGTGGCAGGGCCAGGGGAAGAGACCCTGTACCAAATGGTTCAGCTGGGTTTTTTTGTAGCAATGCTAGTGATTATTATTTTAAGGCTGTCCTAATACTAATAACCTATATTGATATGTCAGTGGAACTTTCTTGCCTTAAAACATTTTGAAAATTGAAACATGTAAAATGATACTTATATTGGACATCAGACATACAGAGTTTAACTTTTTTTTTTTTAAGGTATCTGATGAACTGGTTTCATAAATGCATTTGATGACTCATACTTTTGCTTTTTATGTTTTTTTCTTCTCTTTCTAAAATTCTTAGGATAATTGATTTGTTTGTTAGTGTGTTTATTTGGAACAAACTATCAGATTTCTTCTTTTCCCTAAAACTTATACAAGTACATCTTGTCTTTAGAGAAATTTATAGTTATGGTTTATATAATCACGTGCTGTAACATCCCTGCTAAGGAAAAATTATCTTTTAAATGTTCTGATACATAAGCAGGTGATTTGTGATTAGCAGGTATATTTCATATTACTTGGGCAAGTATCATTCTTATGATACCAAGTGTGTATATAATCCCTTGCATTATATGTAATTGAATAAAACATCTTTTTATTTTCCTTTTTCTGCAGAAGAACTTCCTCACTGGGTACTGTCAGCTATGAAGTGTTTGGCAAATTGTAAGTACTAAGTACCTGCCATTTTTATGAAATTAACAGAAATTCGTCCCCTAAATTAGAAAATTTTTTTGCTCAATGCCCTGAACATTGATTTGAGACCTTTGAGACTGGCAGTTAATTGTTTGGGGATTACTGTGCTTTTAATGATAAATTTGTGACATAGTGAAAGGGCTGAGTTACAGAGCATTTTTAAAGGGGTTTTGTGCTTCCATTTTCTTGTGGATATAATCACACTACAGATAAGGTCCATACTGCTTCTTCTGAATGCTGCATCACAGGAAAGAATAATTAGTAATATTGAATGCAATATTGTAATAGATAAATGCCTGTTAACAGTTTATAGGTTTTTATTCCTAAAACCTAAATCTTTATTCCTAAAACATGTATTCCTAAGTATGCCTCATATTTACCTCATCAGTTTACTCAGCAGATCCTGTTTCCCACTGGCTTTTTATAGGGCATTGGTTTAAGTTGGAGAGAAATGTTTTAGAAAACTAATCTAATTGGTATTCAGCATGGTTTGGAAGGGGAAGAACATGCATGCAGAGAAACAGAAAAGCCCGTTTCAGCAATTTGGCTGTAAAATGAGGGGTCTGGACCTGGGCGGCTCCTCTGAAGTTTTTCATAGGCATATGAAATCTCCTTCACTGGATATCATAGGCACTGAAGAAATGAGTTATCATGGTATCTCATTAACACTACTATTTTTCTGGGATTTTCAGAAGGCTTAACCCAAAGAAGGGATTCTAATGGTTAATGGCTTAACCCAAACAAGTGATTTTAATGAGAAAAATTCTAGTTATTTTAGCTGACTGATAATGGTGATATTTGTTCTATAGGGTCTTTTGAGTCTCAAAGATCACCTCAGAGAGGTGGTTTCTTTCTTCCCTTTTGGGTAAGACTAGCATGTACAGAGATACGTGTATAAATTCTTGAGTTAGTAGGCTCTGAATTATTAATTTCACTGAAGTTAGTTTTGTTTGATTATAGAATGAAACTAAAATAACTGTTCAGCTCACTGCGGGTGATCTCAGTGGTAATATGTAGAAAATGATTATATACTATCATCCTAAATATAAATAGCAACGTTAGTTTGTGAGAAGCCCAAAGTTCTCTGTGTTTAACTATTAAGCTTTTCATAGGTTTTTGGTTCATGTTTTGGAACCCCTCTGAGATGTAGAGTCCTTTGGTTTTTAGTTTGGGGGAGTGCTTTTTATTCTTGCTCAGTCATTTGAAGTAAAGTAATCTAAATTATATCTTTGGCCGGAATGACAAAATAGAAGGTATAAATGGGTTAAATGACCCATTTATGAATTTTTGGAAAACCAAGGATTTTGGAAGTTGATCAACTGGGAATGAACAGAGGAAGCCAGTATAACAAGTCTAGGCTATAATACGTTGTAAAGTGTATATTAAGGTGTGGTTATGATGTTGAATTCTCAATGGTGATCAAAATGTAATGAAGAGTATAATTTTCTCTCAAGCAAGATTTATACGTAATGCCACAAAACTTCTGCAGAAAGGTTAGAATAACTGGAATTACCAATGGAGAGGAAAGATGTGAGGATCGACTTAGTAATGTTCTCCACATTAATGTTATGTTAGGTAGAAATTCTCGGGAACAGGGACACCTCTCACACGTATCAAGTGCAGTGCTTTACAGATGGTTGGCACATCCATAAACGTGCTTGTTTACATGTCAAAGAAAAAAAGGTGGCCAAAGGGTGAGGTCAGCCTTTTGAATAGTTTTATAAAATTATTAATTTTTCCAAATTCTCATTGGCCTCCCCAAATTTACTTTGAGTCTCATCAAAGTCATGGTCTGTTCCTTATCCTTCTTATCTTTAATGAGTCTAGGTTCCCATTATAGTCCTCTAATAGGGAACAGAAAGGATAGGCTGATTATATGAGATTTTGAAGGCCCTGTGCCTCTTTTTCTGTAGTTTTACTGCTCATCTCTTCCCTTTGGGCCCATCTGCATTTATTGCAGACCATTGGCCTGGGTGCTTTCATTGTTGGCCAGCCTCATGGTGGGCCACAGAATGAGGGACTGATGCTAAATAAATACAAAACCAGGTTAACTGTTTTTCTTCCTTGTGCACGTAGATTGCAAGAATCCAATAAAAAGTGGATGTAAGCAACTGACAAAGGATTAATCTCCAAAATTTATAAGCAGCTCATGCAGCTCAATAACAAAAAAACAAACAACCCAATCCAAAACTGGGCAGAAGACCTAAATAGACATTTCTCCAAAGAAGATATACAGACTGCCAACAAACACATGAAAGAATGCTCAACATCATTAATCATTAGAGAATGCAAATCAAAACTACAATGAGATATTACCTCACACCAGTCAGAATGGCCATCATCAAAAAGTCTAGAAACAATAGATGCTGGAGAGGGTGTGGAGAAAAGGGAACACTTTTGCACTGCTGGTGGGAATGTGAATTGGTACAGCCACTATGGAGAACAGTATGGAGGTTCCTTAAAAAACTACTAATAGAACTACCATATGACCCAGCAATCCCACTACTGGGCATATACCCTGAGAAAACCATAATTCAAAAAGAGTCATGTACCAAAATGTTCATTGCAGCTCTATTTACAATAGCCCGGAGTGTCCATCATCAGATGAATGGATAAAGAAGATGTGGCACATATATACAATGGAATATTACTCAGCCATAAAAAGAAACGAAATCAAGCTATTTGTAATGAGGTGGATAGACCTAGAGTCTGTCATACAGAGTGAAGTAAGTCAGAAAGAGAAAGACAAATACCGTATGCTAACACATATATATGGACTTTAAGAAAAAAAATGTCATGAAGAACCTAGGGGTAAGACAGGAAAAAAAGACACAGACCTACTAGAGAACGGACTTGAGGATATGGGGAGGGGGAAGGGTGAGCTGTGACAAAGCGAGAGAGAGGCATGGACATATATACACTACCAAACGTAAGGTAGATAGCTAGTGGGAAGCAGCCGCTTAGCACAGGGAGATCAGCTCGGTGCTTTGTGACCTCCTGGAGGGGTGGGATAAGGAGGGTGGGAGGGAGGGAGACGCAAGAGAGAAGAGATATGGGAACATATGTATATGTATAACTGATTCACTTTGTTATAAAGCAGAAACTAACACACCATTGTAAAGGAATTATACCCCAATAAAGATGTTTAAAAAAAAAAAGGCAAATACCGTATGGTAACACATATATGTGGAATTTAAGAAAAAAAAATGTCATGAAGAACCTAGGGGTAAGACAGGAATAAAGACACAGACCTACTAGAGAATGGACTTGAGGATATGGGGAGGGGGAAGCGTAAGCTGGGACAAAGTGAGAGAGAGGCATGGACATATATACACTACCAAACATAAGGTAGATAGCTAGTGGGAAGCAGCTGCATAGCACAGGGAGATCAGCTCACCGCCTGGAGGAGTGGGATAGGGAGGGTGGGAGGGAGGGAGATGCAAGAGGGAAGAGATATGGGAACATATGTATATGTATGGCTGATTCGCTTTGTTATGGAGCAGAAACTAACACACCATTGTAAAGCAATTATACCCCAATAAAGATGTAAAAAAAAAAAAGTGGGTGTAAACAGTTCTTTTCCAAAGTCTTTCAGGAATAACATTTATAAAAACTAGATTAAAAAATATTCTGAAATTCAACATGATAGAGAAACAAAAGATCTTAGAACTATGGCCTCCTGTCATAGGGCTTGCCATGCATTGGCATTTTTAGGGAAACCTTTTTTTGGCTTGTTTTTGCATATTTTTATCAAGAATGATGAAGTGTTCAAAAAGGGGTACAACTGCTTAGAATGAACTGCATATTATCCTGGGAGGGAGTAATTCAAGGCAATGTGTATTGCTTGCTGAGACATATCCCACTATTTCAACTGACTAAGCTTGGGATATTATACAGGAGGAAGCAAGTAAAAATGGCTATGTTTGCTGCTAGGTTAATGAGGTACCACACATATAGATATTTAATAATTTTCATTATTTTAGTCAATTTTAGAACATTAAAAGATAAGATAATTTTAAAGGAGACCAACAAAAAGCTGTTTCCACAATGTCCCAATGGCATTGAAATGTGAAGGCCCACAATACTTAACTGTTCTTTTTTGTTTGATACTTTCTCTTTAGTTACAGTGATTCTGTAGGAAGAATTTCCTATCAATTTTTACTGGCTTCTCCTGCTGTCCTGAGAGTAGAGATCGGTTCCGGTACAGTTGTTAGTCTTGTGTTCTGCTGGCCCAGAACTGGCCAATCCATTTGCATCCCTTTCTTCCACACTGTGATGGAAATAGACAAGGCTGGCCAAGCAGCTCCTCGTGGACCACTTACCATTTCCCTCAGGCATGGGCATATCCAGTTCTTCGCTCCACTTGGCGATGTACATCTTGCCATCTGTGTATGGATTGTTGGGGGCATTTGCTGCCAGCTCTGTAGAGAGCTAAGAGTTTCTTGTTCCTCTTTGGTCCCTGATACAAGGGGATCTCTGCCTCACTTGTTCCAGGCTTCTTGGTTCCTAGGTTGTTCCAGGTTTCTTAGAGTTACTTTGCAATATGACCCTGCTTGATAAACTATCTTTTTTATTTTTAAACTTGTTTTTAGCAGAAACATCAGTTTGTTTCTGCTTTGGTGTTATTTTCTATTATAATTTTGTTTAATAAAAATTCATTCAATGCCACTAATCACTCAAAAGCATTGTTGGGTAAATAACACCTAGACTCTTAGATCAAAGAATTCAATAGTTTAGAGGTCATTTTATCCTGTCTCCCATAGTCTTTGTTTGAGCAGCTTTAAAATTTTTTTTTAAATTTTTTATAAACTATCTTTTGATGGTTGGTGATCAAACGGAGAGTTTTATAATCAGAGTGAATTTAAGACACAATGTAAAATCTCCTTTTCAGAATATCTTTAGGAAAAGGAGTATACATTCTTATTAGTCTAAAAGAGTTTAGAGGCAGAAATTATTTCACTCAACTCTGATTCTTGAATTTTATTATATAGCAATGATGAAATAATGAAAAGCTTTAAAAAATTGCTTTATAGCTTATCTATTACATATATGAGGTAATTACTATGTTGGTTAACTGTGTCAAGACTAGGAAGATATCTGGACTTCCCTGGCGGTCCAGTGGTTAGGACTGCGCACTTCCGCTGCAGGGAGCATGGGTTCCACCCCTGGTTGGGGAACTAAAATCCCATATTCCGCATGGCAAAAAAAGACTAGGAGAAATATTGACTATTTCGAAGAGAATTATCACTGTTCACATTTAATAAAAATGCCTTTCAGAAGGTCATAAAAGAGTCGGTTTCTTTGAAAATGGAAGTAAGCCAGTGATTTTCCTCATTGTTTTGTAATAGATTTCAATTTAGACATAAAGTATATTTATATAAGCAAAATGTATAGTATTAGTCTTCTCCTTGAAAACTTTTCTGACCTTAATTATCTGTACACACCACACCTATGCACAGAGACTAATACTTAGAGATGATTGCCCCATTAATGTTTCTCTTTCTTTCTCTTTCCCTTTTTTAACAGGGCCTAATTGTTCGGATTTGAAGCAGCCTATGTATTTAGGATTTGAAAAAGATGTCTTTAAAACTATAGCTGATTACTATGGTCACTTGAAAGAGCCTTTGCTTACGTTTCACCTTTTTGATGCCTTTGTCAGTGTATTAGGTAAGTTGGAATATAATGACCGTATATCTTCACTACTGATATGGAATCATTTCATTTTTCACTATCTTGGGACTTCCATTAGCCCAATTTCCATAGCTTTTTTGAAATAAAAACAGATGGGATGCTTGCCTAGTTGGAGTCCTGCTCTATAAAGGAGGAAAAGAAAATAGTTAAGCTCTGTTATGAAACCTAAACAAGGACCAGTAGTTTTTATTTCTTAGGGAGGAATAATATGTTCTATGTCATATCTGTACAAAAAAGTATGACTTTATTGGTAAAGAATGTAAATTTGACATTTACTCTTCATGAGTAAATCTACTACTCTGGATATGACTTCATGAATAGTCAAGTGTGAGAGAGATATTTTCATATAGAAATCTTATTTCTTTTTATAGAAGGAACAGGTTTTTGTAGGACTATTTGTTATCTGTGACATGTAAAATATAGTAACTGTTCTCTAAAACTTGTTGCTACTTCTCACATAGATTTATATTTCAGAATTTAAACTGTCAAAGAAACATGGTAAAAAGGAAAAAGGAATAAATATTATTGGTATAGGCTTTTCTGATATTGTTCCTTTCTTCTTGGAAATCAGATTTTTCTGTTGATGTTGTGATTGTTCAATAAGTATTATTGTTTTCTTGTCCAAAAGTTTGCTTTAGTGACCAAATCACTGTGTGGGTATCATACTCTGTTATGTAAATTTGTAGGAATTAGCATCCTCTTGGTTTTGAGTGTTGTGGGCTTAGCAGTCTTCGCCTTCCCATTCCTCCTTCTCCGTCTCTTCCCTTTCTACTGTCTTATTTTCTTGTTGGAAAGTAGGGATGCAGCCATAGTATCCTAACAAAATAACGTATCAGCAATATGTGAATAATGTACCTGATCTCTTAGCACAATATGTCGATTTTAAGATTTCATAGGATTTCTCATAATAAGAAGAAAAATGGAGCAATTATAAATCACATACATAAGAGTGAGTTTGTTCTCAGAGAGACCAATATTGAGAACAGATGAAGGGATTAGACCTAGTACTGTGCTTTGAGACCACTGGGTCTTCTTGGTATTTTGTTTTCCACCAAGGAGAATTGGGGGGCTTATGTCCTTGTGAATATCATGCCTAATGATGACTACTTGCTGTTATTTAAGATGAATAAAGACTAATTGAGTAGATTCTCATTATAGCCACTTAATGCCGTTATGCGACTGGTAAAAGACAAATTCTAAAGACAGGATTAAAAACCACTTCTTAGATTTTCTTCTCATTTTCCACTTTCATAATGTTTTATGGTAGAATTTAGAAACAAAAGAACTTGGAACTTAAAAAAAAACGAATTCCAATTTTTAAAAATTTTAATTTTTTATTGGAGTATAGTTGATTAACAATGTTGTGTTAGTTTCAGGTGAACAGCAAAGTGATTCAGTTATACATGTATCTATTCTTTTTCCCATTTAGGTTACTACAGAGTACTGAGCAGAGTTCCCTGTGCTGTACAGTAGATCCTTGTTGGTTATCTATTTTAAATATAGCAGTGTGTACATGTCAATCCCAAACTCTGTATCTATCCCTCCCTCCCAACCTTCCCCTCTGGTAACCATAAGTTCATTCTCTAAGTCTGTGAGTCTGTTTCTGTTTTGTAATAAGTTCATTTGTATCAATTTTTTTAGATTCCACATATAAGCGATATCATTTGTTATTTGTTTTTCTCTGACTTTACTTAGTATGATAATCTCCAGGTCCATCCATGTTGGTGCAAATGACATTATTTCATTTACTTTGATGGCTGAGTAATATTCTTTTGTACATATGTACCACTTCTTTATCCATTCATCTGTTGGTTGGTGGACATTTAGGTTGCTTCCATGTCTTGGCTATTGTAAACAGCACTGCAGTGAACATTGGGGCACATGTATCCTTTTGATCCATGTTTTGTTCTGGATATATGCCCAGGAGTGGAATTGTTGAATCATGAGGTAGGTCTATTTTTACTTTCTTAAGGAACCTCCATACTGTTCTCCACAGTGGCTGTATCAATTTACATTCCCACCAACAGTGTAGGAGGGTTCCCTTTTCTCCACACCCTCTCCAGCATTTATTGTTTGTAGATTTTTTGATGATGGCCATTCTGACTGGTGTGAGGTGATATCTCATTGTAGTTTTGATTTGCATTTCTAATAATTAGTGATGTTGATTATCTGTTCGTATGCCTCTTGGCCACCTGTATCTTCTTTGGAGAAATGTTCATTTAGGTCTTCTGCCCATTTTTTGATTGTGTGTGTGTGTGTTTTTTTCTTTTTAATATTGAGCCACATGAGCTGTTTGTAAATTTTGGAGATTAATTGTTTGTTGGTCGTATCATTTGCAAATATTTTCTCTCATTCTGTGGGTTGTCTTTTCATCTTTTTTATGGTTTCCTTTGCTGTGCAAAAGCTTTTAAGTTTAATTAGGTCCCATTTGTTTTTGTTTTCATTTCCATTACTCTAGGAGATGGATCAAAAAAGATCTTTCTGTGATTTATGTCAAAGAGTGTTTTCCTCTAAGAGTTTAATAGTATCTGGCCTTACATTTAGGTCTTTAATTCATTTTAAGTTTATTTTTGTGTTTGGTGTTAAAGAATGTTCTAATTTCATTTTTTTTACATGTTGCTGTCCAGTTTTCCCAGTACCATTTATTGAAGAGACTGTCTTTTCTCCAGTGTATAGTCTTGCCTCCTTTGTCATAGATTAATTAACCATAGGTACGTGAGTTTATTTCTTGGCTTTCTATCCTGTTTCATTGATCTATATTTCTGTTTTTCTGCCAGTACCATACTGTCTTGGTTACTGTAGCTTTGTAGTATAGTTTTGAAGTCAGGGAGCCTGATTCCTCCAGCTCCGTTTTCCATTCTCAAGATTCCTTTGGCTATTGGGGGTCTTTTGTGTTTCCATACAAATTGTGAAAGTTTTTGTTCTAGTTCTGTGAAAAATGCCACTTGTAATTAGATAGGGATTGCACTGAATCTGTAGATTACCTTGGATAGTATAGTCATTTTGACAATATTGATTCTTCCAGTCCAGGAACATGGTATATCTTTCCATCTGTTTGTGTCATCTTCGATTTCTTTCATCAGTGTCTTACAGTTTCCAGAGTACAGGTCTTTTGTCTCCTTAGGTAGGTTTATTCCTAGGTATTATAATCTTTTTGATGTGATGGTAAATGGGATTGTTTCTTTAATTTCTCTTTCTGATCATTGGTAGTTAGTGTATAGAAATGCAACAGATTTCTGTGTATTAATTTTGTATCCTGTAACTTTACCAGATTCATTGATGAGCTCTAGTAGTTTTCTGGTAGCACCTTTAGGATTTTCTATGTATAGTATTATGTCATCTGCAAACAGTGACAGTTTTACTTCTTCTTTTCTGATTTGGATTCCTTTTATTTCTTTTTCTTCTCTGATTGCTTTTACTAGGACTTCCAAAACTATGTTGAATAAAAGTGGCAAGAGTGGACATCTTTGTCTTGTACATGATCTTAGAGGAAGTGCTTTCAGCTTTTCACTGTTGAGTATGATGTTAGCTGTAAGTTTGTCATATATGGCCTTTATTATGTTGAGTTATGTTCCCTCTATGCCCACTTTCTGGAGCGTTGTTTTTTTTTTTTATCATAAATGGGCGTTGAATTTTGTCAAAAGCTTCTTCTGCATCTATTGAGATGATCATATGGTTTTTATTCTTCAATTTGTTGATGTGGTGTATAACACTGATTGATTTGCAGATATTGAAAAATCTTTACATCCCTGGGATAAATCTGACTTGATCATAGTGTATGATCATTGTAATTCAGTGTTGGATTTGGTTTGTTAGTATTTTGCTGAGGATTTTTGCATCTATGTTCATCAGTGATATTGGCCTGTGGTTTTCTTTTTGTGTGGTATCTTTGTCTGGTTTTGGTATCAGGGTGAGGGTGGCCTCATAGAATGATTTTGGGGGTTTTCTTTCCTCAGCAATATTCTGGAATAGTTCAGAAGGGTAGGTGTTAACTCTTCTCTAAATGTTCGATGGAATTTTCCTGTGAAGCCAACTGGTCCTGGACTCTTGTTCATTGGGAGTTTTTTTTTTAACATCTTTATTGGAGTTTAATTGCTTTACAATGGTGTGTTAGTTTCTGCTGTATAACAAAGTGAATCAGCTATACATATACATACATCCCCATATCTCCTCCCTCTTGCGTCTCCCTCCCACCCTCCCTATCCCACCCTTTTAGGTGGACACAAAGCACCGAGCTGACCTCTCTGTGCTATGCGGCTGCTTCCCACTAGTTATCTGTTTTACATTTGCTAGTGTATATTATGTCCATGCTACTCTGTCTTTTTGTCCCAGCTTACCCTTCCCCCTCCCCATGTTCTCAAGTCCATTCTCTATGTCTGTGTCTTTATTCCTGTCCTGCTGTTGAGAGGTTTTTTTTTTATCACAGTTTCAGTTTCAGTACTTGTGATAGGTCTGTTTCATATTTTCTGTTTCTTCCTGGCTCACTCTTGGGATATTGTACCTTTCTAAGAATTTGTCCATTTCTTCTTGGTTGTCCTTTTTATTGGCATATAGTTGCTTGCAGTATTTTTGCTTGAGGATTTTCCAAATGATCCTTTGTATTTCTTGTATATCCTTTGTATTTCTGTGGTGTCCATTGTAACTTCTCCTTTTTCATTTCTAATTTTATTGGTTTGAGCCTTCTCCCTCTTTTTCTTAATCTGTCTGGATAAAGGTTTGTTAATTTTGTTTATCTTTACAAGAACCAGCTTTTAGTTTCATTGATCTTTTCTATTTTCTTCATTTGTATTTCATTTATTTCTGCTCTGATCTTTATGATTTCTTTCCTTCTACTAACTGTGGGTTTTGTTTGTTCTTTCTCTAGTTGCTTTAGGTGCAAGTTTAGGTTGTTTATTTGTGATTTTTCTTGTTTCCTGATGTAAGATTGTATTACTATGAACTTCCCCCTTAGAACTGCTTTTGCTGCATCCCATAGGTTTTGGATTTTCGTGTTTTCATTTTTATATGTCTCTAGGTATTTTTTGATTTCCCCTTTTGATTTCTTCAGTGATGTGTTGGGTGTTTAGTAGCATATTGTTTAGCCTCCATGTGTTTGCGTTTTTCACCGTTTTTTTTTTTTTTTTTTTTTTTTTGTGGTTGATTTCTAATCTCGTAGTGTTGTGGTTGGAAAAGTTGCTTGATATGATTTCAGTTTTCTTAAATTTACTGAGGCTTGCTTTGTGGCCCAGCATGTGATCAATCCTGGAGAATGTTCCATGTGCACTTGAGAAGAATGTGTATTCTGCTGCTTTTGGATGGAATGCTTTATAAATATCAATTAAGTTCATCTGGTCTAATGTGTCATTTAAGGCCTGTGTTTCCTTATTGATTTTCTATCTGAATGATCTGATAGAAATGGATGGACCATCTTGATGGTCCATTGATGAAAGTTTGGTGTTAAAGTCCCCCACTATTATTGTGTTACTGTTGATTTCTCCTTTTACGGCTGTTAGTATTTGCCTTATATATTGAGGTGCTCCTATGTTGGGTGCATATATATTTACAATTGTTATACCTTCTTCTTGGATTGATTCCTTGATCATTATGTAGTGTCCTTCTTTGTCTGTTACAACAGTCTGATATGAGTATTGCTACTCCAGCTTTCTTTTGATTTCCATTTGCGTGGAATACGTTTTTCCATCCTCTCACTTTCAGTGTGTATGTCTCTAGATCTGAAGTGGTTCTCCTGTAGACGTGATATATACGGGTCTTGTTTTTATATCCATTCAGCCAGTCTATGTCTTTTGGTTGGAGCATTTAATCCATTTACATTTATGATAATTATTGATATGCATGTTCTTACTGCCATTTTGTTAATTGTTTTGGATTTGTTTTTGTAGGTGTTTTTTCTTCCCTTCCTCTTTTATTCTCTTGTGATTTGATAACTAACTTTAGTGTTGTGTTTGGATTCCTTTTTCTTTCTCATGTGTATCTATTGTAGATTTTCAGTTTGTCGTTACCCTGAGGTTTTGATATAGCAGTCTATATATATAAACAAGATTGTTTTAAGTTGCTGCTCTTTTAATTTCAAGTGCATTTCCAATATCCTACATTTGTGTTCTCTTCTTCTTGCAGTTGCTGGTTTTGATATCATATTTGTGTGCAGATGATTTCCAACCTTTACTGTATGTTTTCCTTTACCAGTGAGCTTTTCCGTTTGCTATTTTCTTGTTTCTAGTTGTGGCCTTTCCTTTTCCACTTAGAGAAGTTCCTTTAGCATTTGTTGCAAAGCTGGTCTGGTGGTGCTGAATCCTCTTAGCTTTTGCTTGTCTGTAAAGCTTTTGATTTCTCTGTGGAATCTGAATGAGAGCCTTTCTGGGTAGAATCAGTTGGAAGCTCAGTGGAAGCTGACTGAAGAAATTCTCATTTGAGCACTGGCCTCTAGGAAATCAAATGGAAGGTGTTTAAAAATGTATGAGTTCCAATTTGCATCAGTTACATTTGTGATATCATTGGTCTGTTCTACCCCTAATTGTTCATTTTGATCTCATTTAGGAATTAAAGCTGGTTGTTTCCAAATTGATGTCAGAGTCAGCCATCAGCTAAAATATTTTCAGTAGAGGCTTTGAGGTGGAAAAGGATGGATAGAATGGAGAATTTATTATTCTTAGGTGTCAGCAATAATAGACTAGTGTGTATAGATGGTGACATATATTAACCTTCCCTGATCAGTCCTACTCAAGTGAATATATTTCAGACACCCTGCATTGAAAACCATAGTTTTTAGAACTTTACATAGTGAAAGAAAAAAGTCTTCTAGGTTATGACGACCATAATTTGTTTATATGAATAACAAAGATTATCTAATATAGCAGTCCTGTTAGAATCTGTGGGACAGTGTATCATATCTAGGTCTGTGCAAACTCGATACATAGGTTGAATCCCAGGAGGAATTAGTCATTCCTTAAACCTTTTGACTTACTTTGATTGGAATAGGATCCCCTTAGATAAAATGCTTTAAAGTAGGTAATCAGTCTACTTTGTTGTAGAAGCTAATTCTGCAGCAATTTCAATGGAAATGGTTTTTAGTTTAGTTAATGAATTTCTTTTGAGGGTTATTCCTTTGCTTCTTGCATGAAATAATTCTGGCTTTATGCCATAACTGTGACCCTGAGAACAGTCATTGATAGGTGAAACAGGATATCGAAGTGTTCTTAAAGAAAAAAATGAAAAAAAAAAGAGACATTTTTGGAGGTTTAAGACTTACCCTTTACTTATACTATACTTCATCTCAGCAGTCTGACCTAACAACATAACTGTGACTAGTAATAAATCTTCATTTCCAAAATGGCAGTTCCTTATATTAAGATCAGAGTTCGGCTGACTCTTGAATAGGGTGAGTGAGATAGTATAGCAGCCTTTACACACACTTCACATGCACCCTAGAATCCACTGAGCTGTGTAACTTGCAATAAGTTGGCATACTGAGGAAAAGAGAAGGCAGAAAGGAAGCACAAAGAGGCATGGGAGCAGGGAAGAGTGTTTTGGAAAATTGGCTGGCTTGTGTGTTATATGATGTTAATATCTGAGATCCTAGACTGGTGATCTATGGGCCAAATCTGGCTCATGGATACATCTGGTTTAACTTGTGTGTTTTAAAAAGAAAGTTTAATTAATTGTCAAACTTTAAGAAATAGGAAATTCACATAAGAGTTTATATTTTTGGCTTCTGCTCCTATAGGCAGGTGAGTTTGTGGCTGGCTCCTGGTTTATATGCTAATAGGCTCGAAGGCTGACACAGTAGGTCTTTGCTGTTTGCTTTCTCCTAGATGCAAAGTTTAGAAAATGCCATTGAAATTCACTAGACCGGTTATACATTGGATCATGTAACTCAAAGGCTGAGATCTCCTTTGTTTTTTAACCTAGAAATATCCATAAGGTTAGGTTTTCCATTCTTTGGTTCTTTTGTATAGTGATTTCTAGGAGATCCTCTGGAGCTGTGTGCCATCTTGCTTTGTAACCTCTTTGCCCTCATGCGCTTCAGGTTATCTCAGGGTCCTTATCCCATAGTGGAAAACAATTCCTTTTTTCAGAGAGTGCCTACTTGGTGCACTTGACCAGACAGAGAGCTCTTGCCCATGTTAGTCTGAAGTTCTTGCTGGTGGTGCTCTCTGCTCTCAGGGCCCAGGGCTTATGGCCCAAGCTTTTGAAATTGCAGATGGGCCAAGGTAAAGATACTGAATCACCTCCAAATGTAATGACTACTGTTATGTCAAGATTATTGGAATAAAGTGAGTTAGGTAGTTCTTAAAGATGGAAATTTAGGCAAATGCCTAGGTATTCACTGGCTGTAACTAAACACATAAATTACACACTACTATATATAAAATAGATAAGCAACAAAAACCTTCTGTATAGCACAGGGAACTATATTCAATATCTTATAATAACCTATAATGGAAAAGAATCTGAAAAAGAATTATATGTATATATATATGCACATATAAATAAATCTATATGATATAGGAAATATATATATAACTGAATCACTTTGCTGTACACCTGAAACTAACACAACATTGTAAATTAATTCTTCAATAAAAATGGTTAGGTGGTGCAGTGGTTGCGAGTCCGCCTGCCGATGCAGGGGACACGGGTTTGTGCCCCAGTCTGGGAAGATCCCACATGCCGTGGAGCGGCTGGGCCCGTGAGCCATGGCCGCTGAGCCTGCGTGTCCGGAGTCTGTGCTCCGCAACAGGAGAGGCCCGCATACCAAAAAAAAAAAAAAAAAAAAATTATTGGTATGTTCTGCATGTAAATCCTTTGTTAAATATATTTATTGCAAATATTTTCTCCTGGAGTGTGGTTCTTTTCCCCCCTTTTCTTAACAATGTCTTTCAAAAAGCAGAAGTTTTCAGTTTTGAAGTCTATTTTATTATTTTCTTTTATGGTTCATGCTTTTTGTATCTCAAGAAAATTTTGCCTACCTTTAAATATTGTACTATTTCATTTATAATGTTACTGCCTTACAACAACATTCTTTCATTTTTTTCCACTGCCCTTTGTGCTATTGTTATCATACATTTTAGTGCTACATATATTTTTAATAATGTGTTATAACCCTACTATATATTGTTGTTATTTTTTCTTTAAACAGATGATTTTCTTTCTTTCTTTTGTTTCTGTTTGCTTTCTTTTTTAATATTTTTTCTTTCAGTTTTATTGAGATATTATTGACATACAACACCTTATAAGTTTAACATAAACAGCATAATGATTTGACTTGCATACATCCTGAAATGATTACCAGAATAAGTTTAGTGAACATCCATCATGTCGTTATAGATGCAGAGTTAAAGAAATAGAAAAAAATGGGTTTTTTTCCCTTGTGATGAGAACTCTTAGGATATACTCTGTTAACAATTTTCATATATAACATACAGCAGTGTTGATTATATTTATTTTGTTGTATATCACATTCCTAGTACTTATTTACCTTATAGCTGGATGTTTGTACCTTTGATTGCCTTCATCCAATCCCCCCACCCCTGCCTCTGGCAACCAGAAATCTGGTCTCTTTTTCTATGAGTTTGTCTATTTGTTTGTTTTCGATGTATTGACCTGCAACACTACGTTAATTCCTGTTATACAACATAGTGATTTGATATTTCTGTACATTTTAAACTGATCACCAAGATGAGTCTTTTTACAGTATGTCACCATACAAGATATTACATAGTTATTGACTATATTCCCCTAATGTACTAAATGTATATATATGTAATTTCATACCTGTGATGCATTTATTTTGCAACTGGAAGTTTGTACCTCTTAGTCTCCCTCACTTTTTCTTTCCTCTCCCCACACATCTCCCCTCTGGCAACCACCTGTTCATTCTACGTATCTATAGCTCTGTTTTTGTTTTGTTATGTTTGTTCACTCCTTTGTTTTTTAGATTGCACGTATAAGTGAAATCATACAGTATTTGTCTTTCTTTGACTTATTTTACTTAGCATAATACCCTCTAGGTCCATCCATGTTGTTAGCAGTGGCAAGATTTCATTCTTTTTAATGGCTGAGTAGTATTCCATTGTGTGTGTGTGATATATATATACATACACACACACACAAACACACACACCTTCTTTATCCATTCATCTATTGGTGGTCATTTTGGTTGCTTCCATATCTTGGCTATTGTAAATAATGCTGGAATGAAATAGGGGTGCATGTATCTTTTATAATTACTGTTTTTGTTTTCTTCAGATATATACCCAAGAGTGGAATTGCTAGATCATATGGTAGTTATATTTTTTAATTTTTGAAGAATCTCTATAATGTTTTCCATAATGGCTGCACCAACTTGCATTCCCATTAACAGTGCACAAGAGTTCCCTTTTCTCCACATCTTTGCCAACCCTTACTTGTTGTCTTTTTGATAACTGCCATTCTGACAGGTGTGAGGTGGTATCTCACTGTGGTTTTGATTTGCATTTCCCTGATGATGAGTGATGTTGAACATCTTTCCATGTGCCTGTAGGCCATTTGTATGTTTTCTTTGGAAAAATGTCTGTTCAGATCCTCTGTCCCCTTTTTAATCAGGTGGTTTGGTTTTCTGATGTTGAATTGTATGAGTTCTGTTTTTTTGGGGGGGGGGTATTAACCCCTTATTGGATACATTGTTTGTAAATCTTCTCCCATTCAGTAATTGGCCTTTTCCTTTTGTTCATAGTTTCCTTCACCATGCAAAAAGCTTTTTAGTTTGATGTTGTCCCATTTGTTTATTTTTGCTTTTGTTTTTCTGGATACATATCCAAAAAATATTATAAGACCAGTGTCAAAGAGCACACTGCCTGTTTTCTTCTAGAAGTTTTATGTTTTCAGGTCTTACATTTAAGTCTTTAATCCATTTGGAATTTATTTTTGTGCATAGTGTGAGAGAGTACTCCAGTTTGATTCTCTTGCATGTAGTTTTCCGGTTTTTCCCAGCACCAATTATTGAAGTGGCTGTCTTATCCTTATTGTATATTCTTTCCTCCTTTATTGAAGGTTAATTGCTCATATTAGTGTGGTTCACTTCTGGGCTGTCTATTCTGTTCCATTGATCTGTGTGTCTGTTTTTGTACCAGTACCATACTGTTTTGATGATTGAAGCTTTGTAGTATAGTTTTAAATCAGGGCGTATGCTACCTTCAGCATTGTTTTTCCTCCTCAAGATTGTTTTGGCTATTCAGGGTCTTTTGTGTTTCCATAAAAATTATTTAGAATTATTTATTCTTGTTCTGTAGAAAATGCCAGTGGTGTTTTGCTAGGGATTACATTGAATTTGTAGATTGCCTTGGGTAGTATGGCCATTTTAACAATGAGCACGAATGCACGAGCACTGCACATCTGTCCAGTTGTTTTTGTCATCTTTGAATTCTTTCATTAATGTCTCATTGTTTTCAGAGTACAAGTTTTTTATCTCCTTCATTAGATTTATTCCTAGGTATTTTATTCTTTCTGATGAAATTGTAAATGGGATTTTCTTAATTTCTTTTTCTGATAGTTCATTATTAGTGTATAATAATGCAACAGATTTTTGTATATTGATTTTGTATCCTGCAACTTTACCGAATTTGTTTATTAGTTCTAACAGTTTTCTGGTCCTGGACTTTTGTTTGTTTGGGGTTTTTTCATTACTGATTCAATTTCATTATTGGTAATTGGTCTGTTCAAGTTTTCTGTTTCTTTCAGATTTAGTCTTGGGAGACTGTACATTTCTAGGAAGTTATCCATTTCTTTTAGGTTGTCCAATTTATTGGCATATAATTTTTGTTTGTGGTAATCTCTTATGATCCTTGTATTTTTGTGGTATCTGTTTAACTACTCCTCTTTCATTTCTGATTTTATTGATTTGGGCCTTCTCTCTTTTTTCTTGATGAATCTAATGATTTATCAATTTTATTTATCTTTTCAAAGAACCAGCCTTTAGTGTAATTGGTGGTTTTTATTTTTCTTTTTTTAGTCTTTTTTTCATTTGTTTCTTCTCTGATATTTATTTCTTTCCCTCTACTAACTTTGGGCTTTGTTTGTTCTTCTTTTTCTAGTTCCTTTAGTTGTAAGTTTAGGTTGTTTGAGATTTTCTTGTTTCCTGAAGTAAGCTTGTGTCACTTCCCTCTCAGAACTGCTTTTACTTCATCCCATCAATTTTGGATCATTGTATTTCCACTCTCATTTGCCTCCAGGTATTTTTTGATTTCTTCCTCTTTTTGTTTTGTGTATCCTTTGACTACTTATTGTAGACATAGGTGAATTTTACTACTTTTGCCTTTTAAACTTCCTATTAGCTTTATAACTGGTTGATCCACTACATTTACTGTATGTTTGCCTTTACCAGTGAGATTTTTCCTTTCATAATTTTTACATTTCTAGTTGTGGCCTTTTCTTTTTTGCTTTGAGAAGTCCCTTAACATTTTTTGTAAGGCCAGTTTGGTGGTGATGAAGTCTTTCTAGCTTTTGCTTATCTGTAAAACTCTTTATCTCTCCTTCAACTCTGAATGATAACCTTGTTGGGTAGAGTATTCTTGGTTGTAGGTATTTTTCCTTTCATCTCTTTGGGTGTATTGTTCTACTCCCTTCCGGCCCACAAAGTTTCTGCTGAAAAATCAGCTTGTGGTTTTATGGGACTTCCCTCGTACCTAACTAGTTGATTTTCTCTTGCTGCTTTTAGAATTCTCTCTTTACATTTAATTTTTGCCATTTTAATTATAATGTGTCTTGTTGTGGACCTTTTGGGGTTAATCTTGTTTGGGACTCTCTTTACTTCCTGGGCCTGGATGTCTTTTTCCTTTGCCAGGTTAGGGATATTTTCAGCTCTGATTTCTTCAAATAAGTTCTCTTCCCCCTTCTTTCTCTGTTCTCCTTCTGGGACCCCTATAACTCAAATGTTAGTATACTTAATGGTGTTCCAGAGGTCTCTTAAACTATCCTCATTTTAAAAAGTTCTTTTTCTGTTTTTTTTTGTTCAGCTGGGTGAATTACCACTGCTCTGTCTTCCAGACTGCTGATTTGTTCCTCTGGGTCTACTATATCTAGTCTACTATTGATTCCTTCTAGTGTATTTCAGTTATTGTTTTCTTCCACTTTGTTTGGTTCTTTATGTTTTCTAAATCTTTGTTGAAATTCTCACTGTGTTCGTCCATTCCTCTCCTGAGTTCAGTGAGTATCTTTATTGTCATTACCCAGAACTCTTTATTGGGTAGATTGCTTATCTCCACTTTAAGTTTTTTCCCTGAGGTTTTGTATTGTTCCTTCTTTTGGAATATATTGCTTCTTATCCTCATTTTGCATAATTCTCTGTTTTTATGTCTATGTATTTAGTAGGTTGGTTACATTTCCTGATCTTGGAGAAGTAGCTTTATATAGGAGATGTATTGTGGGACCCAGTGACACATCACCCCCTTCTGGTCACCAGAGCTATATGCCCTGCGGGTGCTCCCTACGTAGGCTGCGTTTGCCCTTTTGTTGTGGTGAGGCCACCTACTGTGGGTGCACTGGGAGGTGGGGCTGCTCCCCTTCACCCCCAGCCCAATTGACTGCAAGGCCCTGAGTCGTGTGGTGGATGTGGGCTTGCTGGAGGGTGGGGTAGGCTTCACACATGGCTGGCTCTGTGATCTGGTGGTCCATGTGGCTGCTGTGGACCCGCTGGTGGGGGGGGCAGGCCCCCTAGCACTAGTAGATTAGAGGGAGGATTCCAAAATGGTGCTTGCCAGCACTGGCTCATCACGGTAGAATGAGCTCCCCAAAATGGCTGCTGCCAGTGTCTCCACCCCCAGGAAGAATCCCAGTCTCCTCCTCCCTCTCTGGGAGACTCTCCAAGATGAGCAAGTTGGTTTGACCCAGGCTCCTCTCAAACTACTGCTTCTGTGCTGGGACTCAGAGTACATGAGATTTTGCACATGCCCTTTAAGAGTGGAGTCTCTGTTTCCTCCAGCCCTCCAGCCCTCCTGAATGTAAGCCCCACTTGGTTTCAAAGCCAAATGTCCTGGGTGCTTGTCCTTCTGGTGCAGGAACCCCAAGCTGGGGAGCCCCATGTAGGATCTGACCTCTCACTTTCTGGGGAGGACCTCTGCAGTTGTGATATTCCTACCATTTGTGGGTTGCCCACTCATTTATGTGGGTCCTTTAATATTGAATCTCTGCTCCTCCTACATGTTTCATTGTGACTCTTTCTTTATATCTTTAGTTGTGGAAAATCTTTTCTACTAGTCTTTGGGTCATTTTCATAGCTCTGTAAGTAGTTGCAACTTTGGAGTGCCCAAGGGAGAAGGTGAGTTCAGGGTCTTTCTACTCTACCATTTTGTCCCTCCCCCTACCCTTGAGTGTTTACTTTTATGCTTTGTACCATATACTAGGAAATAGGGCTTGCCAAAAGAAATGCATTATGATTTCAATTATCTTGAAGTCTTATTTATAAAACTGTGTGTGTGTGTGTATATATATATATATATATATATATGAAACATATAAAGTTAAGGTGAAATTTGACTCTCCACAGGTGTTTATAATTTGGTAAAAGAAGGGATTTGTGGCCTAATGTGATAGAAGTCTTTGTGGCAAAAGTGAAAGACTTCATGGAGAAATAGATCTAGAATGTAATTGGTCTTTACCAGATCCAGCTGCTACCAGTTCCAACCTCATGCAGACTGTAATCATGCCTTGAATCTTCCTTCCTCCCTCCCTGTTACCCCTTTACAGTCTATTCTCTATACAGCTGCCAGAGTAAAAATAATTCAAACCAAATGGCTCTCCTGCCCAGAATCCTTCAATGGCTTCTTGGGTCACTTACAGTGAAACCCAGAGTCCTTAATGATAGTCTACAAGGTTCTACATGATCTGGCTCTTGGCTTCCTCTCTAACCTCATTTCTGACTTGAATATTCCTTGCATACCCCTCTCTCTTCACACTGCCCTCATTGCTGTTCCTCAGACATTCCAGACATACTCCCTTGTCACAATCTTTGTCATTGCTATTTCCTTTACCGTGAAGATTTGTCTCTGTGATATCTGCCAGGCATACTCTCATTTTCTTCAGATTTCTGCTCAAATGTCCCCCTTAGCGAGTAACTTTCCCCAAAACTCTAGGAGTATTTTCTCATCATTCCCCAGCTCCTTTCCTTTTTTTCCTTCAAACCCAAAGTCCTTAGTCTGGCATTCAAAGCCTTCTAAGATCTCATCTCTGCTAACCTTTTTCGTTTCATTTCTATTGGGCACTCACAGCCTATGCTATAGTCTTATTGAGTGACTTACAGGTTCCCTAATATGCCTGTTGCACATGTCTCTTGCAGCACCTCTCACATTTTGCTACTTACTTTTTTATGGGCCTCTCCTTCTCACAGTGCATAAGCTCTTTAAAGGAAGGGGCCTGGCATATTTTTATATTTCTGAGACCTAGCATTGTTCCTGGCATATCGTACATGGCCAGTAAATATTTACTGAATATAAAAGATGGTTTTGTCTCCAAGCAGAGACTAGTTGGAACTTGAAAAAGTTGGATATGAATCAATAAATGGGTGAAAGCAGTTTCATCTCTTCAGAAGGCTTGGAGGTGTGTGTGTCCAGAGACAAATATGGTTGAAGAGAGCACAATATTAGAATACCCTAATTTTTAGCAAAATCATATTGGGTGAGGAGGGATGACATGTAACATGATTGAGTCATCACACTTAGCTAGAAAAAATAGCTTAAGTGGGAGGAAGGTGTTATTTAGAAAGAAGCAGAGCCATTAGGCACCGGAATGACTCTAACAGCATTAATCTTATTATTTAGTCTGTGAGAGTCATGCAGGATGGTGACCATGTGAGGAAATAGTACACAAGGGGAAACTTCAGGGCAGTGATGGCACATTCATGTTCTTGCTCATGCTGTCTTGGACCTCTTGCAGAGTGTTGAGAGTTAAGTTAGGCTTAACCTGACTGCTCTTGGCTCAGAGGGAAGGAATGCTATGAAAATTTAGTTTTATCTGTCAAGGGTGTGGGAGGGGGAAATGGCTGTATTTGTTTTATATATTTGCCAACGCTGGTTGGTGGTTCGTGTTTTCTATGCAGGTTTGTGACAGTGGATCTATGTCAGTTAGCCCAGTATAATTGCACATGCAAACATGCTTTATATAATTTTAGTAATACATGTTTTGTAAAAATGTGAACATAATAGAGTCAGGTAGGCTATAGGTTTTTAAAGGATTAAAACCTTTTTTTTTTTCTAAATCAGGTTTGTTACAGAAAGAGAAAATGGCCATTGAAGCATTTCAAGTTTGCTGCCTCCTCCTGCCTCCTGAAAATAGAAGAAAGTTACAGCTGTTGATGAGGATGATGGCAAGGATCTGCTTAAATAAGGAGATGCCACCACTGTGTGATGGCTTTGGCACCCGAACACTGGTACGTTGATTTCTAACATCTACGAGGACTGGAGTTTCGGGGTTAAAATTCACTTGAGTAAAGTTTACTAGCTTGGCAACCAGAGGAAGGTACAAGGCAGGCCGACTTAAAGAGCCATGGCTTGGAATCCACCCAGACTGGTATTGTGCTTTTGGTCTTAGTGACTTAAAGAGCATAATGAAAAGTAAAGAGTGAGTAGGGGTAGAGTGTAGAGTGAGTGTAGAGATAGCTGCTGCATCCTGCCTGCTGTCAACACAAGAGAAGGAAGCGTGGACAGAAAGGATTACTGGCGTGTCAAGAAACAGCATTCTCTCCTCCAGGACAAAAAGAGTCGCAAAACCTTTGTTACTATAACCAGTAGGAGAAGATGCAGCATATATCATGGATTAAAGAGGGAAGAAGTAAACTATAGAGTTAGACCAGACAACTTGGAAGGAAAGAATGTGTGTCTTTCAGGGTATGATCTAAGGGTCCATGAGTGAGGATATTTCTTAATATATTCTGTTTTGCTTAAAAACAGGCTAATTTTGAATTCTACTTTGTCATGTCAGCATGTGTTTTAAAATAGGGTCTAGGTTTAGGATTATTTACTAGCAAAATTTATTAATTTTCCTCAAAAAATATCTTAGAGCAAAATTGATGTTTCACTGGGATGTACATCCTTTCTATATGTTGGTGAACCATTGTGTATGCCTGAGGGTCCACTGTTCGACTTTTAGAGGTGTGGTATAAGATCAGAGGACAAATCAGCACCCAGTAGAGTGATTCTTGACCTTTTTTGGGGGGTGGGTGGATGGGTAGGTGGGCTAATGGACCTTTTTGTAAAGCTGAAGAAAACTTTGCACCTATTCCCCAGAAGAATGCATGTGTAAAATTTTCTATACAATTTCAAGGCACTCACAGATCCCCTGGGGTCCCTAGTCTCCAGATAAAGTCTCTGTGTGTGTCTCTCCCTCTGTACATATATGTGAGTGAAGATAAAGTATCATCTGCAGTATGTTGATGAAATGAAGTCTTATTAAACAGAATTACATGACATCATGCTTATAGGTTTTTAAAATTATAGTTGATGTACAATATTATATAAGTTGCAGGCGTATAATATAGTGATTTACAATTTTTAAACGTTCCATTTATAGTTTTTATAAAATATTGGCTATATTTCTTGTGCTGTATAATATATCCTTGTAGCTTATTTTGTACATAATAATTTGTAATTCTTTTTTTTTAATTGGAGTATAGTTGATTTACAATGTTGTGTTAGTTTCTGCTGTACAGAAAAGTGAGTCAGTTATGCCTGTACATATATCTACTCTTTTTTAGGTTCTATTTCCATATAGGTCATTACAGAGTGTTGAATAGATACAGTAGGTGCTATACAGTAGGTTCTTATTAGCTGTCTATTTTATATATAGTAGTGTGTATATGTCAATCCCAATCTCCCAATTTATCCTTCTGCCCCTTTCCCTTTTGGTAACTATAAGTTTGTTTTCTACATCTGTGACTCAATTTCTGTTTTGTAAATAGGTTCATTTGTACCATTTTTTTAGATTCCACATATTGCGCCTCCCCTCTTCACTCTCCCCACTGGTAACCAGTTGTTTGTTCACTATATCTGTGAATCTGTTTCTTTTTTGTTATATTCACTAGTTTCTTGTATTTTTTAGTTTCCATATATAAGTGATATCATATAGTATTTGTCTTTCTGTGCCTGACTTGTTTCATTTACATGCTTATAGATTTTGAAATAAGATTGTCAACAATAAAATTAGTAGGAAAAGGAAAAAATAGTCCGTCCAAAGGATTGCATTAAGAATGGATTAGTTAAAATGAATTCTATGGAAACAGCTGCTATAATATTTTTTGTATTTCATAACCTAATGCACTTCTGATGGTTTTGTTCAAAGGTGATTGTCAAATGTACATACAAAATCCTGAAGAAAATAACAATTAACTAGGAAAAACTAATTGTTGAGGCACATAGATTGTGCTCGCAATTTTTTTTTAAAACAACGAAATAAGACAATAATGAAATTAGGATATTATTAGACTAAATGGCTATAAAGTACTTTTAACTTAAAAGTGCTACATGATCCAAGTTGTGATGGTGATAATAATTTTCAGAATTTGTTTAAATATATATATTTAAAACCATCTATAAAAGGGAGTGCCTTTAAAAACTGCTCAGACAAGCATCTCTGCTAAGTCTCTGTGAGATGTGACGCACATTCTGTTCATGCTGGTTGATGAGAAGATCAGCCCACCTGAGATGACAAGGTGTGGCCAGGTGCCAGGTGAGATGTGCACCCTGTGCTGTGGGCCATTTCTCACTGACTAGGCACATTTGGTTTTTGCAAATTAGATGGCACTCAGTTCAGAGTAGTGAAAAAACCTCATCTGTGTTTATTTAAAAATTCACCCTCCCTCCCCTCTATTTTTTTCTTTTTTTTAGATGGTTCAGACGTTTTCCCATTGCATCTTGTGTTCCAAAGATGAAGTGGACTTGGATGACTTATTAGCTGCTAGGTTGGTGACGTTTCTGATGGACAATTACCAAGAGATTCTGAAAGTCCCTTTGGCCTTGCAGACCTCCATAGAGGAGCGTGTGGCCCATCTACGAAGAGTCCAGGTAAAGGAAGGGATGTTACCAGTACTATAAAATTGCCAGCAGAAAGTTATGTAAGTTTGCTAGGCTTCTTGGCATTTTTTGTTTTGAAGATTGAGTGAGTTAATTTGTACAAGGTGCTTACAACCGGGCGTGGCACATAGTAGGCACTGCACATGTTTGTTATTATCTTTGAAAATTTGTGGAATGCCCACTAGGTTTTGTTGTGTTGATCAATGCTGCATACTTTTGGTTGCAAATTCCTAAAATGGGTTTGTTCAGAATCTGCATATACTTCCTGATGGAAGTGATTTATGTGCAATAAAGTCTTGATTCATAATAGCCCTGCCACCTAGGTACTATTTTTTGAATGAGAAAGCTGAGGCACAGAGAGCGTAAGTAATTTGTCCAAGGTCACAGAGCTAGGATTCAAACTGATAAAATCGTTTTCCAGAATCAGTGCTCTTAACTACTATGCCATACTGCCTCACTGTAAAGCATGGTATGGTAG
Source organism: Pseudorca crassidens (assembly GCF_039906515.1). Classification (NCBI taxonomy): domain Eukaryota; kingdom Metazoa; phylum Chordata; class Mammalia; order Artiodactyla; family Delphinidae; genus Pseudorca; species Pseudorca crassidens. The sequence goes on along the minus strand of NC_090298.1, from coordinate 47,772,433 downwards.
AAGAACCCGGCTTCAGAGCCATAAGGACCTGGGCTAAACTCCTGGCTCCCCACTTGCCTGGTTATGTGGCTTTGGGAAAGTCCCTTAAGCCCTCTGGATTTTAGTTTCTGCAAGTGTTGAAATGGTCAATACCTACTCGATGAAGTTGTTGTAAAGAGTAGACACTACATTGTAAAACGTGTGGCACAAATGTCATATGGCAGATACTTTTTGAAAGGTATTTATTGTTTTTGTCGTTGCAGTCATTATATTAAAATGATGCAAAAGAAATGTAATGTATTACTATCACGTGGGCCCCCCAGAGGGGTTTGTATGTCAGCCTGCAGGAGCAGAAACGTTGGGTAAAGGCAGGCAGGTCTGCTTGTCTCCTTCTGAATGACTGGCCCTCTTTCCCCTTAAGCATGTTTTGAGGCTCCACATAAGGACCAGTGAGCTGCTACCTCCCAAAGTATCATTAAAGTAAATAACCATCTGTTTTCAGTGTGCAGTTTAAAAATTAAAATAAAAAATTTTCCTATTGAAGGAATTTGGAAAATAGAGAAAACACACTAAAAAATATCAGAATAACTCTAAATGTTCAGTGTTAAGAGTCTTTTCTATTTCCCCCTCTCCCTCCCTTCCTTCCTTCTTTCCCTCCTTTGTTCCTCTTTTATAACTTACTTTCTCTTAACAATACAACAAGAAGAAGTTTCCACATCATTAAATGTTCTTGATTGACCCAGAATGGCCAGGAGCACAGACTAAATGGTGTTTGAATTTCTGATGTGCCCTTTATTAGCCATGTGACCTTGGCATGTTGTATAACGACTCTCTGCTTTAACATCTGCCCCAACATCTCTTTTTTTCATCAGTAAAATGCGATAACAATAGTTAATAGCTACCTCCTAAGGCTATTTTGGGGATTGAAAGGCTTAAGACATGTAAAGTGCTTAGAATAATGTTTATCACATAGTAAGTACCTCATTTGGTACTGCTGCTGTTATTATTATCAACATTATTGTTATATATTCCACAATATCATTATGATTGGTAACATAATATTCCATAATATGAATATACCATAATTTATTTAAATGATTTTCTTTGGTTGATATTTATATTGTTTCCATTTTTTTTCCATTTTACAATCATTATGATAGTAAATATTTTTATAGTTAGATTTTTTTTTGGTCGATCTGTGATTACTTTCTAAGAATAAATTCCTAGGAGTGGCATTTCACGGTCAAAGACCATGAATGTGTGTTAAACATTGATTGCATATTGTCAAATTTCCATTTAGAGTGATTGTTCCAAGTTGCATTCCCATTGTTGGTATAAGAAAGTGTTCATTTCTTTACACCCTTGCCTACTTTGGGTAACATACATACCTTTGCCATTTAAATGGGTGAAAAAAACAAATTACTGTTGTTTTAATCTCCCACCTCCCCTTGATATTTTATGAGCCAAACTTAAAAAAAAACCCATAAAAATGAAAAGAAATACTTTCACTGAATTTCTGTAAGGAAAAGTGATAGCAGTGACTCCGTTGCTTTGCATCCTTGCTGGGCTTGTGTATTCACATGGCACAGGCTTGTATTGCAGGAACGTAACCCTGTGAGCCTTTCACTGTCAGCTGAAGATCAGATGGCTGAGTGATGATTAACTTAACTGCAGAGTAGCATGACCTGTGAAGGGGGGCTGTGATGGCCCTGAATAAAATCAGTAACTACGCAATTGTCCAGTTACATTTTCTCTCTTAGAAGTACACACTCATTAGAATTGCCAAACAATTGTTTGTTTTAGTGCTCAAAGCCTATAGATCTCTCTTCTCTTGCACAGGGTACTCAGCCACTCCGTCATAACACATTTAGGGTGGTACCTTTCTGAAAATGCAGTGTTACTTGGACTATTCTGGTGAATTGTTTTGGAGCAGTTTCAGGGCTGACCCTGGGATAGATAAACAGTGAGGTCAGCGTTGTTTTTGACACCAACCTTCTGTTGACCTTCTGTTGACCTTGTCTGTAACCCTCTTCTTCCTCTTATACCCTTTACTCATAGATATCTTGTGTTTTTCTCATGTCCTAGGCTTTGGCGGTCACACTTTACCTGGGCCTCACCTTTTTATTCTGGCCCTTTTCTACTTTTTCCAGAATTCTTGGTTCAAATACAAATTAAGTGTTGTGTGTGTCCTCCTTTCCTTATGGTTCTGGTCTGTTTTTCTTGGGTTGTCCCTAAATGACCTGGTAAACTGATGCTGAGGCATGGAATGTTCTTCATGGATAACCCTCCCTGGCAACACAATTATTTATTTATTAAAAAAAATTTTTTTTGAATTTTATTTATTTTTTTATACAGCAGGTTCTTATTAGTCATCCATTTTATACACATCAGTATATACATGTCAATCCCAATTGCCCAATTCATCACACCCCACCCCCATCCCCCGCCGCTTCACCCCCTTGGTGTCCATACATTTGTTCTCTACATCTGTGTCTCAGCTTCTGTCCTGCAAACAGGTTCATCTGTACCATTTTTCTAGGTGCCACATACATGCGTTAATATACGATATTTGTTTTTCTCTTTCTGACTTACTTCACTCTGTATGACAGTCTCTAGATCCATCCACGACTCAACAAATGACCCCATTTCGTTCCTTTTTATGGCTGAGTAATATTCCATTGTATATATGTACCACAACTTCTTTATCCATTCGTCTGTCGATGGACATTTAGGTTGCTTCCATGACCTGGCTATTGTAAATAGTGCTGCAGTGTACATTGGGGTGCATGTGTCTCTTTGAATTATGGTTTTCTCAGGGTATATGCCCAGTCGTGGGATTGCTGGATCATATGGTAATTCTATTTTTAGTTTTTTAAGGAACCCCCATACTGTTCTCCATAGTGGCTGTATCAATTTACATTCCCACCAACAGTACAAGAGGGTTCCCTTTTCTCCACACCCTCTCCAGCATTTGTTGTCTGTAGATTTTCTGATGATGCCCATTCTAACTGGTGTGAGGTGATACCTCATTGTAGTTTTGATTTGCATTTCTCTAATAATTAGTGATGTTGAGCAGCTTTTCATGTGCTTCTTGGCCATCTGTATGTTTTCTTTGGAGAGATGTCTATTTAGGTCTTCTGCCCATTATTGGATTTTTTAAAATATTGAGCTGCATGAACTGTTTATATATTTTGGATATTAATCCTTTGTCCGTTGATTTGTTTGCAAATATTTTCTCCCATTCTGAGGGTTGTCATTGTGTCTTGTTTATGGTTTCCTTTGCTGTGCAAAAGCTTTGAAGTCTCATTTGGTCCCATTTGTTTATTTCTGTTTTTATTTCCATTACTCTAGGAGGTGGATCAAAAAAGATCTTGCTGTGATTTATGTCAAAGAGTGTTCTTCCTATGTTTTCCTCTAAGAGTTTTATAGTGTCCGGTCTTAAATTTAGGTCTCGATCCATTTTGACTTTATTGTTGTGTATGGTGTTAAGGAGTGCTCTAATTTCATTCTTTTATATGTAGCTGTCCAGTTTTCCCAGCACCACTTATTGAACAGACTGTCTTTTGTCCATTGTATATCCTTGCCTCCTTTGTCATAGATTAGGTGACCATAGGTGCGTGGGTTTATCTCTGGGCTTTCTATCTTGTTCCATTGATCTGTGTTTCTGTTTTTGTGCCAGTACCATATTGTCTTGATTACTGTAGCTTTGTAGTATAGTCTGAAGTCAGGGAGTCTGATTCCTCCAGCTCCGTTTTTTTCCCTCAAGACTGCTTTGGCTATTCGGGGTCTTTTGTGTCTCCTTACAAATTTTAAGTTTTTTTGTTCTAGTTCTGTAAAAAATGCCATTGGTAATTTGATAGGGATTGCATTGAATCTGTAGATTGCTTTGGGTAGCATAGTCATTTTCACAATATTGATTCTTCCAATCTGAGAACATGGTATATCTCTCCATCTGTTGGTATCATCTTTAATTTCTTTCATCAGTGTCTTATAGTTTTCTGCATACAGGTCTTTTGTTTCCCTAAGTAGTTTTATTCCTAGGTATTTTATTCATTTTCTTGCAGTGGGAAATGGGAGTGTTTCCTTAATTTCTCTTTCAAATTTTCATCATTAGTCTATAGGAATGCAAGAGATTTCTGTGCATTAATTTTGTATCCTGCAACTTTACCCAATTCATTGATTAGCTCTAGTACTTTTCTGGTGGAATCTTTAGGATTCTCTATGTAGAGTATCATGTCATCTGCAAACAGTGATGGTTTTTCTTCTTTTTTTCCAATCTGTATTCCTTTTATTTCTTTTTCTTCTCTGATTGCTGTTGCTAGGACTTCCAAAAGTATGTTGAATAATAGTGGTGAGAGTGGACATCCTTACCTTGTTCCTGATCTTAGAGGAAATGCTTTCAGTTTTTCACCATTGAGAATGATGTTTGCTGTGGGTTTGTCGTATATTGCCTTTATTTTGTTGAGGTAGGTTCCCTCTATGCCCACTTTATGGAGAGTTTTTATCATAAATGGGTGTTGAATTTTGTCAAAAGCTTTTTCTACATCTATTGAGATGATCATATGGTTTTTTACTTCAATTTGTTAGTATGGTTTATCACACTGATTGATTTGCGTATATTGAAGAACACTTGCATTCCCTGGGATAAATCCCACTCGATCATGGTGTATAATCCTTTTAATGTGTTGTTGGATTCTGTTTACTAGTATTTTGTTGAGGATTTTTGCATCTATACTCATGAGTGATATTGATCTGTAATTTTCTTTTTTTGTAGTATCTTTGTCTGGTTTTGGCATCAGGGCGATGGTGGCCTCACAGAATGAGTTTGGGAGTGTTCCTTCCTCTGCAATTTTTTGCAAGAGTTTGAGAAGGATGGGTGGTGTCTCTTCTCTAAATGTTTGATAGAATTCACCTGTGAAGCCATGTGGTCTTGGAGTTTTGTTTGTTGGAAGATTTTTAATCACAGTTTCAATTTCATTACTTGTGATTGGTCTGTTCATATTTTCTCTTTCTTCCTGGTTCAGTCTTGGAAGGTTATACGTTTCTAAGAATTTGTCCATTTCTTCCAGGTTGTCCATTTTATTGGCATAGAGTTGCTTGTCGTAGTCTCTTAGGATGCTTTGTATTTCTGCGTTGTCTGTTTTAACTTCTCCTTTTTCATTTCTAATTTTATTGATTTGAGTCCTCTCCCTGTTTTTCTTGATGAGTCTGGCTAATGGTTTATCAATTTTGTTTATCTTCTCAAAGAACCAACTTTTAGTTTTATTGATCTTCACTTTTGTTTTCTTTATTTCTGTTTCATTTATTTCTGCTCTGATCTTTATGATTTCTTTCCTTCTGCTAACTTTGGGTTTTGTTTGTTCTTCTTTATCTAGTTCCTTTAGGTGTAAGGTTAGATTGTTTATTTGAGATTTTTCTTTTTTCTTGAGGTAGGCTTGTATTGCTATAAACTTCCCTCTTAGAACTGCTTTTGCTGCATCCCATAGGTTTTGAATTGTCGTGTTTTCATTGTCATTTGTCTGTAGGTAGTTTTTGATTTCCTCTTTGATTTCTTCAGTGATCTTTTGGTTATTTAGTAACGTATTGTTTAGCCTCCATCTGTTTGTGTTTTATACGTTTTTTCCCCTGTAATTCATTTCTAATCTCATAGTGTTGTGTTCAGAAAAGATGATTGATATGACTTCAGTTTTCTTAAATTTACTGAGGCTTGGTTTGTGACCCAAGATGTGATCTATCCTGGAGAATGTACCGTGCGCATTTGAGGAGAAAGTGTAATCTGCTGTTTTTGGATGGAATGTCCTATAAATATCAATTAAATCTATCTGGTCTGTTGTATCATTTAAAGCTTCTGTTTCCTTATTTATTTTCATTTTGGATGATCTGTCCATTGGTGTAAGTGAGGTGTTAAAGTTCCCCACTATTATTGTGTTACTGTCAATTTCCTCTGTTAGAGCTGTTAGCAGTTGCCTTATGTATTGAGGTGCTCCTATGTTGGGTGCATATATATTTTTAATTGTTATGTCTTCTTCTTGGATTGATCACTTGATCATTATGTAGTGTCCGTCCTTGTCTCTTGTAACATTCTTTATTTTAAAGTCTATTTTATCTGACATGAGTATTGCTACCCCAGGTTTCTTTTGATTTCCATTTTCATGGAATATCTTTTTCCATCCCTTCACTTTCAGTCTGTATGTGTCCCTAGGACTGAAGTGGGTCTCTTGTAGGCAGCATATATATGGGTCTTGTTTTTGTATCCATTCAGCAAGCCTGTGTCTTTTGGTTGGAGCACCAAATCCGTTTACGTTTAAGGTAATTATCGATACATATGTTCCTCTTACTATTTTCTTAATTGTTTTGGGTTTGTTCTTGTAGGTTCTTTTCTTCTTTTGTGTTTCCAACTTAGAGAAGTTCCTTTTGGATTTGTTGTAGAGCTGGTTTGTTGGTGCTGAATTCTCTTAGCTTTTGCTTGTCTGTAAAGCTTTTGATTTCTCCATTGAATCTGAATGAGATCCTTGCTGAGTAGAGTAATCTTGGTTGTAGGTTCTTCCCTTTCATCACTTTAAGGATATCATCCCACTCCCTTCTGGCTTGTAGAGTTTCTGCTGAGAAATCAGCTGTTAATCTTATGGGAGTTCCCTTGTATGTTATTTGTCACTTTTCCCTTGCTGCTTTCAATAATTTTTCTTTGTCGTTAGGTTTTGCCAGTTTGATTACTATGTGTTTCGCTGTGTTTCTCTTTGGGTTTATACTGTATGGGACTCTGCACTTCCTGGACTTGGGTGGCTCTTTCCTTTCCCATGTTAGGGAAGCTTTCGACTATAATCTCTTCAAATATTTTCTCTGGTCCTTCTCTCTCTCTTCTCCTTCTGGGACCCCTATAATGCGAACGTTGTTGCGTTTAATGTTGTCCCAGAGGTCTCTTAGGCTCTCTTCATTTATTTTCATTCTTTTTTTTTTTATTCTGTTCCGTGGCAGTGAATTCCACCATTCTGTCTTCCAGGTCACTTATCCGTTCTTCTGCCTCAGTTATTCTGCTATTGATTCCTTCTAGTGTAGTTTTCATTTCAGTTACTGTATTGTTCATCTCTGTTTGTTCTTTAATTCTTCTAGGTCTTTTTTAAACATTTCTTGCATCTTCTTGTTCTTTGCCTCCATTGTTTTTCCGAGGTCCTGGATCATCTTCACTATCATTATTCTGAATTCTTTTTCTGGCAGGCTGCCTATCTCCACTTCATTAAGTTGTTTTCCTGGGGCTTTATCTGGTTGCTTTATCTGGTACATAGCCCTCTGCCTTTTCATCTTGTCTATCTCTCTGTGAACGTGTTTTTTGTTCCACAGGCTGCAGGATTATAGTTCTTCTTGCTTCTGCTGTCTGTCCTCTGGTGGATGAGGCTGTCTAAGAGGCTTGTGCAAGTTTCCTGATCAGAGGGACTGGTGGTGGGTAGAGCTGACTGTTGCTCTGGTGAGCAGAGCTCAGTAAAACTTTAATCTGCTTGACTGCTGATGGGTGGTGCTGGGTTACCTCCCTGTTGGTTGTTTGGCCTGAGGCAACCCAACACTGGTGCCTTCCCCGGCTCTTTGGTGGGGCTAATGGCAGACTCTGGGAGGGCTCACGCCAAGGAGCATGTCCCAGAGCTTCTGCTGCCAGTTTCCTCGTCCCCACGGTGAGCCACAGCCACCCCCGCCTCTGCAGGAGACCCTCCAACACTAGCAGGTAGGTCTGGTTCAGTCTTCCCTGGGGTTACTGCTCCTTCCCCTGGGTTGCGATGCGCACACTACTTTATGTGCGGCCTCTGAGAGTGGAGTCTCTGTTTCTCCCAGTCCTGTCGAAGGCCTGCAATCAAATCCCACTAGGCTTCAAAGTCTGATTCTCTAGCAATTCCTCCTCCCATTTCCGGACCCCCAGGTTGAGAAGCCTGATGTGGGGCTCAGAACCTTCACTCCGTTGGGTGGACTTCTGTGTTGTAAGTGTTCTCCAGTCTGTGATTCACCCACCCAGCAGTTATGGGATTTGATTTTACTGTGATTGCGCCCCTCCTACCGTCTCATTGTGGCTTCTCCTTTGTCTTTGGATGTGGGGTATCTTTTTTGGTGAGTTCCAGTGTCTTCCTGTCGTTGATTGTCCAGCAGCTAGTTGTGATTCTGGTGTCCTCAGAAGAGGGAGTGAGAGCACGTCCTTCTACTCCGCCATCTTGGTTCCGCTTCTGTATTCTTTTAACACATTTATTTTTAACTGTGGCTTCTGGGAAAAAAAAGTCTTAAACCAAAGACATGAATATAATGGTAGTAATGTTATCCAGTGCAGAAGAACAGTAGGTGCTATATTTTTGAGGAGATGAACCTCTTGGACTCTGAAAAATTTTTTTAACTTTTTAATTTATATTGGAATATAGCAATTAACAATGTTGTGACAGTTTTCAGGTACACAGCAAAGCGACTCAGCCATACATATGCATGTATCCATTCTCCCCCAAACTTCCCTCCCATCCAGGCTGCACATAACATTGAGCAGAGTTTCCTGTTCTATACAGTGGGGTCCTTGTTGGTTATCCATTTTAACTATGGCTGTGTGTATACATGAATCCCAAACTCCCTAACTATCCCTTCCCCCCACACTTGCCCCTTGGTAACCATAAGTTCATTCTTTAAGTCTGTGAGTCTGTTTCTGTTTTGTAAATAAGTTCATTTGTATCATTTCTTTTTAGATTGCACATATAAGCCATATCATATGATATTTCTTTCTCTGTCTGACTTACTTCACTCAGTATGACAATCTTTAGGTCCAACCATGTTGCTGCAGATGGCATTATTTCATTCTTTTTAATGGCTGATTAATACTTCATTGTATATATGTACCATATCTTCTTTATCCATTCCTCTGTCGATGGACATTTAGGTTGTTTCCATGTCTTGCCTATTGTAAACAGTACTGCAATGAACATTGGTGTGCATGTATCCTGTCAGACCATGTTTTTCTCCGGATATATGCCCAGGAGTGGGATTGCGTGGTCATGTGGTAGCTCTATTTTTAGTTTTTTGAGGAACCTTCATGCTGTGAAGGTGGCTGTACTAATTTACATTCCCACCAAGAGTGTAGGAGGGTTCCCTTCTTTCCACACCCTCTCCAGCATTTATTGTTTGTGGATTTTTTTGATGATGGCCATTCTGACTGGTGTGAGGTGATATCTCATTGTAGTTTTGATTTGGATGAAATTAAGTATTTTTAATGGATGCTTTTATTTATAGATCTTGGTACCTTTTTCCCTCTTATTTCAACCTTCTGCCTTTTGCCCTGTAGTGTCTGCACATTTGTTTTCACTAGTTTCATGCTATGAACATGTTTGGAGATGGGTGCAGTACTTCCCTCTACACAGCAGCTGAGCTAAACTTGTACTTTTGTCAGTGCCCAAGGGAGGGAGGAACAGACTCTCCAGATGTGGGAAGAACCTACATAGTTCATCATGTGTGTTTGGAATCATTCTAGGCAATATGTTCAGTTTGTGTGTAAATTTCAGATCTTATTAGAAGAGAGCACAAGGTTTTTTGTTTATGAAAATGGCTTTGGGGTTTAAAAAGGCAAAAACTTATATGCTACATTGTGGCTTTACGTGATTTTTTTTTGAAGTTATGGAAACACTTTTTACTTTTCATTATAGTTTTTCCCAGTCAAATTGAATGTCATATCATTCCTACTAGGAGATCTACGGTCTGAATTAATTCTTGAAATTTATTTGAAAATGTGCTTTCACTAATAATCCCTTTGCCCCAGATAAAATACCCAGGAGCTGATATGGATATCACTTTGTCTGCTCCATCATTTTGCCGTCAAATTAGCCCAGAGGAATTTGAATACCAAAGAGTATACGGCTCTCAGGAACCTGTGGCAGCATTGTTGGAGGAAGTCATCACAGATGCCAAACTCTCCAGTAAAGAAAAGAAGAAAAAATTGAAGCAGGTAAAAAGGATATTCTTCATAAGTCATTTCTTCTCCCTACCGTTCTTATGTTGTTTTGTTTCCTTTTTATTCTCTATTTTAATAGGTTTCATACGAATCTCATCTTCTGAGACAGAGCAGTTTTGAAAGTAAATATTTTATTTCATATATTAATTTACACAAATATGGTCAGTTTTCCAGGTCTTTATTCTCCAATGTAAATCTTTCACCATTATTGATCTCTTCATTTATGAAGCTATTCTCTAATATTTGTCCTTGGTTTTGATATGTGGTATGATGTGAGTTAGTGGAGCAATTACTTTAAATTCAGAGAGGCTGTCAAATGAGAACAGTTTCTTTGGATTTTTTTGAAAGGCAAATCAGACTGAATTCACAAGTGTAAAATGTCCAGAATTTAAGAGTCTTTGGTTTTACATAGCCCCTATCAAATTGGTTTCTTGCTGCGGGCATCACTAAAAGTTTTTAGTTCTTGTTAAACAACACAGCTTAGGGTTTCAGAGAAGAGTTTTCAACTCAGCATAGGTTTAACTTGATCTTTTTTAAAACTTGAAGTGTAATTGATTTACAGTGTTGTGTTAGTTTCAGTTATACATACCTTGATCTTTTTTTTTTGTTTGCTTTTGTTTTTGTCTCATAAGTCTCTTTTATTCAACACACTCCCCAACTTTCTTTCTTTTTTTAAAATCGTTTTTAACATCTTTTTTTTTTGTAACATCTTTATTGGAGTGTAATTGCTTTACAATGGTGTGTTGGTTTCTGCTGTATAACAAAGTGAATCAGGTATACATATACATATATCCCCATATCCCCTCCCTCTTGCGTCTCCCTCCCACCCTCCCAATCCCACCCCTCTAGGTGGTCACAAAGCACCAAGCTGATCTCCCTGTGCTATGCGGCTGCTTCCCACTAGCTATCGATTTTACATTTGGTAGTGTATATATGTCCATGCTACTCTCTCACTTCGTCCCAGCTTACCCTTCCCCCTCCTCATGTCCTCAAGTCCATGCTCTACATCTGCGCCTTTATTCCTGTCGCCTCTAGGTTCTTCAGAACCATTTTTTTTTTTTTTTTTTAGATTCCATGTGTATGTATTGGCATACGGTATTTGTTTTTCTCTTTCTGAGTTACCACTCTGTATGACAGAGTCTGGGTCCACCCACTTCACTACAGATAACTCAATTTCCTTTCTTTTTATGGCTGAGTGATATTCCATTGTATATATGTGCCACATCTTCTTTATCCATTCATCTGTCGATGGACACTTAGGTTGCGTCCATGTCCTGGAAGTTGTAAATAGAGATGCAGTGAACATTGTGGTACATGACTCTTTTTGAACTATGGTTTTCTCAGGGTATATGCCCAGTAGTGGGATTGCTGGGTCATATGGTAGTTTTATTTTCAGTTTTTTAAGGAACCTCCATACTGCTCTCCATAGTGGCTGTGTCAATTTACATTCCTACCAACAATGCAAGAAAGAGGGTTGCATTTTCTCCACACCCTCTCCAGCATTTATTGTTTGTAGATTTTTTGATGATAGCCATTCTGACTGGTGTGAGGTGATACTCGTTGTAATTTGATTTGTGGTTCTCTAATGATCAGTGACGTTGAGCATCCTTTCATGTGTTTGTTGGCAATCTGTATATCTTAGAAGAAAGTGTATTCTGTTGTTTTTGGATGGAATGTCCTATAAATATCAATTGAGTCCATCTTGTTTAATGTATCATTTAAAGCTTGTGTTTCCTTATTTATTTTCATTTTGGATGATCTGTCCATTGGTGAAAGTGGGGTGTTAAAGTCCCCTACTATGAATGTGTTACTGTCGATTTCCCCTTATATGGCTGTTAGCATTTGCCTTATGTATTGAGGTGCTCCTATGTTGGGTGCATAAATATTTACAATTGTTATATCTTCTTCTTGGATCGATCCCTTGATCATTATGTAGTGTCCTTCTTTGTCTCTTCTAATAGTCTTTATTTTAAAATCTGTTTTGTCTGATATGAGAATTACTACTCCAGCTTTCTTCTGATTTCCAATTGCATGGAATATCTTTTTCCATCCCCTCACTTTCAGTCTGTATGTGTCCCTAGGTCTGAAGTGGATCTCTTGTAGACAGCCTATATATGGGTCTTGTTTTTGTATCCATTCAGCCAATCTGTGTCTTTTGGTTGAAGCATTTAATCCATTTACATTTAAGGTAATTATTGATATGTATGTTCCTATTACCATTTTCTTAATTGTTTTGGGTTTGTTATCGTAGGTCTTTTCCTTTTCTTGTGTTTCCTGCCTAGAGAAGTTCCTTTAGCATTTGTTGTAAAGCTGGCTTGGTGGTGCTGAATTCTCTTAGCTTTGGCCAGTCTGTAAAGGTTTTAATTTCTCCGTCGAATCTGAATGAGATCCTTGCTGAGTAGAGTAATCTTGGTTGTAGGTTTTTCCCTTTCATCACTTTAAATATGTCCTGCCACTCCCTTCTGGCTTGCAGAGTTTCTGCTGAAAGATCAGCTGTTAACCTTATTGGGATTCCCTTGTATGTTAATTGTTGCTTTTCCCTTGCTGCTTTTGATATTTTTTCTTTGTATTTAATTTTTGATAGTTTGATTAATATGTGTCTTGGCATGTTTCTCCTTGGATTTATCCTTTATGGTACTCTCTGCGATTCCTGGACTTGATTATTTCCTTTCCCGTATTAGGATAGTTTTCAACTATAATCTCTTCAAATATTTTCTCAGTCCTTTTTTTTTTTCTCTTCTTCTTCTGGGACCCCTATAATTCAAACGTTGTTGTGTTTAATGTTGTCCCAGGGGTCTCTGAGACTGTCCTCAATTCTTTTCATTCTTTTTTCTTTTCTTTTTTTTTTTTTTTAAATAGATTGGATTTAGCATAGGTAGTAGTGCTGAGCAGGGACAACAGGAGGAAAGTTTCCTAATCGGGCTGGTTGGTGGTGTCGTCTTTTTTATTTATTTATTTATTTATTATTTATGGCTGTGTTGGGTCTTCGTTTCTGTGCGAGGGCTTTCTCCAGTTGCGGCAAGCGGGGGCCACTCTTCATCGCGGTGCGTGGGCCTCTCACTATCGCAGCCTCCGTTGTTGCGGAGCACAGACTCCAGATGCGCAGGCTTGGTAATTGTGGCTCACGGGCCCAGATGCTCTGTGGCATGTGGGATCTTCCCAGACCAGGGCTCGAACCCACGTCCCTGCATTGGCAAGCGGATTCTCAACCACTGTGCCACCAGGGAAGCCCCTCATTCTTTTGTCTTTATTCTGCTCTGCAGTAGTTATTTCCACTATTTTATCTTCCAGGTCACTTATCTGTTCTTCTGCCTCAGTTATTCTGCTATTGATTCCTTCTAGACAATTTTAAATTTTATTTATTGTGTTGTTCATCATTGTTTGTGTGCTCTTTAGTTCTTCTAGGTCCTTGTTAAATGTTTCTTGTATTTTCTCCATTATATTTCCAAGATTTTGGATCATCTTTACTCTCATTACTCTGAATTCTTTTTCAGGTAGACTGCCTATTTCCTCTTCATTTGTTTAGTCTGGTGGGTTTTTACCTTGCTCCTTCATCTGGAGCATCTGTGTATTTCTCTGTCTTCTCATTTTGTGTAACTTACTATGTTTGGGGTCTTCTTTTCGCAGGCTGCACGTTCTTAGTTCCCATTGTTTTTGGTGTCTGCTCCCATTGGGTAAGGTTGGTTCAGTGGGTTGTGTAGGCTTCCTGGTGGAGGGGACTGGTGCCTGTGTTCTGGTGGATGAGGCTGAATCTTGTTTTTCTGGTGGACAGGACTGTGTCCGGTTGTTGTTTTGCAGTGTCTGTGACCTTATTATGATTTTAGGCAGCCTCTCTGCTAATGAGTGGGGTTGTGTTCCTGTCTTGCTAGTTGTTTGGAATAGGGTGTCCAGCACTGTAGCTTGCTGGTCATTGAGTGGAGTTGGGTCTTGACATTGAGATGGAGATCTCTGGGAGAGCTTTTGCCATTTGATATTATGTGGGGCTGGGAGGTCTCTGGTGGACCAATGTCCTGAACTTGGCTCTTCTACCTCAGAGGCTCAGGCCTGACACCCGACCAGAGCACCAAGACCCTGTCACCCACGCGGCTCTGAACTCTGGAACTCCACGCTCCAGAGGCCCTCCTTTAGAGGTGCTGCCTCTCCCCTTCCACACAGGTCCTACCTTGATCATTTTTAAAGTATTGATTCAAGAGCAAGTGAATGGTGTTTATTTTTAAAGACTGAATCCTGCATAGCTTGATTTCTGATCACACCACCTAAGATTACACACAAAGCACAAAGGTTCTAGATTCCTGTCCTGTTCTTCTCAGAGTAATTTTGGAGAAGAGTTCAGTGGTGACAATCAAAGGAAAAACATATTGCTTCTCTGTATGCTTTTTGTAAAGTAATGTATACCAGCATGTTTTCTCTTCCATTTGGGTAGAAGCAGGTGGAGCTAAGCTGGAGAAGCAGGGAGATGGGGAAATGTTGTTGGGCCCAGATTTTCTTTGACTGTGTAGAACATAAGTCAGAATTACTTATGAATATTTTAGAAGGGAAGTGTGTTGGCAGGGGAGAAATTTAAAGAAGTATGACTAAAGTGAGTTTATTGGAAGATTAGATCAAATTAAAGATGAATCCGATCTATTGAAAGTGCAATCCAATGATTTAACAAAAAGAAATGGATTTGTGTTGAAGTGAACTTGTGATCTGTTTTCTTCTTATTTTCTTTTCTGATGGAAAGCAGTAAACATTAAAACAAAACAAAAATAGGGAAGTATTGCATCAGAAACTTATTTTAAAATTACAGTGCCCAGGGCTTCCCTGGTGGCGCAGTGGTTGAGAGTCCGCCTGCTGATGCAGGGGACACGGGTTCGTGCCCTGGTCGGGGAATATCCCACATGCTGCGGAGCGGCTGGGCCTGTGAGCCATGGCCGATGAGCCTGCGTGTCCGGAGTCTGTGCTCCGCAACGGGAGAGGCCCGCGTACCGCCAAAAAAAAAACAAAAACAAACAAACAATAATTACAGTGTCCAATTTTATTGACTTTCATTTGTTTTTTTGACACTTCTTGGATCCTTTTTTTTTTATTTTTAGTTTCAAAAGTCCTATCCTGAAGTCTACCAAGAACGATTTCCTACACCAGAAAGTGAAGCACTTCTGTTTCCTGAAAAACCTAAAGCAAAACCACAGCTGCTGATGTGGACACTAAAAAACCCCTTCCAACCATTTCAAAGAACTAGAAGTTTTCGGATGTAATACTTGGATAGCTGTTAAAGACCTCTGTTGTTGCTGTTGCTTTTGAGTAAATAGGTGGTTAGAGGACTATAGTGGTGGAAGAAAGAAGCACATAAACCACAGACTACTGAATTATAAAGATTTCCTGACTTCAAAAAATGTTGAGCCATTATCAGTATTTTTATAAAATTCAATGCTGTTTTTAAAGTGTACAAACCAATTAAAAATAATGAGACAAATATATAGTGGTAAAGTTAACGTTTTTAATTTGTTACAAAAGGTAAGGGTATTTTCATTTTTTTATTTGTTGTTTCCTATGGTGTTTATAAAATATTTGTGTGTACATCCTAGTTACTGATGTCTTTGTGATAACCAAGACTGAAAAATAGTGTATATGTTTGAATAAGAACGACACTGAGTACTGTTACTGTGATGCTATTGACCTAATAGCCAATTGTGATTTCTGCTGTATAAATTGTTTTTCACTGTTGCACAAAGATTCTTAATGTTCTTTATTACAATGGCTGTGTCTTTTATTGCAGATCTGTTGGGTGCTATGACAGATTTTATGAAAGCTAGTTCTTTTATGATGTATGTATTAGTTGGTGTTTACTTGTAAGTGAAGTAGATTTTCATCTGCCTGCAGTGGTATAATTTCAGTCTTGGCTAAAGATGGAAAATTGAACTGGATAAATTCTTTTGGTCTCATTAGCCCTGTGATTCTAAGTCAAATCTTTGTTGTTTCATGAAAAACACATGGGTTAAGTAAAATGAGACTACTTCCTTTATAAGTATCAATATATTTTCCCCAGCTTCCTCATCCTTTTGAAAGTAAATGGAATGTAAATAAATACTGTTCTTTTTAATACTGTACATGGTGTTTCTTTTTTGGCATTTATTTAGGTCAGGGAGTTCCCTGGTGGTCCATTGGTAAAGAATCCGCCTTACAATGCAGGGGACGTGGGTTCAATCCCTGGTCAGGGAACTAAGATCCCACATGCCGCGGGGAAACTAAGCCCGCGTGCCACAACTACAGAGACCACGCACTCTGGAGCCTGTGAGCCACAACTAGAGAGAAGCCCGTGTACCACAATGAAGAGACCACACACTGCAATGAAAGATCCCACATGCCTCAACGAAGATCCTGCGTGTGGCAACTCAGACCCAACGCGGCCAAAAATAAATAAAATAAATAGATAAAATTAAAAAAAAAAGAATATATATATTTAGGTCAGTCAGAGAGCATCTTCAGATGCTAAACATCATCACCTTAGCTAATGTTCTCACATCAATCATTTATTTCTATGATAAAATAAGTGAGTTTTGGGCTTTAGTACTAGACTTTAGGAGGTGCTTTGTCCATTTCTTTTGCTTTGCTCTGCCCTCTTGCAAATAGTGGTACACTTAAATTATGGAGCAGCTGGAATGCTTCTTTTGAGACTGATTACCCAAAACGCTAAGAGCGGCACTCATTAATTGGCTTGCTCTGCTCTTTGGACTGAATTTTACTTGCACTTGAGACCCCCACTCTGTTCTTTCGTAGCAGAATGCCTCCTGCAGTGGACTTCCTCTTCAAAGATGGAAATAAGTATTTGTATTGGTTTGAGTACCCCTTATCATGCAAGTGTGGAAAGTAATGGGAGATTTCTAGTGTTTCAGGATTTTATTCTTAGACCTTGGAATTCTGTTTAGAGCAAATAATAAATCTACTTTCTGCTCTATTTGTTCCCTGAGGTAGAATTTACTTTCCGGAGTCTCCTCTTCTGTTGCTCATCTTTGGGAATCTATGTTACTGTTTTCTTTTTTTACCCTTAAGTTTACTTTTTTTGCTGTTAAATATCACATACTTATGGAGAGATCATAAAACGTAACCACCACCTACATGTGAACTTGAGGAGTAGATAAAACCAGTTTTTCAAAGTGGGTGTGCCAATTAACAGCCCATCAGCAGTGTATAAGAGTTCCTGTTACTTACCATCCTCACCAAAACTTGCTATTGGCAGTTTGAATTGTCAGTGTGGTGGATGTATAATGGCATCTCATTATGGTTTTACTTTGTGTTATTAATATGGCTGAAGACTTTTCCCACAGTTTTTTCACTTTTGTTCAAATTTTAATATCAGCTTGTTAGGCTACACACACACACACACACACACACACAGAGTTGAGATTTTGATTTTGATTGTATTGAACTTATAACTCTATGTGTAGAGAACTGCCGTCTTTATGATATTGAGTCTTCTAGTCCGTGAACATGCTTTATCCCTCCATTTGTTTAGAATAAATGAGAAAAAAATTTAAATTTCTCTGTAAACGTTTGCAAATCTTTTGTTAGATTTGTTTCCAGATATTTGATACTTTAAAAAAAAGTTAATAGCAAATATTTCTTTTTTTTTTGGCTGCATTGCGTGGCATGCGGAACTTCCCTGACCAGGGATTGAAC
The DNA here is from genome assembly GCF_039906515.1 of Pseudorca crassidens. Classification (NCBI taxonomy): domain Eukaryota; kingdom Metazoa; phylum Chordata; class Mammalia; order Artiodactyla; family Delphinidae; genus Pseudorca; species Pseudorca crassidens. The sequence goes on along the minus strand of NC_090298.1, from coordinate 47,754,834 downwards.
CTGTGCCCCTTGCAGTGGAGGCACGGAGTCTTAACCACTGGACCACCAGGAAAGTCCCAAAATTTTCAAATATATGAAAAGGTAAAGATAATAGTACCCAACCCTAGCTTCAACAGTTATTATTTAACTGTTTGCTCCTATGGTAAATGGGGTTATTTATTTTTTTCTCTCTCTATATATTTTTAAAAATTTTTATTTATTTAAGTTTTGGCTGCATTGGGTCTTCATTGCGGCGCACGGGCTTCTCATTGCGGTGGCTTCTCTTGTTGCAGAGCATGGGCTCTAGGCACACAGGCTTCAGTAGTTGTGGCATGCGGGCTCAGTAGTTGTGGTTCACGGGCTCTAGAGCGCAGGCTCAGTAGTTGTGGCACACGGGCTTAGTTGCTCCATGGCATGTGGGATCTTCCTGGACCAGGGCTCGAACCCTTGTCCCCTGCACTGGCAGGCAGATTCTTAACCACTGTGCCACCAGGGAAGTCCAATGGGGTTATTTTTAAATTTCCATTTTCTGTTTGTTGCTTATATATAGTATAAACTGATTTTTGTGTCTAGATTTTTGTACCCAACGAGCTTGCTAGACTTCCCCATTCACTCTAGTGTGATTCTTCTGGATTTTCTGCATTCACCACATCATAAGCAAACAATGACACTTTTTGTTTTTCATTTCTGTGGTTGACAGCATGTAAAATGTCCCCAGTGATCCCTGCCTTTTGGTGTTTATGCCCTTGTGTAATCTCCTCTCCTTGAGTGTGTGACCTTGGATCTCATGACACAGTTTTAACAAGTAGAATATGACAAAAGGGATGGGATATCACTTTTGAGATTAGATCACAAAGACTCTGGCTTCCATCTTGCTGGCCCTCTCTCTTGTTCTCTCCCGGGCTTCCTCTGAGGGAAGCCAGCTTCCCTCTTGTGAGCTGCCCTATGGAGAGGCCCCTCAGGCAAGGAACTGACATCTCTGCTGAATAGCCAGTGAGGACAGAAGGCCTGCCAACAGCGGTATGAGTGATCTTGGAAGTGGATCTACTGACGCCTGCCAACAGCCATGTGAGTGATGTTGCTTTGGTTTTGATTTTTTTGGGCTGCACCCCTGACCAGGGATCCACCCCGCGCCCCCTGGAGTGGAAGTGTGGAGTCTTAACCACTGGACTAGCAGGGAAGTCCTGATGTGAGTGATGTTGGAAGTGGATTCTCCCTTAGTTGAGCCTTGAGATAAAGGCAGCCTTAGCTGACACCTTGATTGCAGCCTGTGAGAGATTCAGCTAAACTGTTTCTGGATTCTGGACCCACAGAAAATAGGAGATAATGTTTGTTGCTTTAAGCCATTTAATCTAGGGTGATTTATTATGAAGCAATAGATACAGTACAGTTTATACTTCTTTCTTCCCTACATCCCTGCATCCTTCCCTCTTTTGCTTTTTTTTAAACCATTGTGAAAGGTCACTCCTTATCTTTAGTGATGCATTTGTTTGCAATCTTTGTGCATTCTTATATTTTAGTTTTGTACCTTATAAACAGTATACAGTTGGAATATTTTTTTTAAGAAGCCAACTTGATAATCTTTATTTTTAATTGTAACATTTAGACAAATTGTATTTAATATAATGACTTTATATTTTGGTATAAGTCTTTGTTGAATTTTCTAACACTTTGTTTCCACTTCCTTGCCTTTGTTTGGAGTTAAAAAATAATTTCATGTTTTCTTCTACTAATTTGAAACTTAGACACTCTGTTTCTAATCTTATTGGATCCCTAGAAATTACATCTTGCATACTAATTTATCAAAGTTTAAAGTTAGTCATTACCTTTTAACCCTCCTCAGACTCTTCTGGGAGTTGAAAGCACTAAGAACACCCTCCCAAATTAGATATTATTGTTGTAATATATTTTAATTTTGTTGTTTTAAAGCCTCATAACGTGTTATTATGTACAGTCCTTGTTTAATAGGCTTATCTACATACTTTACCACTTTTTTTCCTTCTGAAAGTACATTCTTTAGAATTTATCTTTAGTAAGGGTTTGTTGGTTTTTGTTAGTCTGAAAACATTTTATTTTGCTATTATTCTTTTTTAAAACAGCTTTATTGTGATAGAATTCACACACCATACAATTAACCCCTTTAAAGTGTGGTTAGCACCATAATTAAATGGTTTTTGGTATGTGACATTTAACATTTTTTTAAGTTGTGGTAAAATATATATAACGTAAAACTGGCCATTTTAACCTTTTTTTTTTTTTTTTTTTTTGCGGTACACGGGCCTCTCACTGTTGTGGTCTCTCCCGCTGCGGAGCATGGGCTCCGGACGCGCAGGCTCAGCGGCCATGGCTCACGGGCCCAGCCGCTCCACGGCATGTGGGATCTTCCCGGACAGGGGCACGAACCCGTGTCCCCTGCATTGGCAGGTGGACTCTCAACCACTGCGCCACCAGGGAAGCCCCATTTTAACCATTTTTAAGTGTACATTCAGTATAAGGAATGCCCTCGTTCTTTAAAGCTATTTCTGCTGCATGTAGAATTCTAGGTTGATAGTTATTTTATTTCAGTACATTGTAGTTATCATTCCTTTGTTAGCTGGTTTCTGTTGTTACGTGAGAAGTCAACTGCCACTCTAATTGTCATTCCTCTGCAGATAATGTATCTTTTTTTGGCAGGCTGCTTTTTCAGATTTTCTCATTGTCTTGGGTGGTCTGCAGTTCATGATGCTGTATCTAATTTACATGATGTGCTTTTTAAACAATTATTCTACTTGGGATTTGTGGGGCCTCTTAAGAGGATTGAAGTCTTTTGTCACTTTAAATATTGCCTTTGTCACAATCTCAACTCTGCTTTTGAATCTCTAATTAAACTATTTTAGATCTTTTCCATCTTCTGTTTTAACCTCTAGCTTCCATAGTTTGTCTTTCTGTGCTGCATTATGGATAATTTCTTCAGTCTTTCTTCCTTTTCAGCACTTTTCCCTTTAGGTATGTCTAGTTTCCTATTAAATGCTTATATCCGCTATTATGGAATTTATATCCATTTACAGCTCAGGAAACAGAGAACTCAGTTAAGACTGGATAACTTCCCCAAGACTACCCATCTTGTGAGTAGTAACGTAATAGGCAGTCACAGCTGGCTCTTTCTGACTGCACAGCCCAGGCTCCTCGCTAAGATGTCTTATTGTCTCCTAATGAGCACTGTTTTATATTTTTATGTGCACTTTTTAGATCTTACTTATAAGCTCACATGTTATTTTTCAGCCTATACTTTCTAAAATTTAATATCTCAAATTTCTTTTTGATTTACAGTGTTTTTGTTGTCTTGACCTAGCATTTTGCCGAATTCACTTCCAGTTTCTTCTGGTCACTGTCTACAGATATCTGCTGAAGCTTTTTTCATTGCATTTCCGACAAATTCCCACAAAAAATTTGCAGCAGTGATGAAAACAAAGTATTTCTTTGAAGCTCTGAGGATGCAATCATGTATTTGCTTTACTTGTAGGTATGATTTTTTTTTTTTTTTTTTTTTTTTGTTATGTGGGCCTCTCACTGCTGTGGCCTCTCCTGTTGCGGAGCACAGGCTCCGGACGCGCAGGCTCAGTGGCCATGGCTCACGGGCCCAGCCGCTCTGCAGCATGTGGGATCCTCCCGGACCGGGGCACGAACCCACGTCCCCTGCATCGGCAGGCGGACTCTCAACCACTGTGCCACCAGGGAAGCCCCTGTAGGTATGATTTTTAAGGTATTTTTAATTTTTATGTGTAATTGCTTTTATTTTTAGGTATGATGAGTAGAAAATATCCTATAGATTATCATTGCTCTGAGAGATTATGATAAGGAATTTATCAAGTGAGTGTTCCGTATAGAAAATCTGAGAGCAATACAGCAATTTTTTAAGGTTGAATATTCCACATGTATGAGCATGGTGATGAAATTCAGTCATTCATCACTCTGATTTCTCACACATCTTTGTGTTTCTGCATCTGCCTTCGGGGAAGTCATATCTGGGGTCTAGCAAATGTAATAGACATATGGGTCATGACTTAACATTTGTGTTGTCCATGAGCTTGATTCTGATTCCCACCTCTAGAAGAGGGTTTCTGTACCTTTTTATAGGAAATATAACTTAAAAAGAGCCAGTATTTGTGAACTGTTTATGTACAAGAAGAGGAAACTAAATATTCCCATATTTGGAATGTCACAAAAATCTTTTATCATGATTAAAAGAGGAATCAGTTAAAATGGCTCTTTACTAAATGGGCATGGCTGTATCAACTTATATGTTTATTTTTATTCTCAAGAACAAAACCCTGCAAACGTTAAAATCCTGGAGTAAAGTAAGAGTGTTATTACCTGCTAAAGTCAGTATTAAGAGGCAATTCAGCTGTGTGTCTAGCCATCATCATAGTATTTGCCTAAATTTGAAGTATTCACTTCAGAATGAGACATAGGATATTCTAATTTTATGGCATTTGGAAACATTCTTGCATTTCTTTTCTTCTTAACACTATATACCTCCAAAAAAGTATAATACCTTGACATCATTGCATATCGGGTCTTCCACACGAACAAATTACTGTAAAATATAAACTATGATTATCAAGCCTTAGAGAAATTATTTGCTCCTGGGTATTCAAGTAATTTGAAATTTGGGATCTGGTACCACATTCATAAACAGAGAATTTGCTTATTTGTACCAACTTGGGAATGCATTTATTATTGAATTTCGTAGAAAAAATACACGCCAGGAATAAGTGGAGGATATATTCACTAATTTAACGATGTAATGAGTAACTTCTGATGGACTTTTTTGTGTTTCAGTGTCTGTTTAACCTTAATGCTCAAACTTTCAATTTGAGGAAATAAAATGGGAAGAATAATGGTATAAAAGGGTACTAGCCTAATAAAATTGTCACTTTCAGTTGTTTAGTGCATGTTTCTGTTGCTACATAAGTTCCATCATTTCTAGTGAATTTAAGATTTAGTTAAAAATCTATTTACAGTTTTTATAAATTCCATCTTGGAGAACTGTTATGTGAATCGTTTGCTTCAAGGATCTAGAATATATTATATTTTCCATAAACTGTGCCTATTTCGAAATAAAAAATAATATATGTATTTGGCTAGGTCTCCTCACTTTATAATACCTCTTTTGGGGCCCCTGGCCAGAACTGAGAACGTTCATAGCATTCGGAGCCTCTTGTAGAGAATGTAACAGAAGTTATTCCTCGCTTTCCCAGCCCCCGCAAGTTTTACATATTACTGCCAGCATCTCTCTGATGGTAATAACATGGTGGTCTTCTTGAGTAGTCTAGTAAAACAAAGGCTTATTAATAAAAAAAAAAAAGAGGACTAAAGATTATTTTCATAAGAAATAAGTAAACTGTAATTGATTTTTTAAATTGAAGTAGTTTTATTTTGAACAGTTGTAAGGCTAATCCAACATGGGAATAAGGAGGCCTTTTGCTTAACTGTTACCACTAAGAACTTGTGACCTTTTGAAGGATCTTGGCAACGGTGATAACTTACCATGATAGCAGAGCAGTTTATTGCTAAAAATAGTTAGGCTGGGATAAAATGCAATCTCTGACTTTCTGAGAGCCCATGAGTCCAGTTTATCTCTAGTTAACTGATATCTTTATTTATAGATGTATGTTTTAGAATCAGGTGTATTTGACTCAGTTATTAAGAAAAAAAACCAACCAAGTCAAACCATGGAAAGCTGTTTTGAAGATTAGAATCACGTGACTGAAAACTATTTCACATGAGATCTGAAAACAGACCATAATATGAGGCACAGAGGAAAATATAAAATGAAATCAGCCTTCTTGCTTACTGATTCTGCATAATTTATTAAACCTGGGTTTTTGTCCATATGCAAGTTTGGCCTAAAAGACTCCAATCTTTTAAAAGCTTTTTGTTACTTAGAAAAGGTTTTTTTTTTTTTTTCGGTACGCGGGCCTCTCATTGTTTTGGCCTCTCCCGTTGCGGAGCACAGGCTCCGGACACACAGGCTCAGCAGCCATGGCTCATGGGCCCAGCTGCTCCGCGGCATGTGGGATCTTCCCGGACCGGGGCACGAACCCATGTCCCCTGCATCGGCAGGCGGACTCTCAACCACTGCTCCACCAGGGAAGCCCACTTAGAAAAGATTTTAAGACTTTTCTAAAGAATGTACAGGGTGGTCAAGTCTGATTGGGTAATATTGCTTCAGTGTTTGAACTCTTAATAATTATCTGAAGCAATAAGTAACATTTACTGACAAATTAACATTTAATTAACATTTACTAATAAAAAACATATATTGACATCATTTGTAAATTTCTTAAAACTTTCTACTATTAAAATACATATATGGAATTTAAGAAAAAAAAATGTCATGAAGAACCTAAGGGTAAGACAGGAATAAAGACACAGACCTACTAGAGAATGGACTTGAGGATATGGGGAGGGTGAAGGGTAAGCTGTGACAAAGTGAGAGAGAGGCATGGACATATATACACTACCAAACGTAAGGTAGATAGCTGGTGGGAAGCAGCCGCATAGCACAGGGAGATCAGCTCAGTGCTTTGTGACCGCCTGGAGGGGTGGGATAGGGAGGGTGGGAGAGAGGGAGACGCAAGAGGGAAGAGATATGGGAACATATGTATATGTATACCTGATTCACTTTGTTATAAAGCAGAAACTAACACACTATTGTAAAGCAATTATACTCCAATAAAGATGTAAAAAAAACACCAAGTATAATTAGACACAATAACTGCTTAAAGATGATTTTGATTTCAAAAAGTTTTGATTTCAAAAAGTTCTCCCTCTTACCTTTTCACAAAGAATTGAATTCAATAATCTATTAAGGCCCTAGAAGTGTCCGGTTTAGGCTGTTTCACTTTTCCCAAGTCATGATACATGTAACAAGGACAGATATTCCCAGTAGGGGTCAGTCTTGTGTTGGTAATTATTGTACCAAAAGGAAAAACTAAGGATTTTATTTAAAAGTCAAGTATATTTTGTATAATTAGTAAGCCATTAATCATGGGAAGAAGAAACTTAAAAATCAGTCATCTCTGTTGCAACAAAAGTTTCTGTGGGTAATATTTTGGCTCCTCTATTACCATATTTACCCACAAAGCTTCAGAAGGCTTCTGTTCAGAAGGCTTGCTAAATACTCTCCAAAAGTGAGCTATAAATGGTAAATATGAGAAGTTATCTAAATACAGCAGCAGATAATTTGGGATAAATGTCAGATTATTAGACTTTAAAGTGAAAAAAGAATTGCCGGCAAAATTGAGGTTGAGAAAACCCCCAGAGGTAGGATAATTTTGTGCATGTCCGTCGCTTGCCTTAGCTGCCTTCAGTGTGGGGATAACTGTGCCTGTCCTCTTTCCTTAAAATAAATCTTGTTTTACTCTCATTACTGAGATTGAGCTAATCTTTTGATCTCCAAACCAAGCTCTTCATAATAAATTCAGAGATGGAGATCTCGGATAAAACATGTGTTTTCAATAATGCCTTTGGAGTTGTTGATGTCAACATACTATAGGCAGCCAAACAAGCATAGCCCAGAAAACATCTTAGAGGTTACTGAGCTAATCAGTATGTTGGCAACAGCAGTGATGGCACAGGATAGCTTGGGGAGGCTTTCATTTCCCTCACCTGAAACAAATGTGATTAAGCAAGATGCTTAGTCCCTTCTTTCCAACTAAATTATTACCCAAGGGTCCTTCCTGCTAGAATTTGTAGCACCAGTATTGGTTAGAAATGAGAATATTTGGATTTTAAATTCTAGCACTACCAGTAAACAGTTGGGCAAGTGGCCTTGAGCAAGTCACAACCTTTCTGGGCTTGGGTTTGCTCCTCAGTGAAGGGAAGGGATTACATTTCGGAGGTCACAGACTCCAGCGTCTTCCGGGAACAGGAAGATATCAGTTGCTGAGAGTGGAGGAGCCAGTGGAGTGTGCAGGTCCTACAACTAAGTATTGGATAACCAAAAAAAAAAAAAAAAATGTTGAATGACCCATGTTAGTGAAACTGGTCCTATGGGTAGAGATGACGGTCTTTGGATTAGGTGGTTTTGTAATAGGGAAGAAACTTTGTATTCTGTTACAAGTTAATCACTAAAGGGATGTTGCCTATAAGCTTAAACTATACATACTGGCCCATCTCTGGGAACACTGCCTCCCAGGTAATAAAGCATTAAGCTAAAATACCTTTGTTTAGCTCACAGAAAACACCAGGCCCACCTGTAAATGAATGCGGGAAGAAAGAAATTAACACATCCCCTTCAGAGGCTGACCTGAACCAGGAAATGTTTGACTTGACTCCCTCCCCTTTTAGTATGAAAGAAGCCTGAATTCTAACTCAGGCAAGATGGTTCTTTGGGACATGAGTCCACTATCTTCTCGGTTTGCTGGCTTTCCAAATAAAGTCATTATTCCTTGCCCCCAACAGCTTGTCCCTTGGTTTATTGGCCTGTAATGTGGTGAGCAGTATGAGCTTGGACTCAGTAACTATTTGTAAGGTCGCTTCCATTTCTAGTGTTCTGTAATTTTTTTTTAAACCATTTTCCACACTTGGCCCCTTATTGCATTGTGCTTATTTTTGTATCTACATCTCTTCTCTTCTTCTTCTGAGTGGAACAGCTTCTCGTATCGGCAAGCTCAGTTCTGTATCAAATAAGATAAAGCTGATCAGGGTGGATTTAAAGTCAATGCTAATGCATCATGAGATGCTTTTTTCTGAGAAATGTTGTCCTCATCCTTAGGCTTATCATAATGTGCCTAACTTAACTTGAACTGCCGTCTGTCTATGTTTATATTATTATGCCAGTTGGTTTAATCCACAATAGCTCACGAAAGTTTTCCTTCATTAGTGTCAATATTTGTGTGTTATATGTCTGTACCTGTTTCGTCAAGGTTGTTGGTAAAATACTCAAGAAATTTTGGTAGGCATTGTGCCAACTAAATTGCTGGAGCCAACCTTCAGTCTCCTTACATATGTTTATTGTCACTAGCAGGTGGCTTTTCACCTACCTTGTCTTATTGGTTAGACCAAAACAAATAATACTTTTCATTCCATGAGCACTTTGTACAGTGATTTCACTTGTATTTTCTGACTAAATCCTTTCAAATCCCAGTGAACAGACAGATGCAGATGAGGAAACTGAGGTTCAGAGTGGTTCCCAGTTACAAATGCAAAACCTTAACTCTGGTCTTCTTTGATGATCTGGTACTTTTCCACTTTACCACACTGTCACTGTGAAATCCTATCACTGTCAGGCAAGGTATGTGGGCTGGATCCAAGCAAATCTATAAAAGAGGGGGCTTCTTTTTGGTTCCTCATATCCTCCATCTGTGCCTCTTCTTTCTTATTGGGGTCCTTTTCTTTTCATCCCCCACCTCCTCGGCTGTGCTCATATGCTTATTGAGCATCGGTTTTGTATGAAACACCTTTTAGGAGTTGGTGAAACAGCCTAGTGCCTGCATGGTACTGCCCTCTCACTTCAGGGTCACCACTATGATGCTGACCTTTGCCCTCAGCATAACTTATCCAGGCTGCACTACATTTCTTTACGAAGACTGGTTAGCTATCCAAATAGTTAGAGCTCTTTGACTTAGTCATTCTTTTTAGAGCCTTAATATGCCAGGCCTTAGGCTGGGCAACAATGGAGGAAGAAAGACGGCTCCAACTCTGAAGGGACCTTAGCCCAGTGAGGAAGATGAACTTGCCTACATGTAACTCTAGATGATGACCTCAGTGCCACAGAGCCCAGTAGAGTGCAAGGGGCACAGAGGAGAGAAAGGCAATTTTTCCAGGGCAGTTGCAGGGGTATGGAAAGTGTCACACTGCAGCTGATGTTTAAACTGAGTCCTGAAGAATGTGCCCACCAGTAAGGAAGGCAGGGCAGAAGGCATTTCCTCAGCGGGACCAGCGGGACAGAAGGCTCTAGTGGCAGCTAGAAGTAATTCCACATTGTCCAGGTAATATTAGTATTTTAACAGCGCGTCTTAAATGGCCTTATCTAAAGGCACGAGCAATAAGGAGATTTCATGAGTGTGGCAGAGTGGGCAGGGAAATTATTTTATGTGAGAAGTTTTATGGCATCTCTCAAATAACATCTCCAAGGTAGCTTCGTCTTCCTATTCCAGCCCAGTAGATGCGGAGTCCAGTGCTTTCTGGAATTAATTTTTGAATCCTTTTTAGGTTGCTGCCATGCCATGGCTTCTCTTTCTCACTTCACAGGACATGCCAGTGTTCATTTGTACAAATGCATTTCCAAAGGTTGCAAAAAACTGTTGGTGTTGATGAACCTTCCTTGTGCTTTATTTACAAGAGTTGATCCTTTTTATTTGCCCATTTCTATTTTTCCATCAACAGCCTGATATTCCATGCCTCTGGGTCTATACTGTTCCATTTCATAACATTTAATGAATGTTAGAACTGGCTCTGCAAATGCATTGCCTTAATCTTGTTGCCTGCAGTGAGATGCTTTTAATATTTTCTCCACATGTGAACTCAGTGTTTTCCTTTAGCTTTTCTTTAATTTCCATGTGGTTAATCCCCTTCTACTCCAGGGAGCCTGGATATTTATAGGTTTCTCTCTTTCACTCTATCTTCAATAATTTGCTTTTTACATTCAGTGAACGCATCCATCACAATAAATTGCCCTTTCCCTATTTGTATTGACTTGCATTTATATAAACCAGACTCCCTTTTCACATCATTATTAATGTTCATGGTAATTTTCAGTAGCTTGGGAAGCTGGGTGTTAGAGCTGGCCAGAGCTTCAAGTTGTCCTATTGGATTAAATGACTCATAACATGATGCTTGTTTTCAAATTTTATCATTAAGTCAAAACCAAGTTTATGTGTTTTTTTTCTTAATTGACTCAATATAAAATGAGAGTGTTAAATAAGCATCTCTAAATTATTCCTCATTTCATTAAAATGTTCTTGACTTGATTAGCCCTGTATGAACCAAAAAATGCAGAATATACCCATTATCAATGTGGAGTATTTTCAAAATCAAAAAGCCAATTTTATAAACTTCTATAATCCCTAGTAGATATAAATAGCGGGTGTGAGTTATAAACAGCTAACATTGGTCGTACTTAGATGCTATGGCTTTCTGATTGCTCAATTTATTTTGACAGAGTCTAGAATGATGTAGTTTTAAAATTCTCATATTCTTTTTATGCTTCATTTATATTCTTTTAATTAAAGGTAATTTTTTTCTATCATTTATGCATGTCATGGGTTTGCAGATGGTAGGAAAGGATAATTGGCAGGACTTAGATTGCTGTTCTTTAGGCAAAACCAAAGATGGTCAAACTTCCCATAGCTTGTGCACGTTTCCCAGGAAATATCTTTCAGAGTAGCTCTGTGTTTCTGAGAACCTCTCGAACCAGTCATTCTGCTGTAAGACAGTCCTATGCTTTCCTGTTAACTGAACATTTTAATTGTTCACCATCGTCTTCAGGTATCAGTAGAATTTCCATGATTCAGTTTCTCTGAAACTAGGATACCTCTTTTTAAAAATAAATAAATTTATTTATTTATTTATTTATGGCTGTGTTGGGTTTTTGTTGCTGCGTACAGAGTCTCTCTAGTTGCGGTGAGCGGGGATACTCTTTGCTGCAGTGTGTGGGCTTCTCATTGCGGTGGCTTCTCTTGTCACAGAGCATGGGCTCTAGATGCGCAGGCTTCAGTAGTTGTGGCACGCGGGCTCAGTAGTTGTGGTGCACGGGCCTAGTTGCTCCACAGCATGTGGGATCTTCCCAGACCAGGGCTCGAGCCCATGTTTCCTGCATTGGCAGGTGGATTCTTAACTACTGTGCCACCAGGGAAGTCCCAGGATACGTCTTTCAATTGATTGTGTCACAGTTTAATTGGTAGCATTAAAAAATAATTCTAGTGGCACAAAAATTAATGGTATTCTAGATTTTATAAAATGTGGCATTTTATTTTTTTCTCTCTCCTTTAAACCACTTTGTTGAGTTACTATGATTGACATAAAAAAAGCTGTACGATTTTAATGTATACAACTTTACGGGTTAGAAGATAAGTGTACATTCATGAAACGAGCACCACATCTATGCCATAAACATCTATCACCTCCAAAAGTTTCCTCCTGCCCTCTTTATTTAATATTATTTTTGTGTGTGTGATAAGAACACTTCACATAAGATCTACACTCTTAGCAAATATTTAAGTATAGAATTAAGTTACCATTGGCACTGTGCTACACAGTAGCTCTCTAGGACTTGTCCATCTTGCATAACTGAAACTTTGTACCCTTTGACTAGTATCTCTCTGTTTTCTCCTCCCCGAAGCTCCTGATAACCACCATTCTACTCCCTGCTTCTTTGAGTTTGACTATTGTAGATTTCCCATGTAAGTGGTTATCTTGTATTTGTCCTTCTGTGTCTGGCTTATTTCATATCATGTCCTGCAGGTTTATCCATGTTGTCACAAATGGCAAGATTTCCTTCTTTTCTTAAGGCTAAATACTATTCCATTGTATGTATATACCACAGTTTCTTCATCCATTTGTCCATCGATGGACACTTACATTGCTTCCATATCTTGGCTATTGTGAATAATGCTTCAGTGAACATGGGAGTGCAGATATCTCTTCAAGATCCTGATTTCAATTCCTTTGGATATATTTTTATTTTCTAAGGCTAGATATTCATGGTCTCAGTGACTTTATGTATTGAGTAAGCATTTCTGAATGTTCTCTGAGCTTGCTTCTTTTCTGTTCTAATCTTTCTTCACAAGTTTATCTTCCAACTTGTTCATTTATTCATTCATTCTCTTCAGTTAATGAAGTTAAGAATTTAACAGAAGGTAAAGTTTTTTGAAATAGGCTATGTACTTTCTTGTCTTGAACTTCTATGTATATGACCTTACTCCTGGTCAGGCCAAGACACCTTTCTGTATCTGTGGGTGGGGAAATGAGAAATTCTAGAACTAAGAGTAAGATTAGGACTTTTATAATAAGAATGTAAAGAAAAATGTCAGTGTTCAGCTTTTAATTACAATAGGATGTTTTTCAACAGTGCTGGCAGCATGAAAATCTTGATTTCGTCAAGAGAAAAAGAATTTTCTAAATTTCTTTAAAGCTCTGCAACATATTAAAAGAAAAATTTGGTAGGGCTAGATCATAGACTATCTTTCAGAGTCCAGCAGGTTTGGTTCCTCTAGGAAGACGGATTTGGATTAGAGCAAGTAGAGGCTTTACCCTTTTGGTCCCATGAGGTAATGGTTCCTGTTTTTTCCTTAAGGTCCTTAATTTGCCCCTTCTTAGGACTGTGAGTCAAATGGAGAGAGTATAGAAACGTCAGGAAAGGCATGGAGGAGTCTGAGAATGTTTGATCTAGTGCTCTGCTCCCTGTCAAAGCATGAGGGAGATCAAGGACTCTAGTTCTTGGTCAGTGTAAGCTTGTCACTCTGGGCCATGACCAATGCAGTGTGAGAGCAACATCATGGAGTTACCTTGGAGGAAGCTGGATAGGTGAGACTGAGGCTGTGCTCCTGGTTCCCCAGGGCCTGTGCTTGGTGTACAGGGGATCATGCCTAAAGTTTTCCACAGCCTCAGAGGTGCTGTAAAAGGGCCAGTGGGCCAGAATGGGCCAGCTCAGAATGAAGAGACTGTAGTGTGAGGAGCCTTTAAGAGCAGAGGCCAGGATTACACTTTCCGGCGTAGAAACTGCCTGCTTACAGGCAGAATTGAGTAGTTGCGCGTTGATGAAATGGCTCACAAAGCCTAACATACTTACAGTCTGTCCCTTCACAGAAAAATTTTGCCAATTCCTACTGTAGGAAATTCTGAATTTTAAGGCTATAATCATAAATATAGTTCAGTGATTGATCTCAGACAATCAAAGGTACTAATAACTTTATAGGAAGATATAAAAGAATGGATTATGTAATTTGATGATTTATTGGAAAATAAAATTATGAATTGTCCTGATTTGGCTGCTGTATAACAAATTACCATAGACTCAGTTGGCTTAAAGAGCATTTATTTCTCATAGTTCTGGAGGCTGGAAAGTCCAAGATCAAGGTGCTGGCAGATCTGGTGTCTGGTGAGAGCCCACTTCCAGGCTTGCAAATGGCCAGCTTCTCGTTGTGTCCTCACATGGCAAAAAGGAAGCTAGCTAGTTGCCTCTTCTTATAAGGGCACTAATGTCATTCATGAGGGTGCAGCCTTCCCAAGTTAATTACCTTCCAAAGGCCCATCTCTTAAGCTAATCAGATTGAAATTAGGGTTTCAGCATATGAGTTTTGTTGGGGGACACAAACATTCAGGCCATAACATGAATAATGAAGAAATCATATATACTGTGAATTGAACTGATTGACCTCAATTTGGAAAAGAGGAGAAGCAAAGAGAATCAAATCCAGAGCTAACAGTGGCTAGTAAAGCCCCACATTTTACCGTTTATTAAGTTCCAGACTGAATCAATATTATTTTAATGAAAAAGTGGAAGGACTTTGTGATGAAAAAGCACATATCATCTTGACAGGTTAAAAGGACTCATTTTATTAAGTGTATATATATGTATGGTTTAAATGAAAATGACCGTGATAGGTATTTGTCATATATTTCATGACTCCTCACTTTGACTTTCAAATCAAATATTAGTCTTGATATTATCAGTTAAGAAGGCATCTGATATATTTAAATTTTGTTACTTGACAACTCCTGACTTTCTTAGTGCCCAGTAGGATAGACCCTTGTTAGGAAGATTGGACCAGCTACCTTAAATAAATCACTTTGCATTCCCTTCCCTCCCACCTCCTGCCATTTCCATGTAGGGTGGATGAATTTGCCACCCCAAAGCTGCATACAATGTATTGGGCAAAATAACCACAATATGGACTTGTATGTAACTTGAGAATGAGTTCCTCTTCTGTCCCTTCTTCCTTTGGCTAATGCCTCTTAAAACAAATCACAGGTGTGTTGGGTGAACAACTGTGAATATACTAAAAACCACTGACTTTTACCCTTCAGTGGGTGAACTGTATGGTATGTGAAACATATCTCAATAAAACCAGTAGAAAAAAATCGCAGGAGAAAAAAACCTTAGCTCTCAGTTCATGGCATAGAACTAAAAAAAAAAAAAAAAAACTGTTCAGCACCTCCTACTATGTGCTAGAAACTCTCAGATGGATAGATAAGAGTATCAAAAGTTCACAGCAACTTAAAACAAGATAATTCAAACATTTGCTTCAGTTGAAGATCATAAAAATGCTATTCTAACTAGTGTTTTTATTTATGTAGGTACACCATCAGGACAAAGCTAATTTGTTATTATTGTAGTGTAGAGAATATAATACTAGGCAGAACAGAACAGAGTTGTATTTTCTAGGTTTAAAATAATTAAATTATGGGTCTGGAAGCCTAATGTTGTCTTATCAATTAGGAAGTATTTCTAGGGTCTCCGTGAGGTCCTGTTATATCTGGGCTCCTATAAGCAACACACTAAGTAGGCAGTAATGAGATTGATTTTAAATTACAATACAGGAATAAACATTCAAATTAGTTCCATCCTTTTAAAAAGTGAGATTAAGAAATGTTAAAATGCACTCATTTTAACAATGATTCCATTGTTGAAAATATTTTTGGCACAGTTTTCTTTGTCTTTTTCAGGCAGGAAATGTCAAAGCTTTATAATCAAATCTCATTTGTGTGTGTATGAGTGTGTTTGTCCATATATAGTATGAGTTAGTATCATCACTTGTTTCCAAATGCCTTTCGGTCGTTTCAAAAGTCTAATCTACCCTTAAAGGGGGGAAAAATTGCCACTATTGAGAATATTCCAAAGTATGGGCTGAATGGGGCTCACAGAACTGGTTGGAAGATTGAGACTGAAGAATTAGGCTTGGGAATTTGGCAGGTACCTTGGCAGCGAGGTCACAACAAAGGTCACACCACAAAGCAATGTGGTTTCACATCTCCCTACTAGCAAGTGCACCATTAGACTTTCACATCCACTGGTGCCAACTGGCCATGGAGCCTTGTATCACTTCCTTTAGATGTAATAGTCCCAGTAAGAGTGTTGGTGCAAGCTGAGCTTATGTGGGGGGCTGGGGGGTGGCGGTGGGTGTGTGTGTGAACCCTTTGTCTTGCTCTTTGAATCTGTTGCCACCTAAACTCACACAAAGGAAGATTTCCCCACAAACGTTCATTACAAATTTGTTTACATTACTGATATAATAGATGCAACTTTGGATTCTTTTATTAGTTAAAATGAGCATGTATTACATTCGTAATTTTAAAAGTAGAATACAAAATAATTATAAAAAAGAGTGAGATGTTTTTCAAGTCTAGGCAGAGTTAGCACCTGTGCCCTGATTTGGGGGAGACATGAGAGAGGGCTGCTACACTCCCAGCTCACTGTCTGAAGGGAGGATAGAGTCTTGACCTGTAGAAAATTCTACTTAGTGGCGCAATCACCTGTGAGAAATCAGGTGAAAAGGAGAGAGAAGTAGTGTTCCTTTATCAACCTTCCCCCTTTCAATAGTCAATGGAATTTCACTCAGAACTTCAGTTCAATCTCTTGTCTGACTTGGAAGGGAGAAAGTACATTAAAAAAATAAAAATAAAACAAAACAGAACAATAAAAAGACAACATAGCTGGAAAGGCAAGGGTTCTGCTCTACTTTGTTAAGAGACTGATGTTCCTAAACTCCCGAGGAGACTCTCCTGGCTCTTGTGACCACTTTTTTAGTTGAAAAAATGTGAGCTTAGGGAAACTCAGGGGAAACATTTTTCTTCATTTTCTTCTCAAAACAGAGGCAGAAATAGGCAGGGGAAGGTATAGATGAGTAAATATAGCCATTGTCACCTTAGGATAAGGTGGCAATGGCACCTTAGGATAAGGTGACAATGGCTGGTGATAAAGTGCTGGTGCATCTTATTTTCATTCTATCGAGTCATTTTTTAATTGGCTGTCCTTGAAATAGTGGGTTCTTTTCAGCTGGCTTCTTCACTTCTGTTTTCCTGTTAATGTCCTTTTTTTAGGGGTGGGGCAGCTCTACTCTGGTGAATGATCAAATGTTCAGGCAAGTATTTCTTGGTGTTATAAGCTCATTAAATTTCTTGTCATTTCTTGCAGTATGCTGGGAAGTGCTGTTTACAGCCCCTTTTTGCAGCGTAGAACCTGTCTTCTGGTGCAAATCGCGGAAGCTCCTTCTTTGATAATTCATCTCCTGCTTTATCAGAGCCATTAAGAACGCTGCATAAACTGCCAACACTTGTGGAGGTACAGAGTCCTATGAGCCTAAAGTTAGTACTGCAGGTGGCATTTTGAGATGCTTCTGGAAGCCTTTCTCAACTTAGATCAGTGGTTCTCAAATGTCAGCGTGTGTTAGGATCAGCTGGTGGGCTTGTTAAAACCAATTGCGGGTTCCGCTAGGAGAGGTGGATTCAGCAGGTCTGGGATGCAGCCTGAGAGTTTGCATATCTAACAATTTCAGGTGATGCTGCTGCTGGTCCTGAGACCACACTCCAAGATCCACGGAGATTTATGTCTCAAATGGGTATGTAAACACCCTTGGTAAAATGGAGGAACCAGTGCAGTGAATTTTTGAATTAATATTTGTGGAATATTGCAGAGTGCAGAGTATTACACGAGCAGTTTGGGGAATGTTTCAGGTAAGTGTATACAATTCCTGCGGCCTAGGATCTTAACAGTAACTCTAAGACAGTGTTTCTGTTTTCCAAGTAACTTTATTAATCTCACAGAGAATGTTATTTAACAAAATTCTTCTCCTTTCAGTATAAAATAGTAATCTAATAGTTTCTTATTCAATGTAAAATGAAATATTATTTCACATAAGCAGCAATTTACCATTTTTTTCAGGTTTTCTTCCCTAGAAAATAATAACTTGAGAGTTACTTTAACAGAAAAGATGTGGACTTCAAAAAAATTTGCAGATATGTTGCAACGACAAGAATGATTTCACGGTTGAATGCATTTGTAAAAGCTGACTTCACTTACATTTCTGGTTCCATCTTCTAGAAACAGTCAGAGTTGCCTTTATTAAGATCATGTGCTTCAAGGGACTCAGGACCAGATGGTGGTTATGGGTTGGTCTGTAGACCACAGCCTCAGAGCTTCGCTTAGGGAGCCAAAGAGCTTTGGGCTGGTATCTAGCTCTTACTTAGGCGAATTATGTATCCCCTCGTGAAGAAGCAATCCTAGGCTTTGCTGACCTCTCTACTGTGTATTTGTTTTCTATTTCTTTACCTTGTGTTCCTGTCTTTATTTCTTTCACTCTGTTTCTTTGACTTTAATTTGCTGTTCTTTCAACTTTGTGAGATTAAATGCTTAAATCATTGATTATCAGATTTTTGTCTTTTCCACTCTATGCATAAAAGGCTATAAATTTTCCTTTAAGCACAGCTTTAGTAGCTCCAATGAGCTATGCCTGTGATTTAAATAATCATGCCTATGTAATGAAGCCTCCATAGAAACCCAAAATGAGATGGTTTGGAGAGCTTCCAGGTTGATGAGCATGTGGAGGTTTGGGGAGCGTGGCATACTCAGAGAGGGGATGGAAGCCTCTGCCCCTCCCCCATAGCTTGTCCTACATGTCTCTTTCATCTGGCTGTTCCTGAGCTATATTCTTTTATAATAATCTGGTCATCTAGTAAGGAAAATGCTTCCTTGAGTTCTGAAAACCACTCTAGCAAATTAATTGAACTAAAGGAGGGGGTGGTTTGAAGCTTTAGTCTGTAGTCAGAAGCACAGGTAACAACCTGGGCTTGAGATTGGTGTCTGAAGTGGTGGGGGGCAATCTTGTAGGACCAAGCCCTTGACCTGTGGAATCTGATGGTATCTCCAGGTAGATAGTGTCATAATTGAATTGAATTATAGGATAACCAACTGGTGTAGAATCACTTGATGGTGTGGGAAAAAAAAAACAGACACATGGAATTGGGTTCAGAACCCTTACAAATGTTCATAACAGCATTATTCACAGTAGCCAAAAGGTGGAAAGAATTCAAATGTCTGATGAATGGATAAACAAATGTAGTATATCCATACAAGGGAATATTATTCAGCCATAAAAAGGAATGAAGTGGTATATGATACAACGTGGATGAAACTTGAAAACATTATGCTAAGTGAAAGAAGCCAAACACAAAAGGTCACTTAGTATATGATTCCATTTATATAAAATATCCAGAATCGGTAAATCCACAGAAGTAGAAAACAGATTAGTGGTTTCCAGGGGAGTATGGAGAATGACTATTTAACGAAGTCACTTTCTTTTAGGGTGATGAAAATGTTTTGGAGCTAGATAGAGGTGATGTTTACATAACTCTGTGACTGTACTGAAAGGGACTAAACTGTGCATGTTAAAATGGTTAATTTTAGGTTATATGAATTGTACCTTAATTTAAAAAAGCAAAGCAAACAAACCAAAATAAACAAGATGGTACTGGAAAATCTGCATAAAGTTGCCTTTGACTACAAATAGAGTCTCTCTTATTTACTACCAAGAACACAGAAACAAAAACAAAACCCTGGGAGAGGTAAATAGTATGTTTGAGAAGGATTTACCTGAAACTTCTGAAGCTTTAGTCAGAGGGTCCCTCGTGTGCATGGTCCCATTTTAAGTTCCTGTTTGGGGCATTGCACTGCCTTTGGAGCTAAGGTACTTCATCTGTAAAACCTAAGAGAGTTGTGAGGATTGAGTTGATATAACAAATTGAGCTGATATAACAAAGTCCTAGATTTTGTAAAAATTACAAAAATAATATATTCTAACTTCAATTGGTTGAGACTACTCTTTCTACTCTGACTTTTAGGTCATATTTCCCTTCGAGTTATGGTGGTAAAGGGGCCACAGGCACTTTTGGAATCAAGCTGATGGGAGGTTGAATTGGACATACATTTAGTTTGGGTTATGTGTGAGACATATATGTTACATATATAAAACTTAGTGTGGTAGGCTGCATAGTGGCCCCCAGAGATATCTAGGTCCTAATCCCTGGAACTTGTGAGTGTTACCTTACATGACAAAGGAGACTGCAGAGATGATTAAGTTAAGAGTCTTGAGATGGGGAAATTATCTGGGGAGGCCCTAAAAGCAATCAAAAGTGTTCCTATGAGTAGGGGGCAGAGGAAGATTTGACGCAAAAAGAAGGCAAAGTGACCACTGAAGCAAGATGCTACACTGCTGGTTTTGAAGATGGAGGAAAGGTCCCCCAAACCAAGGAATGCTGGAAAAGGCAAGGGAACAGATTCTCCCCTATAGCCTCTGGAGGGAGTACGGCCTGGTGACACCTTGATCTTGGCCCAGTGAAATTGATTTCATATTTCTCACCTCTGGAACCATAAGAGAATATATATATATGTTGTTTTAAGCCACCATGTGTGTAGCACACACACACAGTTTGTTACAGCAGCCATAGGAAACTAATACAGAGAGAGAGCTACGTTACTGCTAGCTACACGGGTGTTGGAATGGCTTCCAATAGTGTTCCTGCTGCCCACTGTGTCAATCCACTCAGCACAGTAACAGGAAATGACAGAGCCAGAGTTTTATCATGATACGATTGTGTCACGTGGAGTCTAACACGAGAAGCATGCATGCCCAGTAGCAAGGTTTGAAGTGTAGAGATCCAAAAGTGTAGAGCTCTGAAAGTTATCCTGGGAAAACTCTTCCAATTACCAGGTTTGTAAAATTGTTTTCATTGATTTTTAGTCAAAGAGGAAATTCTCTCCTGTCAGTAGTATATTCAGTAATGCCTCATGTCAATCACAAATGCACCATGCATTTTTTTTCTTTTTTGATGGGAAATGTGCAAAATAGAATTTATCAGAATTTCCACCTAAGACCCAAACCTGCTGCCATACTACAAACTGTATGTGTGTGAAGTGACATGTTTTTTGCTTCCCAAGGTATTGGATTATTTTAGCATTTCAGATGCACCTTGTCCTGCTAAAATCCCATGGTTCCAGATGAAATGGCACACCCCAAATGGCAGCTACATTAAAACAACCAGAAGAGGGAAGTATTCAAGTGACCAAACTCCTAGCATTCACTAATAAGTCAATGTGTACAGTATAAATTATGAGTAAGCAGTATGAGTAAATGTGGAGCTCAGTACAAGGTAGCAGCACTTTAAAAAAGCATTTGAATTGCTCTTGGGGAGGGGTTGGCTAACTATGACCTGGGGACCAAATCCAGCTCGCTGCCTTATTTATCAATAAGTTTTACCTGGAACACATTCATACCCATTTATTGACATACTCTCCATGGCTATTTTAGTGCTATAAAAGCAGAGTTGGGTAGTTGAGACAGACTGTAAGGCCCCCAATGCCAAAAGTTTGCTATCTGACCCTTTACTAAAGAGTTTCCCAAGTCTTGCTCTCATGTATGACTTGATTTCAGATGAATCATATTGTATGTTACATGATGTATTACATATTTAATTATATGTTATTAAAGAATTACTATACCAAAATATAGATATGAAAGACATATACTTAGGGAAACCAAAAACAAAAATTGAAAAAAAGAAGGCTGGCAGAAGCTTCTTTTATTTGTGTCACAAAATATCAAAAACTTTTTTATTTGTGTTGCAATATAAATGAAAATCTCTAATGCTCAAAATCATGAAGATAAGGAAAAGGGTCAAGATAAACAAGAATTATAGTTAATAAAAATGGAGACAGAAGACGTAAAGATGTTTATGAGGACCAGGACCTTCTCAAGCAGGAAGTGAAAAAGCAGCAGGAAGATGAAAATGACAGTAAAGAAAAACTCTGTTTGTTCAATCAGCAGAAGGCGTGAAGATCAGCCATTGGCTGCACTATAACCAGGTCATTGATTTTGATATATACTCTCATCATTCATTATGACTTGTTATGGTGAGCACTGCTTCATTCAACAATGTTTAATGACTTTTTTCAGAATCACAATCCCACAATATTTATGAAACACCAAACAGAACATAAATGGACAAAAGACATGATGCTTCTTAATTAGATATTTTGGGAAAAAAAATCATTGGCATAAGACAGGGCAACCAAAGAATATTCAGCTAAAACTATAGGAGTACAAGTATTCTAGAAATGTGTCAGGCAGCTAATTAATAAAAATATCATATATTTTTTTCTGGATTTTGTAACACGTGATCTTTATCACTTTAAAAGTTTGTTGTAATTTCTTTTTTCATTTTAAATAAGTATTTACTTTGTATTTAATATTTTATTTTTATTTTTTAAAATAAATTTATTTATTTTTGGCTGCATTGGGTTTTCGTTGCTGCGTGCGGGCTTTCTCTAGTTGCAGAAAGCCCTCACGCAGCAATGTGCGCGGGCTTTTGTTGCGGTGTGCGGGCTTTCGTTGCGGGTGCAGGCTTCTCATTGCGGTGGCTTGTCTTTGTTGAGGAGCACGGGTGCTAGGCGTGCGGGCTTCAGTAGTTGTGGCACGTGGGCTCAGTAGTTGTGGCACGTGGGCTCCGCAGTTGTGGCTCACGGGCTCTAGAGTGCAGGCTCAGTAGTTGTGACACACAGGCTTAGTTGCTCCACAGCATGTGGGATCTTCCCAGACCAGGGCTCGAACCCATGTCCTGTGCATTGGCAGGTGGATTCTTAACCACTGTGCCACCAGGGAAGTCCCATATTTAATATTTTATATGTGTACCTAATAGCATCTAATACTCTGTCCCTGTATCAAATATTCTATATATACTTTATGTTCACTTTATATTTATAAAAATACATATTTATATTTTATAACTTTATTCATTTATATTTTTTGTTACTCAGATAAAGGCTAAGTGTCTAGTTTTGCTTTTATTTTGTGGCTAGATTTTCATTCACTGAACATCTGACCAATGTACATACCTAGTAAAATAAATGAGGTGAAATCTGAAGGAGTAAACTTGAATTTTAAAAATCCTTGAGCAACATCTAGCTTACAATTCAGTCAAGTAAACAAATATTTCTTAAGCAATTCTCAAAGCCTTGATAAGATATCATCAACATGATTTAAAAGTGAGATTAGCTAATGTAGGGAGCAATTAGATTTAGCTCATACATTTGGAGTTATGATGGAAAGCTCCTATGGGTGCTCTTTTATTGCACACAAAAAGAAATATGAGAAAGAAAAAGGAATTATGTTCTGTATTTTTCCTGAGGTGCATTGCTTTGCAAGATCCTCAGGTAGCAAAAGGAGAGATGAGTTACATGAAAAAAATTTTTTTTATAGAGGATTTAATTATTTCAAAATTACCCATTCTTTTCAACCAAGAATAACTACAGAAGCCTTTATTAAAAAAAAGGAATAGCTACTTTTCCCGGGGAAAATGGCAATAAATATAGCACATAACTATAATAAATAATTTTGTAACCTCCTTCAAAGGTTTTCATTCTGAAGAGTCAGGTTATTTTTTAATTCCCATCTAGCCTCTAATTTGCTGTTTGACTGATTCCCTAAAGTGTAGTAACATTGGTGACCTCGAGGAGCTGTGCTCCCAGGTATATGTGATGGTCTTTTAGGCCATTACATTTCAGCGTTCAACATCAAAAATTTACCTCCACTTGCCAAATTTGCTTAGATTTCACCCACATTTGCCTTTGCCTCCTATCCTTGATATAAGAATATTTACAACTACCTAGCAATCTCAGACACCCAGAATGTCAGAGACGCAAAGACCCTCACAGACCATCTCTTTCAGCACCCTCATTTTACAGATGAGAAGGGAGGCCCAGGGTGGTGGAGGTGCCTTCTGATACCCTGGCCTCTATTTGTAGAGGTGGAACCAGAAGGATACCCTGTGGCATTTCCCATCACACTTTCCTGTTTATTACCTTTTATGAGCTGGGTTGTAACATGGATTTAGAATCATTACACATGAAATCACACTCAAAAAACATACCCTTCAGACCCTGTGATGAAACAGTTAGCCTAGGGGGGTGGTGGCGGTGGTGGTGGGATGAATTGGGAGATTGGGACTGACATATATACACTAATATGTATAAAATAGATAACTAATAAGAACTGTCCTATTAAAAAAAATTCAAAAAAAAGGAAAGCCTATTATAAAACAGCCGAGAAAATGTCATCCACTATTCTCTCAAATGTTTCTCAAAATAATTTTTATTAAAAGCAAATAAAATGAAACAAATATCAAGATATACCTTTTATTTTCCTTGCTCAAAGGAGTTAATTTTTTTATAACATCTTTATTGGAGTATAATTGCTTTACAATGGTGTGTTAGTTTCTGCTTTATAGCAAAGTGAATCAGCTATACATATACATATATCTCCATATCTCCTCCCTCTTGCGTCTCCGTCCCTCCCACCGTCCCTATTCCAGCCCTCTCGGTGGTCAAAAAGCACTTAGCTGACTTCCTTGGGCTATGTGGCTTTTCCCACTAGCTATCTATTTTACATTTGGTAGTATATATAAGTCCATGCCACTCTCTCACTTCATCCCAGCTTACCCTTCCCCCTCCCGGTGTTCTCAAGTTCATTCAATACATCTGCGTCTTTATTCCTGTCCTGCCTCTAGGTTCTTCAGAACCATTTTGTTTTTTCCTTAGATTCCATATACATGTGTTAGTATATGATATCTGTTTTTCTCTTTCTGACTTACTTCACTCTGTATGACAGACTCTAGGTCCATCCACCTCACTACAAATAACTCAATTTCGTTTCTTTTTATGGCTGAGTAATATTTCATTGTATATATATGTCACATCTTCTTTATCCATTCATCTGTCGATGGACACTTAGGTTGCTTCCATGTCCTGGCTATTGTAAATAGTGCTGCAATGAACATTGGGGTGCATGTGTCTTTTTGAATTATGGTTTTCTCTGGGTATATGCTCAGTAGTGGGATTGCTGGGTTGTATGGTAGTTCTATTTTCAGTTTTTTAAGGAACCTCCATACAGTTCACCATAGTGGCTGTATCAATTTACATTCCCACCAACAGTGCAAGAGGATTCCCTTTTCTCCACACCTCCTCCAGCATTTATTGTTTGTAGATTTTTTGATCATGGCCATTCTGACTGGTGTGAGGTGATACCTCATTGTACTTTTGATTTGCATTTCTCTAATGATTAATGATGTTGAGCATTCTTTCATGTGTTTGTTGGCAATCTGTATATCTTCTTTGTAGAAATGTCTATTTAGGTCTTCTGCCCATTTTTGGATTGGGTTGTTTGTTTTTTTGATATTGAGCTGCATGAGCTGCTTGTAAATTTTGGAGATTAATCCTTTGTCAGTTGCTTCATTTGCAAATAGTTTCTCCCATTCTGAGGGTTATCTTTTCATCTTGTTTATGGTTTTCTTTGCTGTGCAAAAGCTTTTAAGTTTCATTAGGTCCCATTTGTTTATTTTTGTTTTTATTTCCATTTCTCTAGGAGGTGGGTCAAAAAGGATCTTGCTGTGATTTATGTCATAGAGTGTTCTGCCTATGTTTTCCTCTAAGAGTTTTATAGTGACATTTAGGTCTTTAATCCATTTTGAGTTTATTTTTGTGTATGGTGTTAGGGACTGTTCTAATTTCATTCTTTTACATGTAGCTGTCCAGTTTTCCCAGCATCACTTATTGAAGAGGCTGTCTTTTCTCCATTGTATATTGTTGCCTCCTTTATCAAAAATAAGGTGACCATATGTGCATGGGTTTATCTCTGGGCTTTCTATCCTGTTCCATTGATCTATATTTCTGTTTTTGTGCCAGTACCATACTGTCTTGATTACTGTAGCTTTGTAGTATAGTCTGAATTCAGGGAGCCTGATTCCTCCAGCTCTGGTTTTCTTTCTCAAGATTGCTTTGGCTATTCAGGGTTTTTTTGTGTTTCCGTACAAAATGTGAGATTTTTTGTTCTAGTTCTGTGAAAAATGCCATTGGTAGTTTGAAAGGGATTGCATTGAACCTGTACATTGCTTTCGGTAGTATAGTCATTTTCATAATGTTGTTTCTTCCAATCCAAGAACATGGTATATCTCTCCATCTGTTTGTATCATCTTTAATTTCTTTCATCAGTGTCTTATACTTTTCTGCATACAGGTCCTTTGTCTCCTTAGGTAGGTGTTTATTCCTAGGTATTTTATAGGTAGGTTTATTCCTAGATATTTTATTCTTTTTGTTGTTATGGTAAATGGGACTCTTTCCTTAATTTCTCTTTCAGATTTTTCATCATTAGTATATAGGAATGCAAGAGATTTCTGTGCATTAATTTTGTATCCTGCTACTTTACCAAATTCATTGATTACATCTAGCAGTTTTCTGGTAGCATCTTTAGGATTCTTTCTGTATAGTGTCATGTCATCAGCAGACAGTGACTGCTTTACTTCTTCTTTTCCGATTTGGATTCCTTTTATTTCTTTTTCTTCTCTGATTGCTGTGGCTAAAACTTCCAAAACTATGTTGAATAATAGTGGTGAGAGTGGGCAACCTTGTCTTGTTCATGATCTTAGTGGAAATGGTTTCAGTTTTTCACCATTGAGAATGATGTTGGCTGTGGGTTTGTCATATATAGCCTTTATTATGTTGAGGTAAGTTCCTTCTATGCCTACTTTCTGGAGGGTTTTTATCATAAATGGGTGTTGAATTTTGTCGAAAGCTTTTTATTTTATTTTATTTTATTTTTTATTTTTTTGCGGTACGCGGGCCTCTCACTGTTGTGGCCTCTTCTGTTGCGGAGCACAGGCTCCGGACGCGCAGGCTTAGCGGCCATGGCTCACGAGCCCAGCTGCTCCGCGGCATGTGGGATCTTCCCAGACCGGGGCATGAACCCGTGTCCCCTGCATTGGCAGGCGGACTCTTAACCACTGTGCCAGCAGGGAAGCCCTGTTGAAAGCTTTTTCTGCATCTATTGAGATGATCATATGGTTTTTATTCTTCAGTTTTTTAATATGGTGTATCACATTAATTGCTTTGCGTATATTGAAGAATCCTTGCATACCTGGGATAAATCCCACTTGATCATGGTGTATGATCCTTTTAATGTGCTGTTGAATTCTGTTTGCTAGTATTTTGTTGAGGTTTTTTGCATCTATGTTCATCAGTGATATTGGCCTATAATTTTCTTTCTTTGTGACGTCTTTGTCTGGTTTTGGTATCAGGGTGATGATGGCCTCATAGAGTGAGTTTGGGAGTGTTCCTTCCTCTGCAATTTTTTGGAAGAGTTTGAGAAGCATAGGTGTTAGCTCTTCTCTAAATGTTTGGTAGAATTTGCCTGTGAAGCCATCTGGTCCTGGGCTTCTGTTTGTTGGAAGATTTTTAAACACAGTCTCAATTTTAGTGCTTGGGATTGGTAGTTTATATTTTCTGTTTTTCCTGGTTCAGTCTCAGAAGGTTATGCTTTTCTAAGAATTTGTCCATTTCTTCCAGGTTGTCCATTTTATTGGCATATAGTTGCTTGTAGTAATCTCTCATGATCCTTTGTATTTCTGCAGTGTCAGTTGTTACTTCTCCTTTTTCATTTGTTATTCCATTGATTTGAGTCTTCTCCCTTTTTTCTTGATGAGTCTGGCTAATGGTTTATCAATTTTGTTTATCTTCTCAAAGAACCAGCTTTTAGTTTTATTGATCTTTGCTATCGTTTCCTTCATTTCTTTTTCATGTATTTCTGATCTCATCTTTATGACTTCTTTTGTTCTACTAACTTTGGGGGTTTTTTTTGTTCTTATGTCTCTAATTGCTTTAGGTGTCCAGTTACGTTGTTTATTTGAGATGTTTCTTGTTTCTTGAGGTAGAATTGTATTGCTATAAACTTCCCTCTTAGAACTGCTTTTGCTGCATCCCATAGGTTGTGGGTCATCGTGTTTTTATTGTCATTTGTTTCTAGGTATTTTTTGATTGCCTCTTTGATTTCTTCAGTGATCTCTTGGTTATTAAGTAGTGTATTGTTTAGCCTCCATGTGTTTGTACTTTTTACAGAATTTTTCCTTTAATTGATATCTAGTCTCATAGCATTGTGGTTGGAAAAGATACCTGATACGGTTTCAATTTTCTTAAATTTACCAAAGCTTGATTTGTGACCCAAGACATGATCTGTCCCGGAGAAAGTTCCATGAGCACTTGAGAAGAAAGTGTGTTCTGTTGTTTTTGGATGGAATGTCCTATAAATATCAATTAAGGTCTCTGAGATTGTCCTTAGTTCTTTTCATTCTTTTTTCCTTATTCTTCTCTGTGGCAGTTATTTCCACTATTTTATCCTCCAGCCCACTTATCCATTCTGTCTGCTTCAGTATTCTGCTATTGATTCCTTCTAGAGAATTTTTAATTTCATTATTGTGTTGTTCATCATTGTTTGTTTGCTCTTTAGTTCTTCTAGGCCCTTGTTAAACGTTTCTTGTATTTTTTTCCATTCTATTTCCAGGATTTTGGATCATCTTTACGATCATTAGTCTGAATTCTTTTTCAGGTAGGCTGCCTATTTCCTCTTCATTTGTTTGGTCTGGTGGGTTTTTACCTTGCTCCTTCATCTGCTGTGTGTTTCTCTGTCTTCTCATTTTGCTTAACTTACTGTGTTTGGGGTCTCCTTTTTGCAGGCTGCAGGTTCGTAGTTCCCGTTGTTTTTGGTGTCTGCCCCCAGTGGCTATGGTTGGTTCCGTGGGTTGTGTAGGCTTCCTGGTGGAGGGGACTGGTGCCTGTGTTCTGGTGGATGAGGCTGGATCTTGTCTTCTGGTGGGCAGGTCCACATCTGGTGGTGTGTTTTGGGGTGTCTGTGACCTTGTTATGATTTTAGGCAGCCTCTCTGCTAATGGGTGGGTTTGTGTTCCTTTCTTGCTAGTTGTTTGGCATAGGGTGTCCAGCACTGTAGCTTGCTGGTTGTTGAGTGGAGCTGGGTCTTAGTGTTGAGATGGAGATCTCTGGACGAGCTTTTGTCGTTTGATATTACGTGGAGCTGGGAAATCTCTGGTGGACCAATATTCTGAACTTGGCTCTCTCACCTCAGAGGCACAGGCCTGACACCCGGCCAGAGCACCAAGACCCTGTCAGCCACATGGCTCAGAAGAAAAGGGAGAAAAAAAGAAAGAAAGAAAGAAAAAAATAAAGTCATTAAAATAAAAAATAGTTATTAAAAATAAACAAATTAAAAAGTAATAAAATAAAGAAAAAAAAAAGAAGAGAGCAACCAAACCAGGAAACAAATCCACCAATGATAACAAGCACTAAAAACTATATTAAAACAAAAAAAACAAGAAACAAAAAAAACGGTCAGACAGAACCCTAGGAGAAATGGTAAAAGCAAAGCTATACAGACAAAATCACACACAGATGCATATACATACACACTCACAAAAAGAGAAAAAGGGAAAAATATATATATATCATTGCTCTCAAAGTCCACGTCCTCAATTTGGGATGATTCATTGTCTATTCATGTATTCCACAGATGCAGGGTGCATCAAGTTGATTGTGGAGATTTAATCCGCTGCTCCTGAGGCTGCTGGGAGAGATTTCCCTTTCTCTTCTTTGTTCTCACAGCTCCCGGGGTTCAGCTTGGATTTGGCCCCGCCTTTGCTTGTAGGTCACCTGAGGGCGTCTGTTCCCACTCAGACAGGACGGGGTTAAAGGAGCAGCTGATTTGGGGACTCTGGCTCACTCAGGCCGGGGGGAGGGAGGGGCACGGATGCGGGGTGAGCCTGCAGCGGCAGAAGTCAGCGTGACGTTGCATCAGCCTGAGGCATGCCGTGCGTTCTCATGGGGAAGTTGTCCCTGGATCATGGGACACGGACAGTGGCGGTCTGCACAGGCTCCCCGGAAGGGGGGTGTGGAGAGTGACCTGTGCTCGCACACAGGGTTCTTGGTGGTGGCAGCAGCAGCCTTAGCATCTCATGCCCGTCTCTGGCGTCCGCGCTGATAGCTGCGACTCACGCCCATCTCTGGAGCTCCTTTAAGCGGTGCTCTGAATCCCCTCTCCTCGCGCACCAGGAAACAAAGAGGGACGAAAAAGTCTCTTGTCTCTTCGGCAGCTCCAGACCTTTTCCCGGACTCCCTCCCGGCTAGCTGTGGTGCACTAACCCCTTCAGGCTGTGTTCACGCCGCCAGCCCCAGTCCTCTCCTTGGGATCGGACCTCCGAAGCCAGAACCTCAGCTCCCAGCCTCCGCCCGTCGCAGTGGGTGAGCAGACAAACCTCTCGGGCTGGTGAGTGCTGGTCGGCACCGATCCTCTGTGCGGGAATCTCTCCACTTTGCCCTCCGCACCCCTGTTGCTGCGCTCTCCTCCGTGGCTCCGAAGTTTCCCCCCCACCTCCCGTCTCTGCCCGTGAAGGGGCTTCCTAGTGTGTGGAAACCTTTCCTCCTTCACAGCTCCCTCCCACTGGTGCAGGTCCCGTCCCTATTCTTTTGTCTCTGTTTATTCTTTTTTCTTTTGCCCTACCCAGGTACGTGGGGAGTTTGCCTTTTGGGAGGTCTGAGGTCTTCTGCCAGCGTTCAGTAGGTGTTCTGTAGAAGTTGTTCCACATGTAGTTGTATTTCTGATGTATTTGTGGGGAGGAAAGTGATCTCCACATCTTACTCCTCCGCCATCTTGAAGGTCTCCCCAGATTTTAAAATCCCCTTTTAAAATAAGGATTTTGTGATTTATTTGGTTTAATTCTTGGTTTTATTTTAGCCACACTTTGATACATTTCATGAAGTATAGCGGCAGAATGAAAGCCAGTTTTAAAAGGCAAATTTTCAAAACAGCTTCCTTAAATAATTCACATACATTTAAATTTAAAGTGTACAGTTCACTTTTTTGAAAACATATTCACAGAATTGAACAAACAGCACCACAATCTAATTTTAGAAATTTTTCATCACCCCAAAAGAAATCCCATATCCATTAGCAATCCTCCCCATTCCTGCCCATCCCCTCCCCACAACCTGAGACAACTGCTAATGAACTTTCTCTCTGTATAGATTTGTTTGTTCTAGACATTTCACACAAATGGAATCATACAATATGTGGTATTTTATGACTGGCTCTGGTTTCTTTCACTTAGCATAACACTTGCAAGTTTCATTCATGTTATGACATGTAAGTACGTCATTCCCTTCTATGGCTAAATAATATTCTATTGTGTTCATATACCACTTTTTATTTATACATTCGTCAGTTGATGAGTATCTGGACAGTTTCCACTCTTTGGCTATTATGAATAATGCTGCTATGAACATTTGTGAACGAGTTTTTGGGTGGCATATGTTTTCATTTGCTGGATCACGTGGAATTGCTGGATCACGTGGTAACTGTATGTTTAATATTTTGAGAAACTGCCAGACTGTTTTCCAAAGTGACTGTGCTATTTTACAATCTCACCAGCAGTGTATGGAGGTTCCAATTTTTCCCCATCTTGTAAAAGGCAAATTTTACAATTTTAACTGGTAAACATTCAATTATTTATTGAGCCTTTCCTAGGTGAAAGGTCCTGTTTGAGGTGCTGTAATTTTAAAAATTCTATCAATTCATTTGTGGAAAAACTTAGAACTTTTCTTAAGGGGATTCCTTCCTGAAGGGGACTATGTCAGTCAGTGACCAGTGAGGAGACAGAAATTACACCAGTAATTTGAACAGGGAAAATTTCATATAAATCATTATTAACTAGTAAAATATAATTAACTGCAAAAGGGGTAAATTAAATGCTAAAGAACACAGGAACAGCAAATGTAGGAAGCAGCTCTGACATCTAGGGCTGAGAAAGAGTACTACTCGAGGAAGGAATAAACTTGGGAGAGCATCACCTTCCACTCGAGGCTGAGATCCAGACCTTGTTGGAGGAAGAGGCTGTGGTCCACTGGATGGCGAAGTTTCTTGAGGTACCATGAGCCAGGGCTGGCAAGCAGTGAGCTGGGAAAGTGTCTACTAGGACCTGGCAAAACCTGCAGGAAGCTGGGTACCTCTGGACCTTCCACATACTGCTGGCAAGCAAGCTACCTACTGGGCTGATAGGGAAACTCAATAGAAAGCCCTCACTCGAGGGTGATGCCACTGGGTCTCCCACATACCACTGATGGCGTGCCACAGGAACAAGAAGGGCCAGGAAGAATGAAGAGGGACCATGCCTTCCTCTGCTATACCTTGCAGTATCCCTCCTGCACTCTACCAACAAAACATAACATGGCACCAGCTGGCAAAGGAGAAGTGTTTACAAAGTCCAGATTAGGGCAAAGCAGGGTGGATTTGGAGTTGAGAGGCAATAAACCAGTAACTGGCAGTCACCTCCTTTGACTACTTACTTCCGCATGCACCCTTTTAAACATATTTGAACTTTTGTACAACACAAAGCCAACTCTTTTCTTCATAGAAGTGCAGAGGTTCTCACCCTTTCCCCCAATGAGGAGACACACAGTTTCAGCAGTCATTTATATAGCCCACTGGCGATGTTACTTACTCTCCAAATTTAGTCCCAGTCCCACTGAGTATTCTCTTATCTAAAGGCTAAGTTGCAGAATTTACATTCAACGACTTCTATGTAAAATAAGGGAAGAAAGAGAGAAAAAAAGAAAATGGTTAATATATACAAATGTACTCATACATGTAACATACAAAGAGAAAACATGTAAAACTACTGCAGTTCTCATTTCTGTAATGGATAAAGAGGCCGTAGTTGATAGCTATGACTTTCTCCTTCTTCTCCTGTCTATTCTATGTACGATTGCCCTTAGATGGTCAGGGCTCTCTGCCTGATGGCATGACCCAAAGCTTCATTTCCCAGGGTCTGAGTTCTCAATAATCCTGCCTTTTAAAAGTTTTGAGTCCTATGGTTTTTTATTAAGCGCTACTGTTGGTGCCCCCGGAAGATCCCCTGCCTTCCACAGTCCTCCTTGACCCCCTTGTGGAGAAGCACCCCCAAATTCGCCTCGGTAACCAGGATCAACCACTCCAGCCAATAGAGTTGCCCCTTCCTCTGTCTGTTGGTTCGGTAGCATAAAGAGCGCAAAATGGCTTGGTGGCATTCTCATCCTATGACTTGCTGGAACCATTTTACATCCCTTGGTGGAAGTCTTGCCTCCTGAGAACTTAGAACCCCAAGTCAGCCAGCAGTGGTCAGAGTTGCTGGGAAGGGAGGCAACATTTTTGCAAATAGCTTGTTATTTACATAGTGAGAATAGCCACTTTTATTTCCGCACTTGTAGATACGTGTATTCTGGTTATGAGGGAGACAGCAACGTATAAAATCTCTGATTCAAGGCATACACTTTATTCTATAAAAGAGAACCCCATCCTCTCAGTGTCTTGTCTCTCGATTGGTGGTATAACTGAGTCTTCAGTAAGCCATTCAACGTTTCAGTCAGCCCAATTGCTTCTGAGGTATGGGATATGTAATAAAATCTGTTAATTAGTTGGGCGTAAGTGCATTTGCTGTGAATCAGTCCCTTGATCAGAAACACTGCTGTGTGGAATATCATACACAGCAAATGCTTTTCTCTGGGCTTCAAGGAGAATTTGAAGTACATGGGTCAGATTTATGCAGCTCAGTACCTAGGTGGTTCTGACAGAAGCATTATGGACAGAAAGACTAGTCCATATCCAGAGTATATGTCTAGTATGGTGGAGACAAACCTCCATCCCCTCCACAAGGCAAGAGGCCCGACATAATCAAACTGCTACTGGGTGGCTGTCTGGGTCCCCCTGGCGAAGGGCGCCATGTTAGGGGCTCAGTGTTGGTCTCTGCTGTTGGCTCATTAGAAAATCGGCAGCAGTAGTAGCCAGGTCAGCCTTAGTAAGGAGAAAGTGATGTTGTTGAGCCTATGCAGAGTCTCCATCCCTGACACTGTGATCGTTTTGAGTAGCACTGGGGTAGCTGGGGAGAGGGTCTGACTGACATCAGAGAGCATGATTTTAAAGAGCCTCTTCTGTAGTGGATGCCTTTTGACGGTAAGATTCACACGCAACACAAATATCTTCACACTGTGCTCATTCTGAGAAGTCTATTCACATACCTTTTCTCGTTCTTTGTTGAAACTTACGAGAGGTATTTGGTCACCCGACCTAGAGTTTTTTTCCTATTACTGTTTTCAGATCAACATTAGATCCCTGGCACCTTTTATGGTAAATGGTCCATCTGGTCTTTGGTGGTAAGTTGCTGCCTCATGGCTTCTGTTCCTCTGGAATCCCATCGTCACATGAAATCAGGGGTCCTCATTTCAACGGAAGCTTCCTTCATTGTCATGCTTGGCCAACAAAGTGAGCAACTACAGAGCTTTTTTATTTCCCTTTATTTTATTTTTTAATTTAATTAATTTTAAGTGTCTCAAAAATTGAAGTATGGTTGATTTACCATGTTGTGTTAATTTCAGGTGTACAGCAAAGTGATTCAGTTATACATATAAATATCTATTCTTCTTCGGATTCATTTCCATTATAGGTTATTACAAGATATTGAATATAGTTCCCTGTGCTACACAGTAGGACCTTGTTTTTTATCTATTTTATAGATAGTAGTGTATATCTGTTAATCCCAAACTCCTAATTTATCCCTCCCCCACCTTTCCCTTCTGGTAACTATAAGTTTGTTTTCTATGTCTGTGAGTCTCTTTCTGTATTGTAAATAAGTTCATTTGTATCATTTTTTAAGATTCCACATATAAGTGATATCATATGATATGTCTTTGTTTGACTTACTTCACTTTGTATGATAATCTCTAGGTCCATCCATGTTGCCGCAAGTGGCATGATTTCATTCTTTTTTTATGGCTGAGTAATATTCCATTGTATATATGTACCACATCTTCTTTATCCATTCCTCTGTAGATGAACATTTTTTAGGTTGCTTCCATGTCTTGGCTATTGTAAAATAGTGCTGCTGCGAACACTGGGGTACATCTATCTTTTCAAATTAGAGTTTTTATCTTTTCCAGTTATACCCAGGAGTGGGATTGCTGGATGATATGGTAACTCTAAAAATAGAGTT
Organism: Pseudorca crassidens; assembly: GCF_039906515.1. Lineage (NCBI taxonomy): Eukaryota > Metazoa > Chordata > Mammalia > Artiodactyla > Delphinidae > Pseudorca > Pseudorca crassidens. Next base: position 47,719,965 of record NC_090298.1, on the reverse strand, counting down.
ACCAACATTCCTACCTCCCTGAGCTTTTGTATTCCCCTGTATCTCAACCTCACTGAATGTAGACCACTCTTGAGACCACATTTCGGGCAACCAGCCACATAAATTGTTAGAGCCACTTCTGGCTGCACGAGCTAACACGTTAAATCCAGAAACACTAGTAAATATATCCATATCAATGAATGGGATAGAGCCAGATTAATTATCTTCCTTGTTCTCACACCCTTAGAATCTATTTCCACATGTATTCGCCAGGTTTATGCCAATATATTTAGCAAAATCTTGCAAGTCTTTTGGAGCGTGAGCCATTTCCTTCTGTGTTATAGCGTGTGCCCGACTCCCGGGGGCGTGCTGAGAATCAACCCTAGTTATGGGTCGAGTGACTACAAGAGGTAGTTGTAAGTGTGGTGGGTCTTGAAGAGAATGATCATCTCTTTTCAAGTCATCTTCTCCAGGTGATGTTATAATAGGCTTTTCAATCAAAGAAAGACTAGTGTCCTCAAACAAAAGAGGGCAAGCTTCTTCCACTGGTAAGGAAGACTCAGGGCGACTTGGGGTTTCAGGATTGTCAGTTTCATTTCAATACAACCAGATGTCCTTATCCCACATTTTAGGGTTCCCTTTTTCCAAATGAGTGCCCTCACTCTTACATGAGAAACTTAGTGAGACGGTAAATTCAAATGATGTCAAAAAGTCAACAACCCACACGACTAAATGTTTTGTTTGATTTTTAACAATATCAGCCCATTGGCTACAATAAATAAGAGACAGCAAATGTCTCCAGGTTTTATGATGCTGTATAGTGCAATAATACTTATTTTGGCCATTTTGATGTCTTATGGTATCGTGGTTAGATTGCTTTCTGAGGGCCACAGGATTCATTAAAAAATAAAACTACATTCAGTTCTGTCATCAGTAACCTGCTCTATTTTGATTTTTATGACTTCGTGTTATTAAATGCACTTTGCAGATAGACTTTTCCTCCTGACTTCCAAGTAGGGACACTGTGAATGTGTAAACATTTGTAGATTTTAAGCATCGTCGCAATGCACTGGTTTCATAATGCAATAAAAATAGCTAAGCTCAATGAAATAAAGACCACAAATATCTGTCTGCCTAGTTGAAAAGCATACTATGAAGATTAAACATTTCCCTCATAGTGGGTATAAATCTCAGTCCACAGATATTGGTGTTTTCCCTCTACTCCATCATAGTATTTTTAAGCAACCCCTATTCTGCTAGCATAGAGGGAACAATCTCAGCAAGGCCTGGGTCTGCCTTTTCTCTCATTTTGCACTTTGAGTCCAGGCTCTAGGGAACGTTGCTCGCGTTGAAGATGCCTCTTTTGCTCCTGTGCAGCTGTTTGTGAGTGACTGTTCTCCCAGGTGGTCCTAGGTCCTTGGGCCTCCTAGGTTGCTGCCGCCTCATTCCTGGTACCTGTCTGCGGGGCAGGTTTACTTCAGCTGGTTCGTCCCACTGTGTTCATGTCGTACATTGGGGGATTGTGTCATTACAGTTTGCTGCTTCTCTGAAGTGCCGGGGGATCCAGAATCCTGCATGATGCTGGATGCAGCCACTCTTTTAATGGAGACTTACCACCCAGGGCCCTTCTTTTTTAGGATCGCCCCCCTCCAATCTCTGTTCACCTCTGATCTGGGGAAACCTCTTTTTCTTCTGGGGTGGTGGAGGCTAAGGAAAGAAATTATTTTCCTTTTTTGTTTATCTCAGACACTTGGATGGCCTTGGCTCTCATTTTCTTAGCTTTAAGGGCTTAGTTCTTACACTCCCCCCTGCCCCCTCCCAGAAATCACTTCCAGGAAATCTCATAGGCCTTGTCTGCTTTCTGCCTCAATTTACCCCTAATGAACAAAGAGCTAACATTCTGCTTGTAAGGGGGGAATATAGTAAAAAATGAACAAAATGTAATGTCTCACAATTCTTTTCTCACCTTTTAATAACTATTGATAAATTCTAAAAATACCTGCCTAGTTGAAAGTTCAGTAATTATAGCAATTATAAATTTTTATCTATTATGTAAGGTAATGCATATATTATAAATGTCATTATCTGTGGTGTAAATATACATTGTAACCACCTCCTTTTTAAGCATTTTCTCTCGAACTTTCAACATTTGAATTGGATTCAGAATACAGAACAAACACATCTCTTAAAAGTGTCAGACATGCTAGATTTCTTTCTCGGCTCCACGGAAAAAGTAAACACAACATAAAACACCAACTAAATTTTAGAGATTAAGAATGTGCTTTATGTAATTTATGCTAAAAAAATTCCTGAGTTATATAAACTTGTAGATTAAAAACTTGTAGATTATAGTCATTTGGAGATTGCAGCAGAACAGTTGGCAGATTAAAGGATTTATATGCAAAGGTGAAGTCTTATTGAAACAACCGGAGTCTTCTTGCAAGTCGAACTCCCAGAGCAATTTATTTCAAAAATCTTGAAATGTCATGCAGGAAGATGTTCAAGATATGCAAAATTATTCAATCTACTTTGATTATGTTGAATCGGAGGACAGGTCAAGAGTGCAACAAAAGCTAAAACAGGAGGAAATGAAGTGAGCTTATTGTGAACATGGCCTTTTCCCGTTTACAAAAAAGAGGATACTTTATGTTATTTTGAGGATTGTGAAGTGGGAGAAGCAGATCAGCCTTTCATGTTTCCGAAATAGAATTTTCCTGGCCGGCCCCACATATCCCTCATTACTTGCCCCCAGTTCTTTAAAAATAAAAGAAATACCCTTCCTACATTTCTTCTGGAATAATTTCATAGTTGTATTTGCCTAATATTTAAACACAATTGTGATAAGCAGTGCAAATACCTTGCTCTGTGGTGGCATGAAATGATTGAGAAAATAATTGTTTTTTTCCTAATGTTGGTTTGTTCTCCATCCTTATTCTCCATCCCTACTAGTTGAGGGTAGCTGGAGGGAGGGCTCTGTGTGGACGTCTGAGTTCCCCTTTCTCCAGGGGAGAGTTAAGAGGCTTTTGCTGTATTGACTTGTGCTGAGAATGCTGAGACCCCTGGTGGTCATGAGAGACACTGGCTTTCAGAGTCAGGACAAAGACTTCAGTGGTGGGGTGGATCCTGCGAATAACAGAGTCGTCTATCATGAAATGAGCCAGTTAGGTGGGACAATATACTTCAAGATTCTGCAACCAAGACAGACAGAGGACCAAACCAGAGACTCTTCCCTAAGTGGATTACAAAAGCCCCAGTGCTCTTATGTTTGTGGGTGGGGTATATGGTGGTCTAAAAATGACTGAGATTGGATTTCCTGTCAATCCTAGTGTGAGAAGGCTCATCTAGTTAGAATTAGATTTGGAAAAGTAAAGAAGCATGACATTTCATGGACCTGGGGGTTGTGGAACAAACCTATACCCATTACATTTGTTTCAAAAGCATAAGCAGTAGATCCTGCCTTCTCGCTTTATCTACTCTCCACATATAGCCAAGGTAAGACCATTTCACGTTTCCTCTTGGGCCAGAAGATTAATTCTATAAAGAGCAGAGGCATGTCAATGACTTAAAACAAGAAACGTTTACTAACTAACTATTTTGTTAGCCTGGTAGGTGCTACCTACTAGGTACTATGAATATGAGGAAAAGTATGTGATATCTGCCCTTGAGGAAGCAGACTTAAACATTAAATCTATAAAATGTTAATGACATCAATAAAAGGTCTGTATAATGGATGTGGCCAGGGCTGGGGCCGGGAGGTCCATCTCAGAAAGCAGTGCAAAATAATGAGTCTTCAGTCATGTTTCATGGAGAGGAAGGGACATATTTAGGCCCAAGGAATTGGAAGGGAATGGATAGAAATCTTATTTCTGCTCATCTGCAATGTCAGTTTCCCCATTATAAATCCTGTTCATATAAAATGCAGTTTACCACCTAGAGGGGTGGGATAGGGAGGGTGGGAGGGAAGAGATATGAGAACATATGTATATGTATAGCTGATTCACTTTGTTATAAAGCAGAAACTAACACACCATTGTAAAGCAATTATACTTTAATCAAGATGTTAAAATATATATATAAAATGCAGTTTAGTACACGAGGAATCAGCAAGATTGTTTATTATGAAGATCTGGAGACTTAGATACAGATGGGGTTGATATTCTGAAGCTCACAGAATTTGCTAACATAGTACTTAGGAAAAAATAGAAGATCATAACTTGAAGAAAAAGTATAAATTATCCTAGGAAGAAAGGGAAGTCAGAAATCTTGAGGGCTCCCTTGGAGAAAATCAGGTCTGTAGTTCTAACCCAGAATCAAATGATATTGGTTGAGAGTGTTAATGTGCTCTGCGCTAGAGAAATAAATGAATGTCAGTCTTTCCAAGGAAGATGGTAGGCAATAATCCTCTAATTATCTTCAACTAAAAAAAAATAAATTCAACAATCCACACTATTCAGCAACCCACACTCTTCTTCAAGCCACTATCTCAGACCTTTTCCTCCCTCCTTTAGGTTTAAATGATAAACTTCTAAAAATGGCAAAGAGATATTTCTCTGAAAGTTTTGTTAATGAATGGATTCCTTCTGATAGAAGCCCAGGCAGGAGCACAGATAATGAGAGAAACTTAATGGACCAGATGTAAAAAAGAGACTACAGTGTTTAAGAATTATGTAGAAATAGCATCTTGGTGTCATTCTAACAGCAAGAGACCAAGAGCAGTACAGCAGGGGGCTCCGTGTGATGCATTCCTCAGCAGAACATAGAACCCTGTAAAGCCTAGGGATGAACGCAGAGAAGAACCCTGCCCACTGTTGGGAGAGCCTGGTCTGGTCCTCGGGCTGCACTCACCACTGTGAGTCCTTGGGCAAATCATTTACCTTTCTGGGCCTTCAATCCCTCATCTAGAACTGAGGACAGTGGATTAGGCCCTTCTTCAGGTCCTAAGATTTTTAAGGCTCAAGAGCAGTCATATATATTAATATGGTACCAGGTAGCCTTTGTCCGACATGGAGTTGCAGGTATGATTTACCTGCATTTTTGTCTCCAGTCCAGAGGTTTGCATATTCACTAAGGAAGAATCAGTTAAGGGCCACACAGGGGAATTGGAAGGATTCAGAGCTATAGGATCTATTCTTCGTTACAAGGCAACTCTTCACCAGAAGATAGAGAAGCTTATCTAAAAACTGCCATCTGGTGTTTGCGTGGGTGTAGGGTGCTGGAGAGAGGAGGATGGCCCAGGAGATCAGGTGAGGGGGTTGCTATGATACCTGAACCAATCAAAGAGCCTAGAGGCATGAGTGATGACTCCTTCTTTCATGTGGCCGTGATTTTCTCTAGTTCTTCAAAAGCCATGAGTTGGATCATTTTTTTTTTCCTGTGAAAAAAAAGAAAATTAAGTGAAAATGCTTCACAGAATATAACGGCAACACACATCTCATGATTAATTACTATTTTTAGAAAACAGATGGAAAGAGACCTTGCCCGTATGAAGGACTGAAGATCCACATATTCTGGGAGAAAAGAGGCTGTTATTCTGTCATAGCTGCATACACAGTTTTGCTATAAAGTTAACAGAAGATTCAAGCCTTTCAAAAATAGAACACATGGGCATGGCTGTGAGGTCACACATGAGGAAACTCTGAGTTTCTGTTCCAGCTAAGTTGCCCCTATTGAGGTCAGAGGAGAACCAAGAGGGAATGGTAGGCTGAAAGCCAAATGATTAAAAGGTGAAGATTTTCAAGAAGGGAGTGATCAGCCGTGTCACCTGCTGCTGACACGACTAGGGAGTGACCACTGGATTGAGCAAGATGGAGGACATTGTGACCTTGATGCAAACTTTTTCTCTGGTTACAGTGGATTCTAAAGAGAACAGACTGAGGAGTAGAAACACCGAGTGAAGACAACTCTTTGAAGATTTGTTGACCATTTGTTATTGTACCAAGTGCGGTGTGAAGGAGAGTTTTGTAACCAGAGAAAAGCCTTCTTTTGAGCTCAGGATTTAATTGCTTTTGAAGCCCTGGAGGGTCAAGGTCACTTGTGATATAATCATTCAGGAAAGTGGTTTCTTAGAAAATTTATACTTTCTTCAAAGGCAGTCAGTTTCTCTCATTTGAGTGTCTCTCCTTTTTAACAGAATGCATTCTGGACTACAACGCAAAGCACCCTAGTGAAAATTCCTTCCCCTATGAACCTGAGCTTTGCACATATCGAGTATACTCACAAGTGCTTGTTGGCTTGATTTGGTGCTGAGCAGGATCCCACAAAGAGAGCAGTGCAGACTTATTACCTCTCCTCCCTTGACTTTCTACCATTAATTTTTTGAGAGTTTCATGGAGTGTCTGGTAACAGCTCTGGCCCCCCCTTGCCACGTGGTGACCCTCGTCTTGGAACGAATTGTCTCACCCGGTAGGGGTGGTGGGCAGGAGGGATGAAATCATTGTTTTGCTCCGGTGTCCGTTTTTTTCAAGAGAACTTTCACCGCCAGGGAGTCTATATTTTTAGAATTAGCACGTTCTGTTTCAGTGTTGTGAACATTTATTTTAAACCTACTATATTTAGTGAAGGTTTAATTATCCAAGTAGGCAAGCTAGTTGCAAGCTGTCACCTTTCATTCCTTGCTCATCAAAACAGCCCCCTGAGAATGGCAATTTCAGCTACACCTGTTGAGGGCAGCAGACAAGAAAAATTCCGTTGCTGGAGTTCATTGTGAGCAGCAGGGAAAGCCACTCTGGTTCCTCCCACTCCTGTTGTAGCCCCTCCACTCTCACTGGGACCCACTTTCTGCAACACCCCCTCTGTGGGCAGGGGCTGGTGGTACTGGGTGTCAGCTCCAGCGCGTGGGAAGTATATTCCCTTCCTACACAGAGACAGTGATTGGACTATCCAAAGTACCACTCAGGTAACAGGATCTGTTTGTGCCATTTACAAGTATGTGAGATGTTAGGGAACTGTGCTCTGAATGATGAGATTCTTGGATTTTTCAGGGATGCCATTTATTCCTTGGTTTGACTCGTACTCGCTTTTTCCGGCAGGGTCTGCTCCAAAGCTATGCCTGGGATTGAAATTGGGCCAGTCAGAGGGCTGGATTGAGGAGTTCCAGGCTGAGGCAGGCATGGATGAGTTAGATTCAGGGAGGATGCTGGTGGGAGAATGGGAAGGTACCAACTGGCACGAAAAATGCTCTGAGACACAAATATCATATTTTGCACATTCATTTACTCATTCAGCAAATATTTATTGACTGATTGGTGGAGAGCCATGGAGCCTGGCACTACTGGGGGAGGGTAGAGATGAATAGAAAAAATTATGCAAACAAATGTATAATTACAGAGTGAGAGCTCAGAAGAAAAGGAACATTTTATGAGTGTGTAACAAAGGAAACTGGTAATTGGGTCAGTGGAGGGAAGTGTTGCTTGAGCTGAGAGCTACAGTGGTGTTTCCCAAGTTTCTGTGCATATGAATCTCCTGGGGATCTTTTTAAAGTGCAGGGTCCTGTTTTAGGTGTGGGGTCCGAGGTAGGGCCTGAGTTGCTGCATCTCTAACGAGCTCCCACGTGATGCTGATGCTGCTGGTCCATGGACCACATTTTGCATACCAAGGATTCTAAAGGGTGAGGATAAGGCAAAGCAGTGGGGTCTGGGGAGAAATAAGTTTCACAGGGAGGGCCCAGCATATACACAGTCTGCACATTGGTCTTCTAATCCCCTTCGGAGGCACTGAGGCACTGGTAAAGAAGCTGTTCCACTCGCTTCCATGACCAGTTCTCAGGATGTGTGTTCACCTGCCAGGACATTTTTCCCCTTAAAGGCTGCTCTTTATGTTTACTTTAAACTTCATTTTATCTTTTGTAAATAGTGGGGCTTCTATTTAAAAGAGCAGGCTATCTTCAATAAGTGGTGCTGGGAAAACTGGACAGCTACATGTAAAAGAATGAAATTAGAACACTCCCTAACACCATATATAAAAGTAAACTCAAAATGGATTAAAGACCTAAATGTAAGACCGGACACTACAAAACTATTAGAGGAAAACATAGGTAGAACACTGTATGACATAAATCACAGCAAGATCCTTTTTGACCCACCTCCTAGAGAAATGGAAATAAAAACAAAAATAAACAAATGGGACCTAATGAAACTTAAAAGCTTTTGCACAGCAAAGGAAACCATAAACAAGACCAAAAGACAACTCTCAGAATGGGAGAAAATATTTGCAAATGAAGCAACTGACAAAGGATTAATCTCCAAAATTTACAAGCAGCTCATGCAGCTCAATATCAAAAAAACAAACAACCCAATCCAAAAATGGGCAGAAGACCTAAATAGACATTTCTCCAAAGAAGATATACAGACTGCCAGCAAACACATGAAAGAATGCTCAACATCATTAATCATTAAAGAAATGCAAATCAAAACTACAATGAAGTATCACCTCACACCAGTCAGAATGGCCATCATGAAAATACCTACTAACAATGAATGCTGGAGAGGGTGTGGAGAAAAGGGAACCCTCTTGCACTGTTGGTAGAAATGTAAATTGATACAGCCACTATGGAGAACAATATGGAGGTTCCTTAAAAAACTAAAAATAGAACGACCATATGACCCAGCAATCCCACTACTGGGCATATATCCTGAGAAAACCATAAATCCCAAGGAATCATGTATCACAATGTTCATTGCAGCACTATTTACAATAGCCATGACATGGAAGCAACCTAAGTGTCCATCAGCAGATGAATGTATAAAGATGTGGCACATATACATAATGGAATATTACTCAACCATAAAAAGAAACAAAATTGAGTTATTTGTAGTGAGGTAGATGGACCTAGAGTCTGTCATACAGAGTGAAGTAAGTCATAAAGAGAAAAACAAATACCATATGCTAACACATATATATGGAATCTAAAAAAAAAAAGGTTCTGAAGAACCTAGGGGCAGGACAGGACACAGATGTAGAGAATGGACTTGAGGACACAGGGAGGGGGAAGGGTAAGCTGGGACGAAGTGAGAGAGTGGCATGGACTTATATATACTACCAAATGTAAACTAAATAGCTATTGGGAAGAAGCTGCATAGCACACAGAGATCAGCTAAGTGCTTTGTGACCACCTAGAGGGGTGGGATAGAGAGGGTGGAAGGGAGACACAAGAGGGAGGAGATATGGGGATATATGTATATGTATAGCTGATTCACTTTGTCATAGAGCAGAAATTAACACACCATTGTAAAGCAATTATACTCCAATAAAGATGTTTAAAAAAAGGCATTTTCCAAGTGAGCTGAAACTCATACTGTTATTCAAATATTCAATAAATATGTATTGAGTTCATACTAAAAAAAATAAAATAAAAAATAAAAGCACAGGCTAAAGATATTTCTTCCATCCTTCTCCTCAGAATTTTCCAGAAAAAAAAAGGAGGATAGAAATATGAATTTACCTTTGATAAAACTTGAAGACTAACCCCCCCCAAAATAATATATGGGGAGTGCTGCCAATGCAGTAAAGGTCAAACGTGGACACAGAAAGACTCCCAGAGCAGGTGTTTGAGGATATAGATCTTAGACAAAGCAGGCAGGAAATTATTTTCTTAAGTAGATGGCACTCTGAGGGGCAAAACCAATTATCCCTTCTTTGAAATCACAGGAATAGCTTCTACATATGAGGTGGGTAGGTGGCTGGATCCCTAGACCCTATTTCATCCCATAGAGAAATGAAGAAAGCAGAGCTAGATTAAAAAAAAAAAACATGTAGAAATGCCACCTTTGGTCTGTCTCCTGATGAGGCAGGGTAGAGGAGAGGTTGAATTGTGTTCTTCTCTGAAGCTGCCAGTATCTGTTGGCTGGAGAGAGGTAAAAGCTAAAAGAAGTCACATATACAGCTTTGTCATAATGAGTTTCTTCCTGAACCATTGAGAATTCTTGCTAGCCTGGAACTGCTCATCCTTTCCCCAGAAGGTACCACCTTTAAAGTCCAGGAAGGATGCACTTAATAAAAAGATGAGCAATAAAAAGGCAACCAGCACAGTCTCCATACAAGATAGTATAAGACAAAAGGAGGGAGGGGACAGGGGATCTATATGGCAGAAAAAAAATCCTCACAATAACAAGTGACCACCAAGATGTTGGAAATTATGACTAAATAAATGGCTAATAGAACTTAATGAAACAATGAACAGGCTCAAAGCAGAGCAATTGATAGCTCAGGGAAAATCATAGGGGCACCACAGAAGGAGATAAAACAAGAACTTCTAGAGCTCAGGAGGGAAGCAGAAGAGAAAAATAAAGCCATCATGGAAATTCAGACATGTTGGAATAAACACAGGAGAATAAACACTGCTGACACCAGTGAAGATGAGGTGGACAGGATTAAGAAAAGCAAGAAAAATAAATAAGAAACGAAGAAAGTTAGAATGGATTAGAGAGAATATGGAAGACAAAAGAATCGCAATATATGCCTTATTTGTATCCTCTAAGAATTAGCCTGGAGATATTATTCAGTACAATGCTTTGGAAAATAAAATAAGACTTAAATCTACAAATGGAAAGGGCACAGTGTGGCCCAGGAAAAACTAATACAGAATGATCAACATTGGCACATATCCAGGTAAATTTATGAGCCCTCAAAGACAAAGAAAAATTCTTCTATCATCCAGGTAAAAATCAAACTATTACAAGGGGGGAAAATCAAGCTGGTGTTATAGCAAAACAGACTACAATAGGGATATCAAAAGCCAGAGAAGGGAATCATAACCTAAAATGTGAGTAGCAAGTTTTGACCAAACATATGACCATAACCATAAATTGTCTAACTCAGCTATTAAAAGAGACTCTCAAATTGATAAAGAGTGAAATCCAATTATGTGTAATAATAAAATAATAATGATAAGATATAATAATAAGATGTACCTAAAACAGTGAAGTGCAGAAAGGCTGAAGATAAAGAGTTGGGCAAAGACATTGCTATAGGCTGAATTGTGTGCCACCCAAATTCATATGTTGAATCCCTAACCCCTGCCATGTGATTGTATACTGGAGACCATTAGGAGGTGATTAAGATTAAATAAGGTCATAAGGGTGGGGCCCTGATCTGATAGAACTGGTGTGCTTATTTATAAGAAGAAGAAGAGACAACAGAGCTTTCTCTTTGCCATATGAAGACACAGCGAGAAGGCAGCGGTGTGCAGGCAAGGAAGCGAACTCTCACCAGATCCTGACCATGCTGGCACCTTGATCTTGGAATTTCCAGATTCCAGAACTGTGAGCCACCCAGTTATGGTATTTTGTTAGAGAAGCCCAAGCTAACAAAAAGGGAGAGGGAGAGGGAGAAGGAATAGGAGAGGGCACAAGCAGCAATCATAACTGTATGGTTGTATTCAAAACAAAGAGCATTGCATGAGATGAAAATGGCTCTTGATGATAATAAAGGATGTAACTCATGATGTAATTTAATGTGATGAATAAATTGTCATGGAGAATATAGTGCCAAAGTTACAGGAAACAGGAATAGACAGAAATGCTTTAATAATAGGAAACTTTAATTCTTATCTCTTAACTACTGACAATAAAATAGAAAAAACAAGTAAGGATATGGACTGCCTAACTGACAATCATTATGATAGCTCTTAGATATACATCAAGCAGTATACTCTGAAAATATATACTTTCAAGTATGAGTGGAGCTGTCACAAAACTTAACTGTGTAATATAAGAAAATGACAATAAGTTTTCCCAAATAGAAATAGACAATATTCTCTGATGACAAAATTGTGAAAATTGTCATCAGATATTACTAATAAAAGTAGAAAGCTTCCTTACCTCCCAGAAATTAAAGAACAGAAATGTTTCTTGAAACTGAAATTGCAGAATATTTAGAAAACAACAAAAATTAAAATGACATATTGGAGGCTATGAGATCTTGCTGAAGCAGTGCTTAGAGGATAATTTGTAGCATTAAATACTTATAACTAAGAATTAAATTAAGTGACAAGCATACAATACAGAATTTATAAAATAAAATAAGTTAAAGAAAAAAGCTATAGAGTAAAACATTAACAAAGATTAAAGCAGAAATTAATGAATTTGAAGAATTTTTAAAATGGCAAAACTAAGTCTATGAATTGTGTTTGCTATACTCATTTTTTTGAAATGATCTTTTCATTGTGGTAAAGTATATATAACACAAATTTGCCATTTTAAAATGTACAATTCAGTGACATTAATTATATTTACCATGTTATATAATCATCATCACTATTTCAAAACTTTTTCATCACCCTAAACAAAATCTCTGTGCCCATTAGGCAATAACTCCCCATTCTCCCCTCTCTCCAGCCCCTGGTAACCTCAAATTTACTTTTTGTTTGTATCAATTTGCAGATTCTAGATATTTCATGTAAATGGAATCATACAATATTTTTCCCTTTTTGTCTGGCTTATTTCACTGAATGTAATGTTTTCAAATTTCAGCCATATTGTAACATGTGTCTGACCTTCTTTCCTTTTTGTGTCTGAATGATACTCCTTGTATTGCATATATCACCTTTTGTTTATTTATTCATCTGTTGGTGGGTACTGGATTGCTTCCACCTTCCGGCTATTGTGAAAAATGGTGCAATATTTGTTTTTGAAAGGGAGAAAGCAGAAATAGATTAAAAAAAAAAGAGTAGAGAAATAATCACAGATAAATTAACAGAGATTATAGGAGACTTATTTGTTCAACCATATACAAATAAATTTAAAAACCTGGATAAAATATGTGATTTCTAGAAACCTGTATAAAATATAGAAATTTCTAGAAAATGCAGTTCTAAGACTGGCCCCAGAAGAGTCTGAATATCTAAAGAGATCAATTATACTTTGAAACGTAGGAAGGTTTTCAAAAGGCTGCCCCTCTCCCCAGCTACCAGCTGTCTATGTTTTCACAGGTGAACTCTTTTTAACCTTAATCAATCACCCCATTGCTTTTTAAAACTCTTCTAGAAAAAGAAAAGAAGCCTCTGGTTTCTTTCATGAAGTAAAGATTCTGTTGGTGCCAAAGTCCGCCGTGGAACATCAACAATAAAACGAAAGAAAACCACAGACCAGTGCCTCTTGTGACTATCAATGCAAAAGTCTTCAACAGAATATTAGCAAACAGAATCCAGGGTGTCAGTAAAAGAAAACATGACCCAGTGAGGTTCATTTTAGCAAGGAAGGGATAGTTTAGTATTAGGAAACCCATTAACACAATTCACCATATTAATATATTAAAACATGGGTGCTCACACCCTTGGTTGCTGAAAATGTTTGTTGTAATAGTAAAACTCATGATTGATTATGGAAAAACACCTCATGAAACAGAACTAAATTCCTATTGCCTTAATATAACAGATTTATCTTACCTCAAAAGTCAGCTCATGCCTAATGGGTAAACAGTGGAAGCACAATGTTCATCACATTAGTGAACATTAATCTTGAGGGACTAGCCAACTTCACTTAGATAAGAGAAAGAAATATGAGATGTATAAATGGGGAAAGAGGAGGTAAAATAATCATATTTGCAAATAATATAACTCTGTGGCGAGAAAACAAGGAACTTAACCGAAAGATCATAGTCACCAATAATCAACAATAAGAGAAGTGAGTAGTGTGGCTTGATACAAAAATCAATGGTCTTTATATATATAAACAACAATTGGCACCAAGATACATGGAAGAAAGGACCACATGTCCAGAGAAGCTGATTCTAAAGTTTACATGGAAAATAAACAGCAAGGATAGCCAGGAAAAATCCTGAATCAGAAAAGTAAGGAGAAGCATGAATGCTCTGATGAGCACACAATATAAGGCTAAAATGATTAAAGCACTCTGGTACTGGGTCACGGATAACCACATCCATGGAACACAAGAGAAAGTTCATTTCTTTCTGTAGATCACAATACATATGTGATATATACATTTCTACATATGTGATATATACATTTTCCATAAAAATGCATGTACGTCTGTACTTGTATACACACAGAACAGCTTTGGACGTATATTTAAGAAACTGCAACGGTAGTTAAATGGCTGGGAGATAGAGTTGGGGAGGATATTTCACCCTTTTCTTTTATAACTTTTGAATTTTGTAACATCTATGCTATTATCTCTTCACAAAATAGCTCATCTTTTCCCCAAGTCCAACATAGGATACGAAGAAGGTAAAAAAATGCTATGGGTGAGTATGGAATGATTTGCTCAGATCACTCCCATAAGGGTTTTTAAGTTTATTTTATTTATTTATTTTTGGCTGCATGGGGTCTTTGCTGTGCGCAGGCTTTCTCTAGTCATGGCGAGCGGGGGCTACTCTTTGTTGCAGCCGTGCGGGCTTCTCATTGCAGTGGCTTTGCTTGTTGTGGAGCACGGGGTCTAGGCATTTGGGCTTCAGTAGTTGTGACTCGTGGGCTCTAGAGCACAGGCTCAGTAGTTGAGGCGCATGGGCTTAGTTGTCCCGTGGCATGTGGGATCTTCCAGGACCAGGGCTCGAACCCATGTCCCCTACATTGGCAGGCAGATTCTTAACCACAGAGCCACCAGGGAAGCCCCCCATAAGGGCTTTGAATACTTACTTGCCTGTGTCTGAAAGCTTCCCAGACCTGAATTCCCCGAGAGAGACTTCAGAGAGTCATACCAGAGTGAACACAATGACATAAGATTTTCATCATTTTCCAAGTTTTTCCCGCTCTGGGCTTTCCTCCCTTCAGCCTCCAGTGGGAGGCCAGGAGGTGGCTTGGATGTAGGGGCTTAATGATTAGCCCATCAGCTCCGCTCAGCTGATGCTGATAAACGTAAACAGCTGCCAGATAACACGCAATGCACGTGATAGCCGTGTGCTCGCAAAGCAGGTTTCAGCAAAGCCCCCCAGGTTCCTCTTTGTGGTAGAGTCCTGCCCCACTCCCTTCCTATACAAGAAACTCTGGAGCGTGCCACATGCCTGCCTGTTTCCCACATCTTCAAGAGAAAAGGGCCATCCTCTTTTCTTCTGAGAAAACACCAAAATTTACTGGTCAGCACGAAGAATGCGCCAAGTGTACTTAACTTTGGTTTCAGATGGCAACTCAAACATGGGTGTGTTTGTGTTGCCCTTTACGAGTATTCCCATCAGCAAAGCCTTCGGTAAGTAGCACGGGAAGTGGCTAAGCAGAAAAAATTCCAGTCTGGAAGCTCCTTTTTCATCCTGTCCCTTTTGGGAAAAGGCTCTGAAAACTCAGGGTGGTGGCCAACTCTTGAAGGCCAGGGTCATCATCAAACATTTGCTGAGGCTCTAACAAGAACACAGGTCTGTACTAGGTCAATATGCACACAGTTGTACTGGGACGGGAAGAAGGGTTCTGATAAGGAAGGCTGTTTCTGGAAAATGCCCGGCCACCAGTTACTTGAGTTGAAAATCTAGGCTGAGGAAAACTCAGAATGTCTTCAAGTTGTCTGAGCGAGAGGACATCTCTAAGAAATGAGGACTAAAACTTGGCTTTTGACTTGGGGAGCACTCAAGAGTCCAAGCTCCTGTGTGCTCAGTGTGTAACTCTCTGTCTTAAGAAAAAAAAGAAAAGAAAACAGAATTTGTTTTTCTAGCTACCGAGCCTTTAAGTTTGTTATAACCAACTGAGAAAAAAATCTTATTTCAACCTCATTCCTAAAATGGGTTAAGCACTGATTATAAATTTAAAAACTTCCTCAAAGGAAAAGCATTACAACTGTATTTTACCTTTAAATATATTTTGTTGATATTTCATTAGCATTACATTATTGGTAACAAAAGGTGCTGAGATAAGGATCTGACATGGTTAATTTATTGTGCGCTGTATACAGCAGAAAGGATGTTTTCCCTAAAAAATCATTTTGCTGAAGTCTCTTGCTCAGATCTAACTAGCTGCCCACATCATTTGATTTCCCACCGCAAGTTATTCTAAGCCCTCACTGTAATCTGTTTCCTCCCGTGAATCTTCCTCTCCATCAGCAGGATTCTCATGTCTTTCCTTCGCCAATTAACTGTGTGGCTAAGAGCCAGTCGCTAGAGTCTTAATGGTCCTTTGTCCTGGCCCTATATGGGGTGTATCAGAGTCAGGGTGAAGGTGTCCTATGACATTTGAAAATAAAGCAGCAAAGAAGCTTGACATTGAGAGTAACCTGCATTGGGCTCTGGTTTTCCCATTACTTAGGAAGGAAAACTCCTGGTGAGCAAGCAGATTCAGAGCTCACGTTGTTGCCACACGATCCAAGGAAGAAATGTGTATCTTTCAAGATCAAAATAAATTTTTTTCAAGGTTACCATTGCAACCATCTTTTTTCCCTCACGATACTGCATTTATTTCAAATTTTCAAATAACACTAGAGGAAGGCATACAGTTTTTGTGGTTATTCAAAAGCTAGTTTGTTTGTTTGGTTTTTTTTTTTTTTTTTGAGTGACTTAAGGATTTTTAAGTCACATTCGGCTCTGAAAATCATATGACTGTGACCATGTGCCCTTCCTCAGCTCAAGAAGACATTTAGAGCAAACTTGCTTATCCGCTTTATCCAGGCCGTGCTTCCTTCCCTCTACAGCCATCTGAAATATTCTCCTCTGACATTCTGACAAACCCTGAACCTCCTAGCTTCCCTGCCTGAGGCGAATAATTCCATCTGGACTGAACCACTGCATGCAGCTTGGGAGCCTCCTTATCTTTAAGGTATGGGGCAAAATATAGATGAGAGAACCTACTGTGGAAGAAGTAGTAATAATAGTGGTAAGAACAAAACTAATCATTTCTTTTTTTTGCGGTACGCGGGCCTCTCACTGTCGTGGCCTCTCCCGTTGCGGAGCACAGGCTGCGGACGCACAGGCTCAGCGGCCATGGCTCACGGGCCCAGCCGCTCCGCGGCATGTGGGATCTTCCCGGACCGGGCACGAACCTGTGTCCCCTGCATCGGCAGGCGGACTCTCAACCACTGCGCCACCAGGGAAGTCCAAAACGAATCATTTTATGACAACACTAGCAGCTAGCATTTGTTGGACTACTTTCATGGGCTAAGCATTCTATGCTCATTATCTTACTAACGCTTCACAACAACCTACAAGGTGGGTGTTATTATTAACCCAGTTTTCAGAAGGAGAAACTGAAGCTTTGAGGAGGCTGTAAAACTTGCTTAAGATGGTGGCTGGTAGAGCCAGGCTGCAAACCGAGGTTGTTTGACCTCCATGACCCATGCTTTTACACCGTTCATAAATATTTACCGGTGTGTATTCATATTGTTTCCATCTGTGTCTGTGCCATTTTTCTCATGAGACTCCTGGAAGGCAGGTTGTGTATCCCTTCATTCTTTTAAACCTCGTCAGAATGCTGTAACAATAAGGGAGCAAATAACTTCTCACTGGCATTACTTCTTAGGGGAAGAGAATTCTCAAGCAAGCTATTGCTGAGTTGGTTACCTGAATCAGAATGAATTTTCTCCAGTAGCATGGTACATTCCACAGACCTTCAGGTAGCATTGAAGGATTTGAAGGTTTTGTTTAAGTTGTTTCTCGTTGCCATTTCTTGACCCTACTTCTGAGTGCTTGAGTTGTCTAGCAGGGCTTCTGAATATGAAAGGTACAGGCTGCTCACTTAGAAGTAAGGTTAATGGCTACTAAAGCTTTTAGAATCACATCCAACATGATAAGATCAGTATTCTAGAACTGAGTTATTTTGGTACATTAATTTAAGCTTGTTTTACTGGCCTTTGGCCTGCTGCCTAATGCCAATTGAGGCAGCAAATTAATTCCTCATAAATAGTGGCTTGTCTTGTTGCCTAATTC
The DNA here is from genome assembly GCF_039906515.1 of Pseudorca crassidens. Taxonomy (NCBI): domain Eukaryota; kingdom Metazoa; phylum Chordata; class Mammalia; order Artiodactyla; family Delphinidae; genus Pseudorca; species Pseudorca crassidens. Next base: position 47,702,193 of record NC_090298.1, on the reverse strand, counting down.
TGGGTTTTATGAAGAACCAAGAATTTATTGATTAAGCAAATTACTGTGCTGCGTCCCCTAAAGCTGCTGGGACAGTGTTTTCCTCTAGCATCTCTAAAACTTTTCATGCAACTAAGTGATCAACAAATGTGTCTTTTTAAAATTTTATTTCTTTTTACTGGGGTATAGTTGTTTTACAATGTTGTGTTAGTTTCTACTCTACAGTGGAGTTCCCTGTGCTATACAGCAGTTATCTATTTTATACATATTAGTGTATATATGTCAATCCCAATCTCCCAATTCATCCCACCGCTCCCCCCCGCTGTCCCCCCTTGGTGTCCATACGTTTGTTCTCTATGTCGACTTTAAAAAAATGCACAATGTGAGAGTTAAGTGTTTTCTTTTTTTTTTTTTTTTGAGCTAAGTTTTATTTGGGGCAAAATGAGGACTGCAGCCCGGGAGACAGCGTCCCGATAGCTCTGAGAAACTGCTCCAAAGAGGCAGGGGGGAAGGTCAGTGTATATGTGATTCTGGTGAAGGGGAATACATGCAAGCAAGCACATATTTTTTATAGAAGGTTTCTGCTAGTCTTGCGCAGGTTACTCCTAGTCACGGGGAGCAGACGTCACCATGAAGGATTTTAGTGCTTTTCTAGATATGAGGAGATACAAGAATTGGGCTCATAAAATTGGCTCCTGAAAATATCTAACTATCTGAAGACCTGTTCTGCCAGTTTTTCCCAGAGCACAGAGTGCCTTATTTCTGCTTTCCACCCTGAACTCCTTTCAGGGGTGTTGAAAGTCAGCAGCTGTACCTGCACATGATTTAATCCTCGTAGAGGTAGACGGCAAGTGCCAATGGAGAATGCCAATTTGTAGTTGACATCTACATCTTCAACAAATGTATCTTGATGATGAGACAGATGTTGATTCTGTAGTGTTCATTTTGGATGTCTTAAAAATTACACTCTTCAGAGTAGCTCAGTTATTAAGTAATTTTCGGTTGTGTTATGTCAGAGGGAAATAAACAGGAAGATTTTAACAGTGTAAATTTCTCTGAGATATTAAAATTAAAGAATGCCACCGGCTGCCCGCTCCTTTCTTTAAATCGATGTGCAACAGGGCACTTTGTTTCTTACTAGCTATTGGGGTCAAGAAGAAGCTCTGACTCCTATTAATTCTTCACCTCTCATCTTATTCAGAAAAATTTTGACAATTTCTGGTTTTAGTTCTCTCTTTCAATCATCTACCATTTTTAAAAGATGGCTTTCTGCGTGTCATCTTAGAAGAAAGTGCCCAAAGGGAGGAAAGGATACGATAAATGTAGGAGTTACCTGAGATTACTTCCTTTCCCTTGCCCCGTGTACTGCTTCACCACTTGTTCCTTTTCTACTGTCCTGACTTTCTATTACGGGTCTGTTGGATGGCAAGTAAATATACAAGCTCTGGGATCACACCTTCTAGGTTTGAATTCATTGTGTGACATTGTAGCACCTACTTTATTTATTTATTTATTTAGTTTTGCAGTACGCGGGCCTCTCACTGTTGTGGCCTCTCCCATTGCAGAGCACAGGCTCTGGACGCGCAGGCTCAGCGGCCATGGCTCACGGGCCCAGCCACTCCGCGGCATGTGGGATCCTCCCGGACCGGGGCACAAACCCGTGTCCCCTGCACCGGCAGGCGGACTCTCAACCACTGCGCCACCAGGGAAGCCCTGTAGAAGGTTGACGTGAGAATTCATGTAAAGCATCTTGGACAGTGTAAACTCCTAGTGAGTGGTCCCTAGATATTAGTTATGATCATTCTTTCCCTTTGAGGTTCTGGTTTCTTGGCCTACTATCTCTGCCCCTTCCACTCTATTCTACATAAGGTAGTCAGATTCATCTTCAAGCAGTGCTGTTTTGATCTTATTATTAGCTGGTGGAGAAAAAAGAAAACTTTCAGTGGTTTCTGATGGCTATGAAATAAAATTCAGATTTCTCATTATGGTATTCAAGGTCTTCTATAATCTCACCTCAATCTGTGGCTTTCACTGACACTCCATTCTTCTATTGCTTAGGATGCTTCAAGGTATAGTCATTGACAAGGACTCTGGTGATTCTGATAAAGGTAGTCTAGAGCAGTGGTCCCCAACCTTTTTGGTACCAGGGGCCAGTTTCATGGAAGACAAGTTCTCTATGGACTGGTGGCGGCGGGGGCGGGGGCGGGTCGTTCAGGTGGTAATGCGAGCGATGGGGAGCGGCAGATGAAGCTTTGCTCACTCGCTGCTCATCTCCTGCTGTGTGGCTCGGTTCCTAACAGGCTGTGGACTGGTACCGGTCCGCGGACCGGGAGTTGGGTCCCCCTGGTCTAGGGGACATTTTGAAAAATATTACTTTAGTGTTTCTAGCAAGCTATGTCTACTGTATGCAATGCATGTTTTTATGTGTAAGTCTTGTTTCTCTAGATTTCAATTGCCTCAAGGGCATGGACTTAGTCATTGTGCAGAAAAGAGTTAACATAGCAGACCTGAGACTGCTGCTCTTAGAAAGGCCTGTTCGCAAGGTTGGCTGTTTGTTGGCATCTAGGAATTTTGTTCTCGAAGTGCTCAGTCAATTAACTGATCAGTGTGGTTCATTGTGCCTAGAGTTTTGTGCAAAAAATACAGTTTAAGTTTGAACACCTGCTTCCCTTCTGGGAGCTCTGGAAGTTTTTATGTGCTAGGCAAAGAGTGCCTACATAACCAGGCCCCTGTAGTAACCTCGGGCACCTAGCCTCTAAGGAGTTTCCCTAGGCTGAATCATTGCATCGTGTTGCAACTTTTTCATTGCTGTGGTATGTGTTCTCTGTGTGACCTCTCATGGGAGGGAGAGAGCATAAGGAAGTCGACACCTGGAATCCTTCAGATTCTCCACATATTTCTTCCCCTTATCCTCTGGCAATGTATCCTTACTATACTGTAAGAAATCTTATTGTAAGTACAACTATAGGCTGAATTCTGTGAGTTCTTCTAGTGAATGTTCATATATAGAGGTGGTCTTGGGTATCCCTGACACAGTATCCCTTTCAAAACAATTTTTATAGCAAGTGGTTAATAAATCTTTTGTGATTGTTAACAAGTTTCCCAAACATTGTAGAGGCTTAAGAAATTTAAACAATTTCTTTTTTTGGTACGATTTTCTATTTATTTTGGCTTTTAAAAATTGTATCATTATATGATCAGGCCAACATTTTTAGTGTATGATAGTTACGAGGTATCCTTCTTTCACTGCTTATAAAGAATGGTTCTGGTTTTGCTTATTCGTTTTCTTTCCTTCTCTAGATTTCAAGCAAGGTTCCATATTGCCAGACCAGTTCTTTTGGGCTTTTGTGATGCAGAATCAAGGGAAAAGGTAGAGGGAGAGAAGGAGTGAGTTCTGAGGACTGGTTCTGGGAGGGCAGTTTTGGTGGGAGGATCTGCAGGAGAAAGGTAAATGAAAGAGTTTGTGTGATATGAGGCAACTATATGAAAAAAAAGGAAGTTTTATGGATTGTTGCTGAGGACTGAGTCCCTTTCCCAGTATTTGAGAAATACAAAAAGAGCATTTGTTGTTTTGAAATGACTTCTTGGTTGCTTTTTCATTGATTAATGACTCATCCTAAAACCAAATCACATTCATAGTTCCGGTCTTAAGTTTTGCATTGATTTTACTTGAGGATAGGAACCATACCGTTTGCAGTTCTAAATTTAGCATGTGTAAATCCTTAAAAAGTTTTTGATGATATTGGCTGATTGCTTCATACACAAGCATTTTTTTTTTTTAGGTTTTTATTTTATTTATTTATTTATTTATTTTTTAACATCTTTATTGGGGTATAATTACTTTACAATGGTGTGTTAGTTTCTGCTTTATAACAAAGTGAATCAGTTATACATATACATATGTTCCCATATCTCTTCCCTCTTGCGTCTCCCTCACAAGCATTTATTGAATGCCTTTGACATGCCAAGCACCAGGTCGGGGGGATACAGAGAGGAGTGGAAAGAACACATTGCCCACATCAGAGAGGGGGGATGCAAGGCATTCCCATGTAGTAAATACTAGTGGTAGAACATGGGAGCCCGGAGGAAAGCATCTCTTATGCCCACCAGGGCATTTTTTCTGACTAGGCTACACGCTGCACAAGGAAAAGAAAACCTGGTCCTTACCTCTAAGTACCACCTAGAAGAGTTTGGAGAAAAGGTACGTGGCATGTGTGTTTGGGGGTGTAAGTCTCTAAGAGAAGGGCACCCCCGGCTGTCTTTCTGAAACCTCTGCAAGGTGCCTTTGTCGTAGAATTTTCTAAGGTCTAAGGTTTATACCTGAGCCTTTCAGCCCAGAAACTTGATTTGTTGGGTTCACTGAGAGGGTATCTGCTTCTTAGGTGAGGACTCCTATTAATCAGCTAACGAGACTGATGTGTCAATGAGAATGACATACTAATTTGCAATGAAAAAGACAAGACTCCCAGAAACCAAAATACTCATCAGCTTGACCACCATATTCTATTCCAAGAGACGGACCTGATAGCAAACCAGTCAGTAACCAGGCTGCATGAGCACAGAATCAGAGCTAGAGGAGTCCATTAAATGACTTGTATATTTTGTGCTTGGGGTAAAGTGGGAATTCACCTCTATCTTAGAACAGCCTTGGCCAAGAGAGGTAAACTCAACATCTGCTGGTCAAGACTCCTTTTCACCTGAAGAGAGCTTGGGCTAGCACCATCTGCATTTGCCTCTATGGCCTCATTCTCCTACCGTTACATGAATGATAACCAGTCTTTGTGTTGAGTCACTTTTTAAAAAGTTGTGAGTTAGAATCATAAATTCGTAGGCCGCCTCTGAGTTTGCATTTTTTACTTATCAACACTTACCTCACGGAATAAGTGACTTTCCCAAGGTCACATACCTAGTTAGCGGTAGAACTGGCATAATTTTGCAATTCATATGATTTTTCATGTATCTTATTATTTTATTTGTATTATGTGTCAATCTTTCTGATAGAAAATATGTGTTTATTGGGTGCAGGCTTCTGTGTCTTTATTTTTGTACCCTGAGTGCCTAGCATATTGCCTAGGGATGAAAAAAGATTTGTTGGATAAAAGATGAGATGATAATAATAAGAGAGAAAGAACTTAGGCTTCTTCTTGGGTCCTCATGAGGTTTCTCCCACTACATCACATACAAAAAATCAAAGAGCATATTCATTATTTATTCAGCACGTGTTATGCTTGAGGCAATCTGCTAGGTGCTGTATTGAATGAAGACGACAAAGACAAATACTGTCCTAAAGACAGAGACCATAAGATTAAAACTGCTAATGACTGGAATGCAAGATAGAATTAAAGTGCCCTAAAGGAGACACAAATGCATGACGAAAGCAAGTCAGAGAACGGAACTATATCATACATTGTGGGAGAATGAGAGGAAGCTTCATGGAGGAGGTGACTTGACCTGAATCCTGGAGGAGCATCTGAATTTCAGAAACAAAAATGAGCCGATAGATTGGGAGGGCAAAGGGAACAATGGGAAACAGGAAGGGGACTCGTTTTTGAAGACCTGTAAGAAGTGTCTCTTAGGTGTGGTGCGTGAGGTGAAGTGTTTGGATGTGGAGGGGTGTGGAGCAAATCAGGATAGGAAGTTGGCTAAGTTCCTAAGCAGCTTTGCCTGTTCAGGCTCAGGGGCCTGCACTTGCCTCATTAACCTTCATGGTTTTCAAATATGGGAGTGACAACAGAGGTTGTTTGGCAGCAGCAGGCGGGCTGCTTTTGAGGGGCAGGAGGATGAAGCAGTCAGATAAGTTGGGAGGTGACTGCAATAGCTCAGGAATCACGTAGGGAGGAAGTAAACCATGGGGTGGCTGCAGAGACGAAAAGGAAGGGGCGGTGTGTCGGCCTGCGTGAATGACACGACATGGGAAGTGCAAAAGCCGGAAGGGCCAAAGGTGGAGAGGCCATTAACAGCGTGTGTTTCATACTTGTCACAACTTATTAACATTTTCTACATAAACACTCATCTCCTCGTTAGTCTGCGAGCTCCTAGAGGACAGGGCCCATGTAATCTGCATCTACCGACATGAACACAGCAGATGCTTGGTAAATGTTTGTTGGGTAAGTGACTGGGACTTAGGAGGTTTGGGTTAGTAATGACAGCTGGGGTGTTGGTAGAAATAACATTCTTTTGGGACACTCTGGAATTTGGGGATGTTTATTTTTCGGATGCACTTTCTAGAAACAGAAGGTAGAAAGAAGTGAAGAATTACAAGCCGATATATAAGTGAGGGCAAGATAAAAAAGAGTGAAGAGATGGTATACTGAGTATAGAGAAAATATAGTAACTGCTTCTTTCAAGATATCAGGTGAGATTGGAGGGGAAATGCAGCACAGCATCCATCAGGGGAGACTGGACAGATGGGAAGGACTGGGGTGGACTTGTGGGTTGTGTCAGCCAGTGAAAGCTGCAGGGAAGGGGAAGTGGCCTCGAAGGGAAGTGGTAGAGCCCGGAGTTGAGTTTACAGGCTCTGGAGTCAGACTGCTTGAGTGCAAACGCTGGCTCTTCTATTGATTCATTATGTGGTTTCAGTGACTTCACTTTCTCTTGCCTCAATTTCCTCTTCTGCAAAATGAGGATAATGGTCATACCTGCACAAACACATGTGTGGCGCTCAGAACAGAGCCCGGGATGTAGAAAGCACTCCATAAGCACTAGTTACTCTTCTTATTGGAACCCACTGTGACCACTTTGTATGTAGTATCCCACTTAGTCCCTTAATAACTATGTAGGTGGGTGTAATTATCTTCATTCCACAAATGAGGAAACTGAAGGGCAGAGAGGTTTCATAATTTGCTCAGATTCACACAGCCACGTAGTGGTAAAGCTCACCTAAGAGAGATTCTTACCCAATCCATCTGGAGCCGAGGCTCAGGCACTCTCTGCTGTAACACGCTAAGCGAGATAGCTATGGTGAGACCACTTGTGAGTCATTTAGACTTGATCAGTAGGTATTAGGAAGCTGTGGCAGACCTTGGGGCCAGGGAGTAATGTGAGGGGACTGTCTGCTGGAGAGATTCTGGAAAGACTCATCTGGCAGTCTTGTGAAGGAGGGGAGGCAGAAAGGCTGGAGCGTTAAGGATTTAGACCAGAGATGGCTGAGGAAATGACCGGGTGTGGCAAACCAGACTCGAGCTGTGATAGGAGAACTAGCTGAATTAGTGTCTGATGTAAATGAGATGGAACTGAAGGTCTGCCATGGAAACTGACTAAAGGGGCAGGTGCAGGGGTGGGGCTTGGAGTTTCAACTTGCAAGTTTCAAACACGGGCCTCTAAGAAAATACTGATACCGGTGAAACATAATGAGGAAGTTGGGAGGGGAGCCATTTTAGTAACTGTCCCCTTGAGAAGTAGCTACAGAAAAGTGACTGTAGAAGCAGCAGCTAAGAGAATAGTGTCTGAGCATCAAGTGGGACACTTCATTATTTTTAGTGGCAGTTTGGTTCTGATGGCAATACCCTTGATCGTCTTTACTGTCAATCCCGCTCTGCTTCCCTCCTTCATTTAGGAAGAAAGCTGATGGAACATTCCTTTTTACCCTGGAGTAGGATATTTTCTGTACATAATTGGCATGTGACCTCCTTTTAGAAAGGAGGTTTACACCTCATGGTAGTTCTCATCCACAGCAAGTGCAGTGATTTGCATTTGAGGAATTAGGAAAATCAGTTCTGTTGACTTCCTGTTTTCTATTTCAGGCCTCTGAGCAGAACTTCCCATTTGAATGGGGCCAAGCAGAAAACACAAAGCTGGAATTTTCTCCCGAAGGCGATCTACCAAAGGGATAAAGTAAGTTCATGGCCTGAGGTGTTTGCCTCACCCCACTCTTGACATTTGTCCTTCAGCTACTCTTGTCTTTCTACTATAGGGAATGAAATGAGGAAAGCTTCTGGTCTTTTCCTGCAGGTCAGTCCCAAAGCTTTAGTGCACTCAAGGGGTAAAAAACATGCTGCTCAGACTGCGCTCTTGACCAGATTTGGCGATTACAGTAGCTTCTCCCTTCACCAGTGCCTAAGAATATTATATTTTGGATTATCTTGTTCAGGTTTCCTGTCTGAACACTTTATTTTACCTGCTAGTGCAAAAGGGTGAGGGAAGCTGAATTTTTCAGCTTTTCCTCCCCTCCTCTCTCCTCTTTTCCTCTTTCTCTGTTTATAATTCAAAATTATGTTCACTTTTATTATCTTATTTCCTCCTTCAGAGCACTCTGTGAGGTGGCTATTATAATCCCCACTTTACAGAAGGTAAGACTGAGGTTTCAGTGAACTGTAGTGACTTGGCCAAAGTCTCTCAGTTAATAACAATTCTGGGCCTGAATCCTCAGTCTTTTGTCTTCAGGTATCTCGTGATTTCTTCTCCCCAAAACCACATTGCTTTTCTGGTGGTGGTTGTGGTCTGCAGGATGCTGACAGGAAGGAGAGGAAATGGTGGCTGGCCTGAACAGATCTCATCTACTATAAAATCATGGACCCTGATTAATAAAACAGAAAATGTTAGCTAAATATATGGCCATGCAATTCTTCAAGCGTATAGGACTTTGGGTCTCCTTCTGTGTTATAGACTTCAGGATGACATGACCAAGGGCGTCGTTCACTGCATGCAAGGAGAGTAAGTAAAAGAGTCAGGTGTGGGCCTAGTGGTGGTCCACACCTTGTACTCAGGTGATGAGGGTTTTTCTGTTGGTTGTTGGGCTGAGGGTGGTATCATAAGACACTTTGATTTTCCTTGTTCCCCAAATCTTGGCAAAGCAGATGGAGGCTGGGGGACCAGTTGTGAGTTGGGGTCGATGGTGAGTGTCTGGACTTTAACAGTGCATCAAGTCCCGGATGTAGGAAAAAGGGACAGGAAATGGTGGCTGCCTGGAAGCTGGCGAGGTTGCTGTGCTCCTTAGGAAGGGATGAGAATTAGGACAGGACAGTGAGCGAGGCCTGAGGAAGCCTTGGCCACCTGCTCTGCCAGGGCTCCAGAAAGAGCCTCCTTTGATTTCGGAGGAGTCCTCAGGGCTATTCAGACCAGGTGACCGGGTCGTCCTGATAGATGGTAAACTGCAAGGGACCTTCTGCACCAGAGCTGGCAGATGCCTTCCTGACCCCAGCTGTGAGCAGCAGGCAAGCCAGGCAGTGCCTCCTCTTCCTGAATCCAGCCCCTCCCTGCCCTGCCCCAAAGTAGAAGCGGCCGGGAGGGCTGTGGTCTGGGCCCTGGCCAGGGCCCACGGCCCACATTGCTGTGAGAGCCTGACCGTTGTCTTTCTGGACTGACAGATGACAGGAAGGAAGTCACATGTTGTGGCAAGGAGGGACTGGCAAACGTGGGCCCATGAGAGAGGAGGATTTTGAGATTTGGGAAGGAATCTCAGAAGTCTCAGTCCTTAAAAACACACTCGGGCTGGAATATGGTCCAGGTGTGGGGTTAATATTCCGTGTAACTGGCTGATGGAAATGGGATGGGATGAAGGGACCTGGGAGCAGAGGATAAAGGAGGTGATAAAGAACCCAGTTTTGCAATTGACCAGAGGCTGTCTGGTTGCAGGCCACAGGCCTCCAGAGAGGGCTCCTTTCTCTGCGCATTGTATGAAAACAGCCATGCCATCTGCTCTTAAAAAGCCTGTGACGGGGGCTTCCCTGGTGGCGCAGTGGTTGAGAGTCCGCCTGCCGATGCAGGGCACACGGGTTCGTGCCCCAGTCTGGGAAGATCCCGCATGCCGCGGAGCGGCTGGGCCCGTGAGCCATGGCCGCTGAGCCTGCGCGTCTGGAGCCTGTGCTCCGGCAACAGGAGAGGCCACAACAGTGAGAGGCCAGCGTACCGCAAAAAAAAAAAAAAAAAAAAGCCTGTGATGGAATTTCTGTAAGCTGAATTATATTTTGAAGGCATGAGGGACTATCTTCACTTACAAGAACCTCATGAGAATTACTTTCAAAAAGCAAAGAATCGTTTTAAGGAGTAGACACTCAACACTTGGTTTGAGCCCCTGGATTTTTATGCCTTTGCTCAAAGTAGGAGTCAGCGTTTTGCCCTTTCACGGGGAGGGGAAAATTGTTCTCTTACATCCATGGAATGCAAAGTTCTTAACAGAGTATACTAATTAATTATTTCCCAGCTACTTTTACTTCTGCTATACTGAAGGTTGGGGGAAACCATTTCATTAAACAGAATTTAAACAACATGAAAAAGTTACTCTCTTTGTGCTTTTCCCAGGAAGGGCCTTCTCCAACAGCACTTTTCCAGACAGTTACCAAAGGACAATCCTTGCCAACAGAGACACTCGGTCTCTAAGTCTGGCTTTTGGAAAATGAGTCTGTATTTTTATTTATTTATTTTTCCTAAACAGGACACTGTGAGTTCAGTCATGTACACTATGAAAATAATTGGTGTGTGTTAGTACGCCTTGTTCCAGATTTCATGCTTGTTGAAGGTGATTGGATTCAAACCAGCAGATTTAAAGGTCAGCTGGTTGTTCTTAAACAGTGCAGAACTTTAACTCTTTTGTTGTCATGGATTTTAACCAAATGGCCATTTTAGGAAGGAGGAGAGACTGCATACTGTGTTCTGACATTTTGTCCTTAATTTTTTTAAAGTTCTCAGGGCTTTCTTGAGGATGAAAAGGGTCTGAGAAAGGACTTCTCAACTGGCATTTGGAAATGGGTGGGAGGAGAGACTTAGTTCTTTTTAAACTACTAAATTTAGATCAGGGCTGTACCAGGAGAGTGGACATCACATAAGCAATATCTAAATGTCAGGCTGAAAGGTCTCTCTCTCTCTTTTTCAATAAGTACTTCAAATTTGCTGGTAAGAGCCAGTGATAGACTCTGTCTCTTATCTTCCCACCTTTTGAGTGATTTCTTTCTTTTTTTTTTTTTTTAAGTTCCTTGAAAAGTTTGGTGGAGAAACCACAATCTAATCATCAATATTTAACCCAGCTGTTTGACGATGTTAGCTCCATTTCTGAAGCAGGTGTTTCACTGGGCTTTGGGATTTTGATGACCTTTTTCCTCAGTGATTTTGGTTGCGTGGGTTAAATGGTTTATTTTGTTGATCTTCAAAATACCTTCTGCCTACCAGTCTTTTTTCTGGGTTTCCCAAAATTAGGTAGGGGACTGACCTGTCTCTAATCAGTAGGGTGAATTGTAGTCAGCTGATGCTAAGGCTTCTTGTTTTTGTTTTTTTGGAATAGTGTCCTGGTGAATCCCTGGAAACTGTTCAACATTTCATTATGAGGACCCCAGTTTGGAAGCTATAAAAGCAGTATCTTTCTTAAAGGAAAAAAAAACCCACCTCTCTGAGATTGACATTGGACACTTCCACATATGCCGCACAAAAGTCGACAGGTAAAGGCAGCTGGAGTCCAAGCGTCTATCTACCTAGACTGCGTATGAACTCGTATAACTAACAAAAGGCAAACTAAAGTTACCCTGAAAAATCAGAGTCCCACTTTGTCAAGCAGATACTCAATATTCTCTTTTTTCTTGGTTACTTCAAAGTTCACTCTTAGTTCTTTTCTTTCTATGTTCTCCACAACTTTATAGCTGTGAGACCATGTGCTAGTTGCTTAAAAACTCTGTGCCCCATTTACCTCACCTGCAAAATGGGGAAAACATTACCTACCTCAGTGTTACTGTGAAAATTTAATGAGTTAATTCATGTAAGATGCTTGGAACAATGCCTGGCATAAAACAAGGCTCAACAAATACTCTCATTATCATCATCATTTTTTGCTGTAATTCTTATCTCTTTCACCAATAGCTGTGCCATGTGGAGATGTTTCCTCTGGTTGACGATTCTTCTGCTTGAGGTAGTACAAGCCTAGGAGTTCAGGTTAAAGCTGCTCTCCGTTTCATGTCTTAACACCCCAATCTCTTTTGCTTAAACCCCAGCTGAGGTTGGCTTGGAGACATCCTATGGGAGACGATGGTCCTAAACCAGAGAGCTGGGGGAACAAATTGGTAGGGTGGATCTTGAGGGAAAAGATGGAGAGCCAGACATGGTGACAGTTCAGCCACTGAGGGAGAGTCTGGGAGACCAAAGCAGGTAAAAAGCAAAAGTACAGCTTGGGGATGCTTTCAGAAAGGGACCAGGATATTGTAGAGCAGCTATACCCCAATAAAAAAATAAATAAAAATTAAATTAAATTAAATGGTTAATTCTAGGAAAGAACAATGGAATAGGGAAGAAGGAGATAATGTTTGCTTTTTTAGTTTGCGCATGTTTGTAATATCGGAATTCATTAAAAGAGAACATGTATTTGTTGTATAATTAAAACACTAATCACTAAGAAAAGTGTAAAAAAAAGAAAAGAAAAGAAAGGGACCAGGAGATGGGAGCCAGGAGGAGGCCCAGAGAAATGCCTTCTCAGACAGCTGTCCTTTATCTTTAGTCACTGCCTCTGCAGCACCTTGTGCCCCTTCCAATAAGTTCCCTGAGCCACTGATATCCTCCAGGGGTTAATGCTCAGTGTTCTTGAACATCCTCTTTCAAAGGCTCCGGCTGGGCTCCGGCTGGGCTCCGGCTACCTGCATTTCACTGTTTCTCATATTCTTCCCTAATTAACTCATGCATAACCTCCAGTTTTCACCGTTAACTCTCATTCAATTCTATCACATAGGTAGCAGTCCCAAAGCTAAGGTTTACATCTGAGCTAAAGTGAAAATGACACAGCTGCAAAATACCTGGCACAGTAAGTACCAGGTGTCATAACATGTAATGACACTTTGAATTCTGGTGGAAAGTAGTTCCCAGAGCATAGTTTTTCAAATATTTTTGACTGCAATCAACAAGAATAAGCAGATTTTACATCACAGGCTCTATATACACATACATATATTTGTGTGTGTGTGTGTATAACTTAAGCAAAAGTAAAAATCGTGAAATGATGCTTAATCTTACCGTGCAAGATCCACTTTGATGATTTCTATCTGATTGAAAGTAAGGCTGTTTGTAACCCACTAAACACATAGCCTGCAATTTGGGAAAACTTGATCTGCAGTACCGTCCAGCAATTGCCTTTTGAGCGCTTATATGTTATCCACATATCATACATGAAGGAGGATTGTGGCCATCTGTTACATTTTCAGGGATTTTCTTCTTATCTTAAACAAACAAAAAGGGGAATGTGGGTCAAGAACTGGCATGTTATCTGCAAAACATAATTTCTCCTTTCCCTCATACTCTTTCCTAATAACCATTCTCCCTTAATTCCCCCGAAATTTAGGAAACATTTATGAGAGAAATTAAAGAAGATCTAAATAAATGGAGGACTATACTGTGCTCATGGATGGAAAGATTTTTTATAGATATCTGTATGTCATAATGATGTCAGTTCTTCCATAAAGAGGTCAATAATATCACAATCAAAATGCCAGCAGTCTTTATTTTCTTAATGGAGGTTCACATTCTTATTTAAAATTTTATATGGAAATAAAGTTAGCTAAGTTAGCTAAGAATAGTCAATAGAGCTCTAAAGAAAAAGAACAAAGAGTAAGACTTAACTCTCAGATATTAATACTTGTAAAGCACAGTAATTAAGACAGTGCAGTATTGATACAAAGATAGAAAAATTACCCTGAATAGCAGTTTTATATATCTTTTGTTAGATGTATTTCTTTTCTTTTTTTAATGTGGTTGTTATATTTTATTTTCCAAGTAATACTGATTAAAAATATTTACACACCTACTTTTAAGTCCACAGTTTAGCACTCTTATTTGTATGGCTTTAAAAGTTATAGCACAAGATCTTTACATTAAGGATTGGGGAAAAAGATTCATTCAAAACAAAGCCTGATATATTATATACATGTTTTTTCTCTGTACTTTATTTTAAATACATTAATTTTTAAGTGATGCTCATCTTTTTTTTCATCTGGTGGTAAAATACTAGTGCAACTTTTCATCAAAATAAAATTTACCACAGATATAAGTGAATTTTCCCAATTGAAAATGGCCCTTCAGCAGCCACTGAATGAAATTTCTCAATCTAACTGAAGTGAAAAAGAACCGGTAGCTGTCACTGTAAGGAAAATACCGAGTGCTATAGCATGACCTACATTGCTCCTTGCAACACAAACTCTGAAAGACCCAGAGGCTCTTTACAGAAGTTTAGTTGAATTTGAAAAGGCACATAGGTGTGGTTGGTTTTTAAACATTCTAGAAATTTGCCGCCACCACCACCACCACCGTTTCTGTTGCAGAGATGACATCTGTGACTGTCAGGGTAGACAAGAGTGTTGTTCAAGCTAAAGAAAGCCAGAAGCCAAAATTTAACTGCACAGTAACAATGCACTTTTCTTCAAGCAGCCTTGTGTTTCCTATATATTCAAATATTCTAACATGCATTAGAATACATAAACTTGTATTCTAATGATTTTACGTTTGATTTTACAATATGGGGGAAAAAAACTTGAGGAAGGACATGACTGGACAAAGAGAGAAGGGAGAACCCTTACCACATGAAAATAGATACATTCGTACCCAACTATATAATAAGAATATAATCCATTTCAGTTTTCCAGAAATATACTTCTCAAAGCTTCCCATTCACTTATGGGAAAGATCCCTCCTCTGTGGCATCAAGTGGGGGAAAATCAGTTTGTTTCAATAGAAACAGTTCAACACAACAGGAAAGAGCTTAACTTTGGTCCACATTTCTGTTAGCTTAAGGACAGTCACACTGCCCATCATCAGTTCAAAAACTCAACACATAAACTTAAAAGTATATTCATTTGTTATTTCATTCTAAAACTGGCATAGGTGTTCTGTTCTCATTTTCTGACTTTTCAGCTTGGGAACCCACTGTTGATTTGGTCTCTAAACCCTCAGCATCTTCGTGATCTTCTCTGGCCGCCGCCGCAGCATCTGCTTGGGTAGGCTCTCTCCTCTTGGTTCATGATTTCAGGGGTCCCTTGATCCAAGTCTGCTTCTAGAAGCTCAGTGTGTACTTCCATTGGCATCTGATTTACCCATTCAACATGCAGCTCCTCTACATGTACTTCGGTACCTTCTTCAGTCTGAATTCGGCCCACTTCTAGATAACTTACCTGGACCTGTTCTGGAAGCTCGTTCATATGTGAATCGTGCACTTGGCTGTCCTGGAGCAGATCTGGGTGGACCTGTTCCACAGTCACTTGTGCCGAATCCACTTGAACCTGAAGCAATGGTAACACGTGCACCTTCCCAACTTGTTCTGTAATAGTCATTGATGTCACAGGTTCAGTTTGCACACGTGTTTCTACTGAAAGAACTTCTTCAGTTACTAGACTCTCTGAAATATTATGAGCATCACTGAGATGCCTCCTTAATTCATTTCCTTGCATAAACCACAAGTCACACAAAGTACAATGGTTGGGTTTATCTCCAGTGTGTATTACCAAGTGATCTTTGAACTGGTCCCAGCTGTTAAACACACTATTACAGACCTGACATTCATAAAGCTTCTTTCTTCCCTTTTTTGCCCCCACTCCAGTTTGGCATGCAGTCAGGTGACGTTTGAGGGTGCTATTTCTAGCAAATCGTTCATGACAATTTGGACATTCAAAAGGTTTTTCACCTGTATGCTTTCGAAGATGCTCTTTAAAATGTCTAAAGTGGTCAAACTGTTTCTCATAGTACTGACATATGTGAATGTTTTTCCCAGTTCTTTGCTTCTTACTGACTCCACCTTCTTCAAGGTGGTAACAATTGAGGTGCTGTTTCCATGCGCTCTCCCGAAGATACCTTTTATTGAATATTTCACACTTGAAACTCTCAGTGGAGTGTGATTTCATGTGTTCCTTAAAATGGTAAAACAATTTAAATGAACGGTTACATTTCTCACAATGGAACAAATCCTTCACATGTGACAGCTGAAGTTCCACAATTTCAATACCTTCTACCTGTTTGCTTGGGGGGTCAGAGGCACAGCCATCTTCATCTTTAATCTGCCCTTTTCTATCACCTTGACGGTACTTGCTGGTGATATCTGCCAATAATGCCAGAGCGGAATCATCAGAGAAACCTGTGCTCTGAATATACTTTACGGACTGCCTGGCAGTAGCCACATCCTCTAACGTTTCAATGCCTTCATCTTCCACTTCGATTGTGCCTTTAGCAATCTCCACCTCGATTTCAACAGGTTCAGATTCTGCAGACGGCAATGACTCAGTGATACCATTTGAAGTTTCTGCAATCTTTCTTTTTTTTGCTTCACTTTTTCCTGTGATAGTTTCCTCTAGTGGAGCTGAGTTTTCTTTGTTCCTGACTTCAAGGGCTTTGATAGCTTCTAGCATTTGTAGAAACTCTGCTGCTTTCCATACATCGTTGCCTTCTTCTTCTCCTTGTATCATTAATTTTGCTGTATATGTGAACTCAATCAAATGACGAAAGGCCATTTTACTAACACCTTCTATCTCCACCAAAGGTTCCTGAGTAAACTCCTGAAAGAATTTGTAAAAGAACTTGCTGCAAGCAGCCAAAACAGCCTTGTGGGCCTTAAAATGGTGTCCGTCGACAATCAGGGTGATGTCAGTAAACCTGTCCTGCTCTCGCTGTTCATTCAATCGGTCCAGGATCATTTTCTGATGTTCAGGGAACTCCTGAAGGCATTCCATCGTCTCTTCGGCCTCCGTGGCCATCGGGTTGTTCTAGCTCACGATCCTCCCTCTCTCCTTTCTGTGCCGAAAGCCTTACCTTCTCTACTCTCCCCTCTCGGGGCGTAACTCGCCCCACACTTTTCCCGAACCCTGAACAGCGCCTCACCCGCCATTTTCTCGCGAGTCCCCGGGCGCTCCCTCTGCTTGGGTCCGGCTGGCGCACGTGGGCTCGCTCCGAGACCCGCACGGCTGCGGCGCGGGTGGCGGCGGCCACCTGTTAGATGTATTTCTATGTATTTGGTATTTTTGATGCTGTTGCAAGTTATATTATTTTGTAAATTTCAATCTCTGTTGCTCATATCAGAAAAACAATTGATTTTTCTATCCAGAAAAATCCTTCCTGTTAACCTTCCTGATTAATTCAAATACTTTATAGATTCTTTTGAATAACACAATCATGTGGTCTAAAAGTATTGATAATTTTATTTACTCTTTTCTAATTCTTTGCCTTCTTTTGATCTTATTACCCTGGCTAGGCTTTCCAGTACAGTGTCAAATAGAAGTGGGGATAGCAAATATCTTTTTCTTTTTCCTGATCTCAGAGGAAAAGTTTTCAACATTTCAGTGTTAAAAGTGTTGTTTGGTGTGGTGTTTTAAAATTTGTTTTTGTAAATATTCTTTATTAGATTAATAGATGTTAAATTTTATCAAATGGTTTCTCTCAATCTATTAAAATGATAGAGATTTCTTTTTCATTCTGTTAGTCTGGTTAACTACACTGAATTGATATTTTAAAATGTTAAACCAACCTTGTGTTCTGGGAATAAGCTGAAGTCAGCTACGGTGTGCCACATTATTACTGGATTCAGTTTATTAATATTTTATTTAAGATTCTTACATTTATTATATGAGAGACTCTGACCTGAACTTTCTTTTCTTTTAATAACTTTGTCAGGTTTTGGTATTAAGGTTATGCTGGCCTCATAATATGAGTTGAGGAGTAGATGTTGGTTATTTGTCTCTTTTCTTGTCTTATTTCCTTTTTAATCCATCTTACCAGGCGGTTATCAAATTTCTTTTTACCATCTTACCAGTCTTCTCAAGTAACAATCTGTTGGCTTGGTTGATATTCTCTGTTGTATTAAAATTTTTCCCATTAATTTTATTCTTTTATCATTTCCTTCCTTTTGTTTTGGTTTAATTTGCTATTCTTGTATATCTTCTTGACATAGAACCTAAGATACTTGATTTTTTTAAGCTTTTTTTTTCCCTCACCTAAAATCTACAAATAAATATTCCTCAAAGATCAAGTTTAACTATTTAATGAATTTTCCTTTGTAGGATTTTCATTTTTATTTAGTTCAAAATATTTTTTAATTTCCACTGAAGTTTTCTTTGACCTATGTGTTCTTTATAAATATATTACTTAATTTCCAAATATATGGGGATTTTCTAGTTATCTTTTTGTTATTGGCTTCTGCTTTAGTCACTTAAAAACGAATACAGCAGTTTCTTGGTATCCGTGGGGAGATTGGTTCCAGGACCCCCAGCAGATAACAAAATCCGCGGATGCTCAAGCCCCTTAGGTAAAGTGGCATAGTACACAGTAGGCCCTCCGTACCTGCCATTTGCGGAGCCAGCTGTGTATATTCTGCTGTTATAAGGGTTGTGTTCTATATAAGTTAATTAAATAAAGTTTTTGAATCATGCTTTTCATATTTTCTCTGTAATTGCTAATTATTTTTCTGTTTATTACATCTGTTACAAGAAGGGTATGTGAAAATGTCTCATCATGATTTGTGGATTTACCATTTTTTCTTTTAATTCTGCCAACTTTTACGTTAAAAATCTTGAGGCTATTAATGACATATAGAACTGTTACATCTTCTTTGCAGATTGAACTCTATCATTATGAAAAATTCCTTTCTCTCAGCTACGTCTTATTGTCTTAAAACCTATCTTGTCTGATATGAATATGGCTACCTCAGCTGTGTTTCGGGATAGTTTTTGCATAGTGACTTTTCCTCATTTTTCCACCTTCAGTCTTTCCAGTATTCTTAAATTTAAGGAATCTCTTATAAGCACATACAGTTTTTGTTTAATCCAGTCTAGCAATTTTGTCTTTTAATTGAAATATTTAATCTGTTTATGTTTCATGTAATTATTGATACATTTGGGTTTAAATCTGTCATCTTAATACTTGCCACCCATTTGTGCCATCTTTCTGTCCCCCTTTTACTTTCTTTTTGTTTGAAGTTTTAAAAACTTAGTATTTTTATCCACCTTTCCTCATCTGTTGGCTTGGTAGTTATACATTCCTTTCTATACTTTTGGCAGTTAACAAAAATTATCACGTGCATCACTTACTTATTAAAGCCTAAGATGAATGAATACTTTTGCCATTTCCTGGACAATTCACAGAAATTAAGATACTGTAATTTCAGTCCCCTGCTCCTAACTTATAGTGTGCTCTTGTTTAAGTGTTCTAATTTCATATCTATATTTAAACTTCTCAGGATATTATTATGGAATAAATTATTATTGAATACATTAGGTATGCATTTAGATTTATCCACATATAACCCCTTTTTTGGGCTCTTCATTTTTTTTCTCTCAATCCTTCATTTATGAACACTTCCTTTCTCCCTGAAGAGTACATGTAATGTTTCACTGAGGACATGCCTGCTGCTGAGGAATCTGTTGGTTTTTGTTTTTCAGAGCGTGTCTTTACTTAGCCTTTGTTTCTGAAAGATATTTTTACTGGGTATAGAATTTTAGGCCGACAGTTATTTTTTTTCCAGCATTTTGAAGATATCCCATTGTTTTCTGCTTTCACTGTCATCCAGTGTCTTCCAGATCTTATCTGGATAGGTAGAAATAACACTAGGCACGCAAACTTTTAACCCAAAGGCTAAATAAAAATGCATCTATGAATTCGTAGCTCTATTTTTTATGGAATTTTGCAAAAGTGCATATGCATATGTCTTGCTCAAATCACTTTCACAGTCTCAGAGCAGCTCATTTTGTAAGAAACACCCATAATACTATTCCATATCCTTTTCTTTTTAAAAATTTTTAATTAATTAATTTATTTATAACATCTTTATTGGAGTATAATTGCTTTACAATGTTTTGTTAGTTTCTGCTATATAAAAAGTGAATCAGCTCTACATATACATATATCCCCATATCCCCTCCCTCTTGCATCTCCCTCCCACCCTCCCTATCCCACCCCTCTAGGTGGCCACAAAGCATGGAGCTGATCCCCGTGTGCTATGCGGCTGCTTCCCACTAGCTATCAGTTTTACATGTGGTAGTGTATATATGTCCATGCCACTCTCTCACTTCGTCCCAGCTTACCCTTCCCCTCCCTGTCATATCCTTTTCATTTATGATGTCAGTCCACATGGGTCTGCCTTGAATTAGCATTCCTGATCATTTACAATTAATTTTACATGGCTGTTTGTTAGCTGTGTCTAACTGAATATTTTCATTTTTGGATATCTCTTGTTGGAAAAATAGCTAAATATGACGCCTCCTTACTGAGAATATTGTGTCTATAATTGTATATTTACTTATGACTTATTTCTTCACCTAGAAAAGTATTTTGGCTACAATATTAAATTCTTTTGGCATTAATATTGTGCTTGAACTATGAACTAAACCCTTACTTTCAAAATATTTTTTCCTATACTAAAATCCACTACAATATAATGTAGCACTTAAGAATATGAGTTTTACAGTAGCAAAGATGAATAAAACTAAAAGCTGGTTCTTTGAGAAGATAAACAAAATTGATAAACCATTGGCCAGACTCATCAAGAAAAAGAGGGAGAGCACTCAATCAATAAAATTAGAAATGAAAAAGGAGAAGTTACAATAGACACCGCAGAAATACAAAGCATCCTAAGAGACTACGACAAGCAACTCTATGCCAATAAAATGGACAACCTGGAAGAAATGGACAAATTCTTAGAAAGGTATAACCTTCCAAGACTGAACCAGGAAGAAAGAGAAAATATGAACAGACCAATCATAAGTAATGAAATTGAAATTGTGATTAAAAATCTTCCAACAAACAAAAGTCCAGGCCAGATGGCTTCACAGGTGAATTCTATCAAAGATTTAGAGAAGAGCTAACACCTATCCTTCTCAAACTCTTCCAAAAAATTGCAGAGGAAGGAACACTCCCAAACTCATTCTGTGAGGCCACCATCGCCCTGATGCCAAAACCAGACAAAGATACTACAAAAAAAGAAAATTACAGACCAATATCACTGATGAATATAGATGCAAAAATCCTCAACAAAATACTAGCAAAGAGAATCCAACAACACATTAAAAGGACCATACACCATGATCAAGTGGGATTTATCCCAGGGATGCAAGGATTCTTCAATATACGCAAATCAAATCAGTGTGATACAGCATATTAACAAATTGAAGAATAAAAACCATATGATCATTTCAATAGATGCAGAAAAAGCTTTTGACAAAACTCAACACCGATTGATGATCAAAACTTTCCAGAAATTGGGCATATAGGGAACCTATCTCAACATAATAAAGGCCATATATGACAAACCCACGCAAACATCAGTCTCAATGGTGAAAAACTGAAAGCATTTCCTCTAAGATCAGGAAAAAGACAAGGATGTCCACTCTCACCGCTGTTATTCAACACAGTTATGGAAGTCCTAGTCATGGCAATCAGAGACGAAAAAGAAATAAAAGGAATCCAAATTGGAAAAGAAGAAGTAAAACTCTCACTGTTTGCAGATGACATGATACTATACATAGAGAATCCTAAAGATGCCACCAGAAAACTACTAGAGCTAATCAATGAATTTGGTAAAGTTGCAGGATACAACATTAATGCACAGAAATCTCTTGCATTCCTATACACTAATGATGAAAAATCTGAAAGAGAAATTAAGGAAACACTCCCATTTACCACTGCAACAAAAAGAATAAAATACCTAGGAATAAAGCTACCTAGGGAGACAAAAGACCTGTATGCAGAAAACTGTAAGACACTGATGAAAGAAATTAAAGATGATACAAACAGATGGAGAGATATACCATGTTCTTGGATTGGAAGAATCAATATTGTCAAAATGACTATATTACCCAAAGCAATCTACAGATTCAGTGCAATGCCTATAAAATTACCAATGGCATTTTTTACAGAACTAGAACGAAAAAATCTTAAAATTTGTATGGAGACACAACAGACCCCAAATAGCCAAAGCAGTCATGAGCAAAAAAAACGGAGTGGGAGGAATCAGACTCCTTGACTTCGGACTATACTACAAAGCTACAGTAATCAAGACAATATGGTACTGGCACCTATGGTCAACTAATCTATGACAAATGAGGCAAGGATATACAATGGAGAAAAGACAGTCTCTTCAATAAGTGGTGCTGGGAAAACTGGACAGCTACATGTAAAAGAATGAAATTAGAACACTCCCTAACACCATACACAAAAATAAACTCAAAATGGATTAGAGACCTAAATGTAAGACCAGACACTATAAAAATCTTAGAGGAAAACATAGGAAGAACACTCTGACATAAATCACAGCAAGATCTTTTTTGATCCACCTCCTAGAGTAATGGAAATAAAAACAAAAATAAACAAGTGGGACCTAATGAAACTTAAAAGCTTTTGCACAGCAAAGGAAACCATAAACAAGACAAAAAGACAACCCTCAGAATGGGAGAAAATATTTGCAAACAAATCACTGGACAAAGGAATATTCTCCAAAATATATAAACAGCTCCTGCAGCTCAATATTAAAAAAACAACCCAATCCAAAACTGGGCAGAAGACCTAAATAGACATTTCTCCAAAGAAGATATACAGATTGCCAACAAACACATGAAAGGATGCTCAACATCACTAATTATTAGAGAAATGGAAATCAAAACTACAGTGAGGTATCACCTCACACCAGTTAGAATGGGCATCATCATAAAATCTACAAACAACAAATGCTGGAGAGGGTGTGGAGAAGAGAGAACCCTCTTGCACTGTTGGTGGGAATGTAAATTGATACAGCCACTGTGGGGAACAGTATGGAGGTTCCTTAGAAAACTAAAAATAGAATTACCATATGACCCAGCAGTCCCACTACTGGGCATTTACCCAGAGAAAACCATAATTCAAAAAGACACATGCACCCCAATGTTCACTGCAGCATTGTTTACAATAGCCACGTCCGGGAAGCAACCTAAATGCCCATCGACAGACGGATGGATAAAGAAGTTGTGGTACATATATACAATGGAATATTACTCAGCCATAAAAAGGAACGAAATTGTGTCATTTGTTGAGACGTGGATGGATCTAGAGACTGTCATACAGAGTGAAGTAAGTCAGAAAGAGAAAAACAAATATCGTATATTAACGCATATATGTGGAACCTAGAAAAATGGTACAGATGAACCGGTTTGCAGGGCAGAAATTGAGGCGCAGATGTAGAGAACAAACGTATGGACACCAAGGGGGGAAATCGGTGGGGGTGGTGTTGGTGGTGTGCTCAACTGGGAGATTGGGATTGACATGTATACACTAATATGTCTAAAATTGATGACTAATAAGAACATGCTGTATAAAAAAATAAATTAAATTAAATTAAATAAAAAACATGAGTTTTAGAGTAAGAAAAACTTGGGGTCAAATAGTAGCTCTGTTACTTACTAGTTGTGCATCCTTGGAAAAATAACTCCAACTCTTTAAACCTTATTTTTATCTTCTGTGTAATGGGGTCAATAATTTCTACCTAACAATGCTGTTTTTAGAATAACTGAGGTGGGCCTCTCTGGTGGCGCAGTGGTTCAGAGTCTGCCTGCCGATGCAGGGGACACGGGTTTGTGCCCTGGTCCGGGAAGATCCCACATGCCGCGGAGCGCCTGGGCCCGTGAGCCATGGCCGCTGGGCCTGCGCGTGCCGAGCCTGTGCTTCGCAACGGGAGAGGCCACAACAGTGAGAGGCCCGCGTACTGCAAACAAACAAAACAAAACTAAACAAGAATAATTGAGGTGATCACACCGGTTAGAATGGGCATCATCAGAAAATCTACAAACAACAAATGCTGGAGAGGGTGTGGAGAAAAGGGAACCCTCTTGCACTGTTGGTGGGAATGTAAATTGATACAGCCACTGTGGGGAACAGTATGGAGGTTCCTTAGAAAACTAAAAATAGAATTACCATATGACCCAGCAATCCCACTACTGGGCATTTACCCAGAGAAAACCATAATTCAAAAAGGCACATGCACCCTAATGTTCATTGCAGCACTATTTACAATAGCCAGGTTATGGAAGCAACCTAAATACCCATCAAGAGATGAACGGATAAAGAAGATGTGGTACATATGTACAATGGAATATTAGCCATAAAAAGGAACGAAATTGAGTCATTTGTAGAGACATAGATGGATCTAGAGATTGTCATACAGAGTGAAGTAAGTCTGGAAGAGAAAAGCAAATATCATATGCTAACACATATATGTGGAGTCTAGAAAAATGGTACAGATGAACCAGTTTGCAAGGCAGAAATAGAGACACAGATGTAGAGAACAAATGTATGGATACCAAGGGGGGAAAGCGGAGGGTGGGGTGGTGGTGTGGTGAATTGGGAGATTGGGATTGACATGTATACACTGACGTGTATAAAATGGGTGACTAATAAGAACCTGCTGTATAAAAAATAAATTAAAATTCAAAAAAAAGTGAAGTGAGAAATTAGTATCATGATTTATGTGGCGTTCATTATTGTTATTATTATTAATTCTTTACCTTATATAGTATAATATTGCTGCTGTCTCTGTTCACAGAACAGTATATGGTATTGGCAGATGATATCTGGTAGGAGCATGGTGCCTTATGAAATAAATAACTTAAAATAACTTACCACTTTTTTTTTTGGAGCTTATGAAGATATATACTTGGTGAACATGTAAGTCAATGGCATTTCATAAATTCTGTATTCTTATAACACATGTGATGGTTAATTTTGTGCGTCAACTTTACTGGACTGCAGGGTGCCCAGATATTTGGCTAAACATTATTTCTGGGGTGTTTCTGAGGGTGTTTCCAGATAAGATGAGCATTGGAATAGGTAGACTGAGTAAAGCAGACGGCTTTCCACAGTGAGGGTGGCCACTACCCAATCTGTTGAGGTCTGAGTAGAACAAAAAGGTGGAGGAAGAGAGAACTGACTCTGCTTGACTGCTTGAGCTGAAACATCAGTCTTCTGTCCTTTGTTGGGACTTACACCATTGGCCCTCCAGTTCTCAGAACTATACCACTGGCTTCCTGGGCCTCTGACTTACAGATAGTAGATTGTGGGACTTTTCAGCCTTCATAATTGCATGAACCAATTCCTTATCCTATCTCCTATTATAACCAGGATCTGCTGTTGATCCTGTTTCTGTGGAGAACCTTGACTAATACCGTAAGCATTTATTGAGTCTCCAACAAGGTGAGGCTCTGCCTTCTTGTTTCAGCTCTCATACTGTAAACAAGTATCCTTTTCTTGATATATTTAATGCTGCATTTATTTTGCATTTTTCTGCTTTTTGATGATGATTTTACTGTGTAAGATGACCCCCAAATATAGTGCGGAATTGCTGTCTAGTGTTCTTAAGCACAAGGAGGCTGTAATATGCCTTGCAGAAGAAATATGTGTGTTAGATGAGCTTTATTCAGGCCTGAGTTACAGTGCTATTAGCTGTGTTTTCAGTGCTAATGAATCAATAATATATATATTAAATAAGGTGTCTTTAAAGAGAAACACATAAAATAAGATCATGTATTGATTGGTTGATGAAAATGTTATGACCAGAGGCTCACAAGAACCTAACCTATTTTCCCCCTAGGAATAATTGTTCAGTATTCACGAATTCAGGGTTTCCAGTGACTTTATAGAACATAACTACTATGAATAACAAGAATCAACTGTATAAAACATTTGTTTAAGCTGAAAAGATGGCCAGTGAATATGCATGTTTAAACATTTTGTAGAATTATAGTCAACCCCCAAAAATGGAACTAACTCATTTAATTTTGGAAGACACTATTTTCTCTTTTGTTTAGATTGGTTTATTTTCTCAGACATTTACTGGGGAATGTATTAAATAAGTCAGGCACAGTTGAGTTAGACCCAGTTTGTGCTGCAAGGGAACTCCCAACCTGCCATGGAAGGCAATGAGAATTGTACAATCAACAGTATTGACATTTATTTGTATTCATGGAGCAGACGTCACATAGAGTCAGATGTTGGATTTCTTGATGTTCTGAACATGCCTAGATACAGAAAATAACCATGGACTGTCCACAGAGCAGATATCTCTGCAACATGCCAGTGAAGGGCGACCTTATCTTAGAGCTCCATGGATTTACAGAGGCTTGGTATGTGATAAGACCCTAAGCATGTTTAGATGAAGAGCTAGAGCCAGAAACCAAGTCCCACAGCTCAAGTTGAGTCCTTTCCCACTAAACCATGTTTGTTCTATGTGCTTAAGTGAATTATTGGGTTTAGGCTTACAAGTGAACTCATGTTCCGGAAATTCCACTTAGGTCTGATGTTTAGAAGTGAGTCTGAGGCTGTTCACCGATGAGCTCCTAGAGGCCTATTTTACTGGATTTGAGCATTAAAAAAAATTTTATTTATTTTTGGCTGAGTCGGGTCTTAGTTGTGGCATGTGGGATCTTTTGTTGCAGCGTGCAGGCTCTCTAGTTGCGATGCACAGGCTTAGTTGCCCCGCGGCATGTGGGATCTTAGTTCCCCCGCGGCATGAGGGATCATAGTTCCCCGACCAGGGATCGAACCCACTTCCCCTGCACTGGAAGGCAGATTCTTAACCACTGGACCACCAGGGAAGTCCCTGCTATGTTTGAGCATTTTTATAGAAAGAGTTTCATAGATTTCAGCTGATTCTCAAAGGAATTCATGATACTGAAAAAGTATATGAACTTCGCATCTTCAGAAGTTTACTTTGTACCATAAATGGTAAACTGAGTAAGGATTAATAGTGCCTTTGGCATTGTATTTTGCACTCCTATCAATTTAGTGGAGGATTTTTATGTTAAGAAGATGCTAATTGTTGACTAGGGTGTGGCAAAATAAACCTACCTGTGGCAGTGTAAATTAGTACAAAATTTCTAAAACGACATATGGTACCTTTTGAACCAGGTACCAAATTTAACCTTCTATTTAACAATTCTATTCTAAGGAAGTAATTAGAAACTCAGGAAAAAATACTATCTATGACACATTATTCTTCAGAACATACGAAGTAAGAATCAAAGTAAATGTTTAAAAGTTGTTGATTATATTATGATGACTTAATATAATGAAAAGTGTCTATGGCAAGATACTATGTGAAAAAAAATCATAGCATTTATGGTGTGATCATGATTTGTATATACATGACCAGAAGAACATATATTAACAGAGGTTATCTCTTGGTAATAGGTGTTTCTTTTCCTTTTTTTTTGTATTTTTCAAGTTCTCTAAATGACTATATATTTTTATAATCAGAAAAAATGTTAATGTTTTGTCACACTTAAACTTTGATTTACCTAAGGGAAATCCTGTCTGTTTCTCTTAGTGTCTACATTTCAAAATGTCTCATCACCGGTTTTGGCTGAAAGTTCAAATGGAAACTCAGTTATTTCACGTTTGTTCAATTTACAGGCCCCTTTTCTTCCCATGGTGACATTTCAGCTTAAACCTTTGTACTCAGCCCCCTTTCCAATTCTCGCCTCTCTCCTTTCTTCTGTTTTTTGTTCTTTCACTGATCTTTAAAATAAAATTTAAATTCTGGCTGCTTTTCTTTGGCAGCCTTAGCCTTTTTCTCCTCTTCTCTATTTGTACTATTCAGTTTCAGATATGCACCTGACCCTTGTTTCTTTACCCCATTTTTTTCCTTTTGGAAGTTAGAAGCGTTCATGGAATAGTCTCTTCTAAACCTGAGAACCTTGGTAGTAGTTTTGTGTTAATTTTTGTACTTTTATTACTTTTGGGGTTTCACAAGTATTTTCCCACTATATATCAGAAGCAGGTGTCCACAGGTGTGCATGTGTTCTCACATGTGTGCATGTGTGTGTGTGTACATATGTATGAGAACATGTGCATGTATGTGAAGTTCAGGTCAGACCTGTGTCCAGACTGTATGCACAGGATGGGAATTTCCTAATCCACTCTGATACCAGCAGGCTCACGTCCATACTTGGAAAGATTTGGTGAAGGTGATGCAAACTGGGTTGGCTCTGTGGGTTGAGCTGCTGTCAGGCTGATTTGGAGCCAGGCAGGGTGACTTTCAACCTCTCCAAAAGCCTTTCAACTAGCAAAGAGATACATTTATTAGAAAAGATGATAGAACTCGATTTAGAAAAGTGTGAATACAGGGTTGAATTAAAATGACACCTCAAGCAAGGAGCCCAGGACCAAACCAGGAGACTCTGAGTCAAAAATCAAGGCTAGGATTTATAGGATGAACATTTTTATGTTTAAATTGGAATTCAAAGTAGATATTTGTAATTGAAGTCCCGTGCTTATTTTATTTCCGTAAATCTAATGTCTGGCTTTGAAGTTGGCTCCATTGTAGGTCCAACAGCAGTGGGCCTTGGAAATTTGCCTGATAAATCAAACCTATGATGAAAAGAATCAGGAAAATGCGACACTGGCTGGCAGTGTGCAAACCCCATGGGGGTATTATAGAGCACTCGGTGTCCCCTAGCAGAGAAAAATGTACCTTAACATGCTTCCTGGGATTGACAGCTCTTCATCCTTCAATCTAAAGACAGAGTTGGGTAGACAAAGGATAGGGAGACAAATCCTTTACTTTAATGTTATTTTCTTAAAACCTAAAGTCAGCTGGGTGAAAATTGGACTGTATGAAATTTACTTGGTTGGAAACAAGCATGCAAATTCCACGAGATTCCTAAATGTGCCAAAGCATCAGGGAGAGAGCCCGGTTACGCATGGAGGGTGAGGAACAATGCTAATGCCATAGGTGGCCCTTGCCACTACTGGCCTTTGGCAGTCATGTGAAAAAGTTGATCTTTATTCCTGCTACCTCGGTCTCACCTTTCTATGCCATCTTACTGTACTTCCTTCCTCTTTCTCCTTCTAGTTATAAACACCCCCTTCACAAGAAATGTTAGCTTTCAGGAATGACCAGTCAAGCACATCTTTGTGCACATGCATGATTTATATTAATTCCATGTAGACATTTGAATTTGACATTGCAAATTTGTGGAACAAAATGTATGTTTCTTACGAGCAGACAGATGAGCATTTTATGCTGTTGTTTGGGGAGGGCAGGTTTAGGCGACCTCTCCTGTTGGCAGTCTGTGTTTCATATCCTGTCTGGTAGTAAGAAAACAGTTAAATAGGAACTCTTGTGGTACTGTGAGTCTGGCTTCTCGTTTAAAAGTGCTCCCCCTTTTTTGCTTACCATGATGAATATTAATTTTAAGTAAAAGTCACTACATCGACTATAATGTCAAATAAATTTGAAAAAGAAGATGCAGCCCTTTGGAAAATACGGTGGAAACAATTTCGTTCCAGGTTTGGAGCTTATTGAAGCCCATCAACCGTCTAACAGATTCAGACAGTATTTAGAACATTTTGCTTTGGCATCCCCTTTTAAGTGTGGAAGAGGCTGTTTTGTAACCTCATCTTTTTTTTGCAGAGAGAATGAAACTGCCTGAGGGACAATACAGAGGCTTGGTGAGGGCTGGGATAAAGTCTCAAGGCTGCTGGGCTGTGCCACGTACCATAAACAGCAGATACCACAGAACTGCTTTTAAAAAAAATCCTGCCCTTCATATGTCATGCTAAAAATACAGACTAAAAAGACCTGAAAAACTTGAAAGAACTAGAGAAGCAGGCTGTAGTTATATCAAAGCAACATGCAAGGTCATGGAAGTAAAACAACAAACAAACAAGAGTGCACTGTATAAAGTAAGACATATTAGAGCTTTCTAAAGTTCCAAAGTAGCTTTTGTAATGTATTCAGAACAGAAATATGAAAGGAATCATAAAACTGGATAGTCCCTAGGAGACTGAAAAAGGCTGTAGAAAATGATTCAATAACATTGGTGGTGGGTCAGATAGAATGCCCTTATTCCCCTAGACTTCTCATTTCTTTCTTCTCCCTCTTGAAATTCACCTTGGGAAAACCTTACGTGGGTTTCTACCTGGTCAACTCAAACTTGGTCCTCTGCTTTAACTCTAGTTATCTGCACATGTTATAGATGTCCCCTTAAGTTGTTCATTGTGTGGCTTGTCACTTTGACTAGGCTCAAAGCTCTAAGGTCAAGAAACATGTCTTTTGTATCTTTGGAATTTCCTCTATAGCTTGGGTACAGCTTGGATACAATAATTGTGTCTGCAGATGGTGTACAACAAATGTCCCCTAATTCACTGGGTACTTCCAGATTAAAAAAAGGTAACATAAAGCTATTCAACTTTGCTTCTATTATTAGTATTTATGTGCCATATTCTGAAATATATGTGGAAGACCAGATAAGAAAAAGGCTAGAGGAACAAGTTGTTGATACAATAGTGAGAATGCAAAAGACCTTTAAAAATGTCTTGACATAAATAATAAAGATGGTAAGAGTAATAATGATATAACAACTATAACAAATAATGATATATAATAATTTGATATATAATAATTTAAAATATAAATATTTTAAAATAAATATTTAAAAATTATTTAAAATAAATATTTAATTTAATATTTAAATATTATTTATTATTTTATTTAAATATTATTTAAAATAAATATTTTAAAAATAAAATAAAATATTTAAAATATTATTATATATATAATAATAACAAATAATAATGATATAACAACTTTACATTTCTTTACATAGCACTTGATTCTTCTGAAAGCACTTTCGGGTAATAAAGAAGAGTGGGACAAATGTGGGAATAGAAATACATGTGAGGAATAACAGAAATGCGGAGATAAAAAAGCAAAAGAACAAAAGAAAGGCAAAGAAAATATAGGCAAGAATAAAATGGAAGGAGAATTTACTAACAAACTGGAACAGTTGTTGGCTAAGTTACACACTGGACAGAGTGTCAAATATTTACAACGTTGGTGTTCTTTGAGCAGGTAGAATATGCTGTCTATAGATCACGCCATGTTTTCACTTGTTTTCTACCAGGTAGTGGGGGAGGGAGTGTCCTGGATTCTCTAACTCTCTTCATTCTTGTTCACTAGGGTTTATATTGATAATAGTCTGGCCATCTGTACTCAACATTCTAGCTACATCATTAAAAAGACATGGACGTGTGAGTGATACTCAACTTTAGTAGCCTATTTCAGCGATTTCACAGAAGGTTAGGTAGGCTTGCTGTGGAGGGCACCATCGATTTTGGATCCTGTTGTAAGGTTCTGAAAACTTCCCAAACTTAGGAGGCAGGTCTCACATTACTGTCAATAATGCTGAATGTAGTAACTTATTATAAAGAAGTTCTAAGAAGAAGAAGACATCCCAACCATATTCTAGAACTGACCAGTTCTAGAACTGAAAAAGTGCAGACCAAAAAGTTCTGCCTGTCACATGTGTCAGAGGCCACAAAGGTTCTAAAATTACCTTTATTACTGCTTTGGAGCGATGAGCTACATATTTGAAAAGATAATTCAATAAGGTGAACTCCTTGCACCTCCTTGCATTCTGAAGTTGGCAAGCTTCTCTACTTTGGGGTCTGTTTTGTTCACAAATTATATTAACTTTAGTTGAAGGGCAGGTGACCCAAACCGAAGTGTCAAGATTAGTAAATTTGTGAAGGAAAGTTAGAAAAAGATATGAGAGATTATCAAAGATAAAACTCATCAAATCCATAGAAAATTTTCTCATATCCAAATGAGAAAAGAGATTAAATCTTTCTTCCTTTGAGAACGTTGACATGGAGACAGACTTTTAATTTAATTGCCTTCTATGCTGCTGAAAGCACGGATCAACTATTTTCAAGATTTAGAGATCAACACCCATGTTTTGGCAATAATTCTACTTTTCACACTTCAGGTTTTGAAGCAGAGTAGAGAACTCTTTCCTTTGGTGAGTGGAAGACCTGCTAGGGTTCTGATCCTCGCTCTGGCCTAATTTAATCTCTTTTGGTCTCAATTCCCTCAACTGTAAGAGGGAATAATTATATCAGTCCTGCTTTATAATAATAATAATTTCCATTTCTAAATGCCTGCCATGTGTCAGGTACTCTTCTGTGCCTTTGCCATATGTTATCTTTAAATCTCTCATCAACTCTGCAAGGAAGGAATAATTATCACTCATGTTTTACAGTTGAGAAAGATGAGGCTCAGATCCCTTCAGGAACCTGCCTAAGGTCACACAGCTAAGTGGCAAAGCCAGGATAGAAACCTTCATATGTATGAACAAAAGCCCCTTCTCAGTCCTCCATGAGATTTTGAAGTTCATTTATAATGACATTTGTGGACGTGATTTGAGAATAGAAAAGTTCTTTGTAGATGCATATTCTTACTACCATTATTATCCTGGTGAATATAAATTAATGTGTATTTATGGAGTTCCTTGCAGGAGCTTAGTACTGAATCAGATACCATTTTGGATACTCTGTGGAATTAGGTATATTCCCCAGTGTAGTATTATGTAAGGTGTATTATAACTAAATGTTAAATAGTTCCAAGTGATATCGCTTCCACCCTTGGAATCAGGTATTAGTTTCTTTTGGATCTTTTTTGGAGAAAAAAGAAAAGAAGCAAATATGCTAATCTAAATTGAATGAATGTTTCAGGAAACAAAAACCAGCTGCATTAGTCCAGCCTTCAGAGTCAGCAAATTAAGCCCCCAGGAACCCTGAGAGTTGATAGGAAAACTCCAAAGGAGATGAGAGAAATATACCACAGGGATTAGCAAATTTCTGCTGAAAAATTCATGTGTTCACAAATGTTCTGAACCAACATAGCTTCCCCTGTCTGTTTCTTTGTTTATTTTTTGTCTTTAATGACCAGTAGGGCTGTTGAAACTTACTTGAAGAGTGTATCCTTGATTTGGGGATATCAGACTTCCTGTGTGAAAGATGGCTGGGAATCCACTCAACTCTCCTAAAATAAGCACTAAGTTTTGGAAAGAATTTTCTCTTGTGGGAAACATCCTATTCCCAAAGAAGGCCATCAGCGTGAGATAGCTTTTTTTCCAGGGAGGAAACTGAGGGGAGCCCGTTGGTCCAGCAGCCAGGAGTCAACCTTCAGGACAGGTTAACATTCAGGACAGACTCCTCTGTCCTTTTCTCTCGACCTTTTGGAAGAACTGCTGAAAGTCAAAATCAAAGTTCAAAAAATTCTGCAGAAGAATCACCTGAGTCCAGAAATGAGCTGTTTCTTATTGTTTCCTCTGTTTCTTTGTTTCAAGAACAGATAAAAAGACCCACCTTGGGAAGTCGTTGTGAGGAGTAAATAACATAACTCAGGTGCATCTCCTGGTGCAAAACAATCATCGCTATTGAATCCTAGGCCATTTGTCCAAATATGCTCATCCAGTTGTTCTTTACGGCCCAAGGGGAACTATTGATTCTGTTAGGTCACAGAATGTCTAAAGAGTTAAGAAAAATGCTTTCAAACTGAGAAAAGATGGAGGAGGCTGTCTTTCTAGGCGTCACCAAGGATATGTGTTGGGTGGAATACAGGCCATCATTTGGGTTTGGTAAGAGCTTCATGATGGGACCATATAGAGAAGGAGCTATGCCACTGGACAGCTGGCTGAGTGCTTGCCTTTGATCACCTTGGAGGAATGAATGCGGGGCCACTGACTGACCCTTGCATTTTTCTGCATGTGAGATGGGAGAGGGTAGTCCTTGTGCAGTTCTCCTGTCAGAAATTTTGATCACATTTGGGTCTCTGCTGGGCTAAGGCAGAAGCCCATCTGGGAGGATAGGACCACTCTATGGCCAGGCTTGATTCTGTCTGACACAGAGTCTGGACTTGGCTGCACAGCCAGTCCGAACTGTGCCCAGACCTAGCATCTATGAGGCCGTCCAGGCATCTGGTCCAGGCCCTCTGGGAATAAGTTCCTGGGCCTGGGGTGAGAGTGCGTTTGTCACATATGCCTTTCGGCATGATCCTGGCACTTTGGGAGGCAGAACCAGTTTTTCAGCTCTGGGGACTCAACTGTGCTTTACTTGTGGCCAGTGTCCCCTAGATGAGCTCTGCTCAGGGGGGCAAGGGACTGCCATTTGCCAGTTGACTGCAGCAAGTCACTTTATGTCTGGGGGCCTCGGTTTCCTTGGAGTGAGGCCATCTCTAAGCTGGATCTCAGCACAATCTGTGAATCTGTGGTCTGCCTCTGCCTGGGGCACAGAAGTGTGTGTGTATTTTTCTTCCCTCCCTCCCAGCCCCTGGTCCTGGGGATGTTCCTTTCAACTGTTCTTGACCCCTCTTCCATTATCCAAATTTCTCTGTGCAAAAGAACATTAAGTTTGAATGGATCATTGTTTCTTATAAGATAAACAGCTGCTGATAAAGTCAGGGGTTGACCTATTTCTGAAGCAGACAACCGAGGAGAAGTTTATGGCTTTCTCTTCTTCAAAATTAACCAGTTTTTCTTCTTAGAACATGTTTTATGGGACTTGACTAATCACCCTGGCAATATGTGGCTGAAGTTTTCTTGGCTATAGATCAAAGTCTCCAATACACCAGCACAGACAATGAGAAAGCAACGAGAGGCAGGAGAAAGCCTTTGCAATGAATTTTGGAGTCAGACTCTAATAGAATGAATGTTTGGAGTCAGACTCTAGTAAAGCAGAAATAGGATAGGGATAATTAATTCCTGGAAGAATTGCAAATGACCAAGTACATAGGAACAAATGTCTAACTTTCTCTAATAATGAAAGACACGCAAATAAAAATAAAAATGCTATCGTTTCCCTTTGTCATTTTGGCAGAAATGTAAATGGTTGGTTAAACCTGGTGCGCCCGTGATGTGAGGAGATGTACACATTCATGCAACTACCTGATGCAACCTTTTGGAGGGTAGTTGGGTGATATGCACTGAAATGCAAAATGTATCATCTCTTTGCCCAACAATTCTCAGTTTAGGACCTACCCTAAGGGGATAACTACTTGAATGTAAAAATAAGTTTGCAAAAGCATATTCATAGGGAAAACTAGAAATAATTTTGATGTTCATCAGTTGGGATCAATTATGGTAAACACCTTCCAGGAAGTTCTGTGCAGTCAATAAAAATGACGATAAAGAGCTTTACATACGGTGTAGACAATTATTTAATGACACAAAGCAAGATTCTAAAACAAAATGATCACATTTGTATACAATTATATGAATAGAAATGTGGGAGGTTTTTCACTTAAATCTTAACTGGTAGGATTTGAGGCTACTTTTACTTTCTTTCTTGTTTAACTTCCATTTCTGCCACTTACCATCTTCATGTCCTTAGGCAAGCTTTTTTTTTTTTAACACCTTTACTGGAGTTTAATTGCTTTACAATGGTGTGTTAGTTTCTGCTTTATAACAAAGTGAATCAGTTATACATATACATATGTTCCCATATCTCTTCCCTCTTGCATCTCCCTCCCTCCCACCCTCTAGGTGGTCACAAAGCACTGAGCTGATCTCCCTGTGCTATGCAGCTGCTTCCCACTAGCTATCTACCTTATGTTTGGTAGTGTATATATGTCCACGCCTCTCTCTCGCTTTGTCACAGCTTACCCTTCCCCCTCCCCATATCCTCAAGTCCATTCTCTAGTAGGTCTGTGTCTTTATTCCCATCTTACCCCTAGGTTCTTCATGACATTTTTTTTCTTAGATTCCATATATATGTATTACCATATGGTATTTGTTTTTCTCTTTCTGACTTACTTCACTCTGTATGACAGACTCTAGGTCTATCCACCTCATTACAAATAGCTCAATTTCATCTCTTTTTAGGGAAGCTTATTTAACCTCTCTTGGTAAAAAATGGGAATAATAATACGTATCAACCTTTTAGAGGTTACTGAGGAAAAGCAGGCAGTGAAACACATGTCAAGAACCTGGGATGGTATATGAAAATTCTTTGATTTTTTTTTTCACATGGTTTCTATTTTACTTTAATTGTATGAGTACAAACAGCTGTGTTCCTATGCCCATGATTCAGAGAGAAAGCTAAGAGGGCTTTGAATAGCTTCCATTGATTTAAAGGCAGGAAGAGCCCTACTTCCAAATATGTGGAACATTTTTTCCTAAGGCTGTCAGAAAAAGGCCATATTGAGTCATTGTTTTCTGAAGGCAGAAGAGGAGAGTGAGTGACTGATCCTGTTGGGTAACCTAAAATTATATTTCATTCTTGTTATCCTGATGCAGTTTAAGACCAAGGATTTTGGATGGTTCTACAATTTCCCTCTTGGTTTGGAAGAACAAAACTTTTGTTATTTATGTTCTTAAACAACAGAGCTTTGTCCTATACTCAGGAGCATGCAAACTAAATAGAAGATTTCCTGAAGGGCCATCCTATTTACTGTGAGGAGTGATTCCAAGTGGTGAGTAGACACAGTTAGCTCCAGCCATCCGTGGAAGACCCACATCATTGCAGAGGAAATTAGCCAAGACTCACAGAAGCACAGCAGCCCGTCAGGTTGGGGATTTACTTCTCCTATATTGTGCTAAAGTTGGTGGACTCAGCCACTTAAAAATGCCCTATTTACTTGGGCCCTGCTTTGTCTTACAAAACAAATAATCTTGTATTGCTTTCTTTGGGGCAGAAAAATGAAAGTGTCAATATTTTGAGTGTTTTTACTTTGGGAACTTCTGGTTCGTAGACGATTGTTTCAAACATTGCTGTGTTGTCTTTTCAGAGCTGTTGATACTGTGGAATGGTGAGGGCGGGTAATTGAGGCTCAAGAGTTTTCGTCAAAGGCTAATAGATCACTAGAAGAACACAAATTAGGCGCTCTCTGTCCCGTATCCCTCATTTCTCTTTCCTTGCACTAAACTAGCTCCTGGCTTGCTATCACGCTGCCACGCCCATGTGCAATTTTCACTTAACCAAGTTTAGGTCTGAGTAGAGTATATGAAGTTGGGATCAATTCCAACTCTTAATAATTACAGCTAGTAAGTATTGAGCACTTTGTAACATGCCAGGTTTTATGTTAAGTGGTTTGCATGCACTATCTCAATGCTTCTCAAGGGTAATCTGTGATGACTGGTTTAACAAGCCTAGGGGCGGGGTGTGTGTACCAATAAAAAATGCAGATTTCTTGGCTCCATTCTAGACCTGTGAGATGAGCATCCTGTGGTGGGATCAAAGATCTACCATGTTAACAAGCACCTTCACCAATCCCAACGCGCAAGAAGTTCAAGTGCCTCTGCATTATTTTTCCAAGCACGTGGGACACAAGTGCCGTCTGCTCTCCTTCCACTGCTCTGATGTCTGTGCTTAAATTCTCATGGCAAAAAAAAAAGTAAAAAAAAAATCCTGTGGATTGGGAGACATTGTGAGACTTATGCCTCTTAGTAACTGGTGATCACGAATGAGTCCCCATAGCCAAAGTGCTTTTGAGACGCCAAGTATTTATCTCTATTGTGGGAGGACTAAAAATTGAGGAATCTTGACTGATGGTAGCCTGTGCTCTGTAAATAGAGAGGGAAGCCTCAGGGACCACAGAGACATGACTGTATGAGTGGTTATACGGGTTGTGTAATGCCCAACTGGCCTTGCCCGAAGGAGTAAAAACCCAGCATTCTCCTTGGCTCCGGGCTGTGTGTCGCGGTGGCCCACTCCTGAGAGGAGAAGGTAACTGATATGCTGGTGTGGGTCCCAGGGCCCAGAAAGCCCCGCCTGCCTTCAGCATGCCTTTGTTGTCATGCTCCAAGGGGCCTGAAGTGTTCAGTGTCGTAAATTCCTTGGTTCTCGAGTTTATTTCTAGAAAGCCTCTATTAAAATGCAGTGCCGCGTGCAAGATGACAGGGACATTTAACCATAGTGGCACAGACGGGTTTAATCTGGTCGCTCTGGGGATGGCACCCAAGAGGATTCATTTGGTGGGAGGGGAGGACAGGCTCCTTTGTGGACCGCTTTGGTGGAGGAAGCTGGGGAGATTAGGAAAAAATATATATATAAGGCAAAATATATATATATTTTTTGAGGTGCAAGGCAGAGGTGAAGTGGGAGAGGGCCTAAAGACACATTGGACCTGTGTCACAATTCTGTTGGTTACCTTCCAACACACTGTTTTCTTAATTCTTCAGCCCTTCCCATCGTCCTTGTCTTTGGTGAATGTCCAGTGCCCAGTGACTGTCCCCTCAGTAACAGGCCTGGACTGCAGCAATACTGCAGGTGGCAAGGACTCAGTGGCATAAGTGGGCCCCGGAGAGAAACTTCATGTCCAACTCTGGAGCTGATGCAGCCTAGGGGAGTGGGGGAGATAATCACCCACCCCTGAATCTGAGACCTCCCCCTTCCTGTTGCATTCCTCTGCCAGGAGCAGGATAATTAGAATAAAGAGACTTAGTTTAGCTCATTCAACTCCCTGCTGGACTCCATACAAACCTTTCACATATGCAGTCATTTCTAGCAACCTGGGTAGGCTTCCTTGCGTTTCTTTATCAACTTGTTGAGAAAGACCGGAGATGATTCTCTAACTCTAGTGAAGGGTCTGTCTACGGGACTATTAAGCCTTAACATTTGATTTCATTTTGGATCTTGTTGAAAGTACCCTAGATTTCATTTTGAAATCTTTTTTTTGTTTGTTTTTGCTAAATTGAAAATGTTCCCCAATTTTCCCACTGATTATTTGTCCTGCTAATTCATGAGGTAAATGGTGCTGATTCATTAATTTATCCCGCAGGGAATAAGCACCTTCCATGCAGAGGAGGTGGGTAGGAAGGGGTTTGCTGGGAAGGAGGGGCTTTTCCTTGGTCTTAGTTGTAGGTGCTGGGGAGCGGCATGCAGATGGAGAGGGACATCCTCAGAAGCATAGGGTCAGAGAGCGTGGGCTCCCTGAGGCCCTGTGAGTGATGAGATGTGACTGGTGGGTGTTTGTGTGGGCGTGGAAGGAGATAAGGGGCAAGACCCCTCGTGAGTGAATGAATGAATGCAGGAATGACTGAGTGTAGAAGTCTATTGTCCTTCCCTAGGGTGGCTGCTCCCTCACCAAGCAGACTGTTTTTTCTCTGCACCTTCTCGGTGAGTAAGTAGAAGTTTCAGTTAATAATCTCCTAAACTGAGAAATCCCCTATCACAAGAGGAAAGGAGATAATTAGCTTCAGTGTTCTCTCATCTCTAAGCTGAGAAGTCAGCATGAATTCTAGACATGGTTCATGTCTTTGGATAATCAGCCCTGCTGTTCATGATAGGTAACTCTCTCTCTCTCTCTCTCTTTTTTTTTTTTCCTCCCTTCAAATCTTTTTTTGGTTAGGGTACCATGACTGAAATGAATGGCTTCCATTATTTTTTTTGCCTTCACGCAGGAATCTTTAAACTAGCCTGAACTTCGTACCAACTATCATATGAATCATGTCTACTACAATAACTCCTTTCTGTGTCATTTCCTAGGTTAGTGTCCTTGTGTGACACAGTAAATGCGGGGCAGGGTTGAAAATGTCAAGTGATAACCAGGCAGAAAACTGACAGTTAACAGACCCACCTCCTTGAGCTTTTATCTCAGATGCCTTAAGACAAAAATCTTACTTGTATAAATATTACCTGAAATGAAATATGTAATGTTAATAGCTATATTTCACCATATCTGGCTGTTTAGTAATTCACCTCCATTTTGGATATTGTGTACCTTTATTGCAATGAGCTTAATAATCATCATAAAACAAATGATCGTTTTCTTTTAATGAATGTTCACCATGTAAGAGGCTCAGTTCTAAGCAGGCGTTGCCCATTTAATCTTCACACCAGCCCCAGGAGGTAGTACTGTGGGTGGCACTATTTTTCATATGGGGAAACTGAGGCATAGAGTTCTTAAGTAACTTGCCCCAAGTCCACAGTTAAGCGTCAGCTGGGATTTGAACCCAGGCAGTCTGGCTCAGAATTTATGCTCTCAACCTCCATGCTATAATGCTTACACATTGCTTGAAACAAGAGGCGGTTTTAGCATCAAATATGAAGAATGCAACCCTTCAAAGTTTTCTCTTCCAAATGCAAGTCATTGCCTATTTTGTATCCGTATTGTTGTATGGCTTTTGACAAACACTGACAAACAGCAAGGCCAAAGAAATATCCTTTCGCTCACGTCTCGTTACCTAGAAGAAGAGTTTTGACTATATATGAGTGCAAAAGGTTGTTGATTTAGGTTAATTTTATGTATAATATGGTTTAGAATCTTGTCACATGCATTTTTAGTACATTTCCAAACATTCATGTTCTTGGGGAGGCAGCTGAAAAACAGCCACAAAAATTCCCCCCATGGGCCAAGAACAAGTTTGATTGTGAGGTCTATGTGCCCAGATGATGTGTTTTGTTATCTGAACCAAGAACATAAGCTTACTCCCGGCAATGACCACCATATATAAATGCCTTTTTATATAAGTGAAAAAAAAATTTTTTTTTTTACTTTGTTAAAGTGAGCAGGCCTTCTTGCTGACGTTTTTCTAAGTAACTGCTTCTCTTTCAGTTTACACTATAGACAGTGGCTCCAAGAGCTGGCGTTTGAACTGTCAGCAGTCCTCCCCCACACTACCCAGCAACCTGGTCCAAGGTCTAGGGTTTCTTTAGGCGGAGTCCAGTGCTGTGAAAACAATGGGGCTATTTATCCACGTCACCTGGAGTGCAGTTACCATCCCGCCAATCTCAGCTGGTCTGACACACTGACATGGTGGGTCTGGATGTTTCTTATGAGTTTTCTTATGAGCAGCTCCTTTGGCCACATAAACTGCAGGGCCAGACAGATTAGCTTATGGGCCTAGAAATCCTTCCTGGCCCAGATATAGGGACACTTTTCAGTCAACCAGAGTTGCTCTGATATTTGAGATTTGCTGACAGTTCTTGGTTCAGAAAGAGGTTTGCATTCCTGAGCTACTTTTATTGGGATCATCTTAATTCTTATCTGTGAGGTGGAGATCCAGGAAATGAGTAAGAATGGAATTCAGCTGTTTGGGTGACCCTTGTATACCACGAGCCTCTCAGTGCTGGATGCAACAGCCAACAGATATTAATTGATGGTGATGATGGAGGTAGTCTTTCTGCCCAGAACCTGCTAGCACAAGCCCTGACTGATGGGCAGTGATACCTAGCTGACTTTTTTTTTTTTTTTTTTCGGTACGCGGGCCTCTCACTGTTGTGGCCTCTCCCGTTGCGGAGCACAGGCTCCGGACACACAGGCTCAGCGGCCATGGCTCACGGGCCCAGT
The DNA here is from genome assembly GCF_039906515.1 of Pseudorca crassidens. NCBI lineage: Eukaryota > Metazoa > Chordata > Mammalia > Artiodactyla > Delphinidae > Pseudorca > Pseudorca crassidens. The sequence goes on along the minus strand of NC_090298.1, from coordinate 47,661,245 downwards.
CGCTCCGCGGCACGTGGGATCTTCCCGGACCGGGGCACGAACCCATGTCCCCTGCATCGGCAGGCAGGCAGGCAGACTCTCAACCACTGCGCCACCAGGGAAGCCCCCTAGCTGACTTTACACTGCACTAACAACTTTAGGCAAAAGACGATTAGAGTATCTGTGTGTATTTTTAAATTTCCTCCTTCATTGCACTGTTTTTTAATAAGGTATTGAAATCAAATGTAAACGGTATAATCCCCTTAAGTTGGATTGTACTGAGACATCACTTCTCTCATCCCAATGTGGGGTTTTCCCTGCTATGTGACAGCTCCAGGCACTAAATATCTACCCCTCCCCCCCAAATTGCCAAGTAGCAGTAACATGTCTCAGGCTATCACGACTGTTACGATTATAGGAAGGGAAGCCCATTCTGGTCTTTTAGAAAGCTCTCATCATGAATGTGTTTTCGGGCATGCATTACTTACTAACAGATGAACAGCTTGCAGTTGAGTCAAACAAAACCTTTAGTGTTTGTAAGGGTCAGGGCACCAGGGGTCAGTAGGAAACTGAGTTTTATATTGACACAGACAATCTCCAGAAGCTGAGAAAGCTTCTAACTCAAGGACTTGCTGGATGGTTGTTGGCCGTTGTCTTGAGTGGTGAGATGGTTATCTTCAAAGTTGTCAAAGATGAAGTTTTCCTGTAGGAAACTTCTGGACATTATCATGTGAAGTGACTTAAATGCCTTAGTTTAGAGTATCCTTGGACTTGTCTGTTGACAAATGAAGATTTGAACATGGGCGTTTGAAGGGATTTTAATGTAATATTTTTCAGGGAATGAGAAACAGGGAGTGTTGTGTGTTGAGGTTTCAGTGACAACATTACCTTAAGAGCTTGCTTTCCCTTTCAGGCTAGATCATCCGTGTTACCGTTGAGTAAAGGGAATCACAGTTTTAACAACCTGGCTTCCCTCAGAAGTTTCAATTCTCACATAGTTACCATAGGCAGCAGTACTGTCAAATAAACAATTAATTTTATATTAATTGTCAAGTAAACAATTTAATTAAATAAAAAATATTTAAACAGTGAAATATTCCTCCCTGGCTAGTCACAAGTTGGACAATTCAAAGAACAAATCTTGGGGGAATTGAGAATGGATTACTTTTTCTGTTCCGTGTGTACTGCTCTGTTTTTCTTCTTGGGATCAAATCTCAAGTTGAATTCAGTCAACTATCTACAGCAAACAAAAAGGGCATAAATGTCTTTTCTGTTACTGTTCCTTATATTTCATCACTAAACGAAGCAAGTTTCCCTTCCTGGCTTCTTCCTTTGGGAGCATATAAAACTGACATGAGTTTAATCCTGTGGAGGTTCTATTGTCACTTGAAAGTATAATGATTGATTTCATTATTTAAAAGTTTATTACAGTGAATTTTTGGTGCTAATGTCACACTTGCTACAAAATTTGTTGAAGAAACACACCATTTGCTGAGGATATGGAAGGATTTGTCATTAGGTAAAGTGTGCTGAGTATCTGAGGGTGTGGTGTTGGGCTACCTGTATGTCAGTTCCATTACTTTCTTTTTTGAGTTTCTCTTTCCGTCATCTCTTTTGACTTAAAATGTTTCCCACAGATCCAGTAATAACTACACATTTGGCAGTATGGTATAACAAGCTGTTGGCATAACTAACACTTCAAAATGTAATGGGAAATAAGGAAACTAGTGCCAAGAAAACAGAACCCTGGGCCACGGGGGCTCTGCCAACTTGCGCTGATGTTATTCTCTGCCCCAACGACCCCACCAAGGTGCATCCTAGTACCTTCTCATATGGCCTAAGTGCCAAGGGTCAGAACAATACTGCATCTTCCTGAGCACCGTTATTCCTTTTAAGACACTAAAAGCACTTAATTGTACCCATGAAACCCCTTTCCTCTCCCTGCCTGAGCTGCCTTTATTCTTGTTTCTGTGGGTGGGTGAAAAGGCTGCCCGTCTGAAAAGGCAGCTCAAAAACAGTTCTGGCAAAGGATCTCTCTTCCTCCGCAAATGGTCATTTTGGTTTTAAGTTTATTTCAGGTACATTAAGCCACCCTCTACTCATACTTAATAGCAAATGATCCTACAATAGATGAGAGTACAAAAAGGTAACATAAAATCAAAGCATACCTAGTTGCCCAAGTGACTTAATGTATATCATTTTGACTCAGCATTACTCCTACTAAAAATAAAAAGAAAGATGAAAATTACCTTCGGGTTTCTGCTGCTATAGTTGCCCTCCGGGTTCCAGCAGTAGGTGGGATCTTTAAGGCCAGCACTGTTGGGATTGCCAAACCATAAAAGATCTTGCTCCAGGGTGAGGTTGCATTTCCCAGGTCCTCTGTCCTGCTTCCCTCAGACAGTGAAGTGGTGATTTTTCTCTGACCCTGCAAAGAAAGTGATTCCAGATCAGCTGAGTGTTATGTGGAATATCTCATCTTTGTTGTTCTAGTGCAGCCCTTTCAGCCTTCCAGAGCCAGTTAGACTTGTTGTGAGGAGCTAAATGATTGGCTGGATCTGGGGCTCAGTTTCATAAATTATAGCCCAGCGTACGAGAAGCCCGAGTCCTATAGTTGCTGTGGTCCAGAGGCCTGCCAGTTCCTGCTTTAACGCATATGTAGTCGTAATTGAGTTCTAACACGGCCTTGGATGTTTCTGTCCTAAATAGCTGACATTGCATCTTCAAGACTGTGTGAGTAATCCTGACTTCTTTTTTTTAAACTCCGTAAATTAATTACATGCCCCGAGAGGGAGTGATTGCAATTAGAAAATACTGAAGTAGCAGATGATTCATTTTCAAGGTGCTGTTTTCTATGTATCAAGTTCAATGCAGTTAATCTTACAGCTTCTAAGACCTGGCAGGGTCATTCCAGCTTTTTGCCACGACTCACAGGCAAGCTGCCTTTTGAAGGAGGCTCTTCAGTGCCTTTGCTAGCCCTGTTTGTTTTATGGGGTCAGGAAAAGTGATAAAGGTCCAACAGGTTAAACAGATTGCTGGTGTCAAAGCAACGGCTGAGAGCCCTCGAGTCGGGCAAGTTTCAAGGTTTCCCACCCCTGCCATCCATAGCTGGGAAGGAGCAGCTCATGGCAGGCAGTCCTTTTGGGACACAGGTACACAGCAGTTAGAGCACAGAAAGAGGAGAAGTATGAAATGACAACAGAGCTTTTCTTTGCAGTCATCTGAAGCTGTACTGAGACATAGTCTATGGATAACTAGAACATTTTTACATGTATAAAAATGCTCCTCAGTGGTCCTGTTTATGTGGTAGGGAGCTGAATGAGAAATCCCTAGGTTGTTTTTTCAAAAGCCTTTTAAGAAGCACATTAAACACACACAGACAACAGTGGTAACAGAAGAAAGCATGTGGATTGGGACGTGTGGTAGGAACGGATCAAATCCCAAGGAAGCCGTTGTTAGGTTTGTGTAATTGCTGGTGGTGGCTTCTGTTGCTAACCAGGTTGAAGATAAAGCCGGAGCAGACTGAACTGAGCAACTAGAAAACATCAGTATGTTTTTACCCTCTATAGCATGCACTGCAGGATAGAATTAATACGAGTGTAGACTGGTGAGTGGAAGCAGTTCACTTTTTACTTTGAAAACATGATTGATTTTATCCTAACCTATCATAAAAAAATCGGGCTTTTGTCTATGAAGTTAATGTGTAAAAATAAATAACTTTTCTTCCTCCCAAATCATTTTTATACCTTTTCTCAATACAGCACAAAGTTAGGAAATTTCTTATAATTTGGGGTTGTTTTCCAGTTTACTTTCTGTCTAATTTTTCCTCTTTAGACTTAGAGATACAAATGTATATATTTGTGCTATGTATAAGCCTCAAGCATAAATCATTTGAACAGTTTTTAAAATCACAGGTTTCTGGGGGCAAATATAAACTTCTAATAGCTAGAGTAGTTACTTGCCAATTCCTATAAAAATATTATTTTTATACCCAAGAGTGGTTTATTTTTGGTTGCACCTATTTAAATGACATGATTTAGTCAGTAGGAAAGAAATAGTAGTTGTGTTTTTTGCAAAATTTTATGTTTTGGTCACACTGAAGTGCAAAGTTGTGTTGTTAAAATATTTCTGCCCTCTAAAATATGACCCCTTTTAGGTCACAGCAATGGATGAGGTTTAAAGAAGAGAAAAATAATGAACATAGAATCCTTTTCTGTATCAGCCAAGTGTATGTGAAATAGTTTTAAAAAGTATAATTCTAATACATTCTTTCAGAAATACATTTACTTTGTGAAGAAACAGTATAAGCTTCTTTATCGTGATAGTATAGTGAGATCATTTATTGGGTTTCTGTGGCTGTAGACGCTAATAGTAATAGTTGACGTTCACTCTTCTACATTCCTAACTGACTCTAACAGTGGAAGAAAGTAGTGCATCTGTTGAGGGACTATCATCTCACCCCTCCAGGTGGTTCAGGACCCATCTACAGTGAGAAATGGGAAGGGTGGAAACTGCTTTCTCTGAACTAGTTTCTGACCTCTAAGCCGGCTCCTTTTCTTGCCATAGGGTCAGTGTAGCTTTCTCGGTATAGCAATCTCATTCCCTTCCAGCTTTTTGTGCCCTCATTCTTTATAGCATTAACTTGCTTGAGCTCTTATTGAGATGAATCAAATAAAAAGTGACTTATGCTTAATTATCAAACGTTAATCAGCTGCTCATGCAATACAGAAGGTGTTCAGAACGTGGCTCAGGGAAATTCTGGTGGGACTATTGACACCTTGCATTGGTGCTTCCTCCAGGACCTTCATCTTTCAGTTCTCCCTGAGATGCTGGGGTTAAATCTCTTTTTCATGAAAGGGCAGAATATTAAGAAAAGAAAGAGTAGAGGTGTGCCAGGTGTCCAGTGGACAGGTATCCATGAGCAAGGCGTTGTGAAAAAAGGAAACATTTTCCAAATAGCAGTAGTTGATCTGTTCTCCCTCCCCTCCTCTTTATTTTCTATAGCTGTTTTTGTCTGACGGTGGAAGTTTTTTTGCAGATAAGGTTCTGTAAAACTATGCATATCTGCCATAGACAGATGGATTTGACAAAAGATATATCCAAAAAGGAATGTATTACATCATGAACTTGCAAAGCATTCATGAATACAAATTGGCTTTTGGCAACTATTAACACTACCTACTAAAGCAATGACAACAATCCAAATGGAAAGAAAATATTATTTCTTGATTGAATTACATTTTCCAGTGTTTCATTTGGTAAATTTTGCTTTTGGAAAGACTTACTCTTCTCTAAGACATTTTTTCCACTGTTATATATAGGACTAATCTTATTGCTTACTCTTGCCAAAGAATTTAATTGTTCTTAGCTGGCGTTTTCTAAAGACTCACTGTCCCACCTGGAGCATGTTTTAAAGAAGGTGGAGCAAAACAAATGAAACAATCCCCCCCCCCCCATCGCTACCACAAAGAGTTAAACACTTTAGAATTGTATGATTCCCTCTGTTTGTGGAGCTCGACACTACCCATTGGAAGAGGAGGAGCTTTCATTTAATTAAAAAAAATCATTTTTTCCACTTTAATTATATAGTGTATGCAGGTGATACAATTTTTCATTATATTAGTCACTAGCCAGAATTGTATCCTTCCAATTTCCAATTTCAAGAGGCAGAAAGACTTAGTGCATTAATCTTGGAGTCAGTGAGATCATGCTCAGGTCATCATTAAATTTTTCTAAGCCTCAGTCTCTATGTCTATAAAATGAAAATGATGATATATGTCCTGGTATTTTACTGTATTGGTGAATATCAGCAGCACGATGAGAAAGTGCTGATTAAAGAACGTTTTAATTCTTTGTGCACTGTGATCTACTTTACAAGTATACATTATTATCATTGCAGAAGATCTTAGCACTAGTTAGCTTCCTTTACTTCTAAAAGCGTGTTCCCGGTTTTGGATAAGTACTTTTTAAAGCAAAGAACATCTTCACTGTTTGATCTTGAAAAATTACAAAGGTTTTCAGAGCCTCAGTCCTCATCTGTCTGTTGCTTGAGTATTAAAAATACCAGTATGGTTACCGTGACAATAAAAATGTGATATTGTATGTGAAAATACATTTAGTAAACTTCTAAGTGCCATGTAAATCTTACTTATGACAACTGTTATCAGAATATTAATAAAAGGTATAATTGTCAGTTTTTAAAATGGAAAATATCACACACATTTCTTTTCTAAAAAATCATATGATTCCATTTATATAAAATATACAGAATAGGCAAATTCACAGAGATAGAAAATAGATTAATTGTTGCCAGGAACTGGGGGGAGAATGCATAGGGAGTGACTGCTAATATAGACATACATTTCTTACTGATTAGTTTGATTAGCTTTCTAAGCTATGTCTGCTTCCCTCAAACAGGGTGGATTTTCTTGTTGGTTAAGCTGGTGCCATGACTTTCCTTCCACTTAGATATAGCACAAAGCCAATAGTCAGATAAGCATTCCCTCACAGTCTATATTTAGAACTGTTAATGACAAAGTTTTAGAGGGCATAGTTTCCTCAGAGGAAAAAATGAGTTAGAAAATTTAGACTGACAGATGTTCTTGGGCTTTTTATTCCTGTTTTAACTCTCTTTATTAAATTTAACTAATGAAATAAACATGTAGGTTAAGGTGATGCTTATTCCTAGGTCTTTTCATCCCAGGAATAAAATGAATGGTCAAAATGACTTTCTGAATGATCTAGAAAGTTCAGTCAGCAGTTCTGAATCCCAAATTTTTAACTCGTTCTACTCTGGAAGGTCATCACACTTTTTGGAAGATTGGCCACAGGTGTGTCCTACGTTTCGGCTGCTTAAGTGCACTGTTGTTAAGAGTGATTATTTTCTAAGTACTATTGGTTAGTCTGAGACAGTTCTACCACCTATAGGATCTCTCCCTTTTTTTTAAAGATGAAACCATACAGGGAGCACAATAAGTAAAACAAATATAAAAATGAAATGAATCCTCTCTTATCTTTATCCTACATACTTTACCCAGCAATTTATGAGAGGACTTTACAGAAATGAAGGAATTTCATTTGTAGTATAGTTAAAAATTTTTTTTTAATTTTTAAAATTTATTTTTTTATTGAGCTATAGTTGTGTAATATTATGTAAGTTTCAGGTGTACAGCATAACGATTCATAATTTTTAAAGGTTATACTTCATTTAAAGTTATTACAAAACATAAGCTATAGTCCCTGTGCTATAAATATAATATATATATTATATATATATCAGATACAGGATTATATATTATATACAGGATTATATATATCCTGTATATAATATATATATTATATACAGGATATATATATATATTATATACAGGATATAATATATCCTGTAGCTTATTTATTTTATACATAGTAGTTTATATTTCTTAATACCCTACCCCTATCTCGCTCCTCCCCCTTCCCTCTCCCAGGAGATACACACACACCACATCTTCTTTATCTATTTATCTGTTGATGAACACTTAGGTTGCTTCCATATCTTGCCTATTGTAGATAGTGCTGCTAAGAACATTGGAGTGCATGTATCTTTTCAAAAGAATGTTTGTTTGTTTGTTTTTTTATATATATCCAAGAGTGGAATTGCTGGATCATATGGTAGTTCTATTTTAGTTTTCTGAGAAACCTCCATACTGTTTTCCACAGTGACTACACCAATTTACATTCCCACCCACAGTGTACAATGGTTCCCTTTCCTCCACACTGACATTTGTTATTTGTGGTCTTTTTGGTGATAGCCATTCTGACAGGTGTGAGGTGATATTTCATTGTGGTTTTGATTTGCATTTCTCTGATGGTTAGTGATGTTGAGCATCTTTTCATGTGCCTGTTGGCCATTTTTATGTCTCTTTTGGAGAAATGTCTATTTAGGTCTTCTGCCCATTTTTTGATTGGGTTGTTTGTTTTTTTTGATATTGAGTTGTATGAGCTGTTTATATATTATGTTTTGGATATTAACTGCTGGTTGGTCACATCATTTGCAAATATTTTCTCCCATTCCATAGTTTGTCTTCCATTTCATTGATGGTTTCCTTTACTGTGTAAAAGCTTTTAAGTTTAATTAGGTCACATTTGTTTACTTTTGCTTTTATTTCTTTTGCCTTAGGAGAGAGATCCAAAAAAATGTTGCTACGATTCATGTCATAGTGTGTTCTATGTTCCCTTCTAGGAGTTTATGGTTTCAGGACTTACGTTTAGGTCTTTAAACCATTTTGAGTTTATCTTTGTATATGGTGTGAGGGAATGTTCTAATCTCATTGTTTTACATGTGTCTGTCCAGTTTTCCCAGCACCACTTGTTGAAGAGACTATATTTTCTCCATTGTATGTTTTTGCCTCCTTTGTCATAGATTAATTGACCAAGGGTACATGGGTTTATTTCTGGGCTCTCTATTCTGTTCTATTGATCTGTGTGTCTGTTTTTGTGCCAATACCATACTGTTTTGATTACTTAGGTTTAGGTTTATAGTATAGTCTGAAGCCAGGGAGCATGATACCTCCAGCTCTGTTCTTTCTCAAGGTTGTTTTTGGCTATTTGGGATCTTTTATATTTCCATACAAATTTTACAGTTATTGTTCTAGTTCTGTGAAAAATGCCCTTGGTATTTTGATAGCGATTGCATTGAATCTGTAGATTGCCTTGGGTAGTATGGTCATTTTTAACAATACTCATTCTTCCAATCCATGAACATGATGTATCTTTCCATCTGTTTGTGGTGTCTTCAGTTTATTTCATCAGTGTCTTATAGTACAGGCCTTTTGCCTCCATAGGTAGGTTTATTCCTAGGTATTTTATTCTTTTTGATGCTATGGTAAATTGGATTGTTTCCTTAATTTTTCTTTCTGATAGTTTGTTGTTAGTGTATAGAAATGCAATGGATTCTATATGTTAATTTTGTAATCTGCAACTTTACTGAATTCATTGATGAGCTTTAGTAGTTTGTTGATGGTGTCTTTAGGATTTTCTATATATAGTATCATGTCATAATGACATGGTTTACTTCTTCCTTTCCAATTTAGATTCCTTTTATTTCTCTTTCTTGTCTGATTTCTGTGGCTAGGACTTCCACTACTGTCTTGAATAAAAGTGGCAAGAGTGGACATCCTTTTCTTGTTCCTGATCTTAGAGGGAATGCTTTCAGCTTTTCACTGTTGAATATGATGCTAGCTGTGGGCTTGTCATATATGACCTTTATTATGTTGAGGTATGTTCCCTCTATGAAGACTTTCTGGAGAGCTTTTATTATAAATGGATGTTAAATTTTATCAAAAACTTTTTCTGTATCTACTGAGATGATTATAGTACAGTTTGAAAACTGCCATCTGTAACCATTGTCCTGACTTTCTTGTACCTTTAATGATTGGATAAGACCACTCTTCAGTAATTTAAAATTATAATTAAAGAATGTTTTTAACTCCTTTGTTCCCCCCAGGTTTACTGAGATATAGTTGACATATAACATTGTGTAAGTTTAAGGCATACAATGAGTTGATTTGATACATTTAGATACAATAGTCCTCCCTTGTCCAAGGTGTGAGTTTCTGCAGTTTCAGTTACCCGAGGTCAACCAAGGTCCAAAAGTATTAAATGGAAAATTCCAGAAATAAACTAGTCATAAGTTTTAAATTACACGCCACTCTGAGTAGCGTGATGAAATCTCATGCTATTCTGCTTCTCCTCCCTCCCAGGATGTGAATCATCACTTTGCCTACGTGCTAGTCACTTAGTAGCCATCTGATTATCAGATCAGCTGTAAAGGTATCATAGTGCTTTTGTTCAAGTAACCTTCATTTTACTTAATAATGGCTCCAAAGTGCAAGAGTAGTGATGCTGGCAATTCAGATGAACTTTATTATAGGTAAGTAAGTGTAGGGAAAAATATTATGTATAGAGTTTGTACTATCCATGGTTTTAGGCATCCACTGGGGGTCTTGGAACATATCTCTCAAGGATAAGAGCAGACTACTGTATTGCAGAATGATTGCCACCATTGTATTAGCTAACATCTGCATCATGTCACCTAGGTGCCATTTTTCTTTTCTTGGTGAGAATGTTTAAGATTTACCCTCTTAGCAACTTTCAAGTATATAATACAGTATTATTAGCTATAATTTCTGTGTTGTACATTAGATCCCTGTAACTTTTTCATATTATAACTGGAAGTTTGTACTCTTAGACTAACATTTCCCCCTCTCCTCCACCTCCCCAGACCCTGGCAAACACCATTCTACTCTCTATTTCTATAAATTCAGCTTTTTTAGATTTCACATATAAGTGAGGTCACACAATATTTGTCTTTCACTTATTTCACTTAGCACAATGCCCTCAAGATTCATCCATATTATTGCAAATGGCAGAATTTCCTTCTTTTTTTATGGCTGAATAATATTCTACTCTGTGTTTGTGTGTGTGTGTGTGTGTGTGTGTGTGTGTTTATCTATCATTGTTGAAAAACCATTCATCCATGGATGGACATTTAGGTTGTTTCCATGTCTTGGTCATTGTGAATAATGCTGCTATGAACATGGGTGCAGATATCTCTTAGAGATAGTGATTTCATTTCCTTCAGATATATACCCAGAAGTGGGACTTATGGATCATATGGTGGTTCTATTTTTAATTTTTTGAGGAGCCTCTGTACTGTTTTCAATAGTGGTTTTACCAATTTACCAAAATGGATATTCCTGATGGGCAAATTTCTCCCATTCAAGTGGTTTTCTTGTGGCACTTTTCTCATCACCTAATTATCACCAGTTTCCAGGTCCTTGTGCTTTGGCAAAGGGGAAAACACCTAGAGGATTGCTCACATTCTTTAGGCCAGAGTTTGGTCACCTATTGGCCTCACCTAATATAAAGGAGGCTGGGACATGAGTCCTGTTTGTCTCCAGGAAAAATAGAAAGTTGGTTTATTGGTCAACTCACCAACTTAAGCCATATCTTTTGTTCTTTTCTTTTATATTCTTTCCTTTTATTTCTTCCTTCTTCTCCTCCCCTCCCCTCCCTTTCCCTTCCCTCTCCTACTATCTCCTACCCTCTCCTCTTCTCTCCTTTCTTTTCTGTTATTTAATAGGGCTACATAGGATCTAAGGCTTGAATCTGACCACTATGTATAAGTTAGATTTAAAAAATTATAATCTTCACCATCTAGAAAAAATTAAGAATACGATTTAACTTTTTAATTCTTAATCCCATATGTTAACAATTTTCCAAGGCTATTTACATATGATTGAAAATGATGATTATAGGGAATACCATTGATTTAACATTTATGTCCAATAGTGAAGAAAGTGGTGATGGAATGTTTTTCTCCTCCCACCTAGCCCATCCTCTTCTGTGTCAGGTGTTTGAATTTCTTGCTTTGTAGTTTTAGAAAAAGGTACGAAGAAATTGAAAAACAGGCAACAACTATAAAATGACTGATCAAAACTTCTCCACTCTTTCCTGTTCCTTGAGTATTGTGTAAATTTTGCAATGAATGCTAGTTTTTTATTGGGGAAGAGTGCTATAAAGAGAGTGTACAGCTTTTGGAGAAATGTTTCTTGCCTGGAGTTGAACAAATGGTGGAATTAATATAAACTTGGTTTGTAGCCTCTCTATTTTCTAGAGGCTACAAAGATTTCTTTCCACTCTGAACTTTTGGAGATTAGCAAAAATATTTATATCAGAAACAAAAAAGAACACAGATGCTTACTCAGTAACCAAAAATGTTTTTCAGATCATTGCTATTCAAAAAAAAATCTCCCACAAACTTGTAATTTTCTTTTAATGAACATCATAAACCAATTTTAGTCCTTTACTCTGGATATATTAGGGTCAAATATTTTTGTTGGGTGTTAAGTCAGTAGTAACCTCAGTTATTTTACCAAATTACTTTCCTCCAATATAAGCCAAATTTACAATTAAGTTATTTAAGAAATAAAGACAACAAATAAATATCTATTTTTTTGTTTGTTTGTTTTGTGGTATGCGGGCCTCTCACTGTTGTGGCCTCTCCCGTTGCGGAGCACAGGCTCCGGACGCACAGGCTCAGTGGCCATGGCTCATGGGCCTAGCCGCTCCGCGGCATGTGGGATCTTCCCGGACCAGGGCATGAACCCGTGTCCCCTGCATCGTCAGGCGGACTCTCAACCACTGCGTCACCAGGGAAGCCCCTAAATATCTGTTTTAATCTTCATGTCCTGACCTAAGAAATAGAAGGACTTACTCATTTCACATCCTCATATTTATCTGATAGAACTAGGAATGCCTAAAAAGAATTTTCCCATAACTCCATTTACTTGTTTATTTTCCTGGCACATTCCAAAAACAATTTTAAAGGCAACACTGAAAAAGTATAAAATATCTTCATCTAACATCCAAGCAATCTTTTTATTTTGGTGGAACTGAACAAAAATAATAAGACACTTAGAATCTTTACTCCGAGGCATTGAAAAACAGTGACAATTCTAAATTGTTAGATTGTGAAGATTATATTGTATTTAGTAGAGAGTTTACATATATCTTATCATGTTCATGGTATTTGAAATAAGGCAGCCCACATATAGTTATAAGGTAATTCCTTGGCATAGTGTAGTAATTGGAAAACTGGTGTCTGGAGCAAGACTGCGTGGGTTCAGGTCCCACAGTTAGTAGCTGTTTTACTCTGGGCAAGTTATTCAGTCTCCTTTTACCTCCATTCTTTATCTGAAAAATGGTATAATAATAGTACCTACTTGGTTGGATCGTTGTGTATATTAAATAAATTAATATATGTAAAACACTTGGAAGGATGCATGACTCATAGTAAGTGCTTTATAAATGTTTATCTTCCTATTATTATCTGGGGAATTATTTAATAAAATATATATTCTAGATGCCTAAAGTTTCTTCAGTTCGTTCCAAAACTTCTGGTGGCCAGTTTTCATGGGTCTTTCTGAATGGATCTTATGTGTCTCCATGTTTCTTCTGTCTTAAAGAGATTAAATGGAATCTCTCCTTTGTTGATTCAGAGTCATCATTCTAAGTAAGTGATATTGAGTCATGTGATATTAAAATCATTAAGATGATGTTAAAGTGCTTAGGGAGAGTGTTTTGCCCCTAAAGTAGCTGATACAGACTGCTCTGCTGTTTCAGTCCTCTGGCTGTGTTCTGAAGGATTTTGGCCTTCACTATACTGGCCTACACTAGCACCCTTGATTTGAAATACCTGCTTCAATTTTGCTATAGGTTGTAAGCAAGACTATAGCCCAGTTTTTAAAAATTGTGTACAAAATGAGAGAATAAGACTTCACTCAGGATGTCAGTCCTCCCTTCAGAGTAAATAAGAACATGAGTGCATTTTTCCCTTCTGGGTGAGGGATATGTTTCACAACAGGGATTGGCAAACTACTGTTTGTGGGCCAAACCTGTTTTTATAAATAAAGCTTTATTGGAATATATCTAGACTCATTTGTTTGTATATTGTCTGCTGCTGCTTTCACACCAGGGTAGAGTTTAGTAGTTGCTGCAGAGGCCATATGGCCTGCAAAGCCTAAAGAATCTAACCGTCCGACCTTTTACAGAAAACGTTTATCAAACCCTGTATTCAATCTTTTACTCTGGGCAGAGTCTGAAATAAATGAGATGTTACTTTGTTTAGTAGTCTCACTTAATCGGCAAATTCAGTTATCCGGAACACTGTCTCTCCTAGATATATTTTTGATAAACTAGAATTTATTGGGAGAGATTGGTTCAAGATGGTGGAGTAGAAGGATATGCGGTTACTCCCTCTTGTGGGAGCACCGGAATCGTAACTAACTGCTGAACAGTCATCGACAGGAAGACACTGGAACTCACCAAGAAGGATACCCCTCATCCAGAGACAAAGGAGGAGCCAAAATGAGATGGTAGGAGGGGCACAATCACAATAAAATCAAATCTCATAAGTGCTGGGTGGGTGACTCACAGACTGGAGAAAACTTATACCACAGAAGTCTACCCACTGGAGTGAAGGTTCTGAGCCCCATGTCAGGCTTCCCAACCTGGGGGTCTGGCAACGGGAGGAGGAATTCCTAGAGAATCAGACTTTGAAGGCTAGCAGGATTTTATTCCAGGACTTCGACAGGACTGGGAGAAACAGAGAATCCACTCTTGGAGGGCACAAACAAAGTAGTGTGTGCATCGGAACCCAGGGGAAGGAGCAGTGACACCATAGGAGACTGAACCAGACCTACCTGCTAGTGTTGGAGGGTCTCCTGCAGAGGTGGGGGGTGGCTGTGGCTCACTGTGGGGACAAGGCACGGGCAGCAGAAGTTCTGGAAAGTACTCCTTGGCATGAGCCCTCCCAGAGTTTGCCATTAGCCCCACCAAAGAGCTGGATAGGCTCCAGTGTTGGGTCGCCTCAGGCCAAACAACGAACAGGGAGGTAACCCAGCCCCAGCCATCAGCAGACAAGCAGATTAAAGTTTTACTGAGCTCTGCCCACCAGAGCAACACGCAGCTCTATCCACCACCAGTCCCGCCTATCAGGAAACGTGCACAAGCCTCTTAGATAGCCTCATCCACCAGAAGGCAGACAGGAGAAGCAAGAAGAACTACAATCCTGCAGCCTGTGGAACAAAAACCACATGCACAGAAAGACAGACAAGATGAAAAGGCAGAGGGCTATGTACCAGATGAAGGAACAAGATAAAACCCCAGAAAAACAACTAAAAGAAGTGGAGATAAGCAACCTTCCAGAAAAAGAATTCAGAATAATGATAGTGAAGATGATCCAGGACCTCGGAAAAAGAATGGAGGCAAAGATCGAAAAGATGCAAGAAATGTTTAACAAAGACCTAGAAGAATTAAAGGACAAACAAACAGAGATGAACAATACAATAACTGAAAGGAAAACTACACTAGAAGGAATCAATAGCAGAATAACTGAGGCAGAAGAAAGGATAAGTGACCTGCAAGACAGAATGGTGGAATTCACTGCTGCAGAAGACAATAAAGATAAAAGAATGGGGCTTCTCTGGTGACGCAGTGGTTGAGAGTCTGCCTGCCGATGCAGGGGACACGGGTTTGTGCCCTGGCCTGGGAAGATCCCACATGCCGTGGAGCGGCTGGGCCCGTGAGCCACGGCCGCTGAGCCTGCACGTCCGGAGCCTGTGCTCCACGACGGGAGAGGCTACAACAGTGAGAGGCCCGTGTAACGCAAAAAAAAAAAAAAAAAAAAGTGATGAAAGGGAAGAACCTAAAACCAACATCACCTACCTGGCAAGGATCTCATTCATATTTGAGGGAGAAATTAAAACATGGAGGCTAAACAATATATCACTAAATAACCAAGAGATCACTGAAGAAATCAAAGAGGAAATCAATACCTAGAGACAAATTACAATGAAGACAAAACGATCCAAAACCTATGGGATGCAGCAAAAGCAGTTCTAAGAGGAAAGTTTATACCAATACAAGCCTACCTCAAGAAACAAGAAAAATCTTAAATAAACAATCTAACCTTACACCTAAAGGAACTAGAGAAAGAAGAACAAACAAAACCCAAAGTTAGCAGAAGGAAAGAAATCATAAAGATCAGAGCAGAAATAAATGAAATAGAAACAGAGAAAACAATAGCAAAGATCAATAAAACTAAAACCTGGTTCTTCAAGAAGATAAACAAAATTGATAAACCATTAGCCAGACTCATCAGGAAAAACAGGGAGAGGACTCAAATCAATAAAATTAGAAATGAAAAAGGAGAAGTCACAACAGACACTGCAGAAATACAAAGCATCCTAAGAGACTACTACAAGCAACTCTATGCCAATAAAATGGACAACCTAGAAGAAATGGACAATTTCTTAGAAAGGAATAAACTTCCAGGACTGAACCAGGAAGAAATAGAAAATATGAACAGACCAATCACAAGTAATGTAATTGAAACTGTGATTAAATATCTTCCAGCAAACAAAAGTCCAGGACCAGATGGCTTCACAGGTGAATTCTATCAAAGATTTAGAGAAGAGCTAACACCTATCCTTCTCAAACTCTTCCAGAAAATTGCAGAGGAAGGAATACTCCCAAACTCATTCTACGAGGCTACCATCACCCTGATGCCAAAACCAGACAAAGAAACTACAAAAAAAGAAAATTACAGACCAATATCACTCATGAATATAGATGCAAAAATCCACAACAAAATACTAGCAAACAGAATCCAACAACACATTAAAAGGATCATACACCATGATCAAGTGGGATTTATCCCAGAGATGCATGGTTCTTCAATATATGCAAATCAATCAATGTGATACACCATGTTAACAAATTGAAGAATAAAAACCATATGATCATTTCAATAGATGCAGAAAAAGCTTTTGACAAAATTCAACACACATTTATGATAAAAAAACTCTCCAGTAAGTGGGCATAGAGGGAACCTACCTCAACATAATAAAGTCCATATACAACAAACCCACAGCAAACATCATTGTCAATGGTAAAAACCTGAAAGCAATTCCTCTAAGATCAGGAACAAGACAAGGATGTCCAGTCTTGTTACTACTATTCAACATAGATTTGGAAGTCCTAGCCATGGCAATCAGAGTAGAAAAGAAAAGAAAATTAATCCAATTTGGAAAAGAAGAAGTAAAACTCTCACTGTTTGCAGATGACATGATACTATACATAGAGAATCCTAAAGATGCCATCAGAAAACTACTAGAGCTCATCAGTGAATTTGGTAAAGTTGCAGGATACAAAATTAATGCACCGAAATCTCTTGCATTCCTATACACTAATGATGAAAAATCTGAAAGAGAAATTAAGGAAACACTCCCATTTACCACTGCAACAAAAAGAATAAAATACCTTGGAATAAACCTACCCAGGGAGACAAAAGACCTGTATGCAGAAAACTGTAAGACACTGATGAAAGAAATTAAAGATGATACAAACAGATGGAGAGATATACCATGTTCTTGGATTGGAAGAATCAATACTGTGAAAGTGACTATACTACCCAAAGCAATCTACAGATTCAGTGCAATCCCTATCAAATTACCAATGGCATTTTTTACAGAACTAGAACAAAAAGCCTTAAATTTTGTATGGAGAAACAAAAGATCCCAAATAGCCAAAGCAGACTTGAGGGAACAAAATGGAGCTAGAGGAATGAGACTTCCTGACTTCAGACTATACTACAAAGCTACAGTAATCAAGACAATATGGTACTGGCACAAAAACAGAAACATATATCAATGGAACAAGATAGAAAGCCCAGAGATAAACCCACGCACCTATGGTCACCTAATCTATGACAAAGGAGGCAAGGATATACAATGGAGAAAAGGCAGTCTCTTCAATAAGTGGTGCTGGGAAAACTGGACAGCTACATGTAAAAGAATGAAATTAGAACACTCCCTAACACCATACACAAAAATAAACTCAAAATGGATTAGAGACCTAAATGTATGACTGGATACTATAAAACTCTTAGAGGAAAACATAGGAAGAACACTCGTTGACAAAAATCCCAGCAAGATCTTTTTTGATCCACCTCCTAGAGTAATGGAAATTAAAACAAAAATAAAGAAATGGGACCTAATGAAACTAAAAAGCTTTTGCAAAGCAAAGGAAACTACAAACAAGATGAAAAGACAACCCTCAGAATGGGAGAAAATATTTGCGAACAAATCAATGGACAAAGGATAATCTCCAGAATATATAAACAGCTCAATATTAAAAAAACAAACAACCCCATCAAAAAATGGGCAGAAGACATACAGATGGCCAAGAAGCACATGAAAAGCTGCTCAACATAACTAATTATTAGAGAAATGCAAATCAAAACTACAATGAGGTATCACCTCACACCAGTTAGAGTGGGAATCATCAGAAAATCTACAAACAACAAATGCTGGAGAGGGTGTGGAGAAAAGGGAACTCTCTTGCACTGCTGGTGGGAATGTAAACTGATATAGCCACTATGGAGAACAGTATGGAGGTTCCTTAAAAAATTACAAATAGAATTAACATATCACCCAGCAATCCCATTACTGGGCATATACCCAGATAAAACTATAATTCAAAAAGACACATGCACCCCAATGTTCATTGCAGCACTATTTACAATAGCCAGGTCCTGGAAGCTACCTAAATGCCCATCGACAGATGAATGGATAAAGAAGATGTGGTACATATGTACAATGGAATATTAGCCATAAAAAGGAATGAAATTAGGTCATTTGTAGAGACGTGGATGGATCTAGAGACTGTCATACAGAGTGAAGTAAGTCAGAAAGAGAAAAACAAGTATTGTATATTAACGCATGTATGTGGAATCTAGAAAAATGGTTCAGATGAACCGGTTTGCAGGGCAGAAGTTGAGACACAGATGTAGAGAACAAATGTATGGACCCCAAGGGGGTAAGGTGGCGGGGGGCAGGTGGTGGAGTGATGAATTGGGAGATTGGGATTTACATTTATACACTAATATGTATAAAATGGATAACTAATAAGAACCTGCTGTATAAAAAAATAAATAAAATAATATTCAAAAATTTTAAAAAAACAAACAGAATTTATTGCAGTAGCCTGTGTTGGCTAAGGAATAAACAGCCTACAACAGCGCAGTTAGAACATTAAGAGGAGGTGAAAATATGTGCAAAGTTTGTTGTTCTACTGTTATCGGTACATAACATGACATAAAATTATGTGGATTTCCATTGTGTTCTGTGGAAGGTACTAGAAATGGTAGCAGTTAGTAGCTGCTTTTCTTACACGATTGTCCTATGTAAATGTAAATACCTCTGTTGTCTCTTTTGTCACATATAGATCTCTGTTCTTTATCTTTCTTCTTACATATATCCCTGTTCTTTTTCTTTTCTGTGAAAATATTGTTTTGAATTTTACAACAATGTATTACTCTGGAGCATAGTGTACAGAAAAGGACTCTGAACTTGGGTTTAAATTCTGATTTAGTCACTTTATGGAAGAGAAACCTCGAGGAAGTGTCACACTGCCACCCCCAACTTCAGTGTCCCTGCCTGTAAAAGGGAGACAAGAATCCAGGCTCTGCTGACCACGTGCTATGGGCTGAATGTTTGTATCCCCTCAAAATTCATATGTTGAAATCCCAGTGCCCAATATGCTGGTATTAGGAGGTGAGCCCTTTAGGAGGTGATCACTCATGAGGGCAGAGCCCTGATGAATGAGGCTAGTGCCCTTGTAAAGAGCCCCACAGAGTTCCCTAGCCCCTTCTGCCACTTGAGGATAAAACAAGAAGTCTGCAACTTGGAAGAGGGCCCTCACTCAGCCATACCGGCACCCTGATCTCAGCTTCCAGAACTGTGAGAAATAAATTTCTGCTGTTTATGAGCCACCCAGCCTGTGGTATTTTGGTACGGCAGCCTGAATGGACTAAGACACCATGTGAGGGGCAGCGTGGGGCTGAGCACAGAGTGGACTCTACCAGTGTATTATTACTTGTATCTTTAATAACATTCTCAATTTTGTCCGGTTTCTTTTTATACAAAGATATATATGTTTATGGAACAGAATATAAAATGGATTCTGCGAGACTAAAATTGTGGCTGGGTGCGAGGCTGTGAGAGTGAAGGAGGTTGGGTGGGAAAACCTCTTCAAACAGTGTATGCATTGCTCTGTGTCTGCTTCCTTATTCACCTGTCTAATGTGAAAGTTTATGCTTTCGTGCAGACCTCCTGGGAAACGTGCAAAGGAAAAAGGAACAAGGGTAACCTTGGAAGAGGAAAAAGATAGTGCTTATGTCAGTACAAAAGACTAAATAGAAGCAAATTATGGTTGGTTTATTTTAGCTACAGTTCTGTGAATGAGTTTCATATGTGCACAGGAAGGTTGTTAATTTTTCTGATATGAAAGAAGGAATAGTTTAATGAAAATAGACTCTAGTGCTGTGGAAAATAGAAGTGATGAGGCTAGGGTAGAATGACTGAAGGGTGAAGAAAACATATGTGGTTCCATTTTTTTTAAAAAAATAATTAATTTAATTTTGGCTGTGTTGGGTCTTCATTTCTGTGCGAGGGCCTTCTCTAGTTGCAACAAGTGGGGGCCACTCTTCATCGCGGTGCGCGGGCCTCTCACTGTCGTGGCTTCTTTTGCTGTGGAGCACAAGCTTCAGACACGCAAGCTCAGTAGTTGTGGCTCACAGGCCTAGTTGCTCCACAGCATGTGGGATCTTCCCAGACCAGGGCTTGAACCCGGGCCCCCTGCACTGGCAGGCAGACTCTCAACAACTGTGCCACCAGGGAAGCCCTCCATTTTATTTTTATTGGAGCCCACAAAGAGAACCACCAGTCTACTGTGTGTCAGATATTTATGCTTGTAAAAGATCACCCCACTTTTTTTTTTTACATCTTTATTGGAGTATAAATGCTTTACAATGGTGTGTTAGTTTCTGCTTTATAACAAAGTGAATGTGTTATACATATACATATGTTCCCATATCTCTTCCCTCTTGCGTCTCCCTCCCTCCCAGCCTCCCTATCCCACCCCTCCAGGCGGTCACAAAGCACCGAGCTGATCTCCCTGTGCTATGCGGCTGCTTCCCACTAGCTATCTACCTTACGTTTGGTAGTGTATATATGTCCATGCCTCTCTCTCGGTTTGTCACAGCTTACCCTTCCCCCTCCCCATATCCTCAAGTCCATTCTCTAGTAGGTCTGTGTCTTTATTCCTGTCTTACCCCTAGGTTCTTCATGACATTTTTTCCCCTTAAATTCCATATATATGTGTTAGCATACGGTATTTGTCTTTCTCTTTCTGACTTACTTCACTCTGTATGACAGACTCTAGGTCTATCCACCTCATTACAAATAGCTCAATTTCGTTTCTTTTTATGGCTGAGTAATATTTTATTGTATATATGTGTCACATCTTCTTTATCCATTCATCCGATGATGGACACTTAGGTTGTTTCCATCTCCAGGCTATTGTAAATAGAGCTGCAATGAATATTTTGGTACATGACTCTTTTTGAATTATGGTTTTCTCAGCGTATATGCCCAGTAGTGGGATTGCTGGGTCATATGGTAGTTCTATTTGTAGATTTTAAAGGAACCTCCATACTGTTCTCCATAGTGGCTGTACCAATTCACATTCCCACCAGCAGTGCAAGAGTGTTCCCTTTTCTCCACACCCTCTCCAGCATTTATTGTTTCTAGATTTTTTGATGATGGCCATTCTGACTGGTGTGAGATGATATCTCATTGTAGTTTTGATTTGCATTTCTCTAATGATTAATGAAGTTGAGCATTCTTTCATGTGTTTGTTGGCAGTCTGTTTATCTTCTTTGGAGAAATGTCTATTTAGGTCTTCTGTCCATTTTTGGATTGGGTTGTTTTTTTTTTTGTTATTGAGCTGCATGAGCTGCTTATAAATTTTGGAGATTAATCCTTCATCAGTTGCTTCATTTGCAAATATTTTCTCCCATTCTGAGGGTTATCTTTTGGTCTTGTTTATGATTTCCTTTGCTGTGAAAAAGTTTTGGAGTTTGATTAGGTCCCATTTGTTTATTTTTGTTTTTATTTCCATTTCTCTAGGAGGTGGGTCAAAAAGGATCTTGCTGTGATTTATGTCCTAGAGTGTTCTTCCTATATTTTCCTCTAAGAGTTTGATAGTTTCTGGCCTTACATTTAGGTCTTTAATCCATTTTTAGCTAATTTTTGTGTATGGTGTTAGGGAGTGATCTAATCTCATACTTTTTCATGTAGCTGTCCAGTTTTCCCAGCACCACTTATTGAAGAGGCTGTCCTTTCTCCACTGTACATTCCTGCCTCCTTTATCAAAGATAAGGTGACCATATGTGCGTGGGTTTATCTCTGGGTTTTCTATCTGGTTCCATTGACCTATCTTTCTGTTTTTGTGCCAGTACCATATTGTCTTGATTACTGTAGCTTTGTAGTATAGTCTGAAGTCAGGGAACCTGATTCCTCCAGCTCCATTTTTCGTTCTCAAGATTGCTTTGGCTATTTGGGGTCTTTTGTGTTTCCATACAAATTGTGAAATTTTTTGTTCTAGTTATGTGAAAAATGCCAGTGGTAGTTTGATAGGGATTGCACTGAATCTGTAGATTGCTTTGGGTAGTAGAGTCATTTTCACAATGTTGATTCTTCCAATCCAAGAACATGGTATATCTCTCCATCTGTTTGTATAATCTTTAATTTCTTTCATCAGTGTCTTGTAATTTTCTGCATAGAGATCTTTTGTCTCCTTAGGTATGTTTATTCCTAGATATTTTATTCTTTTTGTTGCAATGGTAAATGGGAGTGTTTTCTTGATTTCACTTTCAGATTTTTCATCCTTAGTGTATAGGAATGCCAGAGATTTCTGTGCATTAATTTTGTATCCTGCTACTTTATCAAATTCATTGATTAGCTCTAGTAGTTTTCTGGTAGCATCTTTAGGATTCTCTATGTAGAGTATCATGATATCTGCAAACGTGACAGCTTTACTTCTTCTTTCCGATTTGGATTCCTTTTATTTCCTTTTCTTCTCTGATTGCTGTGGCTAAAACTTCCAAAAGTATGTTGAATAAGAGTGGTGAGAGTGGGCAACCTTGTCTTGTTCCAGATCTTAGTGGAAATGCTTTCAGTTTTTCACCATTGAGGATGATGTTGGCTGTGGGCTTGTCATATATGGCCTTTATTATGTTGAGGTAAGTTCCCTCTATGCCTACTTTCTGCAGGGTTTTTATCATAAATGGGTGCTGAATTTTGTCGAAAGCTTTCTCTGCATCTATTGAGATGATCATATGGTTTTTCTCCTTCAGTTTGTTAATATGGTTTATCACATTGATAGATTTGCGTATATTGAAGAATCCTTGCATTCCTGGAATAAACCCCACTTGATCATGGTGTATGATCCTTTTAATGTGCTGTTGGATTCTGTTTGCTAGTATTTTGTTGAGGATTTTTGCATCTATGTTCATCAGTGATATTGGCCTGTAGTTTTCTTTCTTTGTGACATCCTTGTCTGGTTTTGGTATGAAGGTGATGGTGGCCTTGTAGAAGGAGTTTGGGAGTGTTCCTCCCTCTGCTATATTTTGGAACAGTTTGAGAAGGATAGGTGTTAGCTCTTCTCTAAATGTTTGATAGAATTCGCCTGTGAAGCCATCTGGTCCTGGGCTTTTCTTTGTTGGAAGACTTTTAATCACAGTTTCAATTTCAGTGCTTGTGATTGGTCTGTTCATATTTTCTATTTCTTCCTGATTCAGTCTTGGCAGGTTGTGCATTTCTAAGAATTTGTCCATTTCTTCCAGATTGTCCATTTTATTGGCATAGAGTTGCTTGTAGTAATCTCTCATGATCTCTTTTATTTCTGCAGTGTCAGTTGTTACCTCTCCTTTTTCATTTCTAATTCTATTGATTTGAGTCTTCTCCCTTTTTTTCTTGATCAGTCTGGCTAGTGGTTTATCTATTTTGTTTATCTTCTCAAAGAACCAGCTTTTAGTTTTATTGATCTTTGCTATTGTTTCCTTCATTTCTTTTTCATTTATTTCTGATCTGATTTTTATGATTTCTTTCCTTCTGCTAGCTTTGGGGTTTTTTTGTTCTTCTTTCTCTAATTGCTTGAGGTGCAAGGTTAGGTTGTTTATTCGAGATGTTTCCTGCTTCTTAAGGTGGGCTTGTATTGCTATAAACTTCCCCCTCAGAACTGCTTTTGCTGCATCCCACAGGTTTTGGGTCGTTGTGTCTCCATTGTCATTTGTTTCTAGGTATTTTTTGATTTCCTCTTCGATTTCTTCAGTGATCACTTCATTATTAAGTAGTGTATTGTTTAGCCTCCATGTGTTTGTATTTTTTACAGATCTTTTCCTGTAATTGATATCTAGTCTCATGGCGTTGTGGTCAGAAAAGATACTTGATACAATTTCAATTTTCTTAAATTTACCAAGGCTTGATTTGTGACCCAAGATATGATCTATCCTGGAGAATGTTCCATGAGCACTTGAGAAAAATGTGTATTCTGTTGTTTTTGGATGGAATGTCCTATAAATATCAATTAACTCCATCTCGTTTAATGTATCATTTAAAGCTTGTGTTTCCTTATTTATTTTGATTTTGGATGATCTGTCCATTGGTGAAAGTGGGGTGTTAAAGTCCCCTACTATGAATGTGTTACTGTCAATTTCCCCTTTTACGGCTGTTAGTATTTGCCTTATGTATTGAGGTGCTCCTATGTTGGGTGCATAAATATTTACAATTGTTATATCTTCTTCTTGGATCGATCCCTTGATCATTATGTAGTGTCCTTCTTTATCTCTTCTAATAGTCTTTATGTTAATGTCTATTTTGTGTAATATGAGAATTGCTACTCCAGCTTTCTTTTGGTTTCCATTTGCATGGAATATCTTTTTCCATCCCCTTACTTTCAGTCTGTATGTGTCTCTAGGTCTGAAGTGGGTCTCTTGTAGACAACATATATATGGGTCTTGTTTTTGTATCCATTCAGGCAATCTGTGTCTTTTGGTGGGAGCATTTAGTCCATTTACATTTAAGGTAATTATTGATATGTATGTTTCTATTCCCATTTTCTTAATAAGGGTTCGTTATTGTAGGTCTTTTCCTTCTCTTGTATTTCTTCCCTAGAGAAGTTCCTTTAGCATTTGTTGTAAAGCTGGTTTGGTGGTGCTGAACTCTCTCAGCTTTTGCTTGTCTGTAAAGGTTTTAATTTCTCCATCAAATCTGAATGAGATGCTTTCTGGGTACAGTAATCTTGGTTGCAGGTTTTTCTCCTTCATCACTTTAAATATGTCCTGCCACTCCCTTCTGGCTTGCAGAGTTTCTGTTGAAAGATCAGCTCTTAACCTTATGGGGATTCCCTTGTGTGTTATTTGTTATTTTTCCCTTGCTGATTTTAATATGTTTTCTTTGTATTTAATTTTTGACAGTTGATTAATATGTGTTTTGGCGTATTTCTCCTTGGATTTATCCTGTATGGGAGTCTCTGTGCTTCCTGGACTTGGTTAACTATTTCCTTTCCCATATTAGGGAAGTTTTCAATTATCTCTTCAAATATCTTCTCAGTCCCTTTCTTTTTCTCTTCTTCTTCTGGAACGCCTATAATTCGAATGTTGGTGCATTTAATGCTGTCCCATAGGTCTCTGAGACTGTCCTCAGTTCTTTGCATTCTTTTTTCTTTATTCTGCTCTGCAGTAGTTATTTTCACTATTTTATCTGCCAGCCCAATTATCTGTTTTTCTGCTTCAGTTATTCTGCTATTTATTCTTTCTAGAGAATTCTTAATTTCATTTATTGTGTTGTCATCATTGTTTGTTTGCTCTGTAGTTCTTCTAGGTCCTTGTTAAATGTTTCTTGTAGTTTCTCCATTCTATTTCCAAGATTTTGGATCATTGTTACTATCATTACTCTGAATTCTTTTTCAGGTAGACTGCCTATTTCCTCTTCACTTGTTAGGTCTGGTGGGGTTTTATCTTGCTCCTCCATCTGCTGTGTGTTTTTCTGTCTTCTCATTTTGCTTATCTTACTGTGTTTGGGGTCTCCTTTTTGCAGGCTGCAGATTTGTAGTTCCCGTTGTTTGGTGTCTGTCCCCAGTGGCTAAGGTTGGTTCAGTGTGTTGTGTAGGTTTCCTGGTGGAGGGGACTAGTGCCTGTGTTCTGGTGGATGAGGCTGGATCTTGTCTTTCTGGTGGGCAGGTCCACGTCTGGAGGTGTGTTTTGGGGTATCTGTGGACTTATTATGATTTTAGGCAGGCTCTCTGCTAATGGGTGGAGTTGTGTTCCTGTCTTGCTAGTTGTTTGGCATAGGGTGTCCAGCACTGTAGCTTGCTGGTCGTTGAGTGAAGCTGGATGCTGGTGTTGAGATGGAGATGTCTGGGAGATTTTCGCCATTTGAAATTATGTGGAGCTGGGAGGTCTCTTGTGGACCAGTGTCCTTAAGTTGGCTCTCCCACCTCAGAGGCACAGCACTGGCTCCTGGCTACAGCACCAAGTGCCTTTCATCCACACAGCTCAGAATAAAAGGGAGAAAAAGTAGAAAGAAAGAATTAGTGGAAGCAGAAATAAAGAAAGAAGGAAAGGAAGAAAGAAGGGAGGGAGAGAGGGAGGTAGGGAGGAAGGAAGGGAGGAGGGAAGGAAGAAAAGAAAGAAAGAAAGAAAGATAAAGCAAAATAAAATAAAGTAAGATAAAATATAATAAAGTTATTAAAATAAAAAATAATTATTAAAAAATATAAAAAAAAAGGACGGATAGAACCCTAGGACAAATGGTGGAAGCAAAGCTATACAGACAAAATCTCACACAGAAGCATATACATACATACTCACAAAAAGAGGAAAAGGGGAAAAAAATCATAAATCTTGCTCTCAAGGTTCACCTCCTCAATTTGGCATGATTTGTTGTCTATTCATGTATTCCACAGATGCAGGGTATATTAACTTAATTGTGGAGCTTTAATCCGCTGCCTCTGAGGCTGCTGGGAGAGATTTCCGTTTCTCTTCTTTGTTCTCGCAGCTCCCAGAGGCTCAGCTTTGGATTTGGCCCCGCCTGTGCGTGTAGGTCGCCCGAGGGCGTCTGTTCTTCCGCTCAGACAGGACGGGGTTAAAGGAGCCGCTCATGCGGGGGCTCTGCCTCACTCAGGCCGTGGGGAGGGAGGGGCACGGAGTGTGGGGCGGGCCTGTGGCGGCAGAGGCCGGCGTGACGTTGCACCACCCTGAGGCGCACCGTGCGTTCTCCCGGGGAAGTTGCCCCTGGATCCCGGGACCCTGGCAGTGGCGGGCTGCACAGGCTCCCCGGAAGGTGGGTGTGGACAGTGACCTGTGCTCGCGCACAGGCTTCTTGGTGGTGGCAGCAGCAGCCTTAGCGTCTCATGCCCGTCTCTGGGGTCCGCGCTTTTAGCCGTGGCTCGCGCCCGTCTCTGGAGCTCCTTTAAGCAGCGCTCTTAATCCCCTCTCCTCACGCACCAGGAAACAAAGAGGGAAGAACAAGTCTCTTGCCTCTGCGGCAGCTCCAGACTTTTCGCCGGACTCCCTTCCGGCTAGCCGTGGCGCACTAACCCCTTGCAGGCTGTGTTCAAGCCGCCAACCCCAGTCCTCTCCCTGCGCTCCGACCGAAGCCCGAGCCTGAGCTCAGAGCCCCCGCCCGCCCCGGCGGGTGAGCAGACAAACCTCTCGGGCTGGTGAGTGCCGGTCGGCCCTGATCCTCTGTGCGGGAATCTCTCCGCTTTGCCCTCCGCACCCCTGTTGCTGTGCTCTCCTTCGCGGCTTCGAAGCTTTCCCCTTCTGCCACCCGCAGTCTCCGCCAGCGAAGGGGCTTCTAGCGTGTGGAAACTTTTCCTGCTTCACAGCTCCCTCCCAGTGGTGCAGGTCCCACCCTACCCAGGTACGTGGGGAGTTTCTTGCCTTTCGGGAGGTCTGAGGTCTTCTGCCAGTGTTCAGTAGGTGTTCTGTCGGAGTTGTTCCATGTGTAGATGTATTTCTGATGTATCTGTGGGGAGGAAGGTGATCTCTGTGTCTTACCCTTCCGCCATCTTCCCCTCGTCTCCCCCACCCCACTTTTATAATGTAAAAGGAAGCTAATAATTTAGCTTTGAATTGCAATTACATTGCACATATTTTCTCATATTCCTGTTGTTTTCAAATGATTTAAAAAACTTTAATTAGAAACTTAAGCCCTCTTTTGCTTAGGTAACGTCATTTTAGCTTGTCCATTGTAACTTGTCCATTTTTAATCTCAGTTATTTGGAGGGTAATTATCCAAGTTATATCAGTTAGCTATTGCCGGGTAACCAGCTACTCCAAAGCATAGTATCTTGAAATGACAACCATTTATTATTTTTTATGAGTCTACTGGTTGGGTGGGGGAGTTCTGTTTATTGAAGCCAGATTCTGATTATTTTACCTGGGCTTCCTCATTCATTGGTGGTTAGCTGGGAGTCTATGATGTCCTTGATTGGGGAAAGTCAATACTCCTCCATGTTTCTCTCATCCCTGCTCTCATACCTCCAGCAGGCTGGTCCAGGAATGTTCTCATGGTGGTGGCCGGGGTCCAAAAGCATGAAAACCCAGTCATGCAAGCGGGTAGGTGGCAAGACACATGTGCTTTTCAAGGCTCGATTACTGTCACATTTGCTAATATCCCATTGGCCAAAGCAAGTCATGGTGTAACTCAGGGTCAGAGTGAATGAATACAAAGCTATGGGTCCAGGGTGTAGATATAGGGAGGCCATGAATTGGGGCCTCAGTCTCCCAGATGTCATTTCACTTTCTTTCTCCACCTTTGCAGTCTTCATTTTGGAAGTTTTACTGTTCATTAGCACTTTTATAGACGGGGCAGAAAGAAAAAAACCCAAATGCTATCTTGTTACTTGTTTTCAAAGCTTGGTGAGGGAGTAGCTTGTCATTAAAGGCTAAAATAAAAAATGTATTTTATTTACTTATATGCCTCCCCTCTACTTTTTAAACCAAATTAAGCACCACAAATTCTTGTATAATGAAGTGAGTTCTTTTCCAATTCTATCAATATCCATCCATGAGTTCTGCTTCCAACTAATTTCTGTATTTTGGGGGCAACATTCCAGTAGCATTTGGAGGACTTTGGTGGGTGGGTCTGTGCATTTTTAGTCTTGCTTTCCGGTGTTCTTGCTTTTTGCTTTCCTTTGTCCTAAACTCCATGTTTGCATTTCTTACTGCCCACTCTATGAGTCCTCAAGAAACCTCAAACTGAGCATGTTTCAAAGAATACTCATTATCCACGCTTTGTGCATTCGCTCATGCCTTCAATCACCAAATATTTGATGAGTGGCTTCCATAGTATTTCAGGCATTAGTAATACAGTAGTGTGCAATACAGACAAAAGGCAGGCCCTCCTGGAGCTTACAGTCTAAAGGGGCTTGACAGACAGGAAACAAGTGCGTGAATGCACGTCATTTGATGTTTAGTAGTGATAAGTGTTATGGAGAAAATAGAGCAAGGTGAGCAAGAATGATGGTGTTGGAGGAGTGAGCAAGTATTCACGGAAGGCCTCTGAAGTCAGGGAGTGAGCTGTGATGACCTGGGAAGGATGCTGCAGGCAGAGGAAAAGCAGATGCAGAGGCTGCCTGAATAATATCCAGTAAAGCTGCAGCTATGTCCCCAGTGGGAAGAGTGGTAGAAAGTGTGGTGGGGAGACAAGCAGAGGCCAGATCATGTAGGGCCTTGGTAGAGTGCAGTAAGGTCTTTGCATTTATTCTAAGGAGATGGGAATTCATTGTTGGATTGGGGGCAAGGGAGAGACATGATCTAGTTTCAAGGGTAGAAGATGGTAAACCATGACAGTCATGTTAAAGGGAG
This sequence comes from Pseudorca crassidens, assembly GCF_039906515.1. NCBI lineage: Eukaryota > Metazoa > Chordata > Mammalia > Artiodactyla > Delphinidae > Pseudorca > Pseudorca crassidens. The sequence goes on along the minus strand of NC_090298.1, from coordinate 47,631,949 downwards.
GCTGCCTTAGGGGAGCAGCAGGGGAAACTGTGAGAGGATGGCAGACTCTGGAGCTCTCTAAAATGTGTTTCATTTAACTAAGCCAAATTTAGATATTGAGATCAGCTCTGTAAAGTTGAGCATATGGAGAAGTGTTTCCCAAAGTAGACCCAGCATATTTCCAGTGATATCTGAGTTAATTTTAGGTGCTGTGTCACATGAATGGAACCTTTTAAATTTTAACAATTGCTTATGAATTTAATATATATTAGGAAAAATAGAAAACTTGTAATTCTACAGTTTTGAATTACACTTGAAGATAAAGTATTGAGTATACTACACAGTTGAGTACAGAAATAGAAAAAATTGTGAGGGATGTATCTGAATGACTAGATTTAGGACATAGTGACAGTATTATTTGTAAGGTTTAGTCCTGAGAGACAAGTGAATGATGACTCTGATTTTAGGGTAGTGTGTAATCATAATCACATGTTACTGTTTATTGATTATCTACTGAAAGTGAGGCTTTGTACTAGGCACCTTATAGATGCTATTTCACCTAATTCTCACTGCAGTCCTATGTGATATATGTGGTAGAGTTGTGTTTTTTTTGCGGTACGCGGGCCTCTCACTGTTGTGGCCTCTCCCGTTGCGGAGCACAGGCTCCGGATGCGCAGGCTCAGCGGCCATGGCTCACGGGCCCAGCCGCTCCGCGGCATGTGGGATCTTCCCGGACCGGGGCACAAACCCGTGTCGCCTGCATTGGCAGGCGGACTCTCAACCACTGCCCCACCAGGGAAGCCCGGTGGTAGAGTTTTGATGTTCCCATTTAACAGAAGTGAAGTTCATAGGGAATAAATCACTTGTTCTAGGAAGTCTCTGAGTTTTCAAATATTGCAATATTATGGAAGTGATGTGTAGTTCTGGTAAATTCTCTGCAAGCAGGGGCTTAGTCTGTTTGGTACACTACTGTATCCTTAGCACCTAAAATAGCTTCTGATATGTGCCAGACATTCAATCTATACTTGCTGAATGAATGAAAGAAAAAAACAGTGGGGTGTTTTCTTTTTTTAAATTGACGTGTAGTTGATTTACAATGTTGTGTTAGATTCAGGTGCACAGCAAAGTGATTCAGTTATACACACACACACACACACACACACACACATATTCTTTTTTCAGGTTCTTTTCCATTATAGGTTATTACAAGATATTGAGTATAGTTCCCTGTGCTATATAGTAGGTCCTTGCTGGTTATTTATTTTATATATAGCAGTGAGTCTTATTTAAGTCTGATTGAAGAGTGGTGAATATTGGCGTTTCTCACAACAGGATGGGATTTAGGAAGTAATCATCTGAAGTTTTCATGGAAAGGCCATATTTGGGGACAATAGGGTGCTTACTGTACCCCGTAAATGCAGGTTTTCCCAGCATCCTAGTCTCGGCCTTATATTTTTCTCCTATTCTCTCTTAAGAATCTCATCTACTTCTCTGGGTATAATTGTGCAACTCCCAAATATCAGACTTTGGTCCTCAACTCTAACCAAAGAACAAATAAACCTGCTGACAAACTTGGAACCACTTGAGGGCAACTTAAGCTTTGGCAAGTTACTTAACCTCCGTTGAGCCCAAGTCTCTGTCAGTAAGAGGAAGAGACGGACGCTGGGTCTGAGTGCTGATCTGAGAGGAACCAGTGTGTGCCAGAGGGAGAGGGCCAAGCTTCTTAGGGAGCGTGGCATTAGGGGAAGATGACTTGAAAGGCAGATGGCGTTCAGGTTCCATTTTTCTTGCGCATCCTTGCTTTGCTTTTTACCTAGAACTTTTAAAAAAGTTGACTACTCCTGTTTTGGGTAAGTTTTCTCTAAAGGCTTGATTTTTATTTTCCTTAAAAAAAATAGAAAAGGCAAAGTATTGAAAGCAAAGTCATTCAAGCACTTAGACTCCTGGGTGAAGCTCTCACGTGCAGCCAGGGAAGCTCCACACATACTCTCTCTGCTGGCAGCAGCTGGGTGCACGGGCAGCACAGGGCAGAAATGCTGGGAGGTCTGTGTGAGGCAGGGGGACAGACCGAACTGACTGCAAACAGGGCTTCTGGTAGGGGACAGGAACTGAACTCTCTAAAGGCGAGCCCAGGAGGGTGTTACTGAGCACAGAAGGCCATTCCTTTTCTTCTTTCCTTTCCTTGCAGAGGTGGGAGCTGCAGAGAGTAGGGCGTGTGCCCAAATAAGAACTTCCCAGGTTTCGTGCTCACTGCCAGAGCTGTGGCCTTCTCCTGTCCCTTCCTATCTGCTGCCCTGTGTCCCTGATCAGCCCTGGCAGTACACATTTTCTGAGTTATGAAATACATAGTTTCTGCAAAATTATGTAAGAGAAGGTGGAGGCGTAAGGATGAAAACCACATTATTATCATCTTCTGCAAACTCCCAATCTCCTAGATCAAAGACATAAAAATTCTAGTACAAGGTTGAATGGAGGTAAGCTCTACAGAGAGGTAAACACCTGCTTTAGGAGGCTGGGTAAGATGAACAGATTCTAACTGGGTGGATCTGAGAAGCCATTTTGAAAGAAATAGGATTCCAATTAGGCTTTGAGGGAATGATATGACCTTGATGTTTATCTTTAGGAAGAAAGGGGGATCTAGTCTAGGCAAAGGTAACAGCCTCTTCAAAGGCCTGGATGCAGGAAAATGCTGAGTCTGGGGTGGGGTCAGGGGCATGGGGAACCCAGCAGTGGGGAGGGAGTTTGTGCATGCTGTTGGGAAGGGTGCCAGAAGATTGGAATAGAAGTGGGGGAGGTTATGCATTGCTTTGCATGCCAGCTGGGTACTTTGAACTTGATTGCCTTCCACATTCTGGTGGAGAGACTTGGGAAGTGGAGTGGCAGGAGAGGGCCATGGTCAGGGGCAGCAAGGAGACTGGTGGTTTTTTTGTTTTAAGCTTTGTATTTTGAAATAATTCTAAATTTGGAGAAAAGTTGCAAGAATAACCAAAGAGCTTTGAAATATCCTTCCACTGGATTTACCAGTTGTTAACGTTTTGCCACATTTGCTTTACCATTCTCTCATTCTCTAACATATACATATTACTAAGAGTTTTTTCTAAACCATTTGAGAGTAAGTTGCAGACATCATGCCTCTTTTACCCTTAAATATTTCAGTGTGCATTGCCTAAAACTAAGAGCTTTCATTTACATAACTTCAGTACAGTGATTGAAATTGGAAAATTTAGTATTGATATACAACTGCTGTCTGTTATACAAATTTTACTAATTGTCCCAATATATAGGAGGTCTTTTCTTTTTTTTTTTTTTCCATGTACTAATGAAATAGGCTGGAGCTAAAGCATTGATGGTGGGAATAAGTCAACCATTTCAGAGGTGGACGGAATAGGATTTGGCAGCAATAGGTTCTGAGGGTGAGAGAGGAAGTAAGCTGATGAGGGGTGGTAGTTTATAAGATTGGTATCATTAACCAGGAAGTCATGAAAGAAATTTGAATTCCAGGGATGGCCTGATGTTCCGGATTTTTGATTTAATAATAATAATTGGATTTCTGCAGTGCATTAAAAGGCAGGTAGGCAGTATAAAGAGAGGCAGCTTAGCGTAGCTTTTGGGCTAGACTGCCTGGATTGGAATCAGGCTTTGCCACTTATTAGCTGTGTAACCTGGGGAGGTTACCCAAATTGGCTGTGTCTCAGTGTTTTCATCTGTGAAATGGGGATAATAGTACTACTTGCCTCACAGCATCCTTGTAGGGATTCAATGAGTTATTATTTGTAAAGTCCTGTATTTTAAGCCTTCCTGACAAACAGTAAGTGCTCTATTTAAATCAATATAAATAAATTGAATTTCCTACTTTTATGTCACTGAATCCTCACTAGCAAACCTATGGGGTAAGTACTACTATTTTTACTAACCAGGACTCATGTTACATGGTTTGCCAAGGCCAAACCACTGCTCATATAGAAAACTCATTCCTTTCCACATACCAGACCATTCTTGGGTTTCTGCTTGAGATTACCAAGCAGGCAGTAGAAATGGGCTAGTGACTCAGTATTGGGCTAAGGGCTGAAGGCTCTGGAGTTGAAAGTCCTCTGCACTGAGGTGATTGTTGAGGACATGGGATGCATGCCGTTCACAAAACAGAGCCTATAGAAGAAAAGACTGAAGGTTGGAGCCGGTGAATGAGACTGGGTAGGAGCAGTCAGAGAGGTAAGTGGTAAGACAGGGTGTGGAATGAAGAAAAGGAAGAGAGGGTTAAGGACAACTTGCCCATTCTTTGGGAGTTGAAGTGGGACAAATTCCAAGCAGAGAGCTGGGATAGTAATGAGTGGGTCCCTGTCACCTTAGTGAGAATGGTTGCCTTGGCTTGGTGAAGGCGGAAGCCTATTTGCTGGGGCTCAAGAAGACGATGGGAAGAGAAGAAGTGAATTCCATGAACGTGAACTATTCTTTCAAGAAGTTTGATAATGAAAGGAGGAGAACTTGGGGAGAAGCAGTATTAAGAAATGATCCCTTTTCAAAAGAGGTAATTGTCTTCGTCATCTAGGCGGGGAAAGACAAAGTCTGAAGATACAAGAAATAGTGGGGAAGATGGAAAGAGCAGGCTGGCAGAGGTAGGTCAGGAGCATGGGGTTGGTCTCAGAAAAGAATAGGGATACTGCTTTAAGATGGGAGGGAAGAAAGAAACTATGTGCCATGTCCTATGACATTTCATGGAGAGAGAGAGAAAGTTGAGGCAGTTCACTTAAAATCGTCTCAATCTTTGTAGAGTGGGCAATGAAGCTGTTCTTTGGGGAAGTCAGAAGTACATTTGAGAAAATGAAAGAATTGGCAAAAGTTAGGATGTATATTAGAGATAAAAAAGGGGGCTTGTCTAGTGGTGGCCAGTGCCTAGGACTGATTGAGTGGCATAGTTCTACAAAGTATTGTAACGGGACTTTTTCGAGTGACACCCTGGAATTAACTGAGAAGAGATGGATTGGGTCAGTCCAAGTAAGGGTTTCAATGGAGAGTCAAGAGTACTAGGCATTCTCAGAGGTCAGAGAGAATTTGGTTGGGAATGGTTAACCATAGGCTGTGAAGCCAAGAGGAGGCTGAATAGGTTAGGTTAATGCTTCTCAAACGTTTCCTATGAAATATTCATAATGACAGAGAAGAGAAGCTTGTCTCCAGGGCATGGAGTCTTAAAGTAGCCTATCAGAAGCTTTGTAAGTTCTAAAGTCCTGAGCTTTATTTTTAATATATTTAAAATTCCATGATGTATCTGTATTTGTTTTAAATTTAAGTATTAAGCTATTTATTATTAAGTAAAATAAAGAGTTAAAAAATATATGCCACATTTTTCCATGATTAGGCTCTATACTGGGATGAGGGTGGGGATATATATCCTACTTTAAGAAGCCTGAGGTTCAAACAAGAAGAAAAAGCAAAATTAACTGGAGAGAACAGGGAAAGATAAATTCAACAGGAGGCAAGGTGGAAAAATTTGAGATGGTAGCTCTAGGGAGGTTTGTCAAAATGTCAGATCTTGAAGATAAGACAGTTGTAAGTGATAGTGGGTCTCAGGTGTGATCAAGCAAGCCACTTAGAGTTTGAGATGAAGAGGTGGAGGCTGCCTTGGGTGATTTCAGTCTCATTGAGTTGCTCTTGACTTAGAACGTGAATGCAAAATTTCTCTCTTGTGGTGCACAGAAGAAAAATTAATGTTTAAAAAGAAGATTTTGTAAAATGTTAAGCCAGACATTTATTTTTAAACATTGTCTTGAAGTCAGAGAGAGATTAATAGAGCCAATTTAAATCCCCTTAGGGAACATTTGTTATGTGCCTGTTGCCTTATAGCCTCCATTAAAAGTGGAAGCAAGAAGAAGTGTACAATTGAAATGTCAATTGTGACACTGAGTAATTTTTAAATGAATGCATTTTCCAGTTCATTGATAGGAGACATCCTTATTTACTTTATCTGTGGCGGTCTCTGTCTTGAACAAAAGGCAGATAATTTGTGGAATTAGTGGCTATTTAAGGAGAGTAAGTAAGCTGTCATTTGTGCCCATCTTGTTTCAAAATAATGTTGCAGGCAAATACAGTAGACCCTTGAACAACTGGAGGTTAGGGGTGCCGACTTCTGAGCAGTCAAAAATCCACATATGACTTTACAGTGGGCCCTCCGTATCCATGGATTCAACCAACCCCAGATACTGTAGTACTGTAGTAAGTATTTCCTGAAAAAGATCTATGTGTAAGTGGATCCCTGCAGTTCAGCTCATGTTGTTCAAGAGTCAACAGTACTTCCACCAACTAGCGGATGGCCTTTTGGCACCGGTGGATAATGCAGCAAAAGAAGCGATGTTGTCAGAAGTCTAATGTTAGCCATCTGTCCCTAGAGTTTTGAAATAATTAATTTCACTGTCTGATGTTGATAACTTCCATTGGTAAATACCTTCAATACTTCCCACTTCTTTTTTTTTTAAGTTCGAAAGGCATACAAGTAATAAGTGTTTATAGAAGAAAAGAGTTAAGTAAGAGGAATAGAAATCTTGGACCATCCCAAACCAACCAATGGGAAAGTCTCTGTGCATGTTCTTCCAAACTTTGTTTTAAGCTATTTCGTGACAAATTTGTGTTTACACAAATGAGATTATACACAGTTTCTTTCTTATGATTTATGGAAGGTAGCATTTAGCCTTACTTTTAAACTACCTTAGGAAAATTATCTGAAGCTTAGTGAAAAGAACAATAAAGCAAGAGAAGTGAGACTTAAGTTCATCAAATAACAGCATGCTAAGGACTAGTATATTGAGGAGTATTTCTTCAGCTTAGCACATGTTCAGGAAGTGAGTGGGTTCATTTTTCACATTTGAGTCTGGTCTTTTTATTTTTACCTTTTTAGCTTCATACCTTCCAAAAGCATATCAGTGGGATGGAACTGGGATTCCATGCTTAGCACTGACTTACTTCCTTGCAGCATATTGAGATTTTCCAGTGTCAAGATCAGAGAGCTCTCTTGTAAGGCTCCATCCCTGAGATCTGTGGGAACATCCCTGGAGACAGGCAGCAGCTGCTCCCAAGGGAAGTGGCAATCAGAGCCCCGACTCTAGTGAGCTGGGTAATGCTGAACCTTGGAACTGTGCTGGGGGACTAGAGCTCTTTTTACCTCTTCTGCTCCTGCAAAAGCTGACTTATCTGTGGATTTGCCTGTGATGATAAGATCCAGAGTGATGCCTGAACTCCTGTGGTCAGTCTTTCCATTGACAAGGAGGGATTTTTACCTGATAGCATTTCTATTATAAATTTAGGTTTATTTCTGATTATGCTAGGCTATTTGTAAAACACAAAATTCAAGTTGATTGACTGCAATCATTTCTTCCCATCCGTATTCTGGATGAACCAAAAACGAAGCCAGCAGTGTTTCTTATCCTTTGAAAACATTTGGCTAATTTTCACAAATGGAAAAATTACATGGTTTCCTGGAGATACTGATGTGTTCTCTTAGAAGGGTTAGGCCCTTGGGAATTATTAATTTAACCCAAAACTCACAGATTACAATATGGGTGTGTGGAGGATGGGGAGGAAGAGGGAGAGAAGGCCAAGAAATGGGTTAAAATTTCATTCAAAGGAAAAGTTTCAACATTGGATTAGGAAATAAAGACTGTCAATAAAAAATGGACCATTCTGAAGTTTGCATAAACTTGTTGCATGTGTGTACTTTTATTTCTGAGTAAAGCTCAAACAGTTTCTCATGAAAGGGAATGAATACAGAAATCTTCCAGGATGTGTTGGAATTGGCAGTTGGTTGGAGCTTGGCCACGGCAGGAAAGGACAGCTTTTCATTGTGGCGCTTTTTGCCAGGGTGTTGGGTAAAACATCTTCCCTTCTCTCTGGGAAGACCCCCACGGAGGAGCAGACTGGGACAAACAGAGCATGAGGGCGCGGCTGCACCCCCGTCAGGCTCCAACGCTTTGCTTTCATAGTCATCGGGGTTGTTTACTAAGGGTAGAAATGTCTTGGCTCTACCCCAGACCTGCTGATTCAGTCTCTGTGGGGTGCTGCTTGGGAATCTGTATGTTAGAGAGGCTCCCAGGGTAATTGTGATGAGTGGTCATGTTTAAGAACTTCTAATGTAAATAATGGCAGACAGTAGGACAGACTGACAGGAAGCACTGTAGGAAAAAAGTACGTGCATATGTGTGTGTGTGTGTGTGTGTGTGTGTGTGTGTTGTGTAACAGCTATGAGTGGAAATCAGGCTACTGGAATTTGCCAAGAGGCAGCAAGGGAGACACAGTAACCAGGTGCCAAGGATGTGGCCTCAGGCCTTACCAGAAACTCTCTCCTCTGGGGTGTGAGCTTCTGGAAAACACTGACTGGTCCGGATTAAATTCTGTGTTTCCAGGCCTAATGTAGGGTTGGCTCCAGAAAAGGCCATCACAACATTTTCTTTAAGGTTCTGTTTACTGTTTATCTTTGATTTTCTACCTCAGTCAGGAAGCCTAGTATCCAATTTTCTTTGGTGTGTTTGCAGATTTCCGACAGTTCTCTGGTTTCTTAGGTTTTCCTGTTATTTCATTTTCTATTTATTAGGTTGCCAATCTACAGACTTAACAGATTGAACAACCTTTGCAGATAAACAACAGAAGCTGGAACTACATCCGGTGCTGTCTATTATATACCCAAAGTTTGTTGTACATGACAAGGATGAAGTTTTATTTACTTCTTGAGTGTACCAAGCATAAACACTCGCTCTGAGGGGAAAATGGAACCTTACGGGAAGAAAAGTGCTGGATGCCAGTGGATAGCAGTTGTTTTGGAACTCTGGGCTTGGTGTTAGTGAGGGATCATTACAGGGGAGGCTGTTACCTGTAGTTTGGTGTAGCTGGGATGAGTTTATATCCCAATTTGCAGGACAGTCTTGGCTTCACCTATTGAGCTGGTATCCCGTTCGGTTAGGGTCCCTTTTATACTCAACAGTGCCCTGGTTCAGATAATAAGTTGTGTGGTCACTGTGAGGATAGGAGAGAGAAAGACATTTCCTGGGATCACTGAATAGCACACATTTCAATCTGTGATTTATCTCATTCCAGGCCCACCCCTAACATTTGCAGGTGCAGGACAAGAGACCCTTCTGTCCCACAGCCTTGTCCTTTCTCTTCCTTCCCTGGCTCCACTGTGCAACTGTAGGAGTATGTGTGGACCAACCAATCTGCTCATTCAAGCTTTATCCACACCCATAGCCGGACAGCTGCCCATGATCACCCCTCAGGCCTAGGGGTACACACACTGGCTGTAAAGTGGTCTGCCCTTGGGAGAGTCAAGACCCACATGGACCTTGGAGGCTGGCTTTGGACCATGTGAGACAGGGAATTCCAGGGACATGGGAACTTGGGGAATGGTCTAGAAGGGAGATTGTTGCTATAGGGAGGTATATCCTCCAACCCTGCAGACTCCTAGTCCCATGGGAAGGGGTGGCTAGAAGAGGAAGGAAGGGAGCCTCAAATTAGGGTTACCCGGCGCTAGGATGGTCCTGTACTTTTCACTCCTCCTTTTCAGAGATCCTGCTTCTAGCACATCCTTGAGCATCCCGGGAAAGCAGGCTCACTATGCCATGTGGGATAAACACACTTCAGACATGAATTCTGCTTGGTCAAGTGACTGAGGTGCAGAGGTGTTGTTTGTCTGGCCAGATAGAAACCCCTTATCCTACTTTGGGGCTGGCGTGTCCTCAAATGCCCTATATTTAGGGTACCAACTCCATTTTTCAGATTGAAACAAAAACTTAAATTATCCGGCTTAATGTTTTCAGAGTCAACCAAAGAGAAGGCATGGTATATTTCATCAATGGAAATGTGGTGAGTGTTTTCTTTGCCTGCTGATATGTTCTACTGGGTGTGTGGGTGTGAAGATAGGAAAAGTCTTTTGCCCAGCCATTCCCACTGTGGTTTTGTTTATCTGAGGATCAGTCAAATGGAAAGACTTTCCTTTCTTGTGATTGCAGTCAAATCTTTTACAATTCTCAGATACTTCTGAGTCTGTTTGTGGAACTTCTTGAGTAGTTTTAAAGTCAATAAACACTCTCTCTTTTTTCTCCTTATCTCATTAGGATTGAACTAGGTCACAGGGCAACGTGGTGTTTTCCTGGAGTAGGAGTGCTCGGCTTTTTTGTGGATCCTTGTGTGCCCTTAGATAGGCTCGCTGTATATAGCACAGAGATTGAGCCTTGCACAGCCCTGGAGGTGGATTTCACAAAGAGTATGAATGGGACTGTGTAAAGTGGCCCTGCCTGTGAAGGTTTTCGTCAGGAATTCCTCCTAACTGTGTACTCCCCAGCAGGCCTGTTGTTTTCCTCTTTCTCATTCATCATAAGTATATGGAGAAGATGGGTGTTGGGAGAGAGGAGTCGAAAAACATGCTATTTTCTATACTTTTCTCCATTGTTTGAGGGTACTCATTCTCCTTTTAATGTTAATGTAGATCAGGGAAAATAGAAGCCACTAAGGATGTACAGAACTAATTTGTATATAATCAATGATTTTGGCCAACAATTGTCCCAAAAATATGTTTTCAAACTCTTGTTCTATCCTGTCAGTTAGCTTCCCTGGGGTCTGAACAACGATGACTTTTCCATTTTAATAGATGGTTCAGTATGTGATTTTCCTGGAATTAATAGCATAAAGTGACGCTTCAAATAGCTATGTGTTATTGCCCATTTGTAATCAATGAAAGTTACACTAAGTCACACTGCTTTGGGTAATTAATTGTCTAATTGTCTGTCTTTATTTGGTCATAACTGGAGACTCAACTGAGCAGGAATTACTATCCAGGTATTTTCTTGCTACATTTTTGGTTTTCAGTGGTGGTAGACTGAGGAGGGGTGCGTTTGAATGGCAGAATAATTATCAGATGGGTCCTGGTGTGCAGGGTATGTGCTTACTCATTATCTTTGTGCGCTGCTCGTTACCACTTCTCTCCTTTGATTATTGGGAGCTTCCATTCTTAATTTAATTTATCCCTACCAACTCCAGTCTCCCCTGACAGCCTGAACACCAGGCTTGATAAAGTCCAGGTGTATTTTAATTCTTCTTTATCAAACCCAAGAGAGAACTTCTTAGAGACTGTGCTGATCTATGTGTCTTGAAAAAACACCAACTGTGGGAATTTTGATGTATAATGAAGCCCAGGGAGGGATGGACTCCATTCCAAAATGTTGCCAATAGATATAATTTTTTTTTTTTTTTTTTTTTTTTTTTTTGCGGTGCGCGGGCCTCTCACTGTTGTGGCCTCTTCCGTTGCGGAGCACAGGCTCCGGCTGCGCAGGCTCAGCGGCCATGGCTCACGGGCTCAGCCGCTCCGCGGGATGTGGGATCCTCCCGAACCGGGACGTGAACCCGTGTGCTCTGCATCGGCAGGCGGACTCTCAACCACTGCGCCACCAGGGAAGCCCCAGCAGATATAATTTAAGCAAGCAAACATGACGTACATTCTTATCAATCTTCCAAAAGGGAAAATACTAGAAAAGAGGTAATTTGAAAATAGAAACTTTCCAGTAGCGACGGGATGGCTCATAGCTATTGTGGTTCTCACAAGTGCTCAGTGGATAGTCAGATGCTTATTAGGTGTTCAACAAAGCATTTGTTAACTGAATAAATAGATGGATCTGATCTTGTTCTGAGAAATTCTGAAACAGAGAATACCTGGCATGAATGTTCACATCAGCCACACATACTGAGCCCCACTGGGCTGTGTGCTCTCCCATACAAGCTAGCTGATTTGGTCTTGGCTGAAACAAATCCCTATTTTATAGATGACATTGAGGCTCAAAGAAGAGTTCAACAGCTTCCTCGAGGCAGCTGAGTATTAGAGCTGGAATTGGAATGTGAGTTTTCTGACACTAAGCCGAGGGTTCTGGGATTTGAGGGATTACCTGCCTTTTTGAAATCATGGGCCAGAACAATGGCAAAGCTGCCATTTTCCAAGCAGCTGGAAAAAACTGAGGTGGACTCAGTATTCACCCTTGTGTAGAGGAGAATAAAGCTAACTCTTGAGAACCTTCATACATTAAAAGACTTAAAAAATAGAGGCACATGGAATGTGTATGGACACCTCTAAACATCTTCCAAAAGGCCCAAATTTGGGGAATTAGAAGAATGTGAGAGCAGAAGGGGGGGAGATGTGTCTAAGTTCTTCCAAGCTATTTCTTTTGCTACTCAAGCCAAGTGTTCTCTCTCTTAATCAGAATTTCAGGGAAAGCTCACAGCAGATCAGATGTTTGGAAGAGTATTAGAAATCAGGAGGGAAAAGGCCTTATAACTCATCCATTCGCATCCTTGTGTTACTTTGTAATGTTATTAAAGAGTTTTCATTATACATAGATTCTGTCTTTTCAATTGCCCTGCAAAACTATTAGGACAAGTTTCTTTTCTCTCATCTCTTCCTTGTACTCTAGGTACATAGAGAGGCCTCTCAGCGCAGCAGGCAGTTGCCTGCATGATATGTTCAAAGTGCTCCAAGAAGCGTGTCCCCACTGGCCTGATCTCATTTCTGCAATACATACCTTCTACTGGAGTCATTTTACTTATTAAGGAATGACGTGTTTTCAAGGCCCTGTTTACAGTGTTAATTAACTTGCACAGATGACCTATTCAACTGATAACACTCACTAGCCCATTGGTACGTGGTAGGTAGTTTATTCTATTAGTTGGGTGACCACCACCAATGGATAAAGCCCCGAAAAGATGAGAAAAATAATTGTCTGGTGGTAGAAAGGAGGAAGTAGAGGCACAGGACATATTCTTGGGCAAGTGGATCTTTTTGTGTTCCTGTGGAGAACAACTCAGGTATGGTAGGGTGAGGTGCTAAAAGAAGGGAGAAGGAAAGGGAAGATTCATCATTCAGTTTGGCTCACAGGCTTGACCTGTGATGTTTTGTAGACTGAGCGTAAGGAAGTAGGACTTGAGACGAAAGCTTTTCTCTCTACCTGGTCACTGCCTAACAGCTCACAAAGCTTCTCTTCGTGCTGGCTTATTTTTTTGTTGTGTCTGGACTTTTCTCGCTGAAGAAATGCATCCTCTTATGCTTACTGTGGACTCACTCCATGGTATTAAAACCAAAATCATTTGACCAACTGAGCTAAAGTAATGTTAGCACTTAGGATGGTTATTTTCACTAAACAGTATAACCAATGCTATCTAGTCCGGCTTTTGGGATATGAGATACAACTAATTAGATTTTCTGGCTAACCCAGATTAAGGCAGAAATGTCACATCAACAGTAACACCCTTTGGCCTCGGACAAGAAAGATTCTTGGCCTCGGTCCATGTTCCACAAAGAGAGGGTTCTGCAGGGACGTGGTTCGTGCAAGGCACCCTCACCCCCACTGCTAAACCACTCGGGACTCCACAATCCCCTGCTTAAGTGACCCCCATATTACTTCCAGAGCCTGTGGAGGCCTGTCTTGGGGTCAGATCTCCCAGGTGTGAACTGCACTACTTGAGCACGAGTGCTGCTAGGACCAAAGAGTGTGGAGCTGTGTGTGCATCTTGGATGGGCGGCTGGAGTGTTCCCATGAGTGTGTGCAGGGCTCCTTGTGTTGCGGAACAGAGCTGAAGTGGGGAAAGAGAAGGGGAGTGGGGCTACTGGCTGGGGGCCCTTCACTCCACAAATTTTATGGATGAGGTTGTGTTTTAAAGTCTCTAGTGGGAAACCATTGAAAACAGTCAGCTCATTCTGACTATGAAGCTCACTACTTTGAGTAACTAGGGTTTCATTGACCACTGGGTCCTTGAGTGGCTTCCTGATCTCTGGTCTGCATGTGGAGTAACAGTGGTTATTGTTCTGTGGATACGTAGGAACCAGGGATAACTGTTCTCCATGGACACTCCTAGGAAGTTGCTACTGCTGGTGATCACTATTACTTCATGAACACCGAAATATCTTATATTCTTGTAAATTTGTTTTTCCTGAATACTGGACAGTAAAGGTGTGTGTATGTGTTCTAGTAACTTCAGGATTCTGGTTATTGAGTTCTGGTTACTTTTTATTACTGAAGTTTTGTACTTGCAGCTTGTTCAGAGTCTTAAGCAATTTAGCATGGGCATATTTTATCCTTTTGTCCTCTCTCCACTATAATGTATGGCTTTCGAGCTCAGGAAGATTATTTATATGTCACTTTAAAATATTACCTTTCTTTCTCTCTTTCCTTCCCCTTTCTCTTCCTCTGAGGTATATTTATGCCTACCATCTCCCAGGCCCTGTGCTAGAATTTCTCTCATGCTAATTTTTAAATAATAACATATGATTGTTTAAAATGTCATTATCTAGTGTGTAGTAAACACATAATAGAAGATAACTTTGTTCCTTCACAAATATTTAAAGTTATCATTTCAATATCCAAATATTTTGCTTTTTTTTTTCTGGAGAGAAACAGATAACTGGAGGTATTTGTTACCACGCAAAAAATACATGTGAAGATTTTCAGATGTTATGCTCTGTAATTAGAGTTGTGTACTGTTACTTGGGTCTGTTCTTGAGTTCTCTTAACTGTGTGTACCTTTGTAGTGTCTCCTCTTTTTCTCTAAACACTTTGCCCTGCTCCCCAGTCTTACCACCCCCCTTACCATGTCTCTGGAGTTTTCCTCTCTCCTCATTATTCTCTCTTTCTCCTCCTCTTTCTCTTCCTCTCCCCTCTCCTCTCCTGCTCTTCCCGCACATCCCCGTCTGCCTGCTTCTCTCTTGTTTACACTCCCTCCTCAGGTACGTGCCCTTTGTTCTTGCCGGGGTTTATATCCACTGGGAGAAGAGCCAACCATATTTTGAATGTAACAAATGGGATCCAAGTGTGAGGTCCCAAGTCCAAGAGCTAGAAAGTCCTCCAGTGTCAAGGTTGTCAGAACTTTTGAGATTGATCATCTATTAAGGTCCTCTTTATTTTGTGCCAGAGAAGACAGGCCCAGTGAATTATATAACTGGCCCAAGGCTACACAATGACCAGGCTCCAAAGCTCCTATTTCCCAGTTCAGTCCTTTTCTAAAAAATAGTTTCCAAATACATTCAACTAAAAACAAATACGCCACCGTAAATTATAGACTTTTGTATGTTTCCTCCTATGGTGGCAAGGAAGGAAAATAAAGGGGGAGGGGGCATGAACACAAAAGAACACATGAGATGCCCTGATAAGTCATTTCCTCAGAAGATCTCGAAAGATAACTTAGAAATTGCCAGTAAGAACTACAGACAAACAAGTTCAGACAAGTTACTGCAGGGAGTAATGTACTTAAGTTAGGGGGGCAGGAGAGGTGTATTTGTCAGCATATGCAGAGAAGGAGGAGCTCTAGACCTTCTAATTGGAAAAATATTTTGGGAAAAAAGGAGTTGATGCTGTTCCTTGATTTTTCTTGTTTTGTGACAAGGCGTACAACAAACCTGTTTGAATGCATCAGCATAAATCAGTAAAATGTAGTTTACCTGGCTTAATATAAATTTAAAACTCTATAGGCTAGACCAGCTGTAATCATATTCCCAAAGATCTCCATTTTATCATTATTTACAGCTAACAAGACATTTGTGATCTTCTTTTGGTTGTCTCTGGTGGGACGTTGTTGGCAATAGTTTCCTGACGTGAAATTCTCATGTGCATGGAAATCTAGTTAGGAAAATGAGTAAGTAAATAACTTTTCCTAAGAGTATAATCTCTCCTTTGTGACATAAACTAGATATCCATTCACATCTATGGAATAATTCCCAGTTTTGCAATTAAATAATTTGATATGCACAAGCAAACATGCCAGTTTCTTTCTAGACTAGGAGAATTCAGTCAACTTTCTACTTGAACAAACTATGCTTTTAAATAGATGCATTGTTTTCTCAAAATTGGATTATAAAGAGCTGATCTGAGCTGCAGTCAGATGGATAATTAAACAGCAAAGGTAAGAGGCTTCTGACTGTGCATTTTTACAGTGTTCATTGAAAAAAATAAAATGTGATTTTTAATCCTAAGGGTAATTTGAACACTGTACCTGTATAACGATGTGACGTTCGCTCGCTTCACATTTTAATCTCAAAGTTCCTGGTGCATTTGAAACTAGCTTTCTCACAGAGACTAGGCAAAGTTGGATTGGAGAAATCTGATCTCATTTTATGTTTTTCTGGTGTGTGTGTAGTTGAATGAAAAAATGAAGATGCTACTTTGAAACTGTTTTTTAATTTTGTTTTTTCCTCCCTCAGCTAAGATGCTTTGTTTTCTCAGATCTGTTTAATAACCTGGAATATTTTCTGGAGTGACTTTTTTTAAAAAAATTAATTAATTTATTTATGGCTGCATTGGGTCTTAGTTGCTGCACGCGGGATTTCTCTAGTTGCGGTGAGCAGGGGCTACTCTTCTTTGCGGTGCGCGAGCTTTTCATTGCGGTGGCTTCTCTTGTTGCGGAGCATGGGCTCTAGGCTAGCGGGCTTCAGTAGTTGTGGCTCGCGGGCTCTACAGCTCAGGCTCAGTAGTTGTGGTGCATGGGCTTAGTTGCTGCGCGGCATGTGGGATCTTCCCGGACCGGGGCTCGAACCCGTGTCCCCTGCATTGGCAGACGGATTCTTAACCACTGCGCCACCAGGGAAGTCCCTGGAGTGATTTTTTAAATGCTGGGAAATGTTCTCACTTTCTCAACGTAGCTGTGGCCTCTGCAATGTCATAGATGTTGGATTTTTTAAAGAACCTTATTGATGGCAGTGTGTACATTTTACTTCATGTTCTAGTAATTTGGCATGCAAATATGTCTTCCATACTAAATTTTAAGCTCTTCAAGGTCAGGGTCTGTATCTTCTTCTTTACCCAGGGCCTTTCATTTGGTTGGTGAAATGTTTATGGACTCAGTGAATGAAGACAAGGCATACATTGCTCTCTAAGAGTGTACAGATGTGTGGCTGACTGTTGGCTGGAAAGCTGGCTGGCCCGTTTACACCTAGGGGAGGATTAGGATTCAGAGACAGCATGTTCATAACGTCCTATAGATTATGTTGTTTCTTTGAACAAGAATGAAGTGAAAACGTGGATCTCTGTTCTAGCCTTGTTTTTTCAGTGTGATTGAAAATGTAATTCAGTGTGATTAATGATGTTGAAAATGAGCAGGAAATATGATGGCGCTTAGATTAGTTGAAGAAAATTCCAGATTTTGCCCTTGGGTCTTTGGACAAGTGACCTTTCAATTTTTTCTCAGATATTTAAATTCCAAAGGCTGAGTATTCTCCATTAGAGAACATCCTGAGGATTTCTTCTTACTATTTCTCATTTAACTGTTTATTAATTTTTCCAAGAGAAGAAATGAGAAATATGATTTTTTTTTTCCTGTTATTTAAACCTTCCCATGAAACCATTTAGACTCTTTTTGTGCTAATGAGAAAAACTATGTGGACACTTTTCCTGGGCCTTTGAGAGTGGTAAGAAGAGTTCTTTATTATTGTCATTATGTATTTAACAATACTAATTCCAATTTCATTTCACTTTTATGTAGCATTAATTTTGCAACAAGCCTAGCAGGACATCACCCATACATCCTGGTCAGTAAAGATGCTGTTATCAGTCATGCTACTGAACATGACTGAGCTGAGAGTGGGGTCAGTTCAGCTTCCCTCTCTTGGCTTGGTAGAGAGTCCAGCCGTAGGTGCTGTGGAATTAGGGATGAAAGGAAACTCTTCTTTTGGTTTTTCCAAATCTCTTAACACCATTTAAACTCCTGGAAGTTTTCCACATTGAGAGGAATAGTGTGGCTCTGACATCCTTAACACCAACATACTATGGGTCAAATTCAGCCTTTAATCCTTCTGTGGGTAGGGAAATAAAGGCATGTCTTATGACTTCCCTAAGGCCCATAGTTATTGGGAGAGCTGGGAAGACTATGTTTAGAACTTAGGTTTCTCCTACTATGCATATATTACATTGTGAACTCCCTTGGAGCAAACTTGGGTTATCCTAGAGGTAGCAAAGAGACCCAAGAGAGACAGGGGCAAAAAGAGATGGTTAAAGGCAGTAGCAGAAATATGTGCCTCCTGTAATTTTCATCTTACATGAACATCTAAAGGTCTTAGCAAGAACCACAGGGTGCTTGGAAAGCCTGCTGATCTGGGCTGTGGAGTGTCAGTTCATTCATTTACTCCACAAATATGTGTTAAGTGCTTACTGAATGCAGAGCACTATTTTCAATACTTTTACAATTTTAAGTCCTATTTTTAACCTCATCCTATATGTCGGGCAACTTATTTTTATGATTTCTACTTTCACTTTTTCATTTATAGGTAGGAGATAGTAATAGTAATGGTCTGGTACCTTCACAAGAAACTTAGGGTTGATTACTGGACGAGCATCTTATTCAAATAAATCCATATAAAGACATAAGGACAGCATTTACATATTTGTGGTCAAATCAATGGCCAGTCTTACTTTCTCCACGTAAAACTAGGTTTCACCATTTATATGGCCAATTACCTTTATCCAGCTCAATTTGCCCAGGTCAGTGAACCTCGTAATTTTGTATTGTGGAAGATACAGAAAGCATACTGACACCCTTAACTTACATTTGGTAAAACTGAGTTTGTGAATTTTCCCCAAATTTATTCTGCTATAAAGTAAATTATATTGTAGATACAGATTTTTCAGTCTCTAACCTTGTGTTCTCATCTAATTGCTCTACAAAGAAATGATGCATATTAAAGTTACGTTTTAAAATAACTCACTCAGTCTCCCTGTCCCTCTCTCCCCAAGTAAGATAAATAACCCTCATTCTTCATTTTGTTGTGATTTCAATTTGTCCAAAATAGGCTGGGGATAGGTTAATTAAAAACATATATTGTAATTAACTTGGGGTTAGAACTTTTAACCGTTTGGGGCAAAACCACTTTTCAAATGATTAGCAAATGATAAAATACACTCACTACTAACATTATCATATGAACATGAATCACAACTTTAGAATCCTTTTCATATTTATGAGGCTATTTATTTCAGGTTAAATCTCCACTGATCGTATCCTAATAGCTGCTTTTAAAAATAAGTCTCTGAGCCAGCTTGTTTATGCTTCATTTGTCTCTTTCTCATGAAAGGCGACTTAATAAAACAATGGTTATGTGAACTTCTGATGGTTTGATTCCAGTTAAACAGGAGTTTGCTTCAGTTTCTTTTGTTATGATCAGGGAGAAAAATGACTTCTTGCTTTACAGTTGCGTTTGTGAGGGACTTGCTTCTTTCAGAACACCTCCTGAAGCCTCCGCACTTGCCATCTCATAATCTCAAAGGGTCTTTGCACTCACCTCTCTGCTTTTTTGGAAACTGGGACAGTTTACAAAATCTCCAAAGATTTTTTTCCCAGGTGATCTTTAAAAATGGGCTTCAGGGAGATTTCAACAATCAAGTCAATGATGTCTGTGTTAAAAAATCTTTAAAATCATGTTTTCATGATCCAGTGTATGGGATGGGGTGGGGAGGGCAAATAATAACCAGAAAAACCTAAGTAGGATTAAAAAATGTTTTCTTCCAACTTATACGCTAATACATATTCAGGAAATTTTATATAGGCTTTTTGGAAATTCTAGAAGCTTTTTCATTTCAGTCTTAATATATTTGGCTTATAAATAAATATCAGATACCTTCTGGAGGCATTAGAAACTGAACATTATGCAAAGTCTACCTTCTGTGGCGTCAGGAGCTTGAACTGTTTTCATTTAAATATCTGCTGCGAAAGCACTGAGATTAGATGGGACGTTAGCTCCCCCTTTTCTCCCCTGCTATCAAATGTCAGAGATTTGTATTGTTGGTAGGAACTGAGATTTCATTTCCCTTGGCCACATGCTGATGCTGCCTGTACTGCAGCATCTCTCCCCTTCCAGATTTGTATGCCCAAGGTAAGTTAGAAAAGAAATTTCAGGAGTGAAGAATGGGTTTGTTGATGAAGTGTGGGGGAAACCAAATGAGGATCTTCAGAATGAAAGAGTACATCTTTCTGCCTGAATGTGTGAGAAATGGTAAACCCTTTACAACCTAAACCTCCCACTGGTGAGATTATCAAGTATGTCGTGTTTATGGTCAAAATGTGACCGAGGGTTTTTTGAAGCAAAATATTTTATGTTATGTGTGGGGCAGGCATCTGTGTGCCTGCCTTAAATTTATGAGCTAATAACATTCTGTTCAAAGCAATACTGTCAGGTCTTATAACACCACGGGTTTGTTCTGAGTTATTCTGGTAAATGGATGGTTTCGCTTTTAAATAATCACTCCTGGAATTTCCAAATATAAAGGAAGCTCACATAAAATTTAATTTATGAGGAGGATGCCTTTTTCATCAATTAAAACTGTCAAAATGGACTAATAATTTCATTTTCTTTTAGCAAAATGTAATTTATTATTTTCTACTATGTGGAATGACTGTAAATGTCAACAAAATAGGTTCCAGCAACTTTTAGGAGTGAGATTCCAAACAAATGATAGTAAGCAAAATCTTGAGATAAATCAAACAAGATAATTGAGCTAGAATATACTATAAATAAAACAAAATAAAATAAATTTTAAAAATTATGAAGAACTAAAGAACTATTGATAGTAAAATAGATATTCTCTGAGATTACCACTCTCAGTTAGTAATAGGAATTCTGCTGAAACAGATTAGGACTGGTGAGAGTAACTTCTCGCTGCTGATTAAGGAACTGGACCCTGTAGCTTGGTGTCCTCACTGTGTACACAGCTCTCCCCTGCTAATATACCCTGGTCTTAAATAAAACAGAATGGCAGATATTTAGAGTAAGTTTTATGTGTCTTTTCCTTCCCCACCATTGGTAAATAGCATATTTCCTCTGCCAACCTCTGACCTTTGGGGTAACTTCCTTTGTTAAACATCCACTCATTTATGTGGGCAGTAGTTTTCTTTCTTTCTATTTTTCCCCAATTTCAAAAGCTATTCCATTTTTTCTGCCTCACATTCAACTGCTTTCAGTACCGAGTAAGGTCTTCTGATGAACCTCTTGTCTATAGTTTTGAAAGGAGGGAATCAGAAGCAAAGGAATTAGGAGTCACAAAGATAAGTTTGCAAATGTGAACTAAATAGAAACATGTTTTCTCCATTGCAAATTAGGCTTAAATATTTACTTCCATGCTAGAGTATCTCAAAATGAAGTACAGATTTGTTGAGATGCTCTTCTAAAGTGTGTATGATATGGTTTTAATGCATGGTAAACTGATTTATATGAAAGCTGTAAATTTTCAGGGGCCCCATGTGGACCTTTTGAAATGAAAACATTATATTGGAAATGGATGAAAACATGGTACTTGCCATGAGCCATACAAACCAGGATACTTAGAAATCAGCATGTCTTAGTGAGCCGGAGGCCACAGGACGGTATCTAAGCACTCTTGTGCTAAGTTATACCAGGACTATCACCACGTAGCTGTCAGCCCATCAATCCGGAGCAATGCTTTCCAACTCATGTCAATCAGTACCACTACTAGAGAAATTATTGATGCCTCCAGGGGATGCAGCAGCAACCCCAAATCTCTTTTTCTGTCCCTTCATAGTTTCCGTGTCCAACTGCATGTAGTTTTCCTCTCTGTGTTCTTCCTTTTGAAATTTATGGGCCAAAATTTGGCAGGGAAAGGGGCAGGATTAGGATGAAGCGACCAGTATGAGGAGGTATAACAAGGTCAATCATGCTACATCAGCGGTATTGCAGCAGACCAGTGAAGGGATTCTAGAAACCTGGCTCGCTCTCTGAATTACATTACTGACATGTTAACTGTGAGTCAGGCTGCCATTTGCTTAGTGTTGTGTATTGTTTCTATTACTGCTACTATTACTACTGATGATTAGCTATCATTTGTTGTATCAATGTGCTTCAAATTAATATCTCAAGCAACATATATTCTCTTGTTTATGTATGGTAGCATAGGGTGGTAGTGGGGTTGTGCTAGGCTAGTATGTAATAATACGGTTTTATAACCTGCTTTTTTTTTGTTTGTTTTTCCATTTAACAAACTGGTGTGAACATCAGATCATGCCTCTAAATATTTTTCTACAACATACTTTTTTATAGTTAGTTTTTAATGATTAGATGGCATTCACCTATTCAATCAAATTTAAATTATTTGCTACAGTAAAAATTGTTATGTATTTCCTTATAGCTAAAACAGAATTATTTTCTTAGGATACACATCTAGAAGCAGAGCTGGTAGACTAAAGGGTATATGTGCTTATAAAGGTTTGATTCTTTTTGTTAAATTGCCCTCCAGAAAGTTTTTCTTCCCTTCAATTTATTCTTCTACCACTGGTGCATGAGAAGACATATTTTCCCGTATCTTAAATACTATTGTTTTTATTTGTTTATTTTTAACATCTTTATTGAAGTATAATTTCTTTACAATGGTGTGTTAGTTTCTGCTGTACAACAGTGTGAATCAGCTCTATGTATACATATATCCCCATATCCCCTCCCTCTTTTGCCTTCCTCCCAGCTTCCCTATCCCACCCCTGTAGGTGGTCACAGAGCACTGAGCTGATCTCCCTGTGCTATGCGGCTGCTTCCCACTAGCTATCTGTTTTACATTCAGTAGTGTATATATATCATTGCCACTCTCTCACTTCGTCCCAGCTTACCCTTCCCCCTCCCCATGTCCTCAAGTCCATTCTCTATGTCTGCATCTTTATTCCTGTCCTGCCACTATGTTCTTCAGAACCATTTTGTTTTTAAGATTCCATATATATGTGTAAGCATATGGTATTTGTTTTTCTCTTTCTGACTTACTTCACTCTGTATGACAGTCTCTAGGTCCATCCACCTCACTACACATAACTCAATTTCGTTTCTTTTTATGGTGAGTAATATTCCATTGTATATATGTGCCACATCTTCTTTATCCATTCATCCGATGATGGGCACTTAGGTTGTTTCCATCTCCGGGCTATTGTAAATAGAGCTGCAATGAACATTTTGGTACATGACTCTTTTTGAATTATGGTTTTCTCAGGGTATATGCCCAGTAGTGCGATTGCTGGGTGGTATGGTAGTTCTATTTTTAGTTTTTTAAGGAAACTCCATACTGTTCTCCATAGTGGCTGTATCAATTTCCATTCCCACCAGCAGTGCAAGAGTGTTCCCTTTTCTCCACACCCTCTCCAGCATTTATTGTTTCTAGATTTTTTGATGATGGCCATTCTGACTGGTGTGAGATGATATCTCATTGTAGTTTTGATTTGCATTTCTCTAATGATTAGTGATGTTGAGCATCCTTTCATGTGTTTGCTGGCAATCTGTCTATCTTCTTTGAAGAAATGTCTATTTAGGTTTCCTGCCCATTTTTGGATTGGGTTGTTTGTTTTTTTGATATTGAGC
The DNA here is from genome assembly GCF_039906515.1 of Pseudorca crassidens. Classification (NCBI taxonomy): domain Eukaryota; kingdom Metazoa; phylum Chordata; class Mammalia; order Artiodactyla; family Delphinidae; genus Pseudorca; species Pseudorca crassidens. Next base: position 47,608,626 of record NC_090298.1, on the reverse strand, counting down.
TCCATGAGCTTCTTGTATATTTTGGAGATTAATCCTTTGTCAGTTGCTTCGTTTGCAGATATTTTCTCCCATTCTGAGGGTTGTCTTTTGGTCTTGTTTATGGTTTCCTTTGTTGTGAAAAGCTTTTAAGTTTCATTAGGTCCCATTTGTTTATTTTTGTTTTTATTTCATTTCTCTAGGAAGTGGGTCAAAAAGGATCTTGCTGTGATTAATGTCATAGAGTGTTCTGCCTATGTTTTCCTCTAAGAGTTTTATAGTGTCTGGCCTTACATTTAGGTCTTTAATCTATTTGGAGTTTATTTTTGTGTATGGAGTTAGGGAGTGTTCTAATTTTATTCTTTTACATGTAGCTGTCCAGTTTCCCCAGCACTACTTATTGAAGAGGTTTTCTTTTCTCTATTGTATATTCTTGCCTCCTTTATCAAAGATAAGGTGACCATATGTGCATGGGTTTATCTCTGGGCTTTCTCTCCTGTTCCATTGATCTGTATTTCTGTTTTTGTGCCAGTACCATATTGTCTTGATTACTGTAGCTTTGTAGTATAGTCTGAAGTCTGGGAGCCTGATTCTTCCAGCTCCATTTTTCTTTCTCAAGACTGCTTTGGCTATTTAGGGTCTTTTGTGTTTCCATACAAATTGTGAAATTTTTTGTTCTAGTTCTGTGAAAAATGCCATTGGTAGTTTGATAGGGATTGCATTGAATCTGTAGATTGCTTTGGGCAGTATAGTCATTTTCACAATGTTGATTCTTCCAATCCAAGAATATGGTATATCTCTCCATCTGTTTGTATCATCTTTAATTTCTTTCATCAGTGTCTTATAGTTTTCTGCATACAGGTCTTTTGTCTCCTTAGGTAGGTTTATTCCTAGGTATTTTATTTTATTTTTTGCAATGGTAAATGGAAGTGTTTCCTTAATTTCCCTTTCAGATTTTTCATTATTAGTGTGTAGGAGTGCAAGAGATTTCTGTGCATTAATTTTGTATCCTGCTTTAAGTAGTATTGTTTTGAAATAAAAACCTTGCCAATCTGATGCGAGGGAAATGGTACCTCATGTTGGTTTTATTTGTATTTCTTAAAATACTAATGAAGTTGGACATTTTTTCTTGTATAACTTGCCTACTAGTATTCCTTGCCTATATTTCTGTTGTGATGCTTATTTTCCAATTAATCTTATTGAAATTCTTTATCCAGAAGGATAGTATTCGTTTGGCTATGCGTCTTCTATCATTTTTCCCATTTGCTTATCACCTTTTGACTTTTTTCCCTTGGTATATTTTTACATGAGAAATTATTGTGTATGTAGTTGAGTCTTTGCCTGTTTTCCTTTTAAAGTTTTTGCCTTTGTTGTGTTTAGAAAGATTTAGAAATCTTCCCCACCCCAGGATTATATACACTTTCCCTACATTTTCTTGCAGTACTTTTTTGGTTTCTTTATTTTACATTTAGATTGTGATCCATCTGGAATTTATTTTGTTGTATGGCAGTGTGAGAATTTAAGTTTATATCTTTTCCAAATAGTTTTCCACTTGTCCTGACAATGATTTACTGAATAATCTGTCCTTTCCCTTTCAAGTTTTTTTGTTGTTGTTGTTGTTTTTGTACGCGCGCCTCTCACTGTTGTGGCCTCTCCCGTTGCAGAGCACAGGCTCTGGACACGCAGGCCCAGTGGCCGTGGCTCACGGGCCCAGCCGCTCCGCGGCATGTGGGATCCTCCCGGACCAGGGCACGAACCCACGTCCCCTGCATCGGCAGCCAGACTCTCAACCACTGCGCCACCAGGGAAGCCCTCCCTTTCAAGTTTTATCTTGAAAAAGCATAATACAAAATTCTGTATGTAGATTTTCTATCTTTTTCATTGATTTCTTTAGCTCTTTTTTTGATCAGCATCACATTAACTATTGTAATACATTTAAATATCTGATAGGTTGAATCACTCATCTTTCCAAAACTTTCTTGACTATTTCTTTTATCATCTCCTGACCAGATGGTTGTCATTGTGCCTTTTTGCTCATTCTACCATTAATCTCACTTGCTTTTAATCTGTTCACAACAGAGCTGGCTATTTTTCTGAAACACAAATTGGATAATATTACTCTCCTGATTGTTGTATATACTTCCACCACTTAAAAAAACTGAAAGTGGGCATGTTGCCTGTAGCAGGATTTTAAACCTAAAGTCCAAGCTATTTATGGGCTTCAGAGTGTTTGTGGACACTGTGTGCGTTATTTTGGGGAGTGTGCTTTTTTCCCTCTTTTTCCTGAGACTTTGGTTCATAGTTTCACTAGATTTTAAAGATTTATGACCCCAAAGCATTGATAACCACTGGACTCCATAAAGGAGGTCAGATTCTTCACAATGGCTCATAAGGCGTAGGCTCTCCATGGGTGAACTTTGCTTACCTTCCTTACCACCCTCCCACATCCATCCTGCTCCCTACCCATCCTGAACTGCTTTCAATTTACTAAACAGTCTGCTGATTCACACCTCAGTGCCTTTGTACATGCTATTCCTTCTGCTGACAAGCTCTCCCCCACACACATCACTCATCTGGAAAATTGCTGCTTGTCCTTCAAGAAATGATCAAAGGGTGTTCTCTTCTGCAAAAACTTTCCTGATCTCCTTAAGCAGAGCTGATTTCTCTCACTCTCTTTCTGTTTTTTTAACCATTGTACTTAGTCTGTATTTTATTATTACTCTTATATTACCTGTGGATGCTTGAGCAGAAGTCAGAGAAATTTTGGGTACAAAGCGGAGTGGGAGGGTGAATGAAAGGAAAGAGAATGATTAGGGGGCTCTTGCAGTCTCACATGTAGGCAATGGAGATGGAGGAAGGGAGTGGAGATTTATTTTGGTAGTAGAGTGGACAGAATTTGTTGATGAACTGTTGTATGGGGAAAGAAAGAACAATCTGGTATGATCTCTAAGTTTCTGATTCAAACATCTGGGTGCGTGGTATGGCCATCATTATTCACATTTAGCTCGTGGGCTTAGTAAGATTTCATCTAGTAGATAATTCTCTACATCCTTAGATTCCACTTTTCCTGACTTGATGCAAAAGTCTGATGCCATCGGGGGTAGGATGACTCGTTCCTGTACTGCCTCCTGAGACTAAGTCTCTGGGGGTGCTTGTCATGCAGTATTCACAGGGGCCCAGGGGAAGCCTTCATGGAGAAGATGTATCTTGAAATGGATCTGGAAAGTATAACAAACTAAATTTAAAATTATTGGAGATGAAGTAAAGTTCATCTACAGCCCATTTGTGTTAGTTTTAATTTTCTGAGACGCCTATAATTCTAGATAAAACAGATATTTTCACAGTTATAAAAGCTTTGCTATTGGAATAAAAACAATTTATTATTTTCACTAATAAAACTGTAAGGTAGTCTGCAAATTCAAAAAATGTTTGGCAGTACTAACTGTGAGCTTCTGGAGAGGTGAAATATAGTGGTCTACCTTATTCTTTTTTTTTTTTCTTTGCGTTACGCAGCCTTCTCACTGTCGCGGCCTCTCCCGTTGCGGAGCACAGGCTCCGGACGCGCAGGCTCAGTGGCCATGGGTTATGGGCCCAGCCTCTCTGTGGCATGTGGGATCTTCCTGGACCAGGGCACGAACCCGTGTCCCCTGCATTGGCAGGTGGACTCTCAACCACTGTGCCACCAGGGAAGCCCTACTTTATTCTTTTTTAAAGGCTGCATGGTGTTCTGTTGCTTATATGTCATATCATTTATACAGCCAGTTCCCTTCTAGTGGACATTTAGGTTGTTTTACTCTTTTCCTATTTCCAACGGTGCACACATGTGCAAGTATATCTGCAGGACAAAGTCTTCAGGGTAGAATTATTAGATGAAAGTAATTACACAATTTTTCGTCATAAAAGTTGCAGCAATCTACCCTTAGAGCAATGTCTGTGAGTCATTGCTTCTCCTATGCCCCCACCAACACTGAGTGCTAATCTGACAGGAAAAAATACTGCCTCATTCTTATTTTAGCTGTTTCTTCTATCATGAGTATAATCGAGCACCTTCTCCAAGTTCACGTTTATTTTCTTTTCCCACCATTAGCTACTTTTGAGCCTCTGAAATTGTGAGAAAGTGGTGAGTATCAAAAGGAAAATTTGCCTATTTTTCCTAACATCTCTCCGGGAATTGACTAGAAGCCTCAATTTCCAGTCTTGTGGAGGCCGACTTGGGTTACTCAGCTAATGGTCCCTATTCCTTCCACACACATATTTACTGAATGCACACTGTATGCCAGATTCTGTCTAGCACTTGGGGAGGTTTAGTCAATGACCAAAACAGGCACAAAATCCTGCCATTATGGAGCTTGCATTCTTAAGGGGAAAGCATACTGTATTTATTTATATATTTATTCATTTTTGGCCACACGGCGTGGCTTGTGGGATCTTAGTTCCCCAGCCAGGGACTGAACCCGTGCCCTGGGCAATGAAAGCACAGAGTCCTAACCAATGGACCACCAGGGAATTTCTGAAAGCATACTATAAATAAATTAGTTAAAAAAAAATACAGGCTGTTTGGAAGATGGAGGAGGAGTAAGACGTGGAGATCACCTTCCTCCCCACAAATACATCAGAAATAGGGCTTCCCTGGTGCAGTGGTTGAGAGTCCGCCTGCTGTTGCAGGGGACACAGGTTCGTGCCCCGGGCTGGGAGGATCCCACATGCTGTGGAGCGGCTGGGCCCGTGAGCCATGGCCACTGAGCCTGCGCGTCCGGAGCCTGTGCTCCACAACGGGAGAGGCCACAACAGTGAGAGGCCCACGTACCGCAAAAAAACCCAAAAAAACCCCAAAAAAATCAGAAATACATCTACATGTGGAACAACTCCTACAGAACACCTAGTGAACGCTAGCAGAAGACCTCAGACCTCCCAAAAGGCAAGAAACTCCCCATGTACCTGGGTAGGGCAAAAGAAAAAAGGAAAAACAGAGACAAAAGAATAGGGATGGGACCTGCACCTCTGGGAGGGAGCTGTGAAGGAGGAAAAGTTTCCACACACTAGGAAGCCCCTTCGAGGGCAGAGACTGTGGGTGGTGGAGGGGGGAAGCTTCAGAGCCACGGAGGAGAGCGCAGCAACAGGGGTGCGGAGGGCAAAGCATGGAGATTCCCACACAGAGGATCGGTGCCGACCAGCACTCACCAGCCTGAGAGGCTTGTCTGCTCACCCACTGGGACGGGTGGGGGCTGGGAGCTGAGGCTCAGGCTTTGGAGGTCAGACCCCAGGGAGAGGACTGGGATTGGCTGTGTGAACACAGCCTGAAAGGGGCTAGTGTGCCACAGCTAGCTGGGAAGGAGTCAGGGAAAAAGTCTGGACTTGCTGAAGAGGCAAGAGACCATTGTTTCGGGGTGCGCAAGGAGAGGGGATTCAGAGAACTGCCTAAATGAGCTCCAGAGATGGATGCAAGCCATGGCTATCAGCGTGGACCCCAGAGACGGGCATGAAACACTAACACTGCTGCCACTGCCACCAAGAATCCTGTGTGCAAGCACAGGTCACTACCCACACTCTCCCCCAACTTGGGAGCCTCTGCAGCATGCGACTGCCAGGGACTTGAGATCCAAGGACAACTTCCCTGGGAGAATGCATGGCACGCCTCAGGCTGTTGCAGTGTCATACGGGCCTCTGCCACCGCAGGCTCACCCCGCATTCCAATTATGACTACCATACTCCACCCTCTCCCCGGCCGGAGTGAGCAAGAGAGACCTAATCAGCCACAGCTTTAACCCCGTCCTGTCTGGGTGGGGAACAGATGCCCTCAGGTGACCTACATGCAGAGTCAGGGCCAAAATCAAAGCTGAACCCCAGGAGCTGTGAGAACAAAGAAGAGAAAGGGGAATCTCTCCCAGCAGCCTCAGAGGCAGCGGATTAAATCCCCACAGTCTACTTGATGAACACTGCATCTGTGGAATACCTGAATGGAAAATGAGTGTTTCCAAAATTGAGACAGTGGACTTTGGGAGCAACTGTAGACTTGGGGTTTGCTGTCTGCAACTGATTTGTTTCTGATTATTATGTTTATCTTAGTTTAGTTTTTAGTGCTTATTATCATTGGTGGGTTTGTTTATTGCTTTGGTTGCTCTCTTCTTTTTATTATATATTTTATTTTATTATTTTTTATATTTTATTATATTATTTTTTCTCTTCCTTTTTTTTTCCCTTTTCTTCTGAGCCGTGTGGCTGACAGGGTCTTAGTGCTCCAGCTGGGTGTCAGGCCTGAGTCTACAAGGTGGGAGAGCCAACTCCAGGACACTGGACCACCAGAGACATCCTGCCCCCACATAATATCAATTGGTGAGAGCTCTCCTAGAGATCTCCATCTCAACACTAAGACCCAGCTCCACCCAATGGCCAGCAAGCTCCAGTGCTGGACGACACATACCAAACCTCTAGTAAGACAGGAATACAGCCCCACCTTAGTAGAGAGGCTGCCTAAAATTATACTAAGTTCACAGATACCCCAAAACACACCACTGGACGTGGCCCTGCCCAGCAGAAAGACAAGATCCAGTTCCACCCATCAGAAAACAGGCATCAGTCCCCTCCACCAGGAAGCCTACACAAGCCACTGAACAAACCTTACCCACTGGGGACAGACACCAGAAACAACAGGAACTGTGAACCTGCAGCCTGCAAAAAGGAGACCCCAAACACAGTAAGTTAAGCAAAATGAGAAGACAGAGAAATATGCAGCAGATGAAGGAGCAAGTTAAAAGCCCACCAGACCAAACAAATGAAGAGGAAATAGGCAGTCTACCTGAAAAAGAATTCAGAGTAATGATAGTAACGATGATCCAAAATCTTGGAAATAGAATGGAGAAACTACAAGAAACATTTAACAAGGACTTAGAAGAACTACAGAGCAAACAAACAATGATGACAACACAATAAATGAAATTAAGAATTCTCTAGAAAGAATAAATAGCAGAATAACTGAAGCAGAAAAACAGATAAGTGGGCTGGAAGATAAAATAGTGAAAATAACTGCCACAGAGCAGAATAAAGAAAAAAGAATGAGAAGAACTGAGGATAATCTCAGAGACCTCTGGGACATCATTAAACACACCAACATTCAAATTATAGGGGTCCCAGAGAAGAAGAGAAAAAGAAAGGTTCTGAGAAAATATTTGAAGAGATTATAGTTGAAAACTTACCTAACATGGGAAAGGAAATAGTCAGTCAAGTCCAGGAAGCACAGAGAATCCCATACAGGATAAATCCAAGGCGATACATGCCAAAACACATATTAATCGAACTATCAAAAATTAAATACAAAGAAAAAATATTAAAATCAGCAAGGGAAAAACAACAAATAACATACAAGGGAATACCCATAAGGTTAACAGCTGATCTTTCAGCAGAAACCCTGCAAGCCAGAAGGGAGTGGCAGGACATATTTAAAGTGATGAAAGGGAATAACCTGCAACCAAGATTACTCTACCCAGCAAGGATCTCATTCAGATTTGACAGAGAAAATAAAACCTTTACAGACAAGCAAAAGTTAGGAGAATTCAGCACTACCAAACCAGCTTTACAACAAAGGCCAAAGGAACTACTCTAGGCAGGAAACATAATAGAAGGAAAGGCCTACAAAAACAAACCCAAAACAATTAAGAAAATGGTAATAGGAGCATACGTATCAATAATTACCTTAAATGTAAGTGGATTAAATGCTCCAACCAAAAGATATAGACTGGCTGAATGGATACAAAAACAAGACCCATATATATGCTGTCTACAAGAGACCCACTTCAGACCTAGGGACACATACAGACTGAAAGTGAGAGGATGGAAAAAGATATTCTATGCAAATAGAAATCAAAAGAAAGCTGGAGTAGCAATTCTCATATCAGAAAAAATAGACTTTAAAATAAAGACTATTACAAGAGACTAAGAAGGACACTACATAATGATCTGGGGATCAATCCAAGAAGAAGGTATAACAATTGTAAATATTTATGCACCCAACATAGGAGCACCTCAATGTATAAGGCAAATGCTAACAGCCATAAAAGGGGAAATCAACAGTAACACAATAATAGTAGGGGACTTTAACATGCCACTTTCACCAATGGACAGATAATCCAAAATGAAAATAAATAAGGAAACAGAAGCTTCAAATGACACATTAGACAAGGTGGAATTAATTGATACTTATAGGACATTCCATCCAAAAACAACAGAATACACCTTCTTCTGAAATGCTCGTGGAACATTCTCCAGGATAGATCATATCTTGGGTCACAAATAAAGCCTCAGTAAATTTAAGAAAATTGAAATCATATCAAGTATCTTTTCCAACCACAATGCTATGAGACTAGATATCAATTACAGGAAAAAAAAAAAACCTGTAAAAAATAGAAACACATGGAGGCTAAACAATATGCTAGTAAATAACCAAGAGATCACTGAAGAAATCAAAGAGGAAATCCAAAAATACCTAGTTACAAATGACAATGAAAATACGACGACCCAAAACCTATGGGATGCAGCAAAAGCAGTTCTAAGAGGGAAGTTTAGCAATACAATCCTACCTTAAGAAACAAGAAATATCTCAAATAAACAACCTAAACTTACGCCTAAAGCAATTAGAGAAAGAAGAACAAAAAACCCCCCAAAGTTAGCAGAAGGAAAGAAATCATAAAGATCAGATCAGAAATAAATGAAGAAGAAATGAAGGAAACAATAGCAAAGATCAATAAAACTAAAAACTGGTTCTTTGAAAGATAAAATTGATAAACCATTAGCCAGACTCATCAAGAAAAAAAGGGAGAAGACTCAAATCAACAGAAAGAGAAATGAAAAAGAAGTAACAACTGACACTGCAGAAATACAAAAGATCATGAGAGATAACTACAAGCAACTGTATGCCAATAAAATGGACCACCTGGAAGAAATGGAAAAATTCTTAAAAAGCACAGCCTTCCAAGACTGAACCAGAAGGAAATAGAAAATATGAACAGACCAATCACAAGTAAAGAAATTGAAACTGTGATTAAAAATCTTCCAGCAAACAAAAGTCCAGTACCAGATGGCTTCACAGGTGAATTCTGTCAAACATTTAGAGAAGAGCTAACATGTATCCTTCTCAAAATCTTCCAAAATATATCAGAGGAGGAATACTCCCAAACTCATTCTACAAGGCCACCATCACTCTGATACCAAAACCAGACAAAGATGTCACAAAGAGAGAAAAGTACAGGCCAATATCACTGATGAACATAGACGCAGAAATTGTCAACAAAATTCTAGCAAACAGAATCCAACAGCACATTAAAAGGATCATACACCATGATCAAGTGGGGTTTATCCCAGGAATGCATGGATTCTTCAGTATATGCAAATCAATCAATGTGATACACCATATTAACAAATTGAAGGATAAAAACCATATGATAATCGATCAGAAAAAGCTTTTGACAAAATTGAACACCCATTTATGTTAAAAACCCTCCAGAAAGTAGGCATAGAAGGAACTTACCTCAACAGAGTAAACGTCATATATGACAAACCCACAGCCAACATTGTTCTCAATGGTGAAAAACTGAAACAATGTCCACTAAGATCAGAAACAAGACAAGGTTGCACACTCTTACCACTCTCATTCAACATAGTTTTGGAAGTTTTAGCCACAGCAATCAGAGAAGAAAAAGAAATAAAAGGAATACAAATTGGAAAAGCACTAAAACTGTCACTGTTTGCAAATGATATACTATACATAGAGAATCCTAAAGATGCTACCAGAAGACTGCTAGAGCTAATCAATAAATTTGGTTAAGCAGCAGGATATGAAATTAATGCACAGAAATCTCTTGTATTCCTATACACTAGTGATGAAAAATCTGAAAGAGGAATTAAGGAAACACTCTCATTTACCATTGCAACAAAAACAATAAGATTCCTAGGAATTAACCTACCTAAGGAGACAGAAGATCTGTATGCAGAAAACTATAAGACACTGATGAAAGAAATTAAAGGTGATACGAACAGATGGAGAGATATGCCATGTTCTTGGATAGGAAGAATCAACATTGTGAAAATGAGTATACTATCCAAAGCAATCTACAGATTCAATGCAATCCCTATCAAACTACCACTGGCGTTTTTCACAGAACTAGAACAAAAAATTTCACAATTTGTACGGAAACACAAAAGACCCCAAATAGCCAAAGCAATCTTGAGAATGAAAAACGGAGCTGGAAGAATCAGGTTCCCTGACTTCAGACTATACTACAAAGCTACAGTAATCAAGACAGTATTGTACTGGCACAAAAACAGAAAGATAGATCAATGGAACAGGATAGAAAGCCCAGAGATAAACCCACACACATATGGTCACCTTATCTTTGATAAAGGAGGCAGGAATGTACAATGGAGAAAGGACAGCCTCTTCAATAAGTGGTGCTGGGAAAACTGGACAGGTACATGTAAAAGTATAAGATTAGATCACTCCCTAACACCACACACAAAAATTAGCTCAAAATGGATCAAAGACCTAAATGTAAGGCCAGAAACTATCAAACTCTTAGAGGAAAATATAGGAAGAACACTCTATGACATAAATCACAGCAAGATCCTGTCTGTCCCACCTCCCAGAGAAATGGAGATAAAAACAAAAATAAACAAATGGGACCTAATGAAACTTCAAAGCTTTTGCACAGCAAAGGAAACCATAAACAAGACCAAAAGACAACCCTCAGAATGGGAAAAAATATTTGCAAATGAAGCAACAGACAAAGGATTAATCTCCAAACTTTATAAGCAGCTCATGCAGCTCAATAACAAAAAAACAAACAACCCAATCCAAAAATAGGCAGAAGACCTAAATAGACATTTCTCCAAAGAAGATATACAGACTGCCAACAAACATATGAAAGAATGCTCAACTTCATTAATCATTAGAGAAATGCAAATCAAAACTACAATGAGATATCATCTCACACCAGTCAGAATGGCCATCATCAAAAAATCTAGAAACAATAAATGCTGGAGAGGGTGTAGAGAAAAGGGAACCCTCTTGCACTGTTGGTGGGAATGTAAATTGATACAGCCACTGTGGAGAACAGTATGGAGGTTCCTGAAGAAAACACAAATAGAACTACCATATGACCCAGCAATCCCACTACTGGGCATATACCCTGAGAAAACCATAATTCAAAGAGTCATGTACCAAAATGTTCATTGCAGCTCTATTTACAATAGCCTGGAGATGGAAACAACCTAAGTGTCCATCATCAGATGAATGGATAAAGAAGATGTGGCACGTATATACAATGGAATATTACTCAGCCATAAAAAGAAACGAAATTGAGCTATTTGTAATGAGGTGGATAGACCTAGAGTCTGTCATACAGAGTGAAGTAAGTCAGAAAGAGAAAGACAAATACCGTAGGCTAACACATATATATGGAATTTAAGAAAAAAAAATGTCATAAAGAACCTGGGGTAAGACAGAAAGAAAGACACAGGCCTACTAGAGAACGGACTTGAGAATATGCGGAGGAGGAAGAGTAAGCTGTGACAAAGCGAGAGAGAGGCATGGACATATATACACTACCAAACGTAAGGTAGATAGCTGGTGGGAAGCAGCCACATAGCACAGGGAGGTCAGCTCAGTGCTTTGTGACCACCTGGAGGGGTGAGATAGGGAGGGTGGGAGAGAGGGAGACGCAAGAGGGAAGAGATATGGGAACATATGTATAACAGAGAACCTATTCATCGTAAAACTGAAAGTTTATACCCTTTTACCAACCTCTTCCTATTTCCCCCAACTGCAGCCCCTGGAAACCAATTTTATACTTTCTTTCTACGAGTCGAACTTTTTTTAAAAAAAGATTCCATTATAAATGACACTGTGTGGTATTTGTGTTTCTCTGTCTGGCTTATTTTACGTAGCATAATATTCTCCAGTTTTATTCATGTTGTTGTGAATGACATGGTTTCCTTCTTGTTTTAAGTCTGAATAATATTTCGTTGTTTGTGTGTGTGTGTATATGTGTGTGTGTGTGTGTGTGTGTGTGTGTATATATATCACATGTTCTTTGTCCATTCATCTGTTGACCAATACTTGGATATTTGCGAATAATGTGAATAATGCTGCTATGAACATAGGAGTGTAGGTATTTCTTTGAGATACTGATTTCATTTCCTTTAGATATATACTCAGAAATGGGATTGCTAGATCATTTGATAGTTCTATTTTTGATTTTTTGAGGAACCTTCATACTGTTTTCAACAGTGGCTATACCAGTTTACATTCCCACCAACAGTGTACAAGTGTTCCCTCTTCTCCACATCCTTGCCAACATTTGTTATCTCTTGTCTTTGTGATAATAGACCTTCTAACAGATGTAAGATGTTATCTCATTTTGGCTTTAATTTACATTTCCCTGATGATAAATGATGTTGAAACCTTTTCAGGTACCTGTTTGCCATTTGTAAATCTTCTTTGGAAAGATGTCTATTTAGGTCCTTTGCTCTTTTTAAATTTGGGTTATTTACTTTTTTGCTATTGATTTGTATGAGTTCCTTGTATACTTTGGGTATTAACCAAAGTATACATTGGATATGTGGTTTGCAAATATTTTCTCCCATTCCATTGGTTGGCTTTTCATTTTGTTGGTGATTTCCTTTGCTGTGCAGAAGACTTTTAGTTTGATCTAGTCACATTTGTTTATTTTTGCTTTGACACCTTTGCTTTTGATATCAAATTGAAAAGGTCATTGCCAAGACCAATATCAAGGACTAACCTGCCATGTTTTCTTTCAGGTATTTTATGGTTTCAGGTCTTATGTCCAGGTCTTTAATCCATTTTGGGTTGATTTTTGTGTATTGTGTAAGATAAGGGCCCAGTTGCATTCAACGCCATGTGGCTGTTCAGTTTTCTTAACACAATTTATGGAAGAAATTATCCTTTGACCATTGTATATTTTTGAGTCCTTTGGTGAAAATTCATTGACCTTATATGCACGAGTTTATTTCTGGGCTCCCAATTCTGTGCCTTTGGTCTGTATGTCTGTTTTTATGCCAGTATCTTACTGCTTTGATTTCCATAACTTTGTATTGTAGTTTGAAAACAGGAATGATGCCTCTAACTTTGTTCTTCTTTCTTAGGATTGCTGTGGCTATTCAGGGTCTTTTATGGTTTCAAATAAATTTTAGCAATGAATTTTAGCATTTTCTGTGAAAAATTTTGGTAAGAATTTTAATAGGGATTGCGTTGAATCTGTAGATAGATTGCTTTGATTAGTGTGGACGTTTTAACAACATTAATTCTTCTAACATATGAACATGGACTATCTTTCCATTTATTTGTATCCTCTTCACTTTCTTTCATCAATATCTTGTAGTTTTCAGTGTACAGATTTTTCACTTCCTTGGTTAAATTTATTCTTAAGTAATTTTATTCATTTTTATGCTGTTGTAAATAGGATTGTTTTCTTAATTCATCTTTCTGACAGTTAGTTGTTGGTGTTTAGAAACACAACTGACTTTTGTGTATTGATTTTGTATCCTGAAACTTTTCTGAAATTACTTACTAGCTCTAATAGTCTTTTGGTGGAATCTTTATGGATTTTCTATATATAATATCATGTTTCTTCAGATAGAGACAATTTTAGTTCTTCTTTTCTGATTTGGATGCCTTTTATTTCTTTTTCTTGCTTAATTGCTCTGGTTAGGACTTCTAGTACTATGTTGAATAAAAACGGTAAGAGTAGGCATCCTTGTATTGCTCCTGATCTTAGAGAAAAAGCTTTCAGTGTTTCACCATTGAGTATAATACTAATTGTAGGCTTGTCATATATGGCTTGCATTATGTTGAGGCACGTTCCATCTAAAGACAGTTTGTTGAGAGTTTTTATTATGTAAAGATGTTAAATTTTGTCAAATGCTTTTTCTGCATCTATTGAGATGATTGTATTATTTTTCACATTGAGTGATTTGCAGATGTTGGGCCATTCTTGCATCCCTGGAATATTTCCCACTTGATCATAGTGTATCATACTTTTAACATATTGTTATATTTCGTTCTCTAATTAATATTTTGTTGTGGATTTTTGTATCTATATTTCTCAAGGATACTGACCTCTAATTTTCTTTTCTTGAAATATCCTTGTCTGACTTTGGTATCAGAGTAACGTTGGCCATGTAGAATGAGTTTGAAAGTGTTATTTTCTATTTTTTAGAAGAGTTTGAGAAGGATTGGTATTAGTACTTCTTTAAATGTTTTATAGAATTCACCAGTAAAGCCATCTGGTCTCAGACTTTTGTTTGTTGTGAGATTTTTAATTACTGATTCCTTACTAGTAATCAATCTGTTCAGATTTTCTATTTCATCATGATTCAGTCTTGATAGGTTGTATGTGTCTAGGAAGTTATCTGTTTCTTCTAGGTTTGTCCAATTTGCTAGCATTTAATTGTTCATAGTAGTCTCTTATGATCTTTTGTATTTCTGCAGTATCGATTGTAATATCTCCTCTTTAATTTCTGATTTTATTTATTTGACTCCTTTCTCTCTCTTTTTTTAGAGAGTCTAGCTAAAGGTTTGTCAATTTTGTTTATCTTTTCAAAGAATCAGCTTTTTAGTTTCATTGATCTTCTCTATTGTCTTTTTAGTCTCTATTTTATATATTTCTGGTCTGATCTTTGTTATTTCCTTCCTTCTGCTATCTTTGGGCTTATTTTGTTCTTCTTTTTCCAGTTCCTTGAAGTGTAAAGTAAGGTTGTTTATTTGAGCTCCTTTTTTCACCCTAAATGTAGGCATTTATTGCTATAAACTTCCCTCTTAGAAGTGCTTTTGCTGCATCCCCAAGGTTTTGGTATGTTGTGTTTACATTTTCTTTTATTTCAAGATATTTTTTTATTTCTCTTTTGGTTTCTTCTTTGATCCATTGATGGTTCATGAGTGTGTTGTTTACTCTCTACTTATTTGTGAATTTTCCAGTTTTCTTCTTGTAATTGATTTCTAGTTTTATACCATTGTGGTAGGAAAACATACATATATATATATATATATGTATATATTTTGTGGTACACGGGCCTCTCACTGTTGTGGCCTCTCCTGTTGCGGAGCACAGGCTCTGGATGCACAGGCTCAGCGGCCATGGCTCACGGGCCCAGCTGCTCCGCAGCATGTGGGATCCTCCCAGACCAGGGCACGAACCCGCGTCCCCTGCATCGGCAGGTGGACTCCCAACCACTGCGCCACCAGGGAAGCCCAGGAAAAGATATTTAATGATTTCAATCTTCTTAAATTTATTAAAACTTATTTTGTGGCCTAACATATTATTTATCCTGGAGAATGTTCCATGTGCACTTGAGAAGAATATGTACTCTGCTCCTTTTGGATAGAATGTTCTGTATATGTCTGTTTACTCTCTCTGATCTAACGTGTGATTTAAATCCAATTTAAGTCCATTGTTTCCTTGTTGATTTTCTGTCTGGATGATCTGTCTCTTGTTGAAAGTGGGATATTGAAGTCCTCTGCTATTATTGAATTACTGTCTATTTTCCCCTTTAGGTCTGCTAATATCTGCTTTATATATTTAGGTGTTCCTATGTTTGGTGCATAAATATTTATAGTTGTTATATCCTTTTAATGAATTAACTCTTTTATCATTATATAGTGATCTTCTTTGTCTTTTGTTAATGTCTTTGGCTTAAAGTCTATTTTGTTTGATATAAATATAGCTATCCCTGTTTTCTTTTGGTTTCAATTGGCATGGAATATCTTTTTCCATCGCTTTGCTTTCAATCCATATGTATCCTTAAATCTGAGGTGAATCTTTTGTAGGCAGCATACAGTTGCGTCTTGTGTTTTTGTTTTCTTTAAAAAATCCATTCAGGTATTCTATATGTTTTGATTGGAGAATTTAGTCCATTTATTTTTAAAGTAATTATTTATAGTTATGGACTTTCTATTGCCATTCTGTTTATTGCTTTCTGATTGTTTTGTAATTCTTTTGTTAGTTTCTTCTTCTCTTGCTCTCTTTGTGATTTGATGATTTTCTGTTGTCGTATGCTTATATTCCTTTCTCTTTCTCTTTCATATATCTACTGTGGGCTTTTGCTTTGTGATTACATGTGGCTTACATAAAACATCTTATATTTATAACTGTCTATTTGTAGCTGATAATAACTTCAAATGCAGACCAAAGGTCTTCTACCCCCACATTTTATGTTTTTATGTCACAGTTTGCATCTTTTTACATTGTGTATCCATTTACAACTTACTGTAGTTATAGTTTTTTAAAGTAATTTGTCTTTTAAGCTTCATACTAGAGCTATAAGTTATTTGCCCACCACCATTACACCATGAAAGCATTCTGAATTTAGCTATATATTTACTTGTACCAGTGAATTTTATGCTTTTATATAGTTTCCAGTTTCTAATTAGCATCCTTTTGCTTCAGCTTGAAGAACTCACTTTAACATTTCTTTTAAGGGTGGTCTAGTAGTGATAAACTCCTTCATCTTTATTTGTCTGGAAAACTCTTTATCTCTCCCTCAATTCTGAAAGACAACTTTGCTGGGTAGAGTATTTTTGGTTGGCATTATTTTTCTTTTCAGCACTTTGAATATATCATGCCACTGTCTTCTGACCTGCAAGGCTTCCGCTGAAAAATTGGTTCAGTCTTATGGGAGTACCCTTGTATGTAATAAATTGCTTTTCTCTTGCTCATTTTAAGATTCTCTCCTTGTCTATAACTTTAGACAATTTAATTATAATGTATTTCAGTGTAAGCCTCTTTGGATTCATCCTATTTGACATTCTCTGTGGTTCCTGTACCTAGATGTCAGGGTTTTTCTCCAGGTTAGAGAAGTTTTCAGCCATTATTTCTTTGGATAAACTTTCTATGCCTTTCCCTCTGTCTTCTCTTTCTGGGACCAGTAATGCATATATTGGTCTATAAGTCTCCTAAGCTATCATCACTCCTTTTCATTCTTTTTTCTAAAAGCCTCTCTAGTTGGATAAATTCCACTGCTTTGTCTTTGAGTTCACCGATCCTTTCTTCAGCGTCATCTAGTCTGTTGTTGAACCCAAATATTTAATTTTTTAGTTCAGCTATTGTATTCTTCAGTTCTGTGATTTGCTTTAACATTTTAATATTTTCTCACTTTTTTCATACATTGTTCTCCTGACCTTGGTGAGCCTGATCTTTATGACCATTATTTTGAACTCTCTGGTAAACCACAGATCTCTGTTTAATTAAGATTTGTTTCTGGATATTTATCTTGTTTTTTTGCTTGCAACATATTCCTCTATTTCTTCACTTTCTTTGACTCTCTGTGTTGGTTTTCACATATTAGATAAAACAGCCACCTGTCCCAGTTTTGACAGAATGGCCTTGTGTAGGAGATGAATCTTGTTGATCAGCCTGGCCTGAGCTCCTAGTTGTCCCTCAAACTTTTGTGATTGTTAAAGCCTCCTTCTTTGTTTTTAGTGGCTCCAAGTCATTGAGGATGTGCCAAGATCTTGCTGTGTCCCAAAGTGGAGTGTTGCAATCAGAACCTAGATGCAGGCTGATTAGATGCTGGACCCTCAGGCAGCCCCTGGGGAAGTATGTAGTTAATCTCCTTCTAGGGAGAAACTGGGAGATGGGCATTTTACCTGCTTCCTCTGTTCTGGGCCTAGGTATATAGCTATGTGGATGGAGGATAACTCCTATGTCTATTAAAAACTATTTCTTTTTTGCTATAGTCCTGTAGAGCTTGTGTATGCAAGCCCCATTGGCAGTTAGAGCCAGGCAACCCAAGGGTTCATTCCTTGGGTAATTGTTGCAAAAGCTGGGGTGCCAGATGTGTGCACCAGCTCCTTCCAGGGAGATACTGGTGATTTGTTTTTATAATTGGAGTGAGGTGAAAGGAGAAGGTGTAAGAGGTATCCACCAGCTTCTCTGGTCTCTGAGGAAGATTTCAGCCAACCACTAGATGCTGTCTAAATTAGAAGCCTGGCCTTCATGCAGCAGTTTTTAAAGTATGTGTATAAATCCCTTTCAGAGAAAGACTAAGAGATAGGCAAGTTTGCCTGCTTCCTTTGTGCTGAGCTCTGAGTGGTTGGGTTGGGGGATAGTTAGTTAAGAATTGCTTCTTTGTTTGCTACAATTCTATGGGACTCATGAATGGAAGCCTCTTTGCTATCAGATCCCAGCAATTTAGGTCCTATCTCTCAGGTGGCAGCTGTAAAAGCTGGAGCATGGACATGTGTACAAGCTCCTTCTAGAGAGATACTGGCAACTTGGAGTGGGCTGGAGGGGGAAGTGGGAGTGATGTCCACTGACTTCTCCGGTTTCTGGAGATGATTACAGATAGCTCCCAGTGCTTACTGAATTAGAAGCCTGGCCCTTAGGCAGCAACTTTTAACGTATTTGGATAAAATTCTTTGGGGAAAGATTGGGAGTTGGGAGATTTTGCCTGCCCCCTCTGCACTGAGCTCTGAGGGGATAGCCATGATGAGTGCTGTGCACAAGTTAAGGATTTCTTCTTTGTTTGCCATATTCTTGTGAGTCTTATGGACACAAACCCCATTGGCTTTCAGAGCTAGGTGTTTTGGGAGCCCCTCCCTCTGGTGGGTTTTTTTAAAAGCTAGGGTACTAGATGTGGGATCCAAACCCTTCACTCCTCAGGGAGAAACTAGGAATTGGGGGGTTTCCTCCCAATTGTATGGCATGGTATCAAGGGAGTTTATGGTGAGAGCATGTCTCAAGCCTTTCCTACCTATTTTAATGTGGGTATTTTCTCATTCATCTGATATGTAGGAGTTACTCAGCTAGTTTCTGAATTTCTTTCGGAGTGAATTGCTCCACGTGTAGCTATATATTCAGTGTATCTGTGGGATGAGGGGAACTCAGGAACCTTCCATATTGCCATTTTGGTCAACTCTCTTCTTATTTCCTTTGGAAGCTAGAATTAGATTAAATTAATTCTTGATCTTGATCTCAGTCTACTTTGAAGTCTACTTGAAAAACATCATGAATTTTAACTTATCATTATTGATTTTTAAATACAAGTATGATGCTCTAGTATTCAAAGCATAGGACTTTGTGTAGGAGAAAGTCTGTTAATTTCTTAAAGACATTCAATAGTGAGAGAGCAGGGAAGTAAATGAAAGCTGATAGATTTCTAAAATCTTTATTGAGGATTAATATTGGGAATTTGCAACACACTTTAATTTTTTCACTTTGCTTATGGGCTGTTCCATTATTCCATATGGTAAGACAGTTTTAGTAATTTCAGAACAAATATAGCTTTATCTGGTTCCTAATAAATGGATACTATTTAAGTTCAGTGGATTTTAGTTTTCATTCTCAAGAAGTTTTTAAATTAGCATTCTCCTGGAAGAGTTTTAGAATAATCAGAAAACTTTAATTCACAAATTATCAATATTCAATATTCTGATAGATGCAGGTGAACTTTCCTGAAAAAAAAAAAAAAAGAAAAAGAAAAAGAGAAAGAAAAAAAAAGCTACCATGGCAGGCTTCTTTAGAATTTTATTATCTATTTATCTACCTTAACTATTTTTTATGTAACAATTATTTTTGCTGTGTTCCATTTCCCTACTAGCTTTGGAAGATTTCTTAGCTATATATCCTGAAAGCTATAAACTAAACCTGGAGGCTCTGAAAAATTAGAAATCAATCTTTTCATTTTCTTATAACTAAGAAGGTCTACTGTGGAAACCCCCGCAATTTGTCCTAAATAGTTCTTTAAATTATTCAAGTAGAAATAAAATGAAATGGAAGGAGATATTCCCAAATTTGAAATAATATATTGGACTTTAGCTTCTAGAAGAAAATCTTGAAAGTAACATGCCCTCATAAACTTTTTTGTTTTGTTTTTTTTGCGGTACGCGAGCCTCTCACCGTTGTGGCCTCTCCCATTGCGGAGCACAGGCTCCGGACGTGCAGGCCCAGCGGCCATGGCTCACGGGTGCAGCCGCTCCGCGGCATGTGGGATCTTCCCGGACCGGGGCACGAACCCGTGTCCCCTGCATCGGCAGGCGGACTCTCAACCACTGCGCCACCAGGGAAGCCCCCTCATAGACTTTTAAGCCAAGAGAGTCAAGAGACATTCATATTCTTGGTTAAAGCCTTAACTAATATATTTAGATGTTATCATAAAACATCTAAATGTAAACCTAAACTTCTACTTAGGAGTAAGAAAAACAAAGTGAAAGCTGTAAACTTTCTAAAATGTCTTAACAAAGATTCTCTTGAAATTTAAATATTTTATTTCTGTTTATGAAACAAGTATTTTAGGAAAAGGGAAGATTTAAGCAACTTAACTTATGCTCTAATAGTTTGATTTAAAATGCTTCTTACGTCAAGGAAATTCAAGATAGAGAGATTTAGTAATGAGTTGAAAAGCACCTAACATATCCTTTCCATAATCCCCACCATTTGAAAGGAGCCATCTACACTGAATATTCTTAGATAGTTTTTCAAGTTCAGTTTTACATCCCATAGGTGAAGGAACTACTTTTGCATCTCTTAGAAAATGGTTCTGGTTTAGGAGCTTATAATCTAACAGCAAACACACCTCACAGTTCTCCTTCCAGTGTTCTCAGCCCATGTTTACTTCCTTTTAACTATTACATAGTCTGTGCTTTGGGCAAAGTATATTCTGTTCATATTTGTAAACCATTATTTTCCCCAATCATTAATCATTTATTGGTAAGTGAGATTTATTTAACTGTTTTTTTTTTTCCATTTCTGCATCTCCTTCAACATTTTCTTTGCAATGTGCTAAAGCCATTTGTTTGACATACAGAACTGTCTCCCAGAGCTAGCAGGACAGAGGCAAGCACTTTCTTCTGTACCGTGATTGTTTACCTTCAACGTATTTGGGATCACTGTTAATGCAATGAGACCCGGAGGCAGGAGTGAGAGCTGCTTGGAATCAGGGAAATCTCAGAACGGTTTCAAGTTCTACCATTAAAAACCATTAGGGTTTCTATGAGCTATGTCTTTTGCATCTGTATAATAGAATTGTAATACATTACGAATTACTGTGAGCATTAACTTAGTTATGTAAGATGTCTAACAGTGTGCCTGATGTATAGTCAATGGTCAACAGATATAGTTTGTAACAATAGCAATCATATTGATAGTAATTGGTCTAGTTGTTGAACATTCTTCTTTAAATGCACACCTCAACATCGCTTTCCTTTTCCTTGGAAATTTTCTGCTTGCAAAGTATCTGAACTACAGGATTTTTTTTTTTTTTTGAAGTAAAACTTAAGTTGTTTCACGAAACTGAAAATCACTTTGGTTTAATTTATCTCTTTTTGTATCCATGTAAATCTATTAAGTCTTTTTCATCTTTACTCTCAAAATTAGGGTGATCTACAGAATGAATGTTATTAGTTGTGCCTTTTAAGACTCTTACATAAAGATTGAGCAAAAGAGAAACACTCCTGTTTTTCCACTTCAGCCCAGTGACACGTTCTTATTTCTCATTGTCCTTTGTTTTCCAGTCATTTAGGAAGCTTTCAATCTCCATTGCTTGTGAACATCTGTGAAAAAAAATTTTTATTTAAAGAGTTTCTTGGAGTGCCAAATCTCACAACTATTTACACATTCATTCATATGTCGTGTTTTTTTAAAGTCACAGAATCCTTTTCACCTTTTAAACCTTATTCTCTTTTCTGTCTAGCAAATGCTATTCATCTGTTAAAAAGTTGATTTCAAGTGCCATCTCTTGAAAGAAGAGTTCCTGATTATCCCAACCAGAGAAGAGAAAGAGATTTCTTCTCTGAAATCTTAGAGTAACCATATATTTCATTATTCAAATTTGGCTTTTTTTGAAAGTGAGTGAGGGCCCTATTAGTAATCACATTGGGACAATAGTCATAAACTAGAACTGTCGTGTACCAACTGGGTGTATTTGTCACCCAGGTTATTGTTGTTTGGGATCCTAACTGTTAATATCAAGGACTTTGTACTCAAGTCTGTCTGGCTCCCAATTCTGGTTCTCTGCATGAGGAAAATTATTGTGTCCTTTAAAATTCATTCATTCTTTTGACAGCTGTTTATTAAGCACCTATTAGATGCTCTGCAAAGAGTGAGATATGGTAGCACAAAGATAAATAATACTTACGTTCATTGCCCTCATGGAGCTTGCATCCAATTTTACCTACAAAATGGGGCTAAGGACGCCTACATTATGGATTGTGAGGAATAAATGAATTAATATTTATAAAGCATTTAGTCAAAGATCTAGTGTATAGGAAGTGCTTGGTGGTAACTATAATATTCTTTGTATTTCTCATATGATAGTTATTGTATATCTATGTACAAATGTAAGATCTTTGATGTTAGGAGGAATGTCTTATTAATGTTTGTATTTCTTAAGGCCTCAGCACTGTAGGCTTGCTCGCATTTTTTGAATGAATTTGTTGAGTGAGTCCCACCAAACATCAGGTATTAAAAATTTTTTTCCTCATTTGTCTCTTATTTTTGGTTCCTCTGTTGCTTCTTTCCTGCCCTCTTTGAGTTAATTCAATATTTTTAAGTGTGCCGTTTTAGTTTTTCTCTTGTCTTTTAGTTATAGTCTCTTTCATTATGAATGAATCAATGTCTTTCTGTCTATCTGTCTATCTATCTATCTTTATTTAGTTTTATTGATTGCTCTAGGGCTTAAAATATGCACTTTTAACTATTTAGAGTCAATATTGTACCTTTTCACCTTTACAAATAGCGTCTCACAAGTATGGAATAATAACCTTATAACAATATAATTCAATTTACTTATCCCTTTTTCTTGGTATGATTATTACCATATCTTTTATTTCAACATATGTTATAAACCCCGCCTTAGAGTGTTACTGTTTTTGCTTTTAATAGTTAGTGGTCTTTTGATTGTCTATTAAAAGACAATAAACTTATTTATACTTACTAGTTCATTTAACATTTCTAATGCTCTTTATACTTTAGTGTAGATATGAATTGCTATCTAGTATCATTTGCCTTCAGATTTTGCATTTCTTGCAGTGTAGATCTGCTGGTGATTAATATTCTTAGTTTTTGTTGATCTGAAAGTGCCTTTGTTTCATCTTTGAAGAATATTTTTGTTGGATATAGAGTTCCAAGATAACAAATTTATTTTTCCTTTTAGCAATTTAAAGTTGCTACTTCATCGATTTCTTTCAGTCTCCATTGTTTTTGATGAGCCCATGATCATTCTTATCCTTGTTCCACTATATATAATATGGACATTTTCTCTGTATGCTCTTAATATTTTCTTTTTAATTTTCATTTTCTGAAGTTTGACTACAAAGTGCCTGGGTATGGTTTTCTTTGTGTTTATACTTTTGGGGGGGTTGCTAAACTTCTTGGATATGTAAGCTAGTGTTTTTCATCAAATTTGAGAAGTTTTCAGCCATTATTCCTTCAAGTATTTTGTCTGGCTCATCTCATTCTCTTTTCTTACTGGAATTACAATTATACTTATGTAAGACTATTTGAAATTGCCCCACCTATTCCTGAGGCTAAGTTCATTTTCTTAATGTGTTTTCCTTCTTCATTTCCCAGGTTGAATAATTTCTATTGACATGTTTTAAGTTCTGACTTTTTCCCTGCCATCTCCAATCAGCTGGTTAGGCTCACCCACTAAATTTTTCATTTCAGTTCTAGGATTTCCATTTGGTTCTTTTCTCTGCTTAGGTTTCCTCTCTGTCTACTCTTTACGATAATATATTTCCTTTATTTCTGTGAGTAATTTTTTCTTTAATCCTTTGAAAATATCTATAATAGCTGCTATAAAGTTTTTGTTAGGCCAAATATCTGGGCCATTAAGGTTTTTTTGTATTTACTACTTCTTTGCTTGTCTGTGTATCACATTTTCCTATTTCTTTGTTTGTCTAGTGATATTTGATTAGCTATGGGAAATTTGGGTTAATATGTTATAAAGCCTCTGGATTCTGTTATCTTCTTTGGAAAAATGTTGATTCTTATTTGAGCATATGTTGGATTATTGGTTCATCATCTTGAACACGGTTTTATGCTTTGTTAGTGCAAATCTCTTGGAAGCCAGGGTGCTTCCTGATCCCCTTCAACTTGGCAGTATTCAACATACAAGAGAGACTGCTTTCCTTGAGGATAGGCTTTGTTTTAGGCTTTGTGGGGGTCCTAGGACTTACTTTAGGACAGGCCCTCATTATAGAATGCACTAACTTCCTGTGTCTCAGGTAGCTGCCAAAGGTGTTAATGGAATGTTAATGAGTTCTCCCACTCTCATAGCACCTGAGCTCCAGTGATGTCCAGCACTATTCTTCCTCTAGCACTACTTGACCTGTAGTATCTCTGTTCTTTCCACCCCATAACATTTGTTATCTGGTAAGCCTCAGATGTTCTCATCCTGCAAAGTATGGCCCAGATGTCAGCCACAGACTTAGGGAGAACTCCCACTTAGACTTCTGGGAAGTTCTCTCTGCATAACTTTTTACTCTCTAGGACCCTGCCTTATAGGTTCCAGCCACCTCAGCCGCCCTGAACCCTGATCTCTACCTCCTCAGCTCAACGTGACTGCAGTGGCTATCAATTTGACTTGCAATTGTTTGTAACTTAGAATGCATGCTGCCTATCTTAAATTATTGTTTTGTAATTTAAATTAAGTAATTTTTGATCAGAGACCAATACATTCACATGGGAAAATTCAAAAGTTACAGGAGAATATATATTGAAAAATCTCCCTTCTAACCTAGTAGCATAGTTCCTCTCCTCAGAAATGAGAGAGATTATTTGTTTCATTTTGTACTCTTTTAGAGATACTATATATCTTGAGTAAAAATAAGAGGAACAAGATATATATTTTATATATTTATATTAAATATTAAATATATATTTATATTATAACTTCTCTTATTTTATTAATGTATATATTAATATGTATCTTGTTAATATATAATATATATCATATCTTCTTTTTCTCACACAAGTGGTAGTATATATATATACTTTTCTGTACCTTACATTTTTTCCACTTAATTATAAACCTTGGAGGCTATACATATTAATACATAATTTTTCCATTCTCTTTTGGGCCTCCATGATATTCATTGAATACATTTATGTACATATGTATTGAATTCATATGTATGAATTCAATACATATGTACATATTCATAAATGAATACATTTATGATGTACTCATTCAAATACATCATAAATTATTTCACTAAATTCCTATTTATTATTATTATTTTTAGTTATTATAAAGAGTGCCCCGTGAACCACCTTGAACACACCATTTGGTGCAAGCCAGTATTTCTGTAGGTTAAATACATAAATGTGCAGTTGCTCCCTCAAAAGATATGCACGTTTGTTATTTAGTTAAATATTGCCAAATTTCCCTCCATAGCATCTATAGTCCCACCAACACCGTATCAGAGGGATGCTGACATTTTTATTGTGTCCCCAGTGTTCATTTTCTCTATGATGCATCTGCAAATTGGCTTCTGCTTTTTATTCTTGTGTTTTATTCTCAGTAAATCAGTTAATAATCTTCTGCTGATTAACTTACCCATTTTTTGGTATAACAAATGAGATGAGCAACCATGATTTATACAAATTAGAGGCGGCATTATTATTATTACTGCTGTGGTTCATTTCCTTAATATTCTAGGACAGATACCAGCTGATAATTTCCATTGTGATAGTGTAATTTTATTTCCATTTTGGTCAGTGATTTGCAAAGAATTCTCCTTTTTTTGTACTTTAAAAATACGGGTAGAGCATATGCTAGCTTGTTCCCCATTCTGAATTGGATTGTATCTTCCAAATGCACAGTCTAAATTTATTAATGCTTTATGGAATCATGTCCTTTGAGCTTTCTAGCTTGTTTTCTTTCTTCTTTTTTCCTTTACCTGACTTGCTCCTCTGAATTTGAGAAGTGAAGTGTGTCTGGTACAAAGTGTAGCTATTCATTGAACATTCCAAATCAGTCCCTTTCTGTGGAAAGAGAGGCTATCTTAGAGTTTCTCTACTTCTTGCGACATAAAGTTGTCTTTAGGTATTTCAGGTGTCTCTTTGAATTTTCAGCTTCCTTGTCTCTTTACAGTCTGCTGGAAAGCAAATTGTAAATTCATTGCTGTGAAATATGAAAGAATCTATCTCTAATATTAGCATCTATTTTTATTTTCTATAAATAAATGCTAATATTGGGAATTTCTCCCTTAGCATTCACTTTAAATCCCATCCATTTAAATATCATAGAAATTTCTCATTTGTCTTTTCTATACTTAACAGGAATACCTGTTAGTGTTTCACTGCTGCATGGTCTCATCACTCGGTTGTAATGTAATACACCCAAGAAATGCACACTGAAAAGACCCATTAACATTTTTTTCTTCTTGGTAACTGCTTTCTAAAAAAATTTCTTCTTTATATTCCAAAGCTTGTTTCCTCTGCTGCATGTTGAGATTCCTGTTGCTAACTGCCTTTGACTCTGTATTTTTCTGTCAAATACCGTTACTGACCTATTGTACAAAGTTATTATGCAAGACTGTAACTGAATGACTTGAGAAGATCTTGAAAATGTAGTTGATTTTTCCACTGAGAAGTATGTCACCTACTTTGGAGAATGCATTAACTCATACTACCAGTGTTCATTAAGCGCTAGGCTTAGAACTGTGTGAGGGGAACTAAAAATAAAATAAAAAATTGAGGAGTCTGGTTTTTGCCCTCAAGGAGTGTAATGGTTGAGAACACAGGATTTGAAGTTAAGCGGACAGACGTAGTCTGGACAATCTTGGATGAGGTGCACTAAGCTTCAGTTCTATCATCTGTGTAATAATTGTACTTATTGCACACATTAAATGAGCATAATCTGTGGGGAGAATTCTCCTTAGAACTCAGAAATATTGTTTCTCTGGGCACATTTGCTTTTTGTGGTCTTTTCAATGGTTGTCAATCATTTTTTAAAATCCAGCTGCTGAACACCGCTGTGGCTAAACCATGGCCACTTCATGTTCTGGCACTTAAAAAAAAAGTCTGGACATCTTCTACTTCAAGTACAATGGGTATTTGATTAATTGACACCCATATTGGCCATTTGTAGATGGAGACACACAGTATGATTAGTATGATTAGTCAAGATAGCACAAAGACTGTAACAAACTAAAACCTAAATTTCAATGGCTTAACACACACAGTTATTTCTTGCTCCCATCACAGTGCAGTGTGGGCTGGGGGAGGGGGCTCAGTATGCTCCACTAAGTCATTCAGATATCCAAGCTCTTTGTATATAGTGGCGTCACCATCTTATAGGGCTCCAGAGTCTTGCCTTATGTTTAGTCCAGTTGCCTCATCCAGATTGAGCACAACCACTTAGTCATTCCTTCCATGTGATGTGGTACTGCCAGCTGGCTTCATGTATGTCTACCTGAAACCAGGTGACTATTCTAAGACCTAAACTCCCTTTCCTCTCTTCTTGCTTCTTAACCAAGGAGGAATTTTGAAGCATGTGTGCCAGAGACACACAGGCACCTTAGATTTGGACTTGTGTGGGAGGGTGCATCTTGGTTTGGGGATATGATCTCAGGCAGGTGAGTGCAGGCTGTCACATGGGATGACTCCCTACCTGGATTTAATGTAATTAGATTGCAACTATGTTCTCATAAGAGACACTCACTTTGTTTCTTGGTTATTCATTACTGTCAGTATTTATAACACTTAAAACAGAGCATTCAAAAAATTGTTAGGATTGGTTTACATGAGCTTCCCAGAGTGTTGAATGACTAGTAAACTGCTTCATGGTCTTGTTTGTACCAACGGAAACAGATTCCAGGTTTTTTTTCTTTCTCTCTAAAGCAAACCCTTCACTGATCTTTAACTTAAATATATCCCTGAGTATTCCAGGGAGAATTTTTGTAATAGATCCAGGTTATAGTTGCCTGTATTGATGTATATATATATTTTTAAATAAAGTGGCTTTATTTCTGGAGGGGCAATGTATATCTCAATACTGTGTAAATTTGGACCCATAAAAATACTCAGTGAAATCAAATTTCATTTTTATGACTATTATTTCCATTCTTTATCTCTGGAGACAGATTGACATACAAGAACTACTTAAAGAATATAAAAGCAACTGATAGACAAAATTCCATAAGTGACACATAATTGATATGGCGTGGAAAGCTGGGGACTGCTCAGTATACAGAAGTTTTGGTTTGGAATGTTTCTTTGAGGAGATTAATTTATTTTTGGCTGTGTTGGGTCTTCGTTGCTGTGCACGGGCTTTCTCTAGTTGTGGTGAGTGGGGACTACTCTTCATTGTGGTGCGCGGGCTTCTCATTGCAGTGGCTTCCCTTGTTGCGGAGCATGGGCTCTAGGTGCCCAGGCTTCAGTAGTTGTGGCACTCGGGCTCAGTGGGTGTGGCTCGTGGTCTCTAGAGCTCAGTAGTTGTGGTGTACAGGCTTAGTTGCTCTGCAGCATATGGGATCTTCCTGGACCAGGGCTCGAACCCATGTCACCTGCATTGGCAGGCAGATTCTTAACCACTGCGCCACAAGGGAGGTCCCAAGATTAGTCTTAAAGTGGGTCCTAGCACATGTGGTAGACAATGACTGTCAGCATGGCATGTACTGTGAACTATGATCCCTTCTCCTTAATTTCCAAAGGGGAGAAATTATAACTGTCAAGAAGCTTGGTAGAAAAAACAAAAGTACATGAAATTAGTTAAGTAAATTGTAAATCATAGCTCATGGTTCCCTTTTTCTCTAGAGCTGTGTAAAACAAGATTGAAAAAGTCAACTGTAACTCCAGTAAAGCAGCTGGAAAAATCTAGAATTTCCCTATGAGTTAGGAGATGCCTATAACTAGATGGTTGTGTTTCATTCTTCTGAAGGGTAGTTATATTAGGATCACTTGTTACTGTGGGATTTAACGCAGGGCTGAGACAATCCAACATAAGACCTCATGATACTTGTACCAAATCGAAGTTCCTCAGCTGTTTTCTCCAAATAACTTTTTAATTAAAATAAACCACCCTGAAATCCTCTTATATTCTTGGCTTTCTGAGTTTATGAGAATAGGCTATTACTTTCATTTCTTTGGAATCTGATTTTATGCACGTGTGAGAAATGATTAGGCTTCATGCATAGTATAAAATGCACATTGTGTCCTTTTTAGTAAAAATGTACCACTGTGTGCCTGACTCTGTGTAGCCTTCCTATCTCCTAAGTCCTTTCTTCCTTCCCTTTTCTCATGCAATTACTTTCATCTTGAAAAAATGAAAGGCTCTGGAAGCCCATTATGTACTAGTATCTATGGGACCATATAAAACACAGAGCAATATGAACGCAAAATATGCTTTCCTTTCAAGATCGGAAAGAAGTTTGATTTAAATGAAAGTAGATGTCATGTTCAAACATTTTCTGCCTGTGGGTCTGATGAAGTTATATTATAGTATATTGCTCTCCAAAAATCCTGAGGGTTTTTGAAGCAGTGAAGTAGAAAAACAAGTCTATACCAGTCATTGGGAATGTAGTCTGGGAAGAATGTCCAGGAGTAAATGAAGCTGGTGATAACATGAAAATCATGTGTTTGTAAGCTCAACTGGCAAGGGAAAGACACTGCTTGCTTTTATTAAATAAATTGGGTTGATGAATTACACATGCATTCCATACTTGAAGCTTCATAATGTTGTGGTTAAAAACATGGTTTCAGAATCACACTGAAGTGGGCTTTAATCCTGGTATCATGACTTAATAGCTGCATAGGCTTAAGCAAGCAACTCCACCTGCAGCCCCACCTCAGTTTCTTCAGCTATAAAAAGTATTTGATAAAACCTGTCTCATGTAGTTTTTGTAAGGTTTATATGAAACAATGCTATAGCCTTTGGCAAATCGATAAATATACAGGGATAGCTATCTGTTATTATTATAGACTGGATTACCTATTTGTAAATAACCAGGGTAATTAACATGAACTTAACATAAAAACAGTTTTTTAAAAAGTGATTCAGTGTGTACCTTAAGATCTTGGAGTACCTCACAGTCATCACTGGAGATATAATGACTATTGTACTTTGCTAAGACCAGTAACAGAATAGTGGGTGACAGACTTCTTTTGCTAAAAGTACCTATGATGGTATATAAAACATGTGGGGTTTGAACTGGGCATGAAATAGTCAGGATGATTTGGGAAACATTTCTGTCTTCCTGAAAATAATACAGATCACGCATCATCCTAGATAGTGATCCAGAAATGCAGGAAAAAACCAAAAATGAGATGAGGTGAAACACAGGCACTACATGAAAATATTTGAGACCACCCAAATGTAGCCAGATGCAGTAAGGCTCTCCAGAAAGGTGGTGACTGAGAGGGCAGACAGCAGAAACAAGAAGAACTACAATCCTGCAGCCTGTGGAACAAAAACCACATTCACAGAAAGATAGACAAGATGAAAAGGCAGAGGGCTATGTACCAGATGAAGGAACAAGATAAAACCCCAGTAAAACAACTAAATGAAGTGGAGATATGCAACCTTCCAGAAAAAGAATTCAGAATAATGATAGTGAAGATGATCCAGGACCTCGGAATAAGAATGGAGGCAAAGATCGAGAAGATGCAAGAAATGTTTAAGAAAGACCTAGAAGAATTAAAGAACAAACAAACAGAGATGAACAATACAATAACTGAAATGAAAACTACACTAGAAGGAATCAAGAGCAGAACAACTGAGGCAGAAAAACGGATAAGTGACCTGGAAGACAGAATGGTGGAATTCACTGCTGTGGGACAGAACAAAGAAAAAAGAATGAAAAGAAATGAAGACAGCCTAAGAGACCTCTGGGATAATATTAAACGCAACAACATTCACATTATAGGGGTCCCAGAGGAGAAGAGAGAGAGAAAGCACCCAAGAAAATATTTGAAGAGATTATAGTCAAAAACTTCCCTAACTTGGGAAAGGAAATAGCCACCCAAGTCCAGGAAGTGCAGCGAGTCGCATACAGGATAAACCCAAGGAGAAACACGCCAAGTAATAGTAATCAAATTGGCAAAAACTAAAGACAAATAAAAATTATTGAAAACAGGAAGGGAAAAACGACAACATACAAGGGAACTCCCATAAGGTTAACAGCTGATTTCTCAGCACAAACTCTACAAGCCAGAAGGGAGTGGCATGATATACTTAAAATGATGAAAGGGAAGAACCTACAACCAAGATTACTCTACCCGGCAAGGATCTCATTCAGATTCAATGGAGAAATCAAAAGCTTTACAGAAAAGCAAAAGCTAAGAGAATTCAGCACCACCAAACCAGCTCTACAACAAATGCTAAAGGAATTTCTCTAAGTGGGAAACACAAGAGAAGAAAAGGACCTACAAAAACAAACCCAAAACAATTAAGAAAATGGTCGTAGGAACATATATATCGATAAACGTGGATGGATTAAA
This sequence comes from Pseudorca crassidens, assembly GCF_039906515.1. Taxonomy (NCBI): domain Eukaryota; kingdom Metazoa; phylum Chordata; class Mammalia; order Artiodactyla; family Delphinidae; genus Pseudorca; species Pseudorca crassidens. The sequence goes on along the minus strand of NC_090298.1, from coordinate 47,577,205 downwards.
TTCTCCAACCAAAAGAAACACTCTTGGCAAATGGATACAAAACCAAGAACCATATATATCCTGTCTACAAGAGACCCACTTTAGACCTAGGGACACATTCAGACTGAAAGTGAAGGGATGGAAAAAGATATTTCATGCAAATAGAAATCAAAAGAAAGCTGTAGTAGCAGTACTCATATCAGATAAAATAGACTTTAAAATAAAGAATGTTACAAGAGACAAGGAAGGACATTACACAGTGATCAGGGGATCAATCCAAGAAAAAGATATAACAATTGTAAATATATGTGCAACCAACATAGGAGCACCTCAATATATAAGGCAACTGCTAACAGCTATAAAAGAGGAAATCAACAAAAACCAATAATAGTGGGGGTTAAATGACACAATAGAGCAGGTAGATTTAATTGATATTTATAGAACATTCCATTCAAAAACAGCAGATTACACTTTCTTCTCAAGGGTGCATGGAAAATTCTCCAGGATAGATCACATCTTGGGTCACAAATCAAGCCTCAGTAAATGTAAGAAAATTGACCTTATATCAATCATCTTTTCTGATCACAACACTATGAGATTAGAAATCAATTACAGGGAAAACAACATAAAAAACACAAATACGTGGAGGCTAAATACGTTACTAAATAACCAAGAGATCACTGAAGACATCAAAAAGGAAATCAAAAAAATACCTAGAGACAAATGACAATGAAAACACGATGATACAAAACCTATGGGATGCAGCAAAAGCAGTTCTAAGAGGGAAGTTTATAGCTATACAAGCCTACCTCAAGAAACAAGAAAAATCTCAAGTAAACAATCTAACCTTACACCTGAGGGAAATAGAGAAAGAAGAACAAAGAAAACCCAAAGTTAGCAGAAGGAAAGAAATCATAAAGATCAGAGCAGAAATAAATGAAATAGAAACAAAGAAAACAACAGCAAAGATCAATAAAACTAAAACATGGTTCTTTGAGAAGATAAACAAAATTGATAGACCATTAGCCAGACTCATCAAGAAAAAGAGGGAGAGGACTCAAATCCATAAAATTAGAAAAGAAAGAGGAGAAGTTACAACAGATAACACAGAAATGCAAAGCATCCTGAGTACTACAAGCAACTCTATGCCAATATATTGAACAGCCTGGAAGAAATGGACAAATTCTTACAAAGGTATAACCTTCCAAGACTGAACCAGGAAGAAAGAGAAAATATGAACAGACCAATCACAAGTAATGAAATTGAAAATGTGATTAAAACTCGTCTAACAAAAAAAGTCCAGGACCAGATGGCTTCACAGGTGAATTCTATCAAACATTTAGAGAAGAGCTAACACGCATCCTTCTCAAACTCTTCCAAAAAATTGCAGAGGAGGGAACACTCCCAAACTCATTCTCCAAGGCCACCATCACCCTGATACCAAAACCAGACAAAGATACTACAAAAAAAGAAAATTACAGACCAATATCACTGATGAATATAGATGCAAAAATCCTCAACAAAATACTAGCAAACAGAGTCCAACAACACATTAAAAGGATCATACACCATGATCAAGTGGGATTTATCCCAGGGATGCAAGGATTCTTCAATATATCAAATCAATCAATGTGATACACCATATTAACAAATTGAAGAATAAAAACCATATGATCATCTCAATAGATGCAGAAAAAGCTTTTGACAAAATTCAGCACCCATTTATGATCAAAACTTTCCAGAAAGTGGGCATAGAGAGAACCTACCTCAACAAAATAAAGGCCATATATGACAAACCCACAGCAAACATCAGTCTCAATGGTGAAAAACTGAAGGATTTCCTCTAAGATCAGGAACAAGACAAGGATGTGCACTCTCACCCCTATTATTCAACATAGTTTTGGAAGTCGTAGCCATGGAGATCAGAGAAGAAAACGAAATAAAAGGAATACAAATTGGAAAAGACGAAGGAAAACTCTCACTGTTTGCAGGTGATATGATACTATACATAGAGAATCCTAAAGATGCCACCAGAAAACTACTAGAGCTCATCAATGAATTCGGTAAAATTGCAGGATACAAAATTAATGCACAGAAATCTCTTGCATTCCTATACACTAATGATGAAATATCTGAAAGAGAAATTAAGGAAACACTCCCATTTACCATTGCAACAAAAAGAATAAAATAGCTAAGAATAAACCTACTTAGGGAGACAAAAGACCTGTATGCAGAAAAGTGTAAGACACTGATGAAAGAAATTAAAGATGATACCAACAGGTGGAGAGATATACCATGTTCTTGAATTGGAAGAATCAATATTGTGAAAATGACTATACTACCGAAAGCAATCTACAGATTCAGTGCAATCCCTATCAAGTTACCAATGGCATTTTTTATGGAACTAGAACAAAAAAATCTTTAAATTTGTATGGAGCCACAGGTGACCCCGAATAGCCAAAGCAGTCTTGAGGGAAGAAAACGGAGCTGGAGGAATCAGACTCCCTGACTTCAGACTATACTACAAAGCTACAGTAATCAAGACAATATGGTACTGGCACAAAAAATAGAATTATAGATGAATGGAACAAGATAGAAAGCCTAGAGGTAAAGCCATACACCTACGGCCAACTAATCTATGACAAAGGAGGTAAGGATATACAATGAAGAAAAGACAGTCTCTTCAATAAGTGGTGCTGGGAAAACTGGACAGCTACACGTAAAAGAATGAAATTAGAACATTCCCTAACACCATACACAAAAATAAAGTCAAAATGAATTAGAGACCTAAATGTAAGACCAGACACTATAAAACTCTTAGAGGAAAACATAGGCAGAAGACTCTTTGACATAAATCACAGCAAGATCTTTTTTGATCCACCTCCTAGAGTAATGGAAATAAATACGAAAATAAACAGATGGGACCTAATGAAACTTCAAAGCTTTTGCACAGCAAAGGAAACCATAAACAAGACAAAAAGACAGCCCTCAGAATGGGAGAAAATATTTTTAAATGAATCAATGGACAAAGGAATATTCTCCAAAATATATAAACAGCTCCTGAAGCTCAATATTAAAGAAACAAACAACCCAATCCAAAAATGGGCAGAAGACCTAAATAGACATTTCTCCAAAGAAGACATACAGATGGTCAGGAAGCACATGAAAAGCTGCTCATCATCATTAATTATTAGTGAAATGCAAATCAAATCTACAGTGAGGTATCACCTCACACCAGTTAGAGTGGGCATCATCAGAAAATCTACAAACAACAAATGCTTGAGAGGGTGTGGAGAAGAGGGTACCCTCTTGCACTGTTGGTGGGAATGTAAATTGATACAGCCACTATGGAGAACAGTATGGAGGTTCCTTAAAAAACTAAAAATAGAATTACCATATGATCCAGCAATCCCACTACTGGGCATATACCCGGAGAAAACCATAATTCAAAAAGACACATGCACCCCAATGTTCATTGCAGCACTATTTACAATAGCCAGGTCATGGAAGCAACCTAATGCCCATCGACAGACGAATGGATAAAGAAGTTTTGGTACATATATACAATGGAATATTACTCAGTCATAAAAAGGAACGAAATGGGGTCATTTGTTGAGATGTGGATGAATCTAGAGACTGTCATACAGAGTGAAGTGTGTCAGAAAGAGAAAAGCAAGTATCGTATATTAACACATATATGTGGAACCTAGAAAAATGGTACAGATGAACCAGTTTGCAGGGCAGAAATTGAGACACAGATGTAGAGAACAAACGTATGGACACAAAACAGGGAAAGCCGCCGGACGGGGTGGTTGGTTGCGGGGGGCTGGTGCTGTGATGAATTGGGCAATTGGGATTGACATGTATTCACTGATGTGTATAAAATTGATGACTAATAAGAGCCTGCTGTATAAAAAAATAAACTTAAATCAAAAAATTAAAAAGAAGTGTTGACTGATTTTCCATTTCTTCTGGACTACACTTTTGTGTGGTGTACAAATAGATTTATTTATAAAAGAGATGCATTTTGGGGTAATCGGGAGCAACAGAATTGATTGCAGTGAGTCTTCTATGGCTGCATTTCTCCCTCACTTCTTCGTGTCCTCATTGCTCTACTCGTAAGGTGGAAATAACAGAGATACCACCTTCCCAGTGTTATTGGAAGACATACCTAATTGCAGACGTATTGGCATCTTACTTATTGTGCAGGTGGATCTAGCCAGGCATGGTGAAGACCTCAAGGAAGACAAAAGAAACAAAAGCGAGCCAGCCAACGTTTATCCCAGCTCCTCCACTGAAATAAAAATACTCAGCTAAAAAAAATAGTTACTCTAATAGTTACTGTTTCATTAAGTCAGCGAGTTATTTCTAATAACGTGATTTGCCTTGTGGAGTCTTTAGGCACACAGTGAACACGGACAGTGTTACACACATCCAGCAACCTCCATCATTTTACTCTTTCAGAACTAAATGGTTTGGACTGGACTAAAATGTTCAGAAATATGTTTAAATTTGAAATTCCTTGCTTTTGGTATGAAATGAATGACTCCATTGAGAAAATTCCCTTTACATAACTATCATTTTCCTATGTTGTGATGTCTTGGTTTTATATTATAACTGCAGTAATGATGCTAATGTTGATGATAATGAAATTAGCTAACACTTATGTGGTTCTTGCTCTTGTGATTTGACTTTCTTCTCTTATCTCCTACAGCTCTGGTAATAGTGTACTTGAGAGTCCAGGATAGCTCTAGTCCTTAAAGAACTTTCTTTCTACTTAAGCTAGTCTTTTAGTCCATTTTTCCTTTAAACGCCATAACTTACTTACAGTTGTAACTATCTTCAGATAGATTTTTCACAGTGAATGGAAAATGAACACTTCTGGAAATTATATTACTTTTATTTATTTTTATTTTTTATACAATTTTAAAGGTTACTTTCCATTTACAGTTACTACAAAATATTTGCTATATTCCCCGTGTTGTACAATACATCCTTGAGCCTACCTTACACCCAATAGTTTGTACCTCCCATTTCTCCAACCCTATATTCCACCACCCCACAACCTGGTAACCACTAGTTTGTTCTCTATATGTGTGAGTCTATTTCTTTTTTTGTTATATTCACTAGTTTGTTGTATTTTTTAGAATCAAGATATAAGTGATATCATGCAGTATTTGTTTTCCTTAGTCTGATTTATTTCATTTAGCATAATGCCCTCCAAGTCCATTCAGGTTACTGCAAATGGCAAAATTTCTTTCTTTTTTATAAATGGGTAGTATTCTATTGTATAAATACACCCCATCTTCTTTATGCATTCATCTGTTGATGGACACTTAGGTTGCTTCCATATCTTGGCAATTGTAAAGAATGTCGCTATGAACATTGGGGTGCATGTATCTTTTAAAATTAGGGTTTTTGTTATTTTCAGATATATACCCAGGAGTAGAATTGCTGGGTTATATGGTAGTTCTATTTTTAGTTTTTTTGAGAAAACTTCATACCGTTTTCCACAGTGGCTACACCAACTTACATTCCCAGCAACAGTGGAGGAGGGCTCCCTTTTCTTCACATCCTCACCAACATTTGTAATTTTCAGACTTTTTGATGATAGCCATCTCTAATGAGATGATATCTTACTGTGGTTTTGATTTGCATTTCCCTGATGATTAGCAGCATTGAGCATCTTTTCATATGTCTATTGGCCATCTGCATTTCCTCTTTGGAAAAATGTCTATTCAGGTCTTCTGGCCATTTTTAAATTGGGGTGTTTGGTTTTGTTTTTTTTTGATGTTGAGTCATATAAGCTGTTTATGTATGTTGGATATTAATCCCTTATCAGTCATATTATTTGCAAATATTTTCTCCCATTCCATAGGGTGTCTTTTCATTTTGTTGATGGTTTCCTTTGCTGTGCAAAAGCTTTTAAGTTTAATTAGGTCCCACTTGTTTATTTTTGCTTTTATTTCCTTTACTTTAGGAGATGGAGCCAAAAAGATATTGCTGAGATTTATGTTAGTGTTCTGCTGATGTTTTCCTGTAGGAGTTTTATAGTATCCGGTCTCACATTTAGGTCTTTTATTTCTTTTTTTTTTTTCACAGTTAGATCTTTAATCCATTTTGAGTTTATTTTTGTATATGTTATTCAAGAGTGTTCTAATTTCATTCCTTTAAATATAGTTATGCAGTTTTCCCAGCACCACTTACTGAAGAGACTGTCTTTTCTCCATTGTTTATTTTTGGCTCCTTTGTTTTAGATTAGTTGACTGTAAGTTCATGGGTTTATTTCTGGGCTTTCTATCCTGTTCCATAGATCTATATTTCTCTTTTTGTGCCAATACCATGCTGTTTTGATGACTGTAGCTTTGTAGTATAGTCTGAAATCAGGGAGCATGATTTCTTCAGCTCTGTTCTTCTTTCTCAAGATGGCTCTGGCTATTCAGGGTCTTTTTGTTTCTATACAAATTAAAAAAAAATTGTCCTAGTTCTGTGAGAAATGCCATTGGTATTTTTATAGGGATTACATTGAATGTGTAGATTGCCTTGGCTAGTATGGTCATTTTAACATTGTTGATTCTTCCAATCCAAGAACATGGTATATCCATTTGTTTCCATTTGTTTGAGTCATCTTCAATTTCTCTCATCTGTGCCTTATAGTTTTTGGAGCACAGGTATTCTGCCTCCTTAGGTAGGTGATGGTAAATGGGATTGTTTCCTTAATTTCTCTTGCTGATAGTTCACTGATAGTTCATTGATACTGTGTAGAAATGCAACAGATTACTGTATATTAATTTTGTATCTTGCATCTTTACCAAATTCACTGATGAGCTCTAGTAGTTTTCTGGTAGCATCTTTAGGATTTTCTATGTATAGTATTATGTCATCTGAAAATAGTGACAGTTTTACTTTTTCCTTTCCAATTTGGATTTCTTTTATTTCCTTTTCTTGTCTGACTGCTATGACTAGGACTTCCAAAACTATGTTGAATAAAAGTAGTGAGAGTGGGTATCCTTGTCTTATTCCTGAACTTAGAGGAAATGCTTTCAGCTTTTCACCATTGAGTCTGATGTTAGCTGTGGGTTTGTCATATATGGCCTTTATTATGTTGAGGTATGTTCCCTCTATGCCTACTTTCTGGAGAGTTTTTATCATAAATGGATGTTAAATTTTATCAGAAGCTTTTTCTGCATCTATTAAGATGATCATATGGTTTTTATTCTTCAGTTTGTTATTGTGGTATATTACATTGATTGTGGATATTGAAAAATCCTTGCATCCCTAGGATAATATATAACTTTTTATTAGCCATGAAGATTAAACCATTGTAAGTTTTATTACAACCTAGAATCACTGTAACTTGAAAAAGTTAGAATTTGAAAAGTTTTTTGATTCTTTGTCCAGTGCAGCAGTTAATAGCTCATTTCTCATTCTCTGTGGTCTGGGTTCAAGTATCAATTCCTCCATTTATTAGCTGCAAAATTGACCTGAGGCAAATTATTCCACTTTCTGAGCTCAGTGTTATATGTAAAATGGGAGTGATAACACTAACTACTTCATGTGATTGGCGAGAAGATTAAAAGAGTTCATATTTGCAAAGCAGTAAGAACAGTGCCTTCCCCATGGTAAGTGATTTTAAATTAAATATACACTTGTGATGCTCACTGACATCACATTAACAGGAATTCTGGACCAAGAGTGATGAGGCAAACCCTGCATTGGTCAAGCACTCAAACCTTTGGTGGCTCTGACACTCAGGGGTTGCGTCAGCTTCATCAGTTTGTTGAACCTGACACTTTCCTCCTTGTAGGATGGGGAAGAGATTCAGAGCGATGGCTTCTTATTCTTGTTCTGAGGATTGCATGAGATGATATGTGTAAAGCACTTGTAGTGAGTCACAAATTTCTCTCCCACCACATCTGGATGGGCAGAGAACATGTAGCTCCTTAATTTTGATTTTCACTAATGTGATCTTTCTCCTCAACAAACTCTTGCTGATGAGAAGGAAGATTAATTGAATGTCCAAATTGTTTTAAATCGTGGTCTGCTGTATTGATTTCAGATAAAGCTCTATGTCTAGGAAAAAGTGCTTAGACTTTCAGATCTCTCAGTGTTCCAGGCTTTTCTGGCTCCTCTCCAAGATGAGATGCAAGTATGTGGGAGAGGGGAGGGGCTGAGGCAGTCTTGGTGGGAGGGAGGAGTCCACAGCCCTAGGCCTGGGGTTCATTGACCACTCATCCCCCCTACTTGCTGCGTGGTCCACTGGCGTTCTTGGCTGAGACCTGAGCTGGTGTAACAAGGACTCTGGTGTCTTCGGGATTGATTAGGGCCTGGCAGTCTCCCTGGATTGCTGGGTATCATCTCATTTTCAGTGGTATCACAGGCCCTCTGAATCCCTGTCCCCCTTCAGGAACAGAGGCTGGATGCCCCTGAATGGACTCTCCACACCCAGCCTTTCCTAGGGCACCATCTCTTTCCTCTCCAGGCTGGCATAGTGGCTCTAACCTTAGCTACTTTCTAATCTCCCCCCTTGGGAGCTGTGAACCCCCGGATCCCAGCCCTACCACAGTGGTTCCCACAGACAACCAAGAGGTGCTCAGAAAAGCTACACTCCAAGCTGTCTCTCTGCCTAACCGCCTCCACATGGACTTTGGAATGGGGCAACCTGAGAGGTCATGTCTTTCTATAGCCCTGGACAGGAACAGTGTTAGAACCCTCATTCCTCTGGCTTTCCCAGATCTATGTAACACTCCTTAAGACACACTCCAGCCACTTTGCTCTTTCCCCTGCTTCTCCTCCTCTCACAGCCCCTGAGATGAGGATGAGGGTGAGGTTTCTCCACACTCTTCTATGTCACATCTTTACTTCACTGTGGGAGAATTCTTCAAGTCCTTCTGATATGTGAAAGGTGATACAGGCGTTTAAAAATTCTTTCTCAAGACAATATATTAGTAAGCCTTGCATAAGGCCTATTTGGAGTGCCAGATTCTCCTTTCTGTCCTAAGGACATTTTTTACTTGAAAGGCAAGGAAAGAGCACAGCAATATTTTCCAAAATATCAATCCAGAGTAAGCACGTAATCAATATAAACTTTACTCTGATGACAATGATGGTTACGTAACTATTAGCACAGTGTAGTTGCTATTTAGATTGCTTTTACCCTTGGATGGCTTATAGTTTCAGAGACCACATGCTTGGCATCATGACACATACAAGCTCCCCCTCTCACGGCTCTTAACTCCTTCTCCTTTCTCCTCCATCTCTCTGGACACATAGGCCTTTCTCTTCTTGGAACATGCCGCGTTTTTTTTTGCCTTGGGGCTTTTGTAAGTGCTGTTCCCTCACCCAAAACCCTGTTTCAGTAGATTTTCCCAGCGTCTTCTTATCTTTAGGATCTACCTCAAAGGCCACCCGTTCGCTTATTTTCCTGGGTCTTCTGTGGCCACCCTCAGCAAAGTGGCCATCCTGCTTCTACTTAGTGTCCATTGCATCGCCCTCCTTATTTCTTTTCCTGTGTAAGTCATACTTTTAAAATGTTTACACATTTGTTATCTGTCTTCCTCACTAGAATGTAAGCTTCGAAAAGACAGGGACTGTGTCTATCTTACTCCTTGGGTTATACCCAGAGCTTAGCAGAAGTCCTGGCACATACAAAGGGAGCAGTAAATTGTTATTGAATGTGCGAATAGGTGATTGAATAGTAACTTGTTTCAGATATAAGGAAACAGTAAATGGCTATTGAATGTGTGAATAGGTGATTGAATAGTAACTTGTTTCGGACAAAAGGAATCATTCTTATTGTTAACACTGGTGACACGGATGTGCATGGAAGAAGCGTGCCTTGTAAGCACAGAAATAGGATTTTCTATATTCTTATTATGTATAATGTGATTGTGACAGTGGGTCCCTCTATCTTTATTATTTTGTTTTATAAGGCTGATGGTGGGGGCAGGGTGGCTAGCACTGCCTTCCAAACAAGATTAGAAGTCCTTTGAAGGGGGATATCATGACATATTTCTTTTACATCTTTAATGATGTTTAGTTGTTCAATACATGCATGCCGGTGGTTATGTGTAGTGGTGCTGGGAGATGGGTGAGGGAGGAAATTACAGGCCATCAACTTCTGTGTGATTAAGCTGGGAAGGCTTTCAAGAGAAGGCAGTATTCCAGAAATTATTTGATTGATTGAAGGAAAGCCATGTGTCTATTTTCTGGCTGAAGGGTGATTGTCAAATTGTGAGCTAAGGAGCCCTAGAGCTTCTGTCAGCCATTGATTTCTTTTTTTGTGTTTTTAAAGTGTTTATTTATTTATTTGATTGCACCAGGTCTTAGTTGTGGCAGGCGGGGTCCTTAGTTGTGGCTCACGGGTTCCTTCCTTAGTTGTGGCTCGCCAGCTCCTTAGTTGTGGCACGTGGGCTCCTTAGCTGTGGCATGCAAACTCTTAGTTATGACATGCATGTGGAATCCAGTTCCCTGACCAGGGATCGAACCCGGGCCCCCTGCATTGGGAGCGTGGAGTCTTATCCACTGCGCCACCAGGGGAGTCCCATGTTAGCCACTAATTTCTTAGGCAGAAATTTTCACTTGAACAAAGAGCTTTTGGGTACAAACAAATAGAAATGACTCATTTAAGGATTGAAAGATGTAAGCCCCCACAGAGAAAGATCTGGGAATGGAGCAGAAGGATTGTTCCAGAGATGACTCCTGTGTAACAAATTACCTCAAAACTGAGCTGCTGAAAACAACCATTTTCTTACACTCATCCGGAGGCTAAGGGCCAGAAGTCAGGGCACAGCAGGGCTGGGTTGGCTCTGCTCAGGCCGTGAAGACTTGAAGGGCCGGGAAGACTCACCGCTGGGCCTGGGAGACCTTTCGCTCGTATGCCTGGTGACCAGAATGGCCCCCTGGGACCTCTCTGTGTGGCTTGGCTTTCTCACAGCCTGGTGGTGGCGGGGTTGTCAGACGCTGTCCCTGGAGTCCAGGGCCTCATTCACACGTGTTCCCACGACGGAGGCAGAAGCACATTGCCTGTCATGACCAACAGCGGAGACCACGCCGCCTCACTTCCCTGTCCTCTCTGGGTCACGCAGTCACAAAGCCACCCAGATTCAAGGGAAGGGGGCATACAGCTCACTTTTTTTTTTTTTTTTTTTTTTTTGCGGTACGCGGGCCTCTCACTGTTGTGGCCTCTCCCGTTGTGGAGCACAGGCTCCGGACGCGCAGGCTCAGCGGCCATGGCTCACGGGCCCAGCCGCTCCGCGGCATGTGGGATCTTCCCAGACCGGGGCACGAACCCGCGTCCCCTGCATCGGCAGGCGGACTCTCAACCACTGTGCCACCAGGGAAGCCCCAGCTCACTTCTTGATGGGAGGAGTATCTAAGAATTTTGGAACTACATTTTAAGTTACTACAAGAATAAAAGATCGAAATGGAGGGGCGGGTCAGGATTTTGTCCTTGGGACCAGGAGACAGGCCTATGAAAGTGCTCTGGATCCAGGTTACATTTACTGTGCACGTGCTCTGACCTTTAATGGCTTCTTGGGCTAAGTTAGAGCTCTTTCAGGATCTTCCGGGAGAAAAGTTTCCTTCCTCATCTCTAATGCGCTCAAGGGCTGAGAGCTGGATGACAGTCGCTTGAGATCTTTGGTGGATGTGATAAAACAGGTAGAGGTACTCGTATGTGTTATGTGAGCCCCGTGCCACCAAGCAGCTGCTTGTCAGAACCTTCCCAAATGCTTCCTCTCCTTCTCCGCTCCAACCCACACTGCTTGGCCTCCTCTCTTTCCATCACATCTCTGCCCCTGGCCTTTTTCATTCCTTATCCCCCTTATGTCCAGTTCCAGTTGGCATCTCATTTAGCCCACGGATCTGGGTTCTTAGAGTGAGAAGGGCTAAGCAGACTAAGTTTAGAGTACTTTTTTAACCAGCCACCGGGAAGCAGATTGAAATCTCTGAACTCACTTTTACTGCCATTCATTTCAACATAATTTACAAGAGATAGAAGGAATGGGTATTAGCTAACTGTGCCACTTGGTCCTGTTTTCTCAACAATGCTTATTTTTATTAACACAGTGGATAGAGAGAAAATGAAATTAATCTTCATCAAACAGTCTGCTGATATAAAGCCGAGAGTTCTAAGCAGCCAGCAATGAAGTAAAGAACTGCAATCACATTATCACTATTTTGGGAGGTTTACACTAAGCTCCTACACAATAATCGAATAGTGAAGCACCGTCATAAATTTTGCCCAGAATTTAGGAATGTGGCAGCTGTGCTGGGGCACATTTACTGGAAATTCATGAGCTCAAATGGAACTTGCTGGGGACTATATATCAATTTGCCATCAGGGTAGACAGTATTAGAAACGCTAGACTTTACCCATCAATCACCGTAGGTGTGCCATCTCAAAGAGAGAAGAGTTGTGCCTGATATAAATAGCACATCCAGAGTTTTGGCTTTAGAGAGAGAAAACAATTGAAGGCGTGTGGGATAGCACCTTCTTCGTCTCCAGCCCCTCTTCTTTTTCCTTTTAGTTTAAAAATTAATTTTCCGTATGAGAGTCCTGTGCATGAAATGTTTAGACACGGTAATTTTAAAAGGAAGATACATAGACACTTCTGACCCACTGTCGATGGGTGGCAGGAATGGGGTAAATTTCGATGGGGGATGCTGACCTGTTATTTTGGCACAGATATTAAATTTTATTTTGTTGTCATTTTGATTCAGCAAGGAATAGATTTATTGTTTTTCTCAGCTATGGTAATGGAATTTTCATCATTTGTTAACAATGAAATTATACTTTAGGAAAGAAAGTAAAAAGTGCAAGATGATCTACTGCATGGAGAGCCACTTCGAGCCCGTCTGTTAGAATAAGGAACCTCAGTGGGTGGAGCTGGTGTTGTGAGAGGAGAGTGAGATGTGGTGGGAAGTGCGTAGACTTTGGAGCCCAATTTGCTGTTGAACTCATTTTCTACTACTTGTTTCTCGAGCAAGATGCTTAACCTCAATAATCTGTGAACTGTAAGTTGGGAATAATAATCACTAACTGGACTTCCCTGGTGGCGCAGTGGTTAAGAATCCACCCGCCAATGCAGGGGACACGGGTTCAAGCCCTGGGCCGGGAAGATCCCACATGCCGTGGAGCAACTAAGCCCGTGCACCACAACTACTGAGCCTGTGCTCTAGAGCCCATGCTCCACAACTACTGAAGCCCGCGTGCCTAGAGCCCGTGCTCCACAACAAGAGAAGCCGCTGTAATGAGAAGCCCATGCACCGCAACGAAGAGTAGCCCCCGCTCGCCACAACTAGAGAAAGCCCAGGCGTAGCAACCAAGACCCAACGCAGCCAAAAAAATAAAATAAGTAAAAAAAAAAAAAAAACACTAACTAGTGAGGATGTTTTAGAGATGAGGGTGGGGAGAAGACAGGTTAAGCCAGAGGCTGCAAACTCTGCTCCTTGCTTCTCTTGGGAAAATTGGACAATTGGGTGACATATTCTTACATGGCAACAATTGGCTGCAAGTGGCAGTTGCCCAGTTTTGATGGGATGGGCACTTCTGCTGGGGATACCAGTCCCTACATCCTACTCTTGGCATCCTTTATGCATTTTCATTGTTCCCCTGCAACCCCCGAAAACTTACCTGCCCACAATTTATTAGGGATAAGAGCTGAGATGTCAGCTAAGTTAGTTGAAAGAGCATGGACTGTGTATGAGGAGGCTTCTATTGTTCTGTCATCGTATGACCTAGGGAAGAGGGCTTCCTCTTTGACTTCCAGCTTCCTCCTCTGTAAAAAGATGGCTTAGAGGTTCCAAAGTCCCTTTGCTTTCTCTTGTTCTCTGGTTCCTGATGGTGGTCCAGGTCCTACCTGAAGAAATCCCAGAATTAGAGAGAGGAAGGACATCACAGACAAACTGGTTTCCTTCCAACATGGCCCAGACCCTCTTGGTGGTCATGCTTCTGGGGGGTTAAGAATCTGTCAAGAAACTAAAACATCAAGTTACTGAGCCCTCGCTCCGTCCTCCATAAACCAGCTTTCCTGCCATCAGTTCCTGTAGAACTGTGCTATCTCCTATAGCAGCCATCAGCTACATGTGGCTATGCACGTTAATTAAAATGAAATAAAATGAAAACTGCGGTTCCGCAGCCACACAGCCCCATTCCAAGCGATTAGTAACCACGTGTGGCTAGTGGCTGTGTACTTGGCTGAGAACACACAGAAAGAACATTTCCATCATTGCAGAAGTTCCTGTTGGACAGTGTTGCTCTAGAAGCTCTGTGCCTCTGAAACTGCATTCAGTGACCTGGCATCAGAGTCAGAGAGTTTTGGTTGTCACTTGGGCAGAGGTGATGAAACCCCTGGGGAAGTCCTCTCATTTTAATTATGCTCAAGTTAACAAACCCATTGTTCTGAGCAAAAGAATGGTTACTCAACACTCCATTCTCACAGCTCTCAGAGTGTCAGCGCAGCTTCACTGAGCACCACCCACTCCCTGTGGACTCTTTAAATGAGGAATGAGGTGGCTCTGTCTCCACCTAAATAAATATAGAGAGAGACAAAAGAGCATTGAATGACTGGGGGTGTTGGCACACAAAATATAGCTGGTCAGACTGTAGGAACCAGAAAATCTCTAGGTTTTTATTTTTTTTTTACATTCATGGAAAATTGCAGGCAACTTTAACAGAATGATCCCGTCACTGCCATTTGTATATTAATATTGGCATTGCAAACCGAAGTGTCACTGAGTTCCAAACTAAACAAAAGTTTTATAAAATGGTTTGTCTCATCCAACTTTGAAAAGATAAAGCATTTACTGTCTGCCAAGTGCTGTGTTCACTGCTTCACATGCTTTTTCTTATATGAGTTTCCTGATACTCCCCCAACCAAGGTCAGCCATGCACCTGTGGAGAGAGGGCACCAGGAAGGGGACAAAGGCATAGGCTCTGGAGTTGAGCAGGCTGGGTTCGAGTTCCAGCCTGATACTTACTAACCTTGGGACTTTGGCACTTAACTTCTATGCTTTGGTTTCCCCATCTGTAACATGGGGGATACAAACATCTATTTCATATGATGATTGTGAGGATTGAATCAGAGAAGGCAAATAAAGTGCTTAGTGCACTACTTGGCACACAGAGTGTGAGTAAAGCGGGCTGGAGGAGTCATCTTTTCAATCCCTATAGCAGGATACCGTGTGCATAACATATGTGTTTGTACATGCAATCCCTATAGCAATATACCATGTATGTATCAGACATTCAGCAACTGTTCGTTGAATAGATAGATGGATGGGAAATGGAGGCCACATTTTCCTTCATCTGCAGAACATTTCCTGGAACTATAGGTGGTCACCGAAGTGGAATGATTTGAGGGAGGCCAAAAACCTCTTTTTCAACCCCAAATATCTACCCACCGGCCCTGGCAGCTGTTTTGAAATTTAAGCATCACTCATCCCATTTAACTAAATGTCCCTGTTAAAAGCAACTATTACTTCAGAGCAGGAATACACTAAGCGATTGTGTGCCTTGGTTCTGGTCCAGCTGCCAAGCCTCCCATCTAAGAAGCTCTGGCCTGGGAGCCAGCGGGTCTGGCCTCCAGACCTGGCTCCGATGTTACCTAGCATCTGGTAGGCTTCAGGACCATGGTTTCTTATTAATTAAATGGAGGATTAGAGTAGGTCTCCTGTAAATGGTTTGATTTGTAATTCTGTAAGCAGGACAATAAGCTGGTAAGTTTTTGTGGGCATGGGGCAGGGTCTGGGTTGGTGGGCCTTCGCGGGTGACACTATAGGGATTATAGCTCTGCAAGGACAGGGAACAGGGTGCGTTTATCAAATATGGTCATGCAGTGCCTGATTATGAGGTTACAGGGGACATACCATGAAGGTGAAGAGGAATGAACAATGACAGTTTTAAGACTGCTTTATAACTGTGTCTGAGTTCAATCTGATTTATAAATATCACATAGAGATTTTACTAGATGTGAAGCGTCAGCAAAAGATCCCCAACCCTGTGGGACTGGAGTGAAGCCAGTTTACTGTTCTAACTGTGATCTTCAACCCTGGGTACCCTTATGCAGTGAGGGCTTGTGTGTTTTATGGAGAATTGCTGCAGGCCATTCCAAGGTGTGACTGTCAATTTGGGGGTGCAACCGTGGACTGCCAGGAAGCTCTAGGCCTGGAGAGGCTGGCTTGGCCTGCAGCAATCAGGAATGAAGCAGCCCTTTGTGGCTGTAGGTGTTCCAGGGAACAGGAATGGAGCCAGTGGTTGTTGAGTACCTCGCACGTGCCAGGCCCCACGGTGGACATTTCAATACGTTGTTTCGTGTAAACCACATTGTAGCTCCGTGTGGTAGAGATTATTGTCTTTATGACACTAGCAAGAAACTGAGACTCAGAGGAAGGTTGTAGGGCTGATATTTGACCATAAGATCTCTGGATGGTCAAATGCATACTTTTCCTCCAAGTATGGCACACAACCTCCAGGATGTTCTGCAGATATTACTTGCTGTTACAGTTCAGTGTTCTTTGCCTACGGGCATCGTGGATGGAATTATTGTTCTCACATTATTGCTATTTCCAGGCATTGCTGGTGCAAAGAAACAGTCACCAACAGTGGTCCCATCAGTGTCCACTAAGCATTTGCAATCATTATGTAGTTGTGTTTTCCAGCTGCCAGGGTTCCAAGGTAAGTTTTTTTGCTGGATCTCTTTTTTTCTTTTACACTTGGTTGATCAGGAATTAGAGTTTTGTGCTTTCCCCCCTACTCTGGGAACTCATGTTTAGGTTTTATTGAGATTCATTTCTAGTGTTTTGAAAGGTTAACAAAAAAGCTGGCAGTTCTCTGGGTTTCTTATTAAGACGTGACCGGGAGGAGGGCGGAGTGTGTCAGTTTATCAAGCTAGATGTATCTGCTGATGGAGGCAGACACTTGTGAACATGGTCTGGGAACCTTTTCCATGTTCTGTAACAAGCGGCACATTCATGGAGGCTGGGCAACCTGGAGGGGTCTCTGCGGGGCTGATTTCCTGGGAATTGCCTGTTAAGACAAAGAAATAGCCAGTGCTCACGTTTAACATATGGATCCCTGGAACGAGGGCTGGGGAGGGAGATGCTATGGAGAGCCCTTGATCAATGCTGAGCGGTACCTTCACCTGCAACTGAGTATCAGCACAGGGCCTCTATCTGACTAGTTGTATTGCCATGAGAGAAGATGTAGGCTCTGTCGTTCATCTTAAGATACGGGAAGGAATGTGTGCTTGCTCCAGGGGCTGTATTATTAACAGTCTGGGCTTCAGCAATTAAGTAGGCTGAAGGAAGATGTTCTGGAAGCATGGTCTTTTTTAGTTTTGTCCTTATTTGTCCTTTGTGTCTTTAGATTTTTCATTAGAAACTATGTTATATATTCAAGAGTTTGTGTCATGTAGTTTAAAGCATAATAATGAAATAACCCTCTCTGAATCCACTGCTCTCTTATGGAATATAAGCCCTTACCCTTTTGCATTCTCTTCCTCTGAACCACTCTTTTGAAATTTGTGTTCTTTCATGTCCTTGCTTTTCTTGACAGTACTACATATGATGGTTTGTTAAACGATTTTCCTCTATTTAAAATATGGCTTTTGTGTACTAAAGCCCCGTGTACCCTATAGTAGTTTTCCTGTTTACGAAGACTGGTTCTATTTTAAAATAGCTTAGGAGGCCTTTGTCCCAAGTACTGTGTTGTGATGTTGCCATGATGAGCAATGAAATGAAGACATTTGTGCATTAAGCAAGTCTTCACTTCTCTACCCCCAATACCACGTAACTCTCACTTTTAGTCCCATAAATTAGTATATTTTACAGAAAGACGTTACAACAAGGAATTTCTATGTTGTTAAATACACTTGGGGTTTGATAAGAATTTACATTTAAGTATAGTGGGAAACTAATAAAAGACGTTCAAAGCATATTCTCATCTATTTCTGCTTTCCCATTCTTCATTCTTGTGTAGTGAGTGAGATTCTGAGGAGGTGGTCACTGCATGATGTAATAAAAAAAAAAAAAAAGAAATTCGAGCCTGGCCATCCTTGTGATTTTCCAGGTCCAAAGGTAGGATAAGGCTCACCTGCTGAGATGGATTTAGTGGCCGCTCCTAATGTGGCTTGATGCCGTTCTTCTGATTTAGCACAAATCTGTCCTTGTACATAACGTATCCCTTAGGAATCTTCAAGGCAAGCCATTGAAACTGACTCTGGCTGGCTTAAGGATAAAAGGAATTTCCTAAAAGATATCAGGCATCTGGTAGAGTCACTGTGAAGTGTCGGGCACCAGACTTAGAATGTGGGTAGGCATCAGGAAGCCAAAGTCCACAGTCAAAGTTACACCACAGAACCAGCCTGGTGAGCCATCGCTGCTGCCCCTGCTGAACGTGACATGGTGGCTTGCATGGCCACTGCTGGTGCTGGCAATGGATGCCGTTGCTTGGAGCTGCCGATGCCGCTGGCCTGACAGCTGACTGCTGCCCCCTCAGTTACCAGAATGAAGGCTCCCTGTTCGCTGAGTCGCTGAGCCCATGATTTGATGCCCCGGGGTGTCTCGTTGTTCATGGCTAGCTCATGATCTCTGCCGTAGTTACCCGAGGGGCTGGAAAAGCAAGAATCTGGCTACTTTGACTGCCATAATGGAAGTGGCTTTGTTTCCCACAATGACCTATGTGGTAGGAGATTCATCAAATACAGGCAAGAGCTCAGATGCTGGGAGGCTACAATTTGGTCACACATCATCATCTCATTTTATCAAGGGCATTCCTTTGAGCCTTTCATTTTCCTTCTTGCTGACATTTTTTTTTTCTTTTAAAGCATTTACTACAATTCTGTATTTCAAGTAGGAGAAGAAAAGATAAAGAGATAACATTTAAAATTATT